>NC_140540.1:30646175-31846175 GCF_057382185.1 Mchenga conophoros
CAATGTATGAAAAACAATGTTGGTTAAGTATTAATTGAGTAATGCATTTCTTAAAGTTTTATGTATATTTTGTCTTTTACTATGCACACAGTTCACACACTGAATTTGTTAGCTAAATCTCTAATGAACTCTGGAAAATTAATAACACTAACAAGTATACTAACAAGTAACAACTACTTTATCCCCTATATATATATATATATAACTTAACATTCAGACAGCACTAATAATTACTTCATTTTTCTATCCATTTGAGATTACAGTGCCTGACTGCCAGGATGTAAATTCTTGAGTTAGAAGTTTTAGTGAGGTCTTTCCTGCTTATTTTCGCTTCATGAGATGGACAGCATCCATTCTTTCCATTTTAATTCCCTGATCCTGTTTCTCAGAAAGAACACAAAGTACTGCTTCAAACTAGATGTTCACTCTTCAGCTTGCCTTCCTGTCGTGAGAACAGAACTAATGAGAATTAATGAGGCAGTTGAGTGGCTCTGAAGTTGGACATTGTCATAGAGGAAGTGCCAGAATGCTAAGAGAACGCATCTATAACAGTCAGGATACAAGTCTTCATAAACATCACAAATCCTTGAATGAGATCCCCTTCTTTCCCACATGAATATTTTTATCTGACTGAGCGTTAGAGGAAATGATGGAATTTAATTGACATGGAGGAAAATAGAATACTAAAATGAATTCCGTTGGATAGCTGGCTCTGTAATGGCTACTGAGTGTAGCGTGATTTGATCGTCTTAGTCTAGTTTCTGAGTCATTTTGGGGGAAGAACTGTAGCTGGGCAACGAATTTTATCAGATATATTAATAATGGTATTTCTAATATCTCATAATGAAAATGTAAAAAGTAAAGATGAGATGGAAGAAACACCCATCAGCCATTGTATGAGTGTTGCTTGTTGGCAACATAACAAGTCGTCTTCTCTGGCTGTGTAGACACTTTACTGCAGATACACTTTTCATCTCCCTGGTCAGGATTTTCCATGGAAATTTGCATCACTTGTTTACACAGACACTGCTGACATAGACTTTACTTTACTCAACTTTAGACAACAGTTTTACTTCCCAGCACAGTCCCTTGGATCTATTTTCTGTTTATCACTGGCTGTAATCACACATATGTGTATTTTTAGCAAGCTTTTCAAGCATTGCATAGCACACATTAAGAGTGCAAGTCACTGCCCCAAAAAAAAGAAAAGAAAAAAGAGTGCAAGTCATATAGAGAGCTTCATTTTAGCACAAGTGAAAGTTGCGACAAGATACTGATATGCAGTCTTGTCTTGGAGGGAGACATAGAACATGTAATAAATTACTCAACCCAAAATATGTACATGAATAAAAAATGATTGCCTGCTGTGAGTTAATTGGTTTTTATTGTTGCAATGAGAGATGGCAACACGTTGCTATTTACGTAGGTTCATTTCAGATCAGCATTTAAGGCTTGTACGTTTTGCAGTAATATTCTCTCCTCTGCTGTCTGTTTCACCGTGTGTGCTTATCTGTTTCGCTGTACACATGGAGTGGAGCAGATAAGACCATCAATATCATGGCCTGTGGTGCATGTCATACACAGAACACGAATACGATGTAACTGAAATGAATATATTAACTTATAAGCACGAATACTCAAAGATATTGAGTCAGTATTAGTCAGTATCTGATGTAGATTGGTGGGTTTAAAAAGCCGAATGGGTTAGACCTCCTTTCTGTTAAGACATTAACATTGTTTCTCATGTTACAGTTTTATTGTGTTACTGGATACTTATTAGTTATTTTCATTTTCCTGTGAGTAAGACACTTTTTGATGGGACAGTTCAGAAGAAATACTTTAATGAACTTTTATTTTGATGATCACCAGGATATAAAAACTGCAGGTATTGATTCACCAATGAAGTCAAATAAAAATAAAAAAATCCTGAAAATGTTTGACTTTGAACCAAAAATAAGGCTTTAAAAAGCTTTTTTTTTAATTCTGTTTCCAAGGGGCGATCGTGGAAGGTTGCCAGTTCGAGCCCTGGCTCTGATAGTTGTGTCCTTGGGCAAGACACTTCACCCATTGCCTACTGGTGGTGGCCAGAGGGCCCGGTGGCGCCAGTGTCCAGCATCCTCGCCTCTGTCAGTGCGCCCCAGGGCAGCTGTGGCTACAATGTATATTTCCATCACCAATGTGTGAATGGGTGGATGACTGAATGTAGTGTAAAGCGCTTTGGGGTCCACAGGGACTAAGTAAAGCGCTATACAAATACAGGCCATTTACTGTTTGAGTGCCATGGCTCTCCTTTATCTTATCTCTGATTTATCCCACTTCGGTACATTTTGAATGGGCATAATTACAGTCAATAAGACCCGAAGTAAAGATAACATAATAGGGAGAGATTGTTGCTGATTTACTGTTTTAACCTTGCCTATTAAAGCCTTCTGATAGGTAGTTTTACTCCTGTTCTTTATGGAGAATGCAGTACAAACAGTAAGTTTTTAATCCTCTAAGTTGACTGGGGAGTTGAAATGTAGGCAGTTCCACATTGAAAACCCCTCATGTGCCCTGTGCTTGGTGATTTGAGTGCAAAGACATACCAACGCACATGTTTGAACGTGTTTCTTTGTCTCACATTCAAGCTCCGATGCGGCTAAAACTGCATATGCCTTGAAACTGCACCTAAGATGAAAATAAATGTTCAGTTAAGGTCTGCAACTTAAAGCAATTATTAGGGCCAGTATTTGTCTGTTCACTTTAAGGACCATGATGGCCTGATTGCTGTAAACGGGTTGCTCTTGTTGGAATAATTAAATTCAGTTCAACTTAGTTTAGTTATATTTATATAGTGCCAAATCACAACAGTTTATATTGTAAGGTCTTTAACTTGTAAGTTTTAATTCTTCTAGGGTCTACATTAATAATAATAATAATTATTATTATAATAACAATAACAATCCCTGCTTGGAATAACTGAAAATACTGCGCATTTCTCTCTTTCCTTTCTGAGAAGAATGATCAAACATTACTGCCTATGAGTAAAACTATATTCTTTTCTGTGATGCAGGGTAATGTGTATGATTTCAGGTCGCATAATGTGTTTATCATGCGTGCTAACATATTAATTTGAATTTGTAGCTGTAGTTCCTATGGTCTGATCTACTACCAATTTACCAGAAATTATCTGCTGGACATTCATGAATTTCTTAAATAGGGATATATATTCCATAAAGAGCAAGTTTCCAATAGCTGAAATCTTCAGCTAGTAGCTGTTTGTTGGTGCCAAAGATAACGCGCTGCAAAGCTCGGAAATTGTCACAGTCAACCAATCACAATGCATTATGTTGGGGTGGGAAGGTCAAGGCTCTATGCTGGTTCCCTCCCTGTGAAAATGCCAGATGGGGTTATTCTTGAGCCTCGTGCCAAAAGCCACTTGGTTGTTGTCTACTGTCAGACCTGCCAAAGAACTTTGGACTAAACACAGAGTTTTTTGATACCTTGATTGTGTTGTTTTGATGACTCTGAAGTAATCAAAACAACATGTATTTAATTGACATTAAAATGTCAATAACAAGACATTATGTGAGCATATTTTGGCTGAATATTGTTTTGACTGTGTATGAAAGGAAAAAATAAAGAGATTGATGGTGCAGTAAAGGATAAAATATTGTTTTAGTATCAGTGCGTGGGAGAGTAAAGCAATGTCAGTGCTTTCACCAACATTAGATCAAGTGTTTTTTGAGTGTGTTAGATCAGTTAACAGTAACTATGACTCCCTTGTACATTAACAGGAATTTGGTTTCCCTCAGTTATAGGGCAGCAGAACTGACTGAAGAGGGATCAGAACACGGGGGAAAGACTATATTAGGACTTTTCACTGCTTGGCTGCTGTCTGCCTTGTACTGAGGGCAAAGTGTTCAGTTGATGTTGAGTTTATTCTGTCAGCAGTCAGGCTTACTATATTGCTGCTTTAGCAGTAATTTACTGTCACATGATGTTTTATGCAAGGGTTTGTTTTGTGAAGTAGACACGTTTCACTAGTTGAAAATGAACTGTTTTAAGTTTATTTTTTTAATTCAAATACCTAAAAGGTTATGGATAATGGATTTCCGATTGAATAATATGCTCAGATGGCTCCTGAAGGAGATGAGACAATTGTCAGTTAAATATTTATCTACAACTACAGGCTTACATGAATGTAACATGCCCAACCAAGTTTACAAGCACTTTTAAAAAGCATAATTGATTGATCTTCATGGGTAACTTGGTTCAAAATAAAACAAAATGACTCCGATGGAATGGCTCCACAAAACCTTGACAAGTTTTAATCATAGACTGGTTAATATTTGACAGGCCGTTTGATTTCAGGCGTGTGTAAGCTTGGGTCTGAGTAGGTGAAGGTTGTCAAGAGATAAAGTCTCGAGAAGATAAACATGCTGGAGGCAGAGCCCACTTCAGTGGCACCAGGACAAATTGTTTGGCCCCCTGCACATGACACGCAGGGGACCAGCCCCTCAGACCACAGCCTGAGGGGCTGGATGTGAACTAATGGCTGTGATGTCCTTGCTCTTGGGCAATGTCAGACTGATTAACAGCAGGCAATCCCTGTGTCACTGCACCAAGATTAGGTCTTGAAACAGTCAGTCTTTATGGTCTCACTCAACCACGTCTAATTGACACAATGTGGAGGTGTTACAGTGCATGACAAGTATGAAAATGCGTTATTTTTACAGGGCAAAAGAGGGAATAAGAGGGAATAAATATCAGAAACAAAATTCTAAGTGGCACCTTCCTGTTTTGAAGGAAAAACAGAGTTGGGATAATGGTATAGTATCCTATAGTACTATCCTATGGTGACTAATATCCCCAAAAAGCTACTGAAGCTCTCAGTAGCCCTCTAGCCTAAGCATGGCATGGGGTACTCTTTGATTTGTTTACTGTCTCCTGCATCCGTTCATTTCATCGACCATGGATAAAATTAACTTTGCACAAAGACCACTGTGAACTAATTAGGAACATCGAACATCACAGGCAGCACCGGCAAAAACCACACTGCCACTATAATAAGATTCACAGGTACATGATCGGTCTGGTCTCCATGTGTCTCTAAGCAGCCATGGTAACCATAGAAAACAGCATGGCCATTATATCACAGTGCTCATATATTTCTCAGGACAAGATTTTAATACGTTTCTCTGTTGCCTCTTTTATCATTACAGATATTATGGATTGATGTGGGTTTTTATTATGTACATACATGTAATTTTTATTATTTTACAATAAAATAAATAATTATTGAAATAAATATTTATTTTAGATCAAGTTTATATGGCATCAACAAATGTTTAAACTTGGGACTGACTTAAAATAAAGTATCTATAGTTTTGTGGTTACTTTTTGTTTCTTTCTTAATACTAACACTATTGTTAGTTACTACAAAAAATCTCATATTTTTAAAGGCAAAGTAGGTTTCTCTGCTGTTTTCAGTTTACTTTTTTTGTTAGTAACACATAGCTAGCTTAGCTAGCATGGTTTTGGAGGGAACTTTTTAGTAAACAAACATAAAATCACAATAGCTTGACACAGATGATAGCTGTATCTGTCATTGTCTTGCTCAAGGCCAATGAAAAGAAACCTTGTGGGGTAATTTAGCCGTAGCCCTTTACAAAAAAAGTACTGATGGAGCAACTGCAGAGTGCATGGAACAATAAGTATTTTATTCAAATTCTCAACAAACACATATTTAAGTACAACAAATCCTCTGATTTACCACAAGATACATAACATGTTAGTCAAAAACACCTTCCGATGGATACATTTTGAAGGTACAGATAATGGCAGTTCTAGGTTAAGTGTTGGCCTTTCTGTGAAACAAGAAGCTGGAGATAAGGGGACTTGGGGAGGAGTGTATGTATTCAAGCTGTTGTTTGCAACACTATACAGTGAGCTTAAAAAAGGGGGTGGACAAAAAGCTCCCCCAATCACCAGCTTGTTCTGACACACCACCCCTTTTTGCTTCCCTCTAACATGAAACACAACTCCCATTTAACATTTTTCATATGGACTTCTAGTATCTGCTGCAGAGGGAAGTCATTCCAAGCATGCATATGATGTGCTTTTTTATGCACAGCCATAAATCGCTCTGCAGCTGCTCCCCAAGTTTTTCCTGTGTCATCAGACAGACCTTTTCACTTCCTGCAGTGTGAGAGGCCAGAAAACACACAAATGATTTGAGTGGGTTGCAAACACACAAAAAACACTTCCCCCTTCTCCACAGTTTCCAGTGGAACTGCCCAATACAAATGGCTTCCAGCTGCTGTAAACTGAAATTGCTATATCCTTGTTGCAGACCCAGATGTTTGACTGCGGCACTAAGAGGCCCTGATTAGGGTTATGACTGGGGTCTTTGTGACTGATCGGCACCAGTTGAAAAGTCATACTGTAACAGTATTACACAGTAAGACCCCTTTAATTCAGCAGGAGTTGTAAGGAGTCTCCCTCATCTCTTTTCCAGCTATCCTGTCCTCTAATTTCTATTCTTTTTTGCTGAAACTTAATTTATACATTTTACAATTTTTTAAATTAATTTAAAAAGATAACACAGTCTTAAGCAGCTGTTATACATTTGTGGGCCAAGCTCCTCTGATTCTGATGCAATCTAGGTATGTGAACCTGTTGTTGTGTCTAGACTTTATTTAACAGATGTAGCAGTGATTAAAACCAACCAACCAAACCAATGGAGGATACTATCCAGTGTATCCTCCATTGTAATACAGTGGGGCAAAAAAGTAGTTAGTCAGCCACCGATTGTGCAAGTTCCCCCACCTAAAATGATGACAGAGGTCAGTAATTTGCACCAGAGGTACACTTCAACTGTGAGAGACAGAATGTGAAAAAAAATCCATGAATTCACATGGTAGGATTTGTAAAGAATTTATACGTAAATTAGGGTGGAAAATAAGTATTTGGTCAATAACAAAAATACAACTCAATACTTTGTAACATAACCTTTGTTGGCAATAACAGAGGTCAAACGTTTACTATAGGTCTTTACCAGGTTTGCACACACAGTAGCTGGTATTTTGGCCCATTCCTCCATGCAGATCTTCTCGAGAGCAGTGATGTTTTGGGGCTGTCGCCGAGCAACACGGACTTTCAACTCCCGCCACAGATTTTCTATGGGGTTGAGGTCTGGAGACTGGCTAGGCCACTCCAGGACTTTCAAATACTTCTTACGGAGCCACTCCTTTGTTGCCCGGGCGGTGTGTTTTGGATCATTGTCATGTTGGAAGACCCAGCCTCGTTTCATCTTCAAAGTTCTCACTGATGGAAGGAGGTTTTGGCTCAAAATCTCACGATACATGGCCCCATTCATTCTGTCCTTAACACGGATCAGTCGTCCTGTCCCCTTGGCAGAAAAACAGCCCCATAGCATGATGTTTCCACCCCCATGCTTCACAGTAGGTATGGTGCTCTTGGGATGCAACTCAGTATTCTTCTTCCTCCAAACACGACGAGTTGAGTTTATACCAAAAAGTTCTACTTTGGTTTCATCTGACCACATGACATTCTCCCAATCCTCTGCTGTATCATCCATGTGCTCTCTGGCAAACTTCAGACGGGCCTGGACATGCACTGGCTTCAGCAGCGGAACACGTCTGGCACTGCGGGATTTGATTCCCTGCCGTTGTAGTGTGTTACTGATGGTGACCTTTGTTACTTTGGTCCCAGCTCTCTGCAGGTCATTCACCAGGTCCCCCCGTGTGGTTCTGGGATCTTTGCTCACCGTTCTCATGATCATTTTGACCCCACGGGATGAGATCTTGCGTGGAGCCCCAGATCGAGGGAGATTATCAGTGGTCTTGTATGTCTTCCATTTTCTGATGATTGCTCCCACAGTTGATTTTTTTCACACCAAGCTGCTTGCCTATTGTAGATTCACTCTTCCCAGTCTGGTGCAGGTCTACAATACTTTTCCTGGTGTCCTTCGAAAGCTCTTTGGTCTTGGCCATGGCGGAGTTTGGAGTCTGACTGTTTGAGGCTGTGGACAGGTGTCTTTTATACAGATGATGAGTTCAAACAGGTGCCATTCATACAGGTAACGAGCGGGGGACAGAAAAGCTTCTTACAGAAGACGTTACAGGTCTGTGAGAGCCAGAGATTTTCCTTGTTTGAGGTGACCAAATACTTATTTTCCACCCTAATTTACGAATAAATTCTTTACAAATCCTACCATGTGAATTCATGGATTTTTTTTTCACATTCTGTCTCTCACAGTTGAAGTGTACCTCTGGTGCAAATTACTGACCTCTGTCATCATTTTAAGTGGGGGAACTTGCACAATCGGTGGCTGACTAAATACTTTTTTGCCCCACTGTAAAAGAAATAAAGTGTCATAATTAGTCTCTTAGGATAACTCCACAGAATTTATACATGTCGATTACAGTTCCTCTTAAAAAAGATTTCTGTTGCTTCCTTTTAATTCAAATAAAATGCCTACTCCAGACCAAATAATCAGAGAAGTGAGAAATTGTGTCATGGAAACAGAATAAACACCAACACTAACTTCAGCACGTCTTTGGTACACTAAATTTTAATTTGAGAACTCTTGCATGCTCTACAATCCCAAGTTCATCCACCGTCTCAAAAAGGTTTTTATAGGTTTCTTCTTTTGAGGCCAGCCTTCTGATTGGATGCCCATGAACCATCTTGAGGATATCCCTTCTTGACGATGTCATAGAGATCCAAAAGTATTCAAAATCATTTAAAATATTGAAAACTATTTAAATGGGCAGTATGTTGCCTCAAGAAGGTCCTGGGTTCGAATCCACCATCGGGGCCTTTCATTGTGGAGTTTGGATAGTCTCTCTGTATATGCATGGGTTCTGTCCAGGTACTCCAGCTTTCTCCCACAGCCCAAGACATGCAGTTAGTGGGGTTAGGTTAACTGTTAGTTCCGAATGACTGTTAGTGTGTATGGCTGTCTGTCTCTCTGTTTCAAGAGATGCAAACAACATGCTTTATTTGCATGTTGTTGTTTTTCCTTTTCTTTTTAAGGAGCTTGAAAAGAAAACCTTCAAGGGGCCTAAAAAAGTTTCAAGAAAGCTCCTTTGATTACTATGACCTGGATGACTGAGAACCTACACAGACTTTTCTTTTTTTTTTCCTTTTAGATATAATTATTTGAGATTAGCATTAGGAAGCAAAGCTGGGAGGATGTGAATCGAGTGCAGTTAGCTGGGAAGTATGTGGGTCACTAAAACATATTCACTGCACTTAGTTGGCATTTCTTAACTTCCCTTTTCCTTTTTCTTCCCCCAGCTCTCAATGCTGTCGTCAGAGAAGAATGTGCTCTGCCTTGTGGGAGGCAACTGTGCGTTCAGTGCAGCAGGGTCCACTTCCTGAGCCCTGGTCAGCGAGTCCAAATGTCTGATAGTGAGCTGGCTGTGAGGCTGCTGGGTATAGACAGCTGCAGGATTTAAGGCCACTGCTCTGCTTAGTTTCTTCTGTCTGTGAGATTAAGGAGCCTGGATGTAACTACAGTACATGAAAGGCTAGGTGTTTCTAGCCAGCTAATAGCTTATCAGATTGAAGTGGCTGTGTGGATGTTAGACCACACAATTATCGACAGGTCCAACTGAATTGTTTTTGCATATCATTTAGTCCTTTGGAATTTAAACAGAACAACTTGTGGTCTGTATGTTGTCTCTCAGAAGAACTGAGCTATTCTAGTATTCTACTTTGTAATTAAGTACAGTAATTAATAGTTGCACATGGTGAAGAAGTGAAATGTTAAATATTTCTAACAGTGGTTTATTTAGCATAACTGCCGATGGTTATTGCATTTGAAGAAAAAACAGAGCACCACCTACAGAGTCTTAAATTGGATTCAGGAGGGGCTCTCTCCTCCACAGCCGCTGCTCCTCCACATGAAAAGGAACTAGGTGAGGTGGTTCAGGCATCTGACAAGGATGGCTCCTTGACGCCTCCTGGGTGAGGTGTTCCAGGCATGTTCCAACGGGAGGAGGCCCTGGGGTAGAACCAAAACACGCTAGAGAAATCTCTTGTCTGGTTTGTGAACGCCTTGGTGTTGCCCTGGACAAGTGGAAGAAAATGGATGAATGGAAACACTGTCCAGTAATAGCTCTAACTAACATGGTCACTGTATCAGGTTATCATAAAATCTTGATTCCCGGTGGTTACCTTTTTAATATTTTCCACCGTTCACTGAACTGCCAACTGAATCTGAAAAAACAGCTACTATTATTTTGTCTCCAAAACTTTTACATAGTGTGATCTCTAAAGTTAAACCTGGGTTTGGGTGTACTTTCATGGAATACCAGTTTGTACCTTTATCTCCACCAGCACCAATAAAAGAAACGGTGATGTACCCAGCAAAACAAGAGCTCTTGGAAAGTGAAGTGAAATAATGATGATGGCCTGATCACAATGTTGGGGCGTGCTGGGTGTTTTTATATATATATATATATATATATATATATATATATATATATATATATATTTAAAGCCATTAAAGTCAATACTACGTCATGGTAACAAACACTTTTGCATTGGTGCTGTGTTGATACAGGGGGACATCTGGTCTTGTTTTTGGTTTGTTGGCCGTGAGAGCATTTTAGTCGCTAAAACCTTTTTCCTCCTCACTTTGTGTTCATTATAGTGGAACAGCCTGGGACTTCGGGGTAAGTTGTAAGTGGTCTATAGTGTTAAATGAAGCCTGTCTTCATTCTCCATGCTTCAACTAGACATTGGTAACATCTTTGGTCAACAGATTCCTAGAACGTGCCATAGAGATGTTCTGTTTGTTTAATTACCTGAGCAAGTCTTGTGCTACCTCAATACTGCAAAATGCCTCATCCATTAGATGCTTTTGTTAATTTTGGTTATAAGATAACTCTTCAGATAGCTTTTTTAAATGCAAACCCTTTGAATTTATTCATACATTTAAGTAAAGTCTTCAGTGCTCCGTTTGTGGCATTCAGTGCAGTGATCTCACTTGATGTTTCATAGAAATTAGGATTAAAGAGATAGATAAATATATTTGTTTTAAGGAAGGAAAATAAAGAAAAATGACATGAACTTATAAACGTACATGCTATAGCTAAACTTGTCAGCACATAGCACAGGGGATGTTTAATTATAATTAATGGGTAAACAGTGGTAATTATTTGTCAGTACTTGAAACAAAGTTAAGAAACTTTTTAAAAATAATTTTAAAGTAATGACTAAACGGCCAAAATATTCGAAATTATTACATTTATTGAGCCGTTAAGCTAGTCAGTTAATAGTTAGCTTGAAATATTAGAAATTAGAGTTAAAACTGCACAAATGCATAATTGAGCATAACAAAAAAACACTGACATTTCAGTTATTGTTCAATGATATTATTGACAGGTCCAACTGAATTGTCTTTCAAAACCCTCTTTCAAAACAACACGTGATGCATGGTGTCATTACTGAAGTTCTTGGGGTCGTTAGGGAAAATCAGGCAAGAATGCCCAAAGTAGTTACCTCAAATGATACACAGGCTTTCTGAGTTTTAAAATATGCAGTTTTCTGTGGATAACAGGTGTATTATGCAGTTTCCTAGGTCTCAAGGTTCAGTTGTTGTGGGGTGACTGGGTTCAGAGTTGGGGGGGGTTCCAGCGAAGCAGACGGATGACTTAGGGAAACTCGTCTGCTAGTATTTAAAGCAGTGCCCGTAGCTAGAGGTGGATGTCACTGGGACACAGAGAATCCTGATTTTACATCGTTTTTAATCTAGAATTTCTCTTGTCTGAAGCATAAATGCTTTTAAATCAAGATAGCCAGAAGAGCACAACAGCAATTTCCTGTTGCTTTTGAAGGATTCTTGCTTCTTCTCGTTCACTGGCATTTATTAGAGTGAACATTTTCTGACTTACTGTGTTGTCTGGAATAACTCTAAAGAAGCTTTGGGAGTTCCCCCGAATGATAAAGACTATGTGTTCCTCTGACTTTCGGTCCATCCTTGTTATCAGAGTTTTAATTTGTACTTTGGTTTATGACGGAATGGCTGTAAAACTGATATAGAACCTAACAACATAAGTGCGTTTAGTGTTTACAACATTAATCCTTACATGACAAATATCTAAACTATCATGGTGAATTACTGTTGTGTAAAAAAGTGACTGTGATAAGAAATAAAATGAAAATAACTGTTTCCACATTTCGCAGGGACCACTAGGTAATAAACAACTGTGGACAGTTTGATTTAAACAATGAGCAATAAAGCCTCTCAGTTGCTGGCTGACTGTAAACTCTTGGCACACTGAAATAAACACGTCTCCTCAAGTGTGACTTTAAAAAGGGAGAAGCTGGTGACAGTGTTGTCCAGATTAATCCTAAAATCACAACCACACTGGTGTTTTTCTTTGGAACTTCATAGCATCTGTTTCATTTGGAAACCTGAGATTGCTTAATACTCTGCCAGCATGGGGTGAGGTGAGGAGAATAAAATCCCAGCAACAACCCTGAAACTTGACACAAGGGTTTCCTGTTAGTCGTGTAAAAAAACAGACAACAAAAGCATTCCAGCTCCAGTTGGTCTTTCCCACAAGTTTCACCTGACTTAGCTTCAGAGTCAACAACTTTTTATATGGCTTGTGTCACATGTGCTGACCTGTTGTTCACCTGAAGGCATTTCTGGTCTCTATTGTTATCTGGTATTGGATGTGTGATGTCTTAAAGAGAAAGTTCCCAGTTCCCAGCAGTCTTTTGTACAAAAACATGTCACTCTCGCCTTTTTCCCTATAGTCATGACAAACACACTAACAGAATAGCTTTGTTCACAGCAATTCTTATTTACCTTTTAAGGGGCCTTGGTATAGTCCATTCATTGTCTAAAACAAATTTTTTTGGCTTTCCCCCTGCATTAAAATGAACTTTCTTCTCATTGGCTGGCTTTTGCAAAGAAACAGTTTGAACAGCAGGTGAGTAGGTCTTGCACAGCCGGAGCTGTTAATCTGAGATGACCATGTTATGATTGTCCCCCCTCACTGATGCCAGTTAGAGTAAACTTGAACCTTTGGCTCACAGGTATGACTTACTAACGACCTCAGTATTTGAAAATTAATAATAATGTATTTTGTATCTTGTGTGTTCTGTCACCAAATGGTTTATTTGCTTCTTTTCCATCTACGAAGGAAATCATACGAGGAATGTGTAAATGTATAGACTATGTACGTAAGAAGCATTTGTAAAGCCCGAGTTCAGTAGATTCAAATACAAAGTACAGCAGGAGTAAAATGGCCAAGATGTAAAAAAGGGAACTCATGACGTTGGTAAGGCATGTGATGACTGGTTGCCTAGTAAGCTGTACAGTCTGTGTGTATCCTTGAGTAAATGTGTGCATCGATACAGAAACAATAGTGTTCTGTTATTGCAACATGACCCTTTGTTTAGCGGTTAGTGTCTGTAGTGTAAAGTATTTTCCTGGAGACAGTTGTGCAAGGTGTTTTTTTCCTTCCCTGTATCTACTATTGTGGGGTCTACCTTACAATATAAAGCACCTTGAGGCAACTGTTGTTGTAATTTGCCGCTATATAAATAATATTGAATTGAATTGAATTCAACTGAATTGAATTGAAATATAATAGAATCATGACATTCATTCTGTCTTCCCACTGTGTGTCTCCTGCAGCATGGGTGGGCTCCCTCTCCATGGGCATGATTTTCTTCTGCTCTCCCATCGTCAGCATATTCACCGACATGCTCGGCTGCAGAATTGTTGCAGTGGGTGGTGCTGCTGTGGGTCTGGTCGGCCTACTGGGTAGCTCCTATGTCACGTAAGGAAGTTTTCCAACTCACAACTGCATAAGAATTTTTTTTAAATTTCTTAAGATAGCATGCTTTTGCTTTATGTATAATTCTTTTGTAGCACCTTTTAACTGTTATTTAACTTTGCACGTACAGGCAAAACCTTAGTATTATAGGATATCAGGCCTGTCTCGCTTCACTTTTTTGTCACATGACAAAATATGCATACAGTGTTTTCCACTGAAAAAGATTGTATTTGGGGCAGTAACAAGGCACCCATGATTTCTTATATGGTTTCCACAACTATAATATATCATGCTTTTTAGAAACTTCTAAGTTAACATTTTGGGCTGCATGTTGTGAGGGCAAAATGCATAGACACATGCTAACTAGTACTAAGTAACAAATGAAATACAGGACATTCACTCATCTAAAGTCAAACGCAAATGTCTTGGATGCACTGTATCTTGCAGCACAACACATTTACCCTAAATATCAAATACCAATATCACAAACATAGTGAAGAGGTCAAACTCAGTGACTCTGTTCACTTGGCGAAACTTTCAAAATGAGAGCAAGGGGACTGTACTGTAGTCCTGTTGGTTAATTGAATGGTAAAAATAAAAATAAAAATCAGTGTAACTGTGTGGTCTGCCTGATTTTATTTGATCAATTCGATGAGTCAGTTTGATCTCCCAAAACAAAACATTTTATATAAAATGATGACTTCATGGTAAAAATGACCTAGAATCTCATTGTGGCCTACAAGTGAGGAAACACTCACACAGTCATATGTGGTTCAAGCAACGCAACAAGTGCAACGCACACACTTTATCACTAGAGTAAGCAATAAAACTGCTGAATTACAGGTGGTCAAATGACAGAAACTGTGGTCAGGAAGCTAAGTTCTCAGGGTGCAGACTTACTATGTGACTGCTATTGGCACTTAGATATTTATTTAAGCCAAACAGAACTTTGAAACTCACTGTGTGCAAAACCATTTCCAAAAACGCTAGGCCCCTGTATAAAATGTAAGTAAAAAGAGAATGCAGTGATTGGCAAAGCTCATAAACCTATAAAATATTTTATTAACAGTGGAACTAAGAACATGTACTATTTTAAGGAAAAGGCATGTGGTCATTTTGAATTTGGTGGCAGCAACATGCTGTCTGTCAGTTTTCATGAAATAGTAAAATAACTTAGTTTAAACAATTGATAACTTTTATAGTTATGAGTCACTGACAATGTAAACCAATATGCACCATCGGTTAGAATGTGTCATAATGTGTTAAAAATATTTAAACTAATTATTTGTTGTCACTGAAGTTATAGCAAATTAACTTAATGTGAGACTTACTCTGTATTTGATTTATGTGAATGAGAATTGTGTTACTGCGTTGCATTTGATTTAACCTAATACGTGATAAAGCTTCTTGAAACAAAAATCTGTATCGTAATTTAAACAACGTTTTTTTGGACCTTTAAAGACATTTGACATCTTATTTTATAGTTGCTGCTGCTAAGAACTGATTATTTTCTGGGAAATATCTTGCAGATGAATTGGCAACTCTGAATGAATCGACTGTACACTGATGTTATTTATTTGCTCCTAGGTCCCTGGACCTCATGTACTTCACATACGGCATTGTGTTCTCCTGCGGCTGCTCTTTCGCCTACCAGCCAAGCCTGGTCATCCTTGGCCATTACTTTAAGAAGCGCCTTGGCCTCGTAAATGGTATTGTAACAGCCGGCAGCAGCGTCTTCACGATCGCTATGCCCTTTGTGCTGTCAGCCTTACTGAAAAACATAGGCCTATACTCCACCCTGCGTGTCCTCTGCATCCTCATGCTTGTGCTGATGCTGGCTGGCTTCACTTACAAGCCCCTGCTGCCGGTCAAACCGAAAGACTCCCAAACAGGCAGCTCACACCTAAAACAGATTTTCAACGTCAATATCTGGAAGTCGTGGGGATATCGCATCTGGGCCTTCGGCATTCCCGCTGCCCTCTATGGCTACTTTGTGCCTTATGTTCATCTGGTAAGTACTTATCACTTCTTTCATCTGCTGTGCTAATAATATTTATGCTGGCATTCATACTTACTGTTTGTGTATGTGCCGTTCACTCCCCTCCAAACAAGGGGTTGGTAATGATCCATTTGACATATGGGAGCATGCCAATTCCAAGATTCCACAGTGTGATTTTGCAACTATCCTACTCCTTGGTTCTGGATCTCATTATTGGCATGGTTAACAAGGAATAAGGGTGAGAGGTTAGCTAGCTTCAACAGCACAGTCATCAAAACTCATAACAGCTATGTGAATAACAGAACTGTGAAAGGGGAGAGGAAGGGAAGTTGAAACCATGGCAGGATCTTCCAGACATTCAGCGGTGGCACAGAGTGTTACTGTCTTTTAATATTTTGCTTTTTGGCAACTGTGATAAATTAAAAATTTTATTTAAGGGAGGATGCAAAAGGAGACAGAAAAACACATCATTTGAGAACGTTTCCAGAGTTCCATCACGTGCACCAGTGTTATATCAGACAAATTTTCTCCAAGTGTGCACTTCAATATCACTATAATCCCAAGGACAAAACATCTAAACGCAAGCTAGACAGCTAAGTGCATGCTGAAGATGCATGGGACAGGATAGGAGAGCCAGCTCTTCAAGACAAGACTCAGCTGAACATCTGCACCCAAACAGAGAGAGGGCACTCCTTTGAGAATTCTAATGTTCACAGTTTGGAAACATGGTTTGAGAGAAGAGTCATCATTAGACTATCAGTCATTCTAATATGTGTGTGTGTAATATGTGGCTGTAATAATTCACATGATGGCAGGGTGGAGCAGTGTCGCACAAAGAGTTCACACCTTGCCTCGTGAGACCCTTAATGATTTGAAATGATGGGGATTCCAGTAGAAATGTTGGTGCTTTGCGCACGGCTTATTTGGCACGATACAAATGCACAAAAGTGGCACAAAGATTACAGTTTTACTATTGCAGGCTTTTCTTGACACCGAATTATCCTTGCTGTGCATGACGTGTCCATACCACCGTTGGCGTGCTTCCCTCATCATCTTTTCGATTGGGGCAACTCTGAGTCATTTTCGAACATCTTCATTTGTCACACAATCCGGGCGGGTTAAGCCCAGACATCCACCTGAGCATCTTCATCTCCATGGAGGATCTGCTCGTGTTTCTTGGTGGCTCGCCAGCATTCCGCTCCATATAGGGCCACCGGCCATAGGACTGTCTTGTAGATGTTCTACAAGACAGTCCTATGGTCCAAGGTGTTCAGGCATCCTCTTATTGCACAGGATGCCGGTGGATTTACGCCATTTAAGCCATGCTGTGTTGACTCGTGAGCACACATCCGGGAGAGTCTCGCCGTCCGCCGAGACCAGGGACCTGAGATATTTGAATTGGGCCGTCTTCTTTAACTCCTGGCCGTCGATCTGGATCAATCCCAGGATCTGAGGGCCACATTCTAGGTATTCCGTTTTCTTGGTGTTCAGGTGCATTCCACTTTCTTTCAGCTGATCCTTCCATTCCTGCGACTGCTCTTGTAGAGGCAGGCGGTCTGGGTTTACGAGTGCCACATCGTCTGCGTAAAGGAGGGTCCAAGGTATTGGTTATTGTAATGCTGTGTTCATGCAGAGGATGAACAGCAGGGCTGAGCTTTGGTGGACGCCTAAACGGTGGTGAGGTCTCCCTGCATTATAATGTTTTTTAAAAAATATTTAAATGCACTGCCTGCAGAGCCATGGGTCCATCAGCGCAATGCAATTACATTGATGTATGCAATTAAAATGAACACAAGGCCAAATTACTTAAGATGGCGCATTTAAAGAATAGCTCAACAAACACAGTTTGCTAATGTATTTGTGCACAATCCTGAAATATAAATTGGAATTTATTTGTAATAAAGGTCTCTGTGTGTAATTGTGACATGGTCCACTTATGGTCAATTTTGGGCTACTTTTACATATTATATTTTACTAGATATTTAGTTCACCTTTCTTAATACAATGATACTTTTCTAGAGCCATTTTGAAATATAACTATTCAGTGCTTTCAACAACATAAATACAATATAGTGTGACTCTACAGCATTGGCAAAGAGCCCTGACTCTCAAAGACAGACATATTAAAAACAAAACAAAAATGATTAAAGAAAATCAGTCTCGGCAGGTAGATGTCAGCTGATTTTGTAGTGTGGGTTGCCTGGCTCTTTTTTCACCACAACAACTTCCTAGTTCCTCATGTGTTCATTATTTAGCTGTGTGGTCCTGGTGAATGTGGCATAATATGGAAGGAGGATTTAATCTGCAGTTCCGTAAACATGTGTCGCTTTCCCTAAATCAGTGTTTATTTCTGCTTTAAGATAGGAAACTTTGAGCTTAGAGACAACGTCTTGGGAGGGCTGCAGAAGGGGAGCCTGTATGTACTGGAAAGACTCAGGAGATGCCTGTTTATTTGGAGATGGTGACTTTGTTATTGGAGGGAGATCAGAGTGTCCTGTGGATCAATGCCTGTGTTTTCCCAACCCTTCTCATGTCTGCTACACAGACTGGGATAACACTTGGATCTGGCTGAAGCCTCAGCACCAGCACTGGACTAACAGCCTCGGCAGCGATTCTTCCCCCCTACCTGCACCTAAAGCCCCAGCCCTGTGGGATGGAAAAGCAGAAAAACATGTGTCCAGCAGCATATTGTTCGGCTTGTTGGAACGGAGTCCTGTCAGATCCTCCAAACAGCTGTATACTTTTTATTTTTTTATAGTGTCTATTTCCTTGAGCAAAGTGCTGAGCGCGGCCTTTTGAAATAGCCTTGCCCTAGTACCACGTATGTTTTTCATCTTGCTTACCTCTTTACTTAAAGAGTAAAGTCCAGTTCTCAACTTATTGCTGATTAGAGAAAAAAGAAGTTGCCTTTGTGTTTGCTCTGTAAATGGCTTGATAAAAGGTATGCTATTGCTTTGCCAAGTGCAAAGTGGGAAAGGAATTTGTGAAAATTATGCAACTTGCTGAAGGCCAATATGTTAGAAAGTTTGATCTTATCATCAAGACAGATAATCCATGTCCTCCCTTTCCTGAATCAACATAATTGAATCATGGAACACCATAAAGGACCATTCAGAGCCGTACTTTTCTTCAGATAGCTGTGTCTACTTTTAAAATAAGCTTGTTTCATTTTTTTAATGAGGAGCGCCTGCAGGGCTGCAGTGTGTGGGCTGGATGTTTGATGATCATTACACATCTGCGAGAGAGTAGGAGAACGACAGCACTTGGGAAGGTTGGGTTGGTGCACTGGGGCTCTAAAGGGGAAAACTCTCCCTATAATTGAAATGTATTTTGTGTTAAGGTGCTCTAGTTTGTTACCTTGCTAAATCCACCAACTATAGATTTCTTTGTTAGACATCTGAACTAGTCATAAGTAGCAGCTCAGGTTATTGAGAACTTCAGTGATTGTTATGCTTAATATAATGTCATCAGCTATGCATGCTGGGTGAGAATTTATGAGATGAACCACTTTATTTTTCTTTACATTTATATATCGGTTGGAGCAGGAAGCTTTGAAAATGTAACCTAACCTGATAATGTGGGAATGAGTCAGATAGGGAATATCTAAAAAAAGATCCACGATCATTTACCAGCCATATAGCTGTGAACAAAGGATCTTTGTTTGACTGATAGTTCGCTGGTATCATAGATCTCATCATGGCAGTGAGTAGGTGATGCTAGGTTGTAACTCATACACTTCCATATTATCTTACATATTTGCTATATGACTCTCTTGGTCTGCTTTTCCTGACTGAACCACATTCTCCATAAGGTATTCACTACTGTATGACACATGAGGAATATCAATCACCTTCAGAAGGCTAGGCTGAAGCAATAAATTTCAACAATTATCAACTGTCCACTGGTTTATGTCTGATAATGTGATCGTGTGATTGAGGGAGCAGCACGTTTGTCACGTGAACCTTCCAAGCAGAATTCTAGGTGGCAAAGTTCAAGATACATCTAACTTCACTTTAAAACTATCCTCCCTCTGGTCAGCCTCAACTGAGTGTGTGTATCATAAGTTAATCTCCTGACACTTATACAAACAAACAAAGATGTGTGTAGCATTGCTTCTTGGATGTAAGACTTCCTAAAGACAGAGCATGTTGTTGTACATTGGCAAAGAATGTAAGTCTCCCAGAAAGTGTAGGGGGTGATGGTGATGGGTCTATACATCAGCAGACTGCAGGTCCTTTGAAGAGGTCTGCTGCACATTGCCTGGAGGTAGAAACACAGCAGGCCCCTCTTTCTCTTCTCGGTCCTCACAGATTAATGCTTAGCAGTAGGAATGACGTGGCTACAGGAGATAATGTGGAAAGCCAACATCTGGACAGTGTAAACTAGAAAACGGCATTCGCTGGAAGCTGAAATACAAATGAGCACTGAAATATGGACAAGCTAGATAAAAGGATCTGATGATATGATAACAACAAACTGACCTGTTGCCTGAAATATGGCTGCTGTCATATAAATAAAAGGATTTGTAAAACCGGACATTTTTTTGAACCCAGTTCTGCAAAACCATTCAACCCCAGATTTCTGAAAAACGCATGCAGAATGTGAAGTAAAAGATACATTGAGTGAAAAATTTAGTGAATTTTCCCTCTCTTCATTCAACTATATGCATCCACAGGAGTGCAGCGCAGTGCTGACAGACTTATAAAAAACAAAGACCACACCAGGTGTCACTCCTGTCAACCAAGAACAGAAAACTGATGCTACAGGTTGGCAGAGTCACCTTTTATCATCAAACTGGTTTCTCAAACATGCCAATGAGTTCACTGTACTCAAATGGCTTCCTCAGCCACCTCCTCCTAATCCAATAGAGCACCTTTAGGATGAGGTAGCACAGGGGATTTGCATTATGGATGTACAGCCAACAAATCTGCAGCAACTGTGCGATGCTGTCGAGGCAACAAGGACCAAAATCTCTGAGGAATATTTGCAGCACCTTGGTAAACCTTTGCCATGAAGAATTTAAGTAATCCTAAGGCAAAAGGAGGTACAACCCGGTACCAGAAAGGTGTACCTAGTTAAGTGTCCAGTGAGGTTAGATCTCAGGCAAATATCTTCATGTAGTTAACACACAAATCCACAATGACTAAGCAAAGAGCATTGTCCAATGAGGTTTTAGTCAGTGGTTGCAGTTTCACAGTTTTTATTGTAATTCTTTGTGCTGTACTGTGTATCATATAACTGCAGTAAACTAAAGAAATGAAACAGCTGTGTTCATCTTTCATTTACTGTCCACAGATGAAACACGTGGAGGAGCGTTTTGGAAAAGACACCAATAAGGAAGTTTTGCTCATGTGCATTGGTATAACATCTGGCATTGGCCGACTGATCTTCGGCATAGTGGCGGATTACATTAACGGAGTCAACAAAGTGTTCCTGCAAGTGAGTGTGTGGCCTAAACAGTCGTGTAAGCAGATTTACATTGTCTGAATGCAGAAGTTCTGACCATTAAAAATTCTCTGAAATAGCATTTTAGGGATCATGTGAGGATCATAGCACAGTGAGACCTTTAAGCCAGTTAAAGGTCTTACAATAGGGGGTGAAGATTTAACATTACATGAGCCTTCTCGTGTAACGTTAAAGTAAAATGAGGGGTTTCTTTTGGTTTTGCATCCAATCTGAATATATAGAGTGTACTAAACCATAACAATTAACAAAATAATCTCTCTACTTAGGTGGCGTCCTTCTTCGTCATCGGTCTCATGTCCATGATGATCCCCCTGTGCAATGTGTTTGGCGGGCTTATCGCAGTGTGTCTGCTGATGGGACTGTTTGACGGCTGCTTCATCTGCATCATGGCACCTATCGCCTTTGAGTTGGTTGGAGCCAAAGATGTGTCCCAGGCCATTGGCTTCCTGCTAGGCCTGATGTCTGTGCCCATGACTGTGGGGCCCCCTATTGCAGGTAAAGCAGGAGTTAACTGAAATTTGTGATCATGCTCAGGTAACCCCTGAACATATGACACATGCCCACACTAAACTGATGATCTAATAATATGGCAGTTTAGTCATTTTGGATCCTTGGCCTTAACTAGCTTCAAAAATCTAGCACATGCATACTTTTATATATAAGCCTCTTTGGGGTAATTCCAACTGTGTAGTGATGTGTACCTACAAAAAGGACATTCAGTGAGCTGGTGAGTGCACAAGGATCACTGACGCATTTCCGCATTTTACCTTGTCTTGTACAAAGAGCTAATGCAGCACAATCTGGTTAAAGCCTTAATGCTGTCTTTCTGTGATACGAAGGTGTCTGAACACAGGGCATCACAGCTTGCTGTGCATGAGATTGTAGCTGCAATACTGGTCAGAGTGCTCATGCTGAGCCCTGTACTAAAGCTGAAGATCTTACACTGAGCATGTGAGTTTCTGAACTGGATCATGGATCAAGAGGATGGCTTGGTCTGATGAATCATGTGAGCCAGCTGTTAAGTCTAATTGTTGAATGTTGCCATTGTGTTTCTTAAATTTGTACAGTCTTAGTTCAAGCAGTAGGATCAAAGCCCTTCCTTTGATCCTGACCACCTCTCCAATCACTCTGTGCTGGGGGAGGTTTTATTGTAGATACATCCTATCGGAAAGATCTGTTTCTTTTGATGTAAGCTTCCTGGGTTTATGACCCTTTGGTCAGCAGGAGGTCTAACACACACACATTCTCACATAACACACACACACACACACATTCTCACATAACACACACACACACACACACACACACACTCTTACAGAAGTTCACACATTGGTCTTAGAACCAAGGGGGCGTGGCTTTGTTCTGACGTGTTTTGTGTGAACTGTCTCTCAATAAAAGGTAGCAGGAGGAGGTCAGATCTGGGGGTCATTTTCATGGTGGACACAGACGAGGCCTCCCTTGCGCAAATAATCGATCGATCGACTGTCTTGTTTTCTTCATGATGAATAAGTCTCTAGAATTAGCGGGGTTTGTGGAAACACAGACTGAACACCAGCGTGTGCACTTATCTACACAGGGAAGAGGTGGCAGCAGGATGCATTATCAGACAAGCCAACAGAGGACATGGGACTCCTGGGCCAATTTTCTGCTGGAAACAGTTATGTGGGAGTTGCATTCCCAAGAGCATCTCCTAATATCACTGACCCCTTAAGGAGGATAATGCATTCCACCATTGGGAACATTGCTAAGAGTTCATAGTGTTCAGTTAATCTTCAGATTCCCCAGATGCTCAATCATGAGCACGATTGAGCATCTGTAGGATGCCCGATAGCTTCATGTGGCTGTAGCTCAGGTGGCAGAGCAGGTCAGCCACTAATCAGAAGGTCGGTGGTTCGATCCCAGGCTGCACCCTGGCTGCATGCCAAATATCCTTGGGCAAGATACTAACCCCATGTTTGCCTACTGGTGGTGGTCAGAGGGCCCTGTGGCACCTGTGTCCGGCAGCCTCTGTCAGTGTGCCCCAGGGCGATAGCAAGCTACATTGTAGCTTGCTATCGCCTGTGTGTGAATGGGTGAATGACTGAATGTAGTGTAAAGCCCTTGGGGGTCCTATGGACTAGAAAAGCGCTATACAAATGCAGGCCATGCCCGATAGCTATGCTTTGAAAGGTGTGAGACATGCACACTGCTAGGCAGGTGGTTTCAGTATTGTGGCTAATCAGTGTGTGTGTATGTTTCTAGCTGGCGCTGTTTACATGTGGATTTTAAAAAATGCGAGACTTCTTCAGTGCTGAATGCCAAAGGTTCACTAAAGGTTTACTGCTAGCATGTGCATTTACTCATGTGAGCTTCATGTGCAGAGGGCTTCCTGGAAGACAATCAGTTGTTTTCAGTTTTCAGTTTTATTTGTCATATGCAAGTTAGCACAAGGTCAACATTGCAATGAAATGTGTTTGACGAGCAGCAGTCACTCAGCAGCATGATACAGTAGGAGAAAATATAATAAAATAAAATAATAAAGAAAATAGAAAAATAGTAAGGAGCAAAATATTAGAGAGACATGGTAAAAGAGAAAAGATGACTAAATATATATGTATCTATAAATATAAATATATGTACACTAGTGACTAAATAAGAAAATCTTGAAAAGAAATATGACGGGAGGGCAGATGGGATATTGCACAGGAATGAGCAGCAGAAAATTACAGTATTGCACTTTTAAATATAAATATCAATGACAATAAAGTGGAGTGACCAGTGCAGATTAAATAGAGTACTTGTGAAGCTGCAGGGTAGCTTCTGAGTGCTGTGTTGTGTGTGTTTAAGTGTTGTGGTTGAGGTGTTGGTGGTAAAAACTGTTTTTGAGTCTTGTAGTCCGAGCAGACAGGCTCCTGTAACGTCTGCCAGATGGTAACAAGGAGAACAGCTGATGTGCTGGGTGGCTGTGGTCCTTGATGATGCTGTGTGCTTTACGGAAGCATCGCTGGAGATAAATGTCCTGAATGGCAGGAAGCCTCGTGCCAGTGATGTGCTCTGCTGCCTTCACCACCCTCTGCAGTGATTTACGGCTGCTGGCAGAGCAGCTTCTGTGTGTGTGTGTGTGTGTGTGTGTGTGTGTGTGTGTGTGTGTGTGTGTGTGTGTGTGTGTGTGTGTGTGTGTGTGTGTGTGTGTGTGTGTGGTAGAGCTGGAAGCCATCTTTATTAGGAGAGTTTACATATGTAAAGAAGCCATACAGGTGACAAAAGTCAATGATATCTTGGTCAGCACCAGCTGTTAATCTTGCGATGTTTAGGAGTTCTGACACTTGTGTTTCTCTTTGTATTTGGATGTGATCGTAAACATTGACCTTTAGCTGTGTTTATTTGACCGTTACCCCCCCACCCCCCTTTATCTGGTTGCAGGCTATCTGAGGGACAAAATGGGATATTACGACATGGCCTTCTACCTAGCAGGAGTCCCACCGATCATTGGCGGGGCCTTGCTGTGTCTGATACCCTGGGTGGAAGCCAAGCACAAGAGAAGAGAGAAAAAGCAGGCCGTGAAAGGGGAGCAGGACGCTGACCAGAAGTTGATGAATCATGAAAAGGCTCAAGAAGTTGTGCAACACAAAGCAGGAGAGTCTGTCCTCTAAATACCCCTAGAGAGAGACTGACAGAGAGGTGCAGGGGGTCAGACTGAGGCTGCTGCTGCTCATTGATAGTATTAAGATACTCTGTGCATATCTGTGTTTATGTGAAGACTGTTTTAAGTAGGAAAAAATGCCAAAGTGTTCAAACATATCAGAGTCATATGTTGAAGCTGAACGTAAATGTGATCCTGAAGAACTATGCATCAGACTGAACTAATCTTACATCAGACAAGCTTGAAATTGTAGCTGAAAATGGGGAAAACTGGACATTTATTTTTTTTGTCACAATAAGAGTTAGGCATGCAGTACTGTGTCCAAGATCAACTCCGTCAGCAGCCATTCTCACTGGGCTTACTCTAATCTTAACATTGACTTTTCATCACTATCATACAGTTTTAGACATACAGTTAAAACATGTTGTATAGTATAACATACAGAAAAACATAGGAAACAATTTATGGTGTTAATTTAAATTTTTGTATAAGTTCATAGTGAACCAGTCTGCCAAAGATTTATATTTAACCCTGCCATCTTTATGTCCTCCAGTATGCTATGTAATCTGTTTTAGGGGTGCACTGATACAGTGGTCGGGGTTGGTTGATACCAGCATTTCTGCAAATAAATTGGCATATACTGATGTCCTGCCTAAAAGTTAACAAAAGCTGAAAAAAAAAACCCTGACACAAATGAAATAATATGCTATATTTGTTTTCCTGGACCAAACCGGGAACTAGATAACAACAAAAACTAATACAAATACTGTTATCTGCAGGCTTCCAGATGCTCTTTAAGACATCAATATCTGTATCAGTACCAGTATCTGTATTACCGTTGATATTTGTACTGGTATTGGTCCTTTTGACAGTCAGTGCATCCCTAATCAATGATTGGTGTTTAAAAAGACACACAGTAACTATCGGCTCAGAGAAGTGCTCTAAAAAGTCTAGGTTTTTCTGTCTGACTCTGGAATCTGAGCTGTAAAGGTGCTTGTAAGGATGCAGCTTTGGGAAGCACAATAAAATATGTCCTGTCAGAGATGCTGACCCAGCTTCCCTTCCGAGGTTGGATCTAGGAAATCTGATCATTTAAAGGCTGTTTAACTCACCAAGCAGAGCCTGGCACCCAAAAGCTCTAAGTTCACCTCACTGAGCCCGTAATTCTTTCCCTTGAAAAATTCAAAATAAACTGCACAATACATTTTTTAAATACCAGAGGTAGCAAATATATGGTACAAATTAAAAGTCATATAAGATAATTAAAATGTACTTAATTTTTAAACAAATTTGTCTGATGGTTCAGTAAACAAGAATTTTCTGCAATTATTTTATATTTCAGGCTTTAAGGGGTTAAGGTTATTATCCACTCTTGATCCCATGCTGTGGAGCATCCCAGAATTTATGCTGCCTGTGTTTCCAAAATTACCACTATTGAATTATTAATGATCACATTATACAAACATGAAAGCATAGAGAGGGTTCTATAAAGCCCCCTGCAACTGTGTCATCAGTTAATCTGGTACTGTGACTGAGTCATTCAAAGAGGCTGCTTTAAATCAAACCTCCTCAGTGTTTTAGATGTTATATTTAAAGAAATAGTTTTAGAAAGTAAATATGTGGCAACTGGTTATCCTAAAAAAGGCACAGAGACTGGAAGCAAGCAGAAAATATTAGTCTGGAGTAGGAAAAATAGGACTTCTAGCCACTGTGAAAGTTCACTTATCATCAAGTCATATCTGTTTAAAACTTTGTTGACTGCTTTCAGCCTATCAGCACATAAGAAGACATTCACCACTTACATTAGCCATGCGTATCTGATGTACTGCATCAGTTTGTTGATTACTTTGCTCTTTCAAAGACAGCGGGATGAAGAGCTGAACTGAACTCTAGGTCACTGGCCAAGTTAGGGCATGAGTGGGTTTTGTTTTAGCAACATGCTGAGTGAGCACATTCAAAGAAATTGGAAGATGTTACCTTTTAATTGAATCCTCACCCCTTTGTTAAAGCCTACTGCCAGATGGGGACCGTTTTTGTTCATTTTCTTGTAATTTTCTCTCACATTTGAGTTCATACTTAAATTGTGCAGCATTCATTAACAGTTGACCTGGTTCATGTCAGATGATCTCTTAAATGGCCCAAAACCCCACAAAACATTGTGCATTTTCCTTCACCTCTGTATGATTTACTCACTCTACTGAATCATTTCAGAGACGCCTCTGTTTGAACTGTGGACGTGAGTCTAACTAATAATTGACTATGTGACCATCAGTCCCATTAATTATTAACTCTGTCCAGTTCAATGACATTCAGTAGAAAGGTATCTGTTTTGTGTTTTATTTATTTTTCACTTCTGGAGACTTTCATGTTGTTAAAAGCCTTAAATGAACTGACTGAAGACCAAACTGTGCACAAATGCAAATGTCTGAAAGTGTGTTTGCTTGCCCTCATTCGCCTCCCCAAAGCCCCCTATGTAGTGCCAGTGAACCAAGTGATGTCACCCATCACTGACTGTGGTGGACTGCATATTTGGAAAACTCACGCTGCCGGGGAAATGAATCTCCATCATAGAAATGCTGTGGGTCAGTGTTTTTTTTTTCCTCTGCAGACCTGTGACCCGCTACCTCAGATGATAGCAGAGCTCTGCTCCTTGTCTGTACTGTCCTGTCACCGTGAATACGTCTTAACTTTGCTCTTTAATGAAAAACATGTTGCCATTATTTTATTTTATTTTAATGCACAAAGTGACTGAAATCTTCAGCATTTCCAATACTATGCTTAAATCCCATGTCTTATCCTTATGATGTGCATGACTCTTTATGGTGGAGTGCCATCATAGTGCTATTCATTTGTGAGAGCCTCGAGTAATTTCTCATTGCCATATATGAATATGAATGCTTTGTTGTATGTATTCATTGCACTCTATTCGCGCTTTTACTTGTTTTTTGTAGCTGTTCGGTCATATGTGCCTCTAGAAATGATATGTGCCAACCAAAGAGATGCTTTGTTTTAAATTGCATGATTTATTTTTACTTGGTGATTACTATAGACCAAAATCGTTGAGACAATCTGCTGAAGTTAACACACCAAAGCCTAACAGTATTTAGTTGCTGTTATTTTGCCATCTAATCCAGCCACTGGCTTTATTTGCTGCATCTTTACTGCTTCCGTCCTTTTCCATGTATTCTCCCCAAAAAGTGTTCTTAAATATGAATGTGTCTACATTTCCTCTGTTGCAGGATGTGTTGTGAACAACAGTATATGCAATGTATGTAAACACAATTAATTTTAATCATTTTAAAAACAGTAAAAATATTTACTTTTAAGTTATCTGGGTTTTTTTTTATTTATGCCTATAGATCATAGAAAACACTGAAGTTCATTTAATCAAGATGTAAAATCAAGTGCAGTAAAACTGAACATGAACAAAAACACTTTATACCTTTGAACCTGTGAGACACTGACATGCCACTCCTTCACAGTTTTTCTCTAATAATCTTTATCTTCTTTTGACCCATGTGTGAGCGTGTGTGATTAGATGATTTGTCTAGATTTAGTCCTTCTGCACTTTTATTAGGTTATGGATCTCAGTAAAGGAACCAGGATTTCTTAACAGTCAGAAAGCACTGCCTGGGGGTGGGGAACACGTACTGATGTGGAGCTAATGAATGTCCTATATGTAGGAACCCTGGCGTCATTGTTGCCCAGGTTAGGACACATGAAACAAATGTAAATATTTGTCTGGACTGTTATTATTTAGTATCAGGCTCCCTGAAAAGCCTTCAAATGATCTAAAATACCGCAGCATGAGACCAGGTAGAAATATCACATTTGCCATATCGACTTCTCCTTATTGAGTCCATGTTAAACCTAGAATTGAATTTAAAATCCTCATTCTACTTTACAAAGTCATGAATGATCATGTCCCTTCATATCATATAGGCATCACAGTAACATATTATCCCAACAGTGTTCACCTGATTCAGTCAGGATTTAGAGTTCATCACAGCACAGGAACAGCACCAGTGTAGGTTACTCATAATCTTTTTATGGCCTCTGACGGTGGACTCTGTGCAGCATTCTATGCAGGGTCAGCATCGGAGCATATGGGCAACTCTGATAGAGGATTTGATACCAATCACTTTGCTATTCTATAAAAAAACAAAGCCATAAAAGGAGACTGAAAATTCATATCACAGCAAGTAAGAACCACCGTAGGTTCCCAACAGCTAGCACAGCAGACAGTGCTTGCGGTGCTCTTTATTTTTTCCTACAGTGCTTAGTCCTTGTTGTGCATCGTGTGTGTCCAGTGTGTTTTTGCAGCTGCTCTCCTTCTTGTTGCAAGCTCCTCTCTGAATGGTCCCAGCATGCTTCTGCATGAATGGGCGGAACTGATCAGAAAATATGTGACAAGTGTTCCAGACCTGCTCCCACAAAACCACACCATGCTGCCACATGAAGTACACCGCAAAACCTTTAAGATTTACATTTAAGATTGACCCCTGTATGTTTTCTTCTATGCTTACTTGTTACGTCAAGGCCAAACTACTGCAATTTCTTATTAGAACCTCTCTTATAGGTGTTCAGGCTCCAACATACCACAGTGAGAGTGCTACGTGAGGTATTTTAATTAGAAGAAGTTAATTTAAAGTGGAATATTTTACTAAATAACTACAATTTCACAAGTATCTGTAATAGCTTTGACATTTATCTGAGAGCTATTGTTACCAATACCTTTGAAATTAAAAGACATTCTTCTTCTTGTTCTTAAGGAAATATAAGATTGTATAAATTGTAGTTCATAAATAAGGTCAAATATAATATTTATATGCACTAATGCATTGGCATTAGCAGTTATTCTACATAGCTGAGAATTTACGAAAGAATATTGGACTTGAAATGTTTAAGGGAGAAAAGGGGATTTTTAAAATTCAGGTCTTTGAAGTCAGTTCAGTTTTATTTATATAGCACCAAATCACAACAACATTTGCCTCAAGGAGCTTTATATAGTAAAGGAAACACCATACAGTAATACACAGAAAATCTCAACAATCATATGACCCCCTATGAGCAAGCGCTTTAGGGACAGTGGGAAGGAAAAACTCAATTTTAACAGGAAAAACCCTCCAGCAGAACTAGGCTGAGGGAGGATTGAGTGAAGAAGAAACACACAGTGCATCGTGGGATGCCCCCAGCAGCCTGGACCTATTGCAACTTTGCTGCCAAGTAATTAAAGTTCTTACACGCTTTGGTTTTTATTTGTGCTCAGCCAGTTTACTTGGTACAAACTCTAGATGGCGCCATGTGCTTTCACTACAGCCAGGCAGAAAAGGCTTCTAACTACGACTATGACAGGACACCGGCAGCCCTGGATCATTTGGTGCTCTTGAGCTGTGAACAGCCAGTAGAAACAGAGGTCTTACTCTGCCATGATTTCAGGGTACTGAAAAGCTCATAAACAAAGCGAAGCGATCGCCTGTTTTGGCACATGGCATTCTGGGTTTTGCATCGGTCCCAGGTCCATTGATTTGCAATAATACGAAAACGCACAGGTGAAAGTGATAACATTACAAAACAGTGCTTGCTGATTAATATAATTAAAGTAAAAAAAATATTCAGGTTATTCAAAAGGAAGGTGTCTCTTTACACACGGAGTGAGCAACAATCCCAATAGATGATCTTTGCAAACCTTCAGCAGCCATACAGGCAGCAGCTGTTGACATATGGAGGGATTCCACAGCTGCAGCGGTGGTACCCTGCGGTCACCGTCGCATTAAAGATGTCCGACTCAAAAAATCCGTGTATTTAATAACCAACTGCGGCCTTCAAACACGAGGCGCCAGAACGGGAGGAGATAAAAGACTCGCTTTATTATCTGTAGTCAGTCAGCAGTTGTGCGGCGTTGTGACAGCTCACCATCACTCCCAGCAACACACTCTCTCTCTCTCGGTGCTAGACCGACAGCTATGTCTACGTCCGTCACGCGTGACACCGATATTAAAAAGAAGCACGTCCATTTCGCCAGTATGGAGGAGGACGACAACGACGACAAGGAGGAGGACACCCTGTTTGACAAGAGGAAGGACACTGGGCGAGAAATGAAGAACGCATTAAAGGGGGCGAAGAGAAAGACCACACAAAACAGCGACGACCGGGTGGAGGTGGTTGGCGGAGGAAGGGGCGGCCAAGGAGCAGGCGGCCGCTGGATGGTTACGCTCGCGCTCTGTGCATCTTGCCTGGGCTTGGTAAATAGTTAGGAGTGGGAAGTTAGCTTAAACCTGCCGGTTCATTAAACAATTCTCTGACTTTTCTCATTCCTTTAAAAAGGAAATGAATTGGAAAATTTTAAATAAATAAATATAATGTGGTAACTGAATAGATTTATTAAGTTGGTTGGGATATCTACAACAGTTAACTAGTTGGCTAGCTAGGGTTGTATTAATGTTATCCGTTAGCATATAGCCATAAACCGCTAGCTTATCACGGCTGTCCAATATTCATTTGCGTTCTTTGGAATTTCTACTGAAGTCATTTCATTCATTTCATTTCATTTATTTATTCATTTTCAGGCACAACAAATACCTATATTGAACATAAAATACACAAAACAAAAAACAAAACTTGCCTGAAAAAGGAGTGGGACGAAGAAAACTTATTAAATCCCACCCCTATACTCACTCATCAACAAAAAAAAAACAATAAACTTCCCGCAGCTACGCCCATCATTGCATACAGACCCATCAACAGCCCCGGGCAGATACAAGCATCTAAGCGGCAGCTCGCAACCAACAATTAGAGCCTTCATAACTGAATACAGAATATATAAATTATAAATTGCATTACCACAGGTAACAGGCAGTAATAACTACAAGTAACAGACACACATACATATACATACATATATATCTACACACACAAGTACATATATGTACATACATACGCACACTTTATTTTTATTTTTTATTTTGGAATCCATACCAGCAATGGTAAGAGGACAGACATTACAGAGCACACTAAAACCCATCATTGAGTATACTGTGACCAGACCAACTGTTTGTAGAGAAATTTAAATCTATGAATATTTTTGCATTGTTTCAATTGTAAACTCAGACTGTTCCAGATTTTCACACCACATACAGACACACAAAAGCCTTTACGGGTTGTTCGAGTTCTGGGTAATTTGAATTCTCCAAAGCCTCTCACATTATAAACCTTTTCTCGAATTTCAAATCTAGTTTGTAAATTTGCCGGTAAAAGTTTAGTAAAAGCTTTATACAAAATTATGGATGTATTGTAATTAACCAGATCCTGGAATTTAAGTAACTTTGCCTGAAGAAAGAATTTGTGAGTATGTTCTAGATAACCAGCCTTGTGAATAATACGCAGTGCTCGTTTCTGTACTGTGACTAATGGATTAGTTGTATTTTTATATGTGTTTCCCCACACTTCCACACAATATGTAAGATATGGAAGAACCAGGGTACAGTACAGAGTACGAAGTGCATCTTTATCAAGGAATTGTTTCACTTTGTTCAAAACTGCGAGGCTTCTGGAAATTTTGGTTTTTATGTGTCTGACGTGGGGTTTCCATGAAATTTTGTTATCAATTATAACTCCCAAAAATTAAGTCTACTCCAGGAAATGAATTTGAAATGTCAGAAGATCTGCAGTTACTTATATAGTGCCATAATATAGTAGATTTTTGGCCTGTTATGGTTCTGTCGAGCGTTGTAAACGAAGGAGACCTTTCAATTTAAGTCGTACTTTGTGTCCTTAGGTTGTTTTTGACTGGCCCCACATGTCGGTTGCCTTTATAGTTGTTATAAAGGTGCAACAGAATGTGAATCTACGTACACAAGGTGGTCACATGTGCTTGTAACTATTGAATAGTAAGCAATATTACGGTTGTATGCAGCAGTATCCTGCACAACCGGATTTTCATAGTTGTAAATCTCGCTCTTCAACCATTTATTCCGCATCAGATTAGTGAAATCCACCTGTACACACTGGACGACTTTCTCCTGCATTAACCTTTTCTCCCCCCATTGGGCCTGGGGAAGAACATTCAAGTTTTGTTGTTTCAGCATCAGATTATCCTGTTAAAAAAGTGGGGAAATGGAAACTTTTATTACAGTTATTTAAGGATTGATATCAATCAGCTCTGATTGATGCCAGTGTCAGCTCTGCAGTTTTTGTTGTCACTGAGTGTGAACTCAGTGTAGAGAACAAAAAACTTGGAGGCTCTGTGAGCAAAAGCTCCACTTCACTTTTTTGTGTGATGCGAAGCAGTTAGATAAGCATGCTGGCACTGGTAAAAGGAACGGATAAACTCTGAGGATTATGATTCCAATGTTCAGTTTAGATTAGATTAGCCTTTGTTGTCTCCCGTCGAAGAAATTTTGCTTTGTCATTCAAGAAAAACCAGCACATAAATTAATCGTCATACCATTTCACATGCACACACTTACAGTTTACTTATTACTATTCTATTACTATTACTGTTCAAGGTTCTTTATTTGTCACATGCATAGTTACACAAGTATAACACACAGTGAAATGTAGCCTGACACGCTCCTCGACATGTGCAAAAAAATTGGGGGGGGGGGGGGGGGGTAGAGGAAGAACATTATATATATATATATATATATATATATACATTGGGTGAATGTGCAGTAGTAGCAATTCAATGGTTTGACAAATTGGAGCACTAAAGAAAATATAAATATAATTTGAACAACTCACAATTTGGTACCCTGTACCTTTTACCTGATAGTATTAGCTTTATATTCTCTAGGTTTTTGTGTAAACCGTGTGATTTATATCTCTAGGAATTTTACAGGCCACACTTTATTGCAGTTTCCTCTGATAGCACCTGGGGGAAAATGGAGGGAGCATGCCAGTGGTCTTTCCAGCCCTTTGCATCAAATTTTGAACCTTTGATCTGAGCTGACAGACAGGTTACTAAACTGTGTAGTATTGCCAGAACAGATAGCAGATTCAGTAGTTAGCATATAAAATAAGTAAAGCTTTCATCCACCCCAGGGAGTTTAGAAAGTGTAAACTCTGGAAGACTAGTTCTGGCACTAATGAATCTAGTATACATGAGAGTCAAGGTGCGTGAACGAGTAGAACTGACATTTAACTGTTTTTGTGTTTTCATTAGAAAAGCCAGGTGCTGTCTAGTTATACAGGAGTTCACCTTCATCTATAGCATGGTGTTTAACAGTATGTGAGGGAGTGTAGTCTTAAATCATGAGCTGAGGTCCACAAACAGTAATTGTGCATAAGCTTAAATATTCTCTAAATGTTTATATTATATTAGTTATAGTAGTTAAACAATTATATGCAAATTAGCAGGGATCAAAAAAAAGTTTAGATTCGTTTAAATTTGTAAAAATTTTTCAGTCTTAATTTTTCTCAACAGAAATCCTAAAATAAACATTTGTGCAGTATGTGTTGATACGTTGCCACCTCTGTCTTCACCTCGTGTCTTGTTGCTGACAAAAACACAGGAGGAGGAGGTAAAGTTTTCATTGGGGGTGAGCAGAATGCACAGGGTTGGAAATGTTAGTTTAGTTCTCCTAGATCCTGATGCGATCATTTGTCATTGATCTCTCAAGGAGATGAGACAAGTAGGACAATGGAGGGAGAGGAGTGGGTCCAACAACAACAGTCGTGGCTTGCTCTAAGCTTTGTCTTATTTTCTTAGGGGATGTGTATCTCAGTTCTTGGCCCCACACTGGAAGACTTGGCTGCAAATGTGAACCAGGATATCGGCAACATCTCCTACATCTTTGTTGGCCGCTCTGCAGGCTACGCCGGCGGATCCCTATTAGGAGGCATTCTGTTTGACTACATGAACCCCCATCTCCTGCTAGGTACCTTTCTAGCTTGTTGTTCTTGCCGGCCGGCCTTTACAGTCATTTTATGAGATTGATTTTGCCTCCTGTGGTAATCTTCTAGGTTTGTCCATGCTGCTCACGGCTTCTGGAATGTGTGCCATCCCTTACTGTAAGCAGGCTCTGCTCCTCACTGTGTTCATGTCCAGCATTGGGATATCCATGGGTGTTATAGATACAGGTAAGTAAACTATTGATATTCACTGTATCAGTGAAAGTTCAATGATTTTAACGGTCAGCCTCAGCTGATGAGTTTGTGCAGGGCTCAGAGCCACAAGTGGCTGTTTTTACCTCTTTTTCTCATCATTCTCTCGCCTGCTGTGGTGATGCATGTTTAAATGAGGGCATGGCTTAGCTGCAGCAGAGTGAATAAACAGTAGTGGAGTCCTGTTTGTAACATTGAGGGAGATGGTATGAGTAATTCAGTGCAATAGACATGGGCTGCTGGGAACTTCCCATGATATGATATGACATTCCTTTTGGCTCTCGGAGGAGGCGGACACACTTTTTCTCCTCTCCCTTATCTCCCTTATCTTCCCTGCTTAGTTCTTATGTCCTTGTCTAGTCTCGTGTTTTTTGTATTACTTTCCCTGGAACACTCTCTCACAGTCTGTTTCTAAAACCTAAAGAGAATTATGGATTTGATCAACTGGTCTCTGAATGCTATTGACACCCTTGTTGCTTTTCTGTGTTTATTGTGCTATGGTGTGTTGATATCTGTGCATTCCTGTATTATCCTTTTGTGTTACACATTTCGATGTTTTTTTTCCTCGCTACCTAGCCTGACCTGTCTCCCCAATGTGATGTTTGTGTATTGTATGTACGGTCGGCAAGGTCTGTCATCTCGGTTGTGGGCAAAAGACCAAATAAAGGCTATCTCATCTCATCTCATATACTGAGCATTTATTCTCAACTTGATTCTTTTCACTCTACATGTGTTTATCCACCACTTTAGATTTAAAGCTTCAAACCACATTACCAACTCGTCCACAGCGTGCCTTTCCTGTCTCCCTCTGTTCATCCCTAACTGGTGGCCAGTTTTTCCTTCCGACTGTTCCCAAGTGCTTTGTCATTAATGTTGTCTCATTGTGAGGTTTTATCTCTAACGTTGTAGGCTCTTTACCCTAAAATACAATGTGCTTTGAGTTGACTGTTGCTGTGTATTGGTGCATACGTAAATAAAATTGAATGAAAGTGAAACCGTGGAGAGAACAGGGCACCAGTGACAGACCTGCTAGTTCTGGTGTTCTGTGGTTCAGCTGTAAGAACAAAGGTCTCACTGAGGGACAGTGGGCCCTCATAGAGTTTGTTTCCAAAAGGTTGTTCAGAAACATGCACAAGTAGCATGCCGAAGGTAATTTGTAGCACTCTGGCAGTGCTTCTCCTGATCCTCCTCTCAAAAAACGAACAGATACTTGTCCTGCTGTTGGGTTAATGCTCTTCGAAGGCCCCTTTCAACTCTGCTTGTGTAACATCTCCTCTCCTCTATACTCTTGACACTGTGCTGGCACACACAGCAAACTTTTCCTTTTCGGGGTGTTGTCTGGTTGTTGCTTCTTCAGTGCACCTCTTTTCACTTTGATGTGCACCAGAAGAAGTGAAATGAATTCATAGTGAATTATGTTTCCTTCCTGCAAATTGACCTATAAAGACCTTACAAAGACATTTACAAACTGTTTTGAAATCTTGTAAATCTTGCATGTAGTTAGTGCACCACGTGGTATTAGGCCTGTAGAATAATCCTTCATCTGCTTTTGCTAACAGTGGTAGCTTATTCTTAACATCATAAGAATGGAAACTTGCCGATGGAGTTATTTGGAGTCATTCCTTGTTTTGTCTGATTGTGATTCTTCTGTTAATCTTTTTTTTCTAGTTTAGCCAAAGCAAAGTGATGCTTGTGTCTCCATTCTTAACTATGTGTTTCTCCTGTGTGTCAGGTGGTAACGTGCTCATACTGGACACGTGGGGTGAGCAGTCGGGGCCTCACTTGCAAGCGCTGCACTTCAGTTTTGCCGCTGGGGCCTTTGTGTCTCCTATCATAGCCAAGCTGGTGTTTGGGACTGACTGGAAGGGCACTGAGGCCATAGCACCAACCAAGAGTACGCCTTCCACAGAGCCCCAGGTGACCAAAACCGTCAACACTCAGGGAGTCTCGCACAGTACCCTCAACTCCACCTGGGCCTACATCGTGATCGGTGCTTTTGTCTTTCTCATGTCCTTCCTCTTCTTCATCCTTTATTCTCGCTGCAGCGTGTCACGTGCAAAACCCCGCTCGGCCTCAGGAAAGCCCCTGGTGGCCAAATATCATGTGGCTCTTACAGCCCTCCTTTTCCTCTTCTTCTTTGCCTACGTCGGTGCTGAAGTAGCATATGGCTCCTTCATCTTTACCTTTGCTAAGGAGTACATCCAGATGGCTGAGGCGAAGGCAGCTGGGCTAAACTCCCTGTTCTGGGGGTCATTTGCAGCGTGCCGTGGGTTAGCCATCTTCTTTGCAGCCTGCATGTACCCGGGAAACATGATCCTGCTCAGCCTGTTGGGCACCGCTATCTCCTCTCTTCTGCTCTGCTTCTTCAGCAAGAAAGAGGAGGTCCTGTGGGTGTGCACTGCTATCTATGGGGCTTCCATGGCTGCCATTTTCCCAAGCGGCATCTCGTGGGTGGAGCAGTACACCACAGTAACGGGGCGCACAGCGGCAGTTTTCGTGGTGGGTGCAGCGCTGGGCGAGATGGTGCTGCCAGCACTCATAGGCTTCCTGCTCGAGAGGTTTCCAAAGCACCCGCTGCTCATGTACCTGTCACTCGTCACTGCCATCTTCACCTCCATCCTCTTTCCAGTCATGTACAAGCTGGCCTCGGTGAATGATGAAATTGAAAGCAGTGAATCCCAACGGGCACTGCTGGACTCAGGAGCTGATGAAGATGAGGATGAGGAAGAGCAGGATAATGAGGCCGATCAGTTGAACGACGCAGACTTTGAGGTCATTGAAATGGACGATACATCAAATTTTATGAATTCACCAAGCAAGATGTCCTCTCCCCCTGATGTCATGGCTCTAACAGACAGCCCCACTGCCCAAACCACACTGGTGTCAGAGCCTGCAGGCGCCACTTTCTCAGAGAGCATCTCTTTGGTAGGACACTCACCAAGACAGAACCTGCTGCTCTCTTTGGACCAAGAGAAGGGAGACTGAGAATGTCGGCTCAGTGACACGCCTCAACTGTCCATTTGCTGTCCAAGACCTGGAAACTCCAACATAGTTACTGTTTGTACTCTAGTAAAGGAAGCACTGACTAAGCAGTGCAGCTTATAAATCATACACACGCTTCTGCAGCTCAACTCAGTGCATCTTTTAAAGCTTTTGGACATCTGCTGGACAGTGAAGGATCAGATGTTGAAGTATTGCTATTTTCTTATAAATCATTTGACACTGTGTTCAATATTGTTGTGTCCTTATCCCCTCTGTAGTTAGGTAAAAGGTAAGGCTAGAATGAAAGTAAGAAATAGATCAGATATCAGCCTGATCCTGACTCAACGAACTTCACTGGGATCGTTGGCAACAGGTCAATCTATTCAGTTCAATTCTATGTTCTGTGTTTACTATGCCTTCCATCAGCAGTAGAGCACTGATTACAAACGGGAGAGCTAACATTTTGGTAACATAACATGAAGCCAAAAGCCAAGGGACAACAAGTTGTTATACTTCTTACATTTCGAATGTTTTTATGTTTGCAGTGTTTTTTGACTACAGCTAAGACTTCTCTGTCAGCTTCTTTCTTTGAGTTACTGGTATCACATTGGAGCTAGACAAACATGGATTGATGCATCGCTAGAATTCAGTGCCTTGTTTGAGGACGTGAGGAGAGTGGATGAGCTGAACCAGGGACAGACAGCTAGCCACCCCCTTAAAATAAAATCTTGCACTGCAAATACACTATATTGCCAAAAGTATTCACTCACCCTTCTAAATCATTACATTCAGGTGTTCCAATCACTTTCATGAGCACAGGTATATAAAATCAAGCTCCTAGGCATGCAGACTGCTTTTATAAACATTTGTGAGAGAATGGCTTGCTCTCAGGAGCTCAGTGACTTCGAATATGGTACTGTGATAAGATGCCACCTGTGCAAAGTCCAGTCAGGAAATTCTGTCACCATTAAATGTTCCACAAAATGAAAGTGATTGCGATTGACAGCAGCTCAGCCACATAAAATAACAGACTGGGGTCAGCAACTTTGTGCACAGTCAATCACTGCAGACTTCTAAACTTCATGTGGCCTTCAGATTAGCTCAAGAACAGAGTACAGAAGGTTACAGAATTGCAAAGTGCAATGCAAAGCATCATATGCAGTGGTGCAAACTGCATATGATGCCACTGAACTCTAGAGAAGTGGAGAGGTGTTCTCTGCAATGACGAATCATGTCTACATCTGGCAATCTGATGGAGGAGTTCGAGTTGGCAGCTGCTAGAACAGTACTTGTTTGACTGCATTGCACTAAGTGTAAATTTTTTTTAATGGGCTTGCTCCCTTAGTTCCAGAGAAAGGGACTCTTGATAATTCAGCACACCGAGACAATTTCATGCTTCCAACTTTGTGGGAGCAATTTGGGGATGGCCCTTTCCTATTCCAGCACAACTGTTTCTAAAGACATGGACGAGGAAGTTTGGTGTGGAAAAACTGGACTGGCCTGCACAGAGTCCTACACCTCAGCCTGACAGAACACCTTTGGGATGAATTAGAGCATCCCAACATTGGTGTCTGACCTCACAAATGCACTTCTGGAAGAACACTTCTAAACCTCATAGAAAGCCTTCCAGAAAAGTTGAAGCTGTTATAGCTAAACATGGAATGTCACTCAAGCTCATATGTGTGTGTGAAGGCAGACGAGTAAAGACTTTTGGCAATCTAGTGTGTGTGTGTGATGAGCTGAGCTGTACAGTGTATGCAGCTGTTTTCTGTTGCACTTTTGTGAAAACTGGATTTTTTTTTCTTCTTTTTGGTCTTGTGCTGTAATGGGTCATGTCACTGTGATTCCTCTGATTTTTTCTTTTTAAGCTCCTGATTTAGTGAAAGAAAGAAGGCATCTTCATACATTGATTTTTTTATTTTATTATATCAATCTCAAACCTTCACCCACAGCAATGTCCATTAAAAACAAACAAAAAGGATCTCCTTCATTATAAGTTTTTACATTTTTACAAATCCACAGATCCTGTGTACGGCTGCATGGAGTGGGAGGGTTAAAGATCAAATTTTAATGTAGTTTGAAGACGGTTCGCACAGTAAAATTGGAAACGTACACAAAACCATATATCCACAAGGAAATAATAGACTCTTCATGGCATAAATTACCAAATACAGTATTGCAGCAGTCCCACATTTAAAACTAAAAAAATGGAGAGCTTTCCAGTTCCCATACTCTGTAGTATGAACTGTCAAATCTGCCAAAACAGACAAGGTTAAAGAAACAGAAAAATGGCACCTTCAAAAAGAACGCATCAAACTGCTTTGATTGTGTTCATGGTTGGAGCTGTAGTTGGTTAATGCACAGTGAGATTGGAGATGGATCTGTACAGGAACTATTTACAAAAAGACTGCAGTCAGTATAAAAAGGAGAAAAAGTCAATTAGTGGTTTGGGTGTAGTTCGTCTCTGAATTTATAAGATCCTTAAAAACCAGTTACAGTGAATACACAATACGACACATGTTCCATGATTGGACTGCACTCAGTCCCGCAACAGGCCGTCTGTTGCCGTGTCATCAAAAAGATCAGCTTCATTCGGCCCATAGCAGCTAATGGAGATGGCAGCAAACGAACACACGGCCTCTTCCACTGGAGGCATGAAGTAAACAGTCTCCATACTCAGAGAAATACTTTGAGACAAAATGAGAAAACCCGTCAGGGCTCAATCAAAGCACCATTTAAACTTTTACAACCAAATGGACAAACACTAAGATGGAAGGCCAGGAATTAGCACCAAATCAGTGGGTGGCTCCGGGACTCGGGAGCCAATCAGAACTGCTCCAGCAGCTGACGGAGGTAGGGGGCCTTGGAAAGTTGTCTGTTTACCCGGGACAGCTTGTAGAGGACGAGACAGTCGAGGGACACGCAGGGAACCTGCCGCTCAGCACTGCCACTGCAGTTCCTACAGATCTGTATGCAAACAGAAACACAAGCACACAGTGATCACACAAGGATGAGCTCTGGTATGGACATCACTCACAAACATGTCACTACTAGTCTGACCAGAGAAAAACTGTGGAGTCCGACATTGTTTAAGCAAAACTGCACACCAACTCAACCCGAGTGATTGCTGCCACCAGGCATCATAACTGCTGACGTCAATTGCTGTCTTAATAAATCTAGATTTATCGCCAGAAAGCAGTTTCCGTGTTCCTTCAGTGTCGCCTGCTTTGAGTCGTATCAATTGGGTAAATGTTTAAAGACAGTGCGACAAAAGCAGGAAGAAATAAATACCTGTAATCACAGAAGTTAATGGTCCAATTATTATTCAAAACCTTAACAGGAGCTCATATTCTGTGCGTCCTCAACTTCTCACCTTCAGCAACTGCTCTTGCTGACTCTCCCACTGCCTCATGTCCTGGTAGAGTGTAACAGCGACTCGCTGAGGTTCAGCACGACACCGTGAGCACACACCCAGCTGGGTCAGCTCATCACACACAGGGCAGTGAAGCGTGGTGAAGTACTGGGAAATTGTCCCCTTCCTCCCCGCTTCCTCCCCACCCACCACGGAGGAGCAGGATGCCTTCTGGATCTGGAGAGAAAAGAGCGATGTAGCTGAAAACACACGTTTGATTGATCACTGCTGCTGGACTATATGCAGACACATGGAGTTAACATGCACAGCATCTTCATGGACATAAAACAGTGTGAACTACGTGATCATGATACTTTTCAGGTTTGTTAAGAATCCTACCGAATATCATTAGATGCTGAAGGATCAGAGATCAAAGATTCAATTTTTTTAATACAAATACACACATTCAGGATTTTGTGTGTGACTCTGTTTTCACTGGGAAAAAACAAAGACATAAAAGGAGTCAGTGGCACTGGAGCCGCAACCATTTATGTATCTGACTGTGATTAGTAGCTATGCCAGCAGATGGCGTGTGCACTCTGTCAGACTTCAGGAAAGAAACAAAGACTGAGGCAGCAGCGCTGCAGCTTGACTCATTTAGTCATCAGCAGGAAGCAGAAGAGATCTCTCTTCATCCTTTGTTCTCTCTAAATGACAGACTGCTTTTATTTTGACAAGAGTGGAAGCAGAGGGTGACCTCTTTGACTTGCCACAGTCAGTCAAAGGAAGATACCAATTAATCTAATTCATCCTCCAAACTCAGTATTAAGTTGATTGTGTGTCTTTATGATGTTCCTGGTTCTTTTTTTTGTTTTGAAGGGTTTCTTATCTCCACTGCTGCTGCTCTGCTTCTAAATGGCAGCGGTGAGACAAAAACATCACAATGGCCCGTATGTCTGCAAGTTGTCCTCACCCTGGGGAGCTCCTGGTACCAGCTGAACACGTCGACTCCGATCAGCTGGAACATACGGGCCAGTGGCGGCAGGATCTGCTTAGTGATGTAGTAGGTGGCATTGAGGCGCAGGGTGGGGTCCTGCAGCACCTCGGTGGGCCGGCGGACCAGCTGGATGAGGGGCACGCCGGGTGTGCCGTACACAATGACATAGGGCACCCGCTCACTCACGCGTGGCTCCAGCCTTCGGTCATAGGCCATCATCCGTCTGAGGCGAAGCAGAACAAAAATGAAGTGACAGCAGATGATGCAGTTATCGTTTACATCACACAGCCAACATGTTCACATTAGCAGCGAGAACGTGTGCTGGTGCTCTGAGAGAGAAAACACAAAATAAAGCAGATGAACTGAAGCAGGGCTCATAAATGCTTCTTCCTTGTGCATCTAAAAATCACTTTTTTTTGTCCTCCACTCGTTAAAAAACAGGTTGCCTAGCAACACTCAGGTACTGTACAGGCTAGTGCAGCCAGACAATGAACACAGTGAGGGAGGACTAATTGGATTCACGCTGGGTACTGTAACTGTAGCTGACAGCAAGCTCTTACTCACCATCCTGTTCTCTGCTGCACGCACACACAGACACACACAGAGCCAACCAGCAAACATTTATCCAAGCCACACTCCTGACTTCTCCTGTACTGTGACCACACACACACACACACACACACACACACACACACACACACACACACACACACACACCTGGTGAGTTCCAGCGCAGGGATGCAAGCTCCAGGTCTGTACGAGCCGCTGCCCCGGTACTCCTTGGCGAAGGTCAGATCCTGCATGCTTGCCCGGCCATCCAGAATCTTCATACACTGACGCTGCACAAACTGCTTCACCTGGCTAATGTCACGTGTCTCAAACAGCAGCTTGATGGAACGCTCCAGAATCTAAGGAGCACATGAGTAAAAGAACACAGGTATAAGAGGATGAAGATAAAATGATTTACTGGTAATCTAAGAGAGGTGTTGATGCTGTTTAATGTGCAAGCGGAAGGAGACGACCTTTTCCCTGACTGACACATGCAAAGCGGTCTGAGTAAACAGGAGCAGGAACAAGAGTGGCATGCCTGCGATTGGTGCACAACACAGTGAAAATGAGGGGAAAACATGGTTTGCCTGTTACCTTGGAAACAGCAGGGCAGCCGTCGCGGCGCACCGTCTCAATCCCTTTGGCATCAAACACGGGCTCCTTTTGGTCAAGGCTCTCATACATGTAGCCCACGTAACGCTTCTTTGTCTGCAGAACGCAGGGCAAGTACACCTGAGACACAGACACACACACACACACACACACACACACAGATAAATAACTACATCTAATGTGTGGAGATGGAAAAATCACAGTGAACAGATGTTAGAGAGAAGCCGCTACCTTGTCTTATTCGCTCCCTTTGTGTGTGTGTGTGTGTGTGTGTGTGTGTGTGTGTGTGTGTGTGTGTGTGTGTGTGTGTGTGTGTGTGTGTGTATCTACCTTCTCAAACTTGAGCTTGATCGGCTTGGGGTTGGTTGCAGTCACTGCTTCTGCAATCTCTTTGCCGATCTTGAAAGCCTGCTCTTTGGTGGCTCCTTTCAGTAAAACAAACATGCTGCCAAACACACAAAAACACACAAGGCTCATTACTAATTCTTATCAAACAACCCACACTACATACTACCACTGTAGTATGTAGTGTGGGTAAACGATACGCTCTCAGAGGCTTCGCGTTTGGCTCTGTGCTTGAACACATCCCATGTGGACGAGCGAGTCTGGAGGAAAGTGTGTCCCATATATGCAAAGCATGCTGCAGTTTAAAACTTTATGCTTCTTCTTCTATTTGAGACTCTGCAGGTCAGAAACAATCCAATTCCCTGTCTGCCAAACACAGCGGCAGCTCTTCTTTAACGGACTGTCAGAAATGAAAGCTGTTAGCTAATTGGTGCAAGTGTTCATGAGAACACGGCCCAAGTAGACTCAGACTTAAACATCATCACAGCGTAGTGACACACAACAAAGCTGCTGGTCATGTTCACACTCGAGTGAAGTTATGAATTTGTCAGTAAAGTTGTGCAACCTGTAAACCTGCCTGTTGTGCAGATAATGGAACAGTGACTGCAGGTTTCCCATGTGAGGACACAAACACTGATCAGGCCTAACATGATTACCACTGACAGTGAATAACACTTTGTACAGGTCTTACCAAGGGCATGCGTACTATTTATTTACTAGGGGTGCAACGATACTCGTATCGATATTGAACCGTTCCATACAGTGCTTTCGGTTTGGTACGCATATGTATCGAACAATACAAAATTTTTAATTTATTTTATCAACTTTCCTTCTGACGATGCTGTCTGTGTTGAGCGCTTAGTGGATCTGCGTTCGACTACTCCACCTAGGCTGCCCTGTGGAGCGCAGATCCACTGAGCGCTCAACACAGACAGCATCGTCAGAAGGAAGAGCGCAGGGCAAGCTAGCAGACAGAAGTTAAGCTCTCCTTGCAACATGGCAAATTGAACCTCCCCCACCCTCATTCAGATCTGGCATTTGGAATTATTTTGGTTTTCGTGTGACGTATGACCCTGAAGGTAAGTGAGTCATGGACTAAAGTAAAACAGTATGTTGGATGTGCCATGCAATGCTCAATTACATGGGTGGGAACTAGTGTGTTAGCGCAGTTAGCTCGTTAACGTGTAGGCCGTCTAGCCCCATGCACGGGGCGATCAGGGGTAGCTCGTTAACGGAGATTTGCCGTGTTGTGGCGTTATGGTCATTTCAACGAGATTAACCTGAAAGCACTAGTGGGAACACAACGAATATGACTGCACATTTACGCCGACATCATCCTAGTGCAAAGACAAGTGGAAGCAGACAAAAACAACAAGCATGCATGCTACAAACTTTAGCCGAGTCATTTAGACAGCTGTTAGCACATGATTCTCCTTATGGGGACCTGATATGTTTAATATGCTGCTGAGAATATAGCCCAGAAGAAGCGTATAGTATAGCTTTTATTTTGGAAAGAGACATTTCTCTGTAATAAACTCTCTTTTCCAAAGATGAGTGATTCCTCAATCAGATACAGGGCTCGCAATATCGCTAGCCCAACGTCCCGGGGCGATATCAGTCGGGCTACCAAAATCTATCTCTGCCCTGCCCGTTGGGCTATTGTAGGAAAAATATATGTCAATGCTTTTGCATTCTTTCGGAAATGTAGCTGGGTAATTATGTCATTGGCATCGGTGAGCCACTGTCAATATGTGACATATTGAAATCGCGTTTGAATTTGCGCTTGTTTTTTTGCTTTCACTTTGCAATCGCGCCAACTGTGTATAGAGAGCGACAGCACTGATCTGTGAGTGATGATAATTTGCGCACCAATTCCTCTGACATCGTCTTATCAATCGTTAGCTTACTATGCAAACATGACAAGTGAAATCTCCCGCAGCTTAAACATGTGAGAGGTTGATCGCGCAGAGAATCGCTGAGCTTATGTGTGTGTGTGTGTGTGTAAAAGCAGCAGGATTTATATTTGACTACGATGACCTGGATGACTGAGGACCTTCACAGACAGATATATATTTTAGTTCTGCTGAGCCAAATAAGACAGGTCAGGGTGAAGAAGTGACAGCCAAAGAAAAGCTTACCACAAAACGGAGAAGTTATGACAAATCAGACTATAAGGCAAAAAGAAAGTGCAGCTTTATGGTTTCATGGACAAAAGAATTTCTGTGGCTGCAATATGACGAGCTAAATAACCAGGGCTGCACATAAGTGGTCTGCAGGTGCGCATTCGCTGTCAAAATAAAAAACACGCACAAGGGTTAGGGTTAAATTTAAAAACTGTACTTTTGAGTTAAAATATATATTTATAATTTTAATAAATGACAAATTAAAAAGGCATGAACATTTTTTTGGATCGAAAAAATATCAAACCGTGACACCAAAGTATCGAACCGAACCGTGAATTTTGTGTATCGTTGCACCCCTATTATTTACATCTGAGAAAAAGTCAAAAAGTCTTGTAAAATTGCTTACCTGTCAGTGTCTCCGTACACAACACGCGCTCCCCATTTCTTCGTGTCATTGACCATCCTGATGGCTCTCTCCAGGGTCTCTCTGGCTTTGTGGACAATGCTGTCTCCAACCTGGACACAGCAGATTTAATAAATATTGGAGCAAAGGGGTTACGACTACATTCACAGCAACACTGACTCAAGGTAAAGGCCCTACAATAATACAGAGAAAATAGTTTGATTGACAAAGCAACAACAACTATTTTCATGGATTATAGTGGTATCGTACTGGGAGTGCACAGTGCAGAGACCATATAGCAGCTGCTGCTGAGCCTACCTCCACACTGGGCATGCGCCCAGAGTAGTTAGCAGCGGTGTATCCAAAGGTGACGTTGGCGATGAGCTTGAGTCCGAGCTGCCGTGCGTCCAGCAGCTTCGTCAGGGATTTGTCCTGCTTGTAGGTTTTCATGGACTGCTTCACCATGATCCTTGTGTTGAGGATTTCCTCCAGCATCATGGGCAGGACACCTTTACGCACTGAAGACTAGAACAAATAAAACACAGATCATTTAAAACACAGATTTTTTTTTATTTTTTTTTTACAATGAAGAAACATAAAGTAGGGTTGCACCAAAACTCTAAGAAGGACCTAAAATGGGCCTGATCTGCAGCATGGGGAAGCGCTGTAACTTAGAACGTAAAAAGCAATTTAGAAGTTTAGCTTTAGGCCCACAATATCTCTCAGTGTAAATAACAAAAATAAAGATGTTCCTGATCTACTGTGAGAGCTGCTTAAGTAGCACAACAGGGTAAAAACGGGCAATGTGGAGCAATCAGGCAGTGAATGAATGGAAGCACAGAGATCACAAAGTGGGTTTTCTTAGGAGGCACTGGCCCTTCACAGCAACTAATGAGACAATCCATCACAACGCCAACACTAAGAGCTTGGTGAGGTCTCGTTAGAGACAACGGTCATGATGATGAGGTTGCTGTACCTTAACGAAGGCGATGCCACCAGGCGACACGGTGATGTCGTTGCGGAGCTGGTAGAGGAGCTCGGGAGGGACTCGCAGGGAGGTGCAGCCAAACTTAAACTCATCAGGCCTGAGACAGAATGTGAACAAGAACACCAGTTCAATCACTTAACATTATTCTTGCAATGTGAATATTACTGTCTGGAAAGACAGCGTCAGGTATAAGTGAGAAAAATGCCCGTGTAGAAATCTGAACTGCACCCCACTGAGCTGTCTCTGCTGAGGATGAAGCCTGTGCACGCCTGCCACAAACCACTCTTTTTGTGTTACTTCAATGTAGCAGACATATGCATGTGGAAAGAAGTGTTCATGGCTCCTTGCTGTTGCTATGCAACCACACAAATCTCACTGAAAACCTGAACTCAGTCTTAAGTTGCGCTGCTCGCCGCCCTGAGCTGTGAACAACATGCCGAGCTCTCAGCGTGCCTGTTCCATTAAAAATAATGAGGGGAGGAAGCCGCTGCCAGAGGGAGATTTTCCTGGCAGGCGTGCAGTCTGAGCGAGTTCTCTACATGCTGTAGCTGTGTGGGCCTGTCATGTCCTTACGTTCCCAGGTTGTCCACATGGCCGAGGCAGGTGGAGAAACAGTAGTTGTATGCGATGACAATGGAAGGGTAGAGCGACTGGAAGTCCAGCACAACCACCGAGTTGCTGTAAAAACGGGACTCGGGCTCCATCACCAGAGGGATGCACTGTGGAGCCCTCTGCTGGGCACGCTGCTGTATGCTGGGCGTCACTGGGACGTAGTTTAGGGGCTTGGCCACACGCAGCATCATGGACTCCACACGGTACTAAAGACAAGAGGAGGAAACAAAGTTTGACTTATTATTCCTTTTGTTCCTTCACACATCCAACTGGAATTTTTACCACCTGCAAACAAAACTCTTAATGATGTCTTAATGACAATCTCATCTGGAGCACGCTCGGTGTGTTTAAGTAACTCAGAGTTTTTAGGTTTTTTTTACTTTTTAGTTCATATTTGGCAGGTGGAAGCAGCAGCATTGGGAAACATACAAAAAGCTGCAATCAAGTCAAACAGATTTCAGCTGCATTCAGTCTGTACAGGAAGTCAGAGAATCACTCATACCCTGCTGGAGCTGATTCAGATTTAGGAAGGTGTTATCAGACCCCAGTATCAGGTTGTATTCAATCCGCAGTTGTTAAAATGTTTTACGGGCGCAGCATCATCCCTGTTTGCAGAGCAGATGTATCTGTCTCTCTAATAAGTAATATTTTTGTGTTAGTTAATATTTAAATCAAATTGTCTGTGTAACTTCTCAGTCATCCGTCATGGTCACCTTGAGAAATCGAGGAGGCGGCAGTTGGATGTTTCACCCTTCATCCAAGAGGATGCTTCATTTCATTTAAATCAAAACAGTCCAAGATTATAGGGCTTTGAAATCATGTGTAGGCAGTGATCTCTTCAACTAGAAAACATCAACATCAGCCACACATTTACTGTGTTAACAGATTAAATGTCATACTGTTTAGTCAACCTCTGAGGCAAACAGCTGTGACACCAGTTGAGAGTCTAGACAGTTTCCCATTGTGCTCTGAGGCTGTGACTGCATGATGTTAGCGCACGTCAGCATCAGTGTGCACAGAAATCTGTGCAGCAGTAAGCAGTGATCAAACCAGCACAGGCGGGGCTTGTCTACAGTGAGCTCAACGCTAAACCAGCAGAGCAGAAAAACACCTCCAAAACTGGATGAGAATTACTGGACAATTTTAAAATTACACACACACACACACACACACACACACACACACACACACACACACACACACGCGATCCATTGTTAACATCCAAATGCTGATGAGTGTAACTCTAGCACTGCAACATGATTTCATCCCACTTTCTTACCGCACACTCGTCAGCATTTTTCGATGTGAAGACGGTCATCAGCTGTACGACCCACTTTGTTACCCACTGACAGATTTCAGGCTGCACCACACAGAACTGGGTTTTTAAAATGTTCTCATACATTTTCACCAACATGGTTAAAACCCTGCTCACACGGCACTGAGACAGAAGCATGCTCTAAACTTTTCTCACCCCATGACTGAACCTGAGGTTTCAAAACAAAAAAAAAACTGCAGTTATCTCACACAGAGAACATCAAAGGGACTTCATCTACCTGAACAGTCAACTATTAACTAACCAGGAAGGATAGACTGACCTCGGTCGATTTGAGCCGGTCGAACTGACCCACAAACTTGGATTTTCCATAGAAATGCCCTGCCTGTGTCTCCTACCAAGCTATTTGAGGACTGAACTAAAAATTATTGGGAATTGTTTGTGAGTGTGTGTGTGTGCATGCCTGTGATCCTCGGGTCAGAACGTGGAAAAACTGAATTCCAAACAGCCTGGCCAGCTCGCTGGTTCTGCCAATGATGTCATGTTGCTGCAGGAGCTGCATGCAGCCACGCACACGGCTCACGTAGTGATCCACCATCTTCCACCTAGAGCAACACAAACAGGATAATCATATAAGCCAGAGTTACAGAGCTGGCTTCAAGGGAAGAGTCAATTATGAGAAATTTACAACCATCTCTTTGTACTACATCTTTTAATTTCATGTAAGGTAATGTCCAAAAAGCTGGTTGTGTTTGACCCCGGCACAAACCTGTACAAGTCTGTGTTGTGGTCAAACCAGTCAGAGAGAGTGCGGGGACTGTAGAGAGGGAAGCGCTGGTGGAGCACATGGAAGGCCACGTTTTCAAAAGTGTAGTTGTTTAACGTCACCTGGAGGAGGAAAGAAAAAACATTTTCTAGTTCTATTTTTCAAAACTGCCTCTCTCTGACGTTTACACAATTTATGGATCAGAATCAAATAATAGCAATAACAGAACGCAAGGAAAAGAGTAGCACAAAGGGTTAACGTTTCCTCGCTTCAACTAAAACTCTGAATCTTTTACAAGAGATGTGTTAGCTTACTTAAATGTATACAAGTGTCTACATGTGACCACTAATCACACATTGTAGTCTTTTTGTGGATGAGCTGTAGAGATCTCTCTCTCTCTCTCTTTCTTTCTCTCTCTCTCTCGATATATCTATATCTATCTATATCTATATCTATATATATCTATATCTATATATCTATATCTATATATCTATATCTATAGATATAGATATAGATATATATATAGATAGATATAGATATATCTATATCTATCTATATATATATCTATATCTATATCTATATATCCTAGCTGACTGAGGGAATCCCCGTGTATTCTTGGTGAGAGAAAAAAAAGTAGTTTTAATCCAAAAGCAGCAGAGCACACAGCATAAAGCTGCAAAACAACTGGACCAGTTCAGACAGCAGCAGCTCACAGTAAACAGAATCAAACAACAGGACAGAGAAAACTGGAGTCACAGGGGTTGAGGGAATGTAAAGACAATAATAACTACTTGATGATAACATTTTTTATTTGTTAATACGAGAGCTTCACTTTATATGAAACTATGAAAAAAATAAGAGTCACAGAAAAAGCAGCAGCAGAAAAAGTAAAGTGGGGAGAGCCGTGCTGGAAAAACAAGTGGAAAGACAGAAAGTAGGTCACGAGCTACAAAGCTGTGAGGAGGTCATGCCAGGACACCTGCCTCAGTTTTCATCACCCTCCACAGGTTAAGGGTGATGCGCCCGATGATGTTGATCTCTGTCATGGTGTCGGCTCCGTACTCATCCCTCTCTGCAGCAAAGCGGTTCTCTTTGGAGTCACCTGAGGACACGCACAGAGCCAGACAGGCAGCCGATTACAGAGGAGGGAAGCCGCCAGAGGCTCTCCATTCAGCTCGAGTACACAAACACACACACACACTCAAAGGGAATCACACATTCACACACTTATACAGGCAAACACATACACATACATGCTGTATCAAGACTCAGTCACAGGCACACCACAAAAATGGGGCTACACGTTTGCACTTATATTATCTACAATGTGTACCTACATTATGCACCAGATCCAGCACACACACCATGTACTGGCTTTCATTAGCCAAACTCACACTGTCAGATTCAATAACAGGGATGCACAGTAAAGTACTGCGCGTGTTTAATATGTGGCTGCACATTTAGTGCCAGCTGCTAATTGTGGATCAACCCTGATGAGTCACAAGCACATTTTAAGAGGGAATTTCACACCTAGTGAGACAGGAAGATGGGAAGATGTATTCACCCCCTTTGTCACTTTAGTTTTTTCCATATTTGTCACGTTCCGGACTGTCTAACATTAAAATCTGACAAAGACAACCTGACTAAATCCAAAATGCAGTTTTTAAATGATAGTGTCATGCATTAAGGGAAAATGTTCTCGAAGCCTACCTGCCCCCATGCCAAAAATAAACCTTTAATTCAGCCTCATTTGAGGGTTTTGGAAAATGAATGGCCCGTTTAAAGCCACGGCAAAGCATCTGAATTTGAATAGAAATCTGAACTGTGACTATGCCACGCCAAAACTTCCACTACACGTTTTTCTTCAGAGGCATTTCAGATCATTCTCCTCATATGTAACATCACTGGAGCTTCGTGCAATGAATTGATGGTTGGACATTCTCCTTTAGGATATTCTGTTGAGAGCAGAGCTCATGGTTCCATCGATTACAGAAAGTCTCAGCAAAGCAGCTCAAGACCATCACACTACCACCACCGTGTTTAACTGATGACATGATGTTCTCGTAACAGCCAACTCCAGATGTAACAGGACTCAACAAGTTCAACTCTTCTTCCTTCAATCCACAGAATATTTTGCGGAGAATTTTGGAATCATTGAGATGTTTTTTTGCAAAATGAGACTAGTGTTTATGTTCTTTTTGGTCAGCAGATGGATCTCTCCCTTTATTATTGAGTCATGAACACTAAACTGACAGTTTTTGAGGCAAGTGAGTCTCACTGTCGTGTCCCATGGACACCGCCTTTCACTGGAGTCAAAAGCCTCAGAAGTGTCTTTGCTTACTCTCTTCATAGGTTGTGCACATTTGTCTGCCAGGGTCTGGCTGCCCACATGGAGGGGGGAGACCTTTCGGCAGAAGTGACCATAACTGTGCACTACTGTGTAACCCCGGCTAACCACCTGTACTGAATTATCTGATCTAGCTCCCTATGACTTCATCCACTTCCTTAAAAAAAGTAATCAAATTGAAGAAAGAAACATCTTTGGCCAAAAGTATGGATCAGAGCTGCATGAGAAGACAATCTTAAATTACAATCAGGTATGGTTTTTGATTTTATTCACCTACTTTCAGACTCACTTCTTCAGTGTGCCTGAGGGTGTAGAGGTTAAGTCGTCACTGTTTGTGTCTAAATGCAGAGCTACCTGCTGAAAGCTACCAGCGGCTGAAAGTAGCTTCCTCTCAAAACCCCCAAATCTTTACTTCTGCGTCCCCTGAACTGCCGTACTGGGTACCACAGCAGGGACTACTTTCAGTGGCTCCTGGCTGTACCTGGCACTCGTGACAGCTGCTGGCACAGATCCACTCCAAGTGCTGAGGACCGTTGAAGGAGGTAGCCCCAAGAATGCAACTGCACCTCGTAGCCCACCAAGATGTCCGGGTCAAATCTGACAGAACAGACCGTGTTAGCAGATGGAGATCATTTCTCAAAACAAATCCCACCCCCACCCCTGTAGGAGGTGTAAAATCTACAATGAAGGCAAATTGAAATGATAGTAATGATGCACTACAGTTGCAGCAACTCTGCCCTTGGTTCCCTTTCATAAAACAGTTGCACACACCTCCTCATGATGGTGACCAACACGTCAAACAGCATCTTCTCATCAGCAGCGTATGTCACTTGCAGCCCAGAAACACCTGATCTGACCAGCAACGGCGTTCTTCCTCTGGATCCTGCGGGAGCGATTAGAAACAGAAAAAAAAAAAACAGCCAATTATCTAGTGGCTTTAAAACTAGTGATCGAACCTTATGTTCTCGGAGGAAAACACCGCTCGCGTGCTTCACCTTGGCCGGAACCTGGATGGTCTTTATCTACCACGATGGCCCCTGTGAGCTGGGTGTTGTCTACATCAGGCAGGGGGGTATCTGAACTGAAGCAGTAGAATAAGGCACATATGGGGTCAAACTCGGGGTCAGGTTCGAGGTCACGGCGGGTTCTTGCATGAAGCTCCATGGTCATCAGTGTCAGGTGCTGGACCTGAAGATGGAGGCGGAAACAAATACATTTGAGGTTTAATAGACTAAAAGCAGCACATCCTGTCACCCTCTGCCTGTTAAACCACAGTCTTTTATTTCGTATTTAGCTCAATCATTAATATAAATAAATAAACCATCCACTCTAACAGAAATTACAGTATTCAAGAGATATTAAAGAGGCCTGAAACCATGAAAACGTGACAAACCTCTCTTTGAATTTAATGAGATCTACGTGTGCTGGCAGTGATCTCAGTTACGTTCAGGCCTTTTTGGAAAAAGCTTGAACTTAATCAAATCTGTGCATACATTCAAAACACCTGTACTCAGGCCTACATTCAAAGCTGGGTGTGTCTTGGTTTTATTTAGTTGTTTTGTGTAAAGCATATCGATTTGGCGATAGGACAGTCAAAGTCGAAAGCAGGATGTTGTGATGATACTTGGGGAAATAAATCCTTCTTCCCAATCAGGTGGACACTTTCTCTTAAAAACAAAACAAAGCAAAACCAACATCTAACCAGAACAAAGCCATTTATTCATCGACTTGGAAAAGAGCTACAGGTTAGTTGCCCTAGACTTACCTCATGCAGAGCTTTGGCATCCTGTAGGTTCTGCATGCTGACTTTAAAGCCGTAGGAGTTGGCTATACTTGGCCCTTCGATCTGAGAGTTATCTTTCTTTGGCACATTCAAAGCAGCAAACTGATTCTGTGGAGGATAAAAAAAAAAAAAAAAACATGACAAGAAAAGTTGGAATCAGGAGGAAATCACAGGCACATCAAACGATCAGCGACCTGAGAGACAGGACTGCTACATGCAATGTTCTGGAGTGATACTAAATAGTTGATTTTCTGACCCGTGCGGCTTGTAGTTTTTGTTTTAAAAGTCTAAAAAGAAAAATCACAATCAGTTTTTGACCTTCATCTGCGTGGTCAGTAACACTCTTCTCAGGGGGTCTGCCTGGCTCCGCCTCCTCTGCTGAAGTCTCTGAGAAACAGGATCCTCTGCAGCGGGAATTAGACCAGAGAAGGAGTGAATAACAGTGAATATTAATAACAGAAACTCCATGCTGAATTTTCCCAAGTTAGGATTTACCGCAATTCTTTCTAACAGTTGATGGTGTCACAACATCAAAGGAGACAGATGCACATTCCTTACCCTGAGATATGGGTGTGCTGCACACTGGATCCAGATCTTCTTTGCTTCTCCATCGCCTCCTCAAGAAAGGGGTGCTGTGAATGAGCTGGGGACTGGTTCTCCTCTCATCCCTGTCACTGACAGCGAGAGGTGAGGGACTGTGGTTCCCTCTTAGCAGCTCTGGGGAATTACAGCGCATAGGTGATAGCGGTTCTGGAGAGTCTTCACCTGGCTTGTTCTCACTGAGCTGTCCTTGGCCAGAGGGGCTTGGTTGATGGGACTGCTGCCATGTAGGCAGCTCTGGGGACTCTGGACAGGTGGTTTTATCATCATCATCCTCTTTATTTTTGTCCTCCTGTTCAAGACAGACACTGCCTTTATCTGAAACTGGACTTGCTTCTGTGGATTTACACCTCAATCTTGTATTCTCCAGCGGAGACAGGATTAAAGACAGGCTCTGTTTCTTTCTCCTTTGAGTTCTGGTACAGGAAAAGTTACCACAGAGCTCAACCTTCAAGCTTCTGTCAGCAGCTGGCAATTCGCTTCTCTCTGAGCTCCCATGTTCCTCCACCTCCAGACCAGCCCTTTCTGTCTTCAGCACCTCACACTCTCTCCTGCCTTTTTGTAGACTCTCATACTGCTTTCTAGCTTTTAGCCACACCTGCACACGCTTGCGGCTTGGTGGGTTTTTGCAGGGCAAAAGCACCACCTTCTTATCGCTGGATGAGGATAGGTCACCCTCTGCCTTTTGTTTATTTGTCTCTGAAGCCTCTGCTCCTTGACAAGATGAGATAACGGTGGTGGCGGGGTGCGTCATGGCCGAGAAGGCCGTCTTCCAGAAATGGAGGCCTTCCAGAGACAGGTCTCCACCAAACTCTGCAAGTTCCCGAGCTAGCCGAGTGCCCACTGTTAGCTTACGGCCACCGACCTCCCTGGAGAAAAGACGAGGAAAGGATCAGTACACTCATTTCCATTTGAATTACAATAAATCATCATGTAGACAGTATAAAACAGAGCCAGATCAGTGGATTTCTTTTTGAACATATGGAAATTTCAGACATTTAATGATAAAGGATTGAGTTTGCTGTAGTCTAAAACAAATGCTAAAACTCTTTCCTCACTGGACTTCTATTCTCTTATCTGACAACCTTCCTTTTATTTATTGCAGTACTTTGTCGATTAAGATGTTTTACAACCCAATTAAAAAGCCTGTGAGGGAAGCTAAAAAAATCCCACAAACAAATATAAAACCTTACCAACCATCACAATCAGTTAGATCATAGGTGTCAAACTCTGGCCCGCAGCCTAATTACATTTGGCCCACAAAGCCATACCAAATTACTATTAGAGCTGGCCTACTGGTATTATACAGCTAATATATATATTAGGGGTGCAACGATACTTGATATTGAACCGTTCGATACAGTGCTTTCGGTTCGGTACGCATATGTATCGAACAATACAAAATTTTTAATTTATTTTATCAACTTTCCTTCTGTCGATGCTGTCTGTGTTGAGCGCTCAGTGGATCTGCGCTCGACAGTGCAGCCTAGGCGGAGTAGTCGAACGCAGATTCACTGAGCGCAGGGCAAGCTAGCAGACAGAAGTTAAGCTCTCCTTGCAACATGGCAAATTGAACCTCCCCCACCCTCATTCAGATCTGGTGTTTGGAACTATTTTGGTTTTCATGTGACGTATGACCCCGAAGGTAAGCGCGTCATGGACAAAAGTAAAACAGTATGTTGGATGTGCCATGCAATGCTCAATTACATTGGTGGGAACTAGTGTGTTAGCGCAGTTAGCTCGTTAACGTGTTGACGCCGTCCAGCCCCACGCACGGGGCGATCAGGGGTAGCTCGTTAACGGAGATTTTCCGTGTTGTGCCGTTAACGTCATTTCAACGAGATTAACGCTGACAGCACTAGTGGGAACACAACGAATATGACTGCACATTTACTCCGACATCATCCTAGTGCAAAGACAAGTGGAAGCAGACAAAAACAACAAGCAAGCATGCTACTAACTTTAGCCGAGTCATTTAGACAGCCGTTAGCACATGATTCTCCTTATGGGGACCTGATATGTTTAATATGCTGCTGAGAATATAGCCCAGAAGAAGCGCATAGTATAGCTTTCATTTTGGAAAGAGACATTTCTCTGTAATAAACTCTCTTTTCCAAAGATGAGTGATTCCTCAATCAGATTTTTTTTTTTATTACTTTGTTTCAGCAACATTAAATTTAAAAACTGTACTTTTGAGTTAAAATATATATTTATAATTTTAATAAATGACAAATTAAAAAGGCATGAACTTTTTTTTGGATCGAAAAAATATCGAACCGTGACACCAAAGTATCGAACCGAACCGTGAATTTTGTGTATCGTTGCACCCCTAATATATATTGTTTAGTATTAAGCTTTGCTTGTTCCATATTCAGCTTTTCAGCAAAACTTGTTTAAGTCCATAAGAAAAGTTTAATTCTTATATCTGGAGGAAGATTTTTTTTCAATAAATATTAATGTTAGCCTGCGACAGTTTTAAATTTTGGCCCACTGTGCATTTGAGTTTGACACCCCTGAGTTAGATTCTGGCTCTTATGTGAAAACTTTACTAATACATTTATTTTGTTATATTTAGTAAATAATGCATGCTAGATGATGGTTACTGTTGCTGTTACTCTTACATTGGCTTCCCTGGGGCATCAGAGGGGTCACTGCAGAAAGGCTCCAGGAAGGTGGCCTCTGACATCTCCAGGTCCAGAAGAGTGCTGAGGATCTCCTCTCGGCTGGGAGGGGACATGAGGGGCTTGAGAATGTGGGCTCCTCCGGCCGCTGTCCCTCGCTGCAGCTGGCTTGCCCTCACCTGTGATAGCGAGCTGATGGAGCGTGGAGAGCTGCTGGGGGTGGTGGATGTTAGTCCGTCAATGCCCTCCGGCAGCTCACCTGTTGGTGAGCCCTCGTGGTCGACGAATGAAGCGGAGCTTAAAGGCAGTGAGTCGAAAACTGAAAAGAGCAGCTCTTTCCTCTCACAGTGAAAGTCTTGAAAGGGGCTGAGCGTGTGGGCTTTACCTAAAGAGAAGTCCCACTCTCTGCTCTTGAGGGACGTGAGGCTTGATGTAGGCTCGCGGTTCGTATGCCCATCTAAAAGGTCGGGGCTGTCCGGCCTTGCTCTGTTGCAGTCAGAGCCCCTTTGAAGATCCTCCCCAGAACAAAGCAGCCTGTCAAGTTTCTTTTCGGAGTCCGGCGCCTGAGCAGATACAGAATCCTGGCTGATGTCACTCAGGAATTTGACCGGTAAATTTTTATCAGTCACGACAAACTGACTGCCACTGTACGGACTGGAGAACTCTGTTTGATCGATAGCATTTATATCAAATGTGTAGTTGTGCGGGAGCTCTGGTGACAAGCTGTCCTCTATGAAATTGCATCTGTCCAGTCCCGGGTCTGACAGGAAGAGGGGACATTCATCTGACATGCTTCCCTCCTGCTTTACTGACAGTTTTGGCTGAGTACTGCTTGTCTTGCCTTTCCTGTTTCTCGGCCCCTTTTCTTTTGCTGTGGTAGATTTTGGGGCCCTGGGTTTCCGAGAAGTGAGGGTGGGGGCTTTTCTGGATTTAGTGGGTTTAGTGGTGGGAATTAGAAGTGCTGCCGCCTGGGCTATGGCTGTAGAGTGGCTTGCTGTACCAACCACTTGTATGGGAAGGGGCTGTCCCTTCTGCCTCGTCTGAAGAAGCTTCTTGAGGACAGCCAAGCCAGATGGGGTCTCAGAGAGAGGGGGGATCTCCCCGTTCTTGGGGCCTGAGTGTGGGAGACCTTCTTTTAGCTGGGCATCTTTATTGTGTTCCTGTACTGGAGGCAGAAAGTCTGTGTAATAATCCTGTGAATCCTCTGCCTTTACCACGGTGGTCTGACAAGCTTGCTGCTTCGTCTGAGCAGGTGCCGAAATGCTTTGGTTGACCTCCATGATGGAAGTCTCACAGTCTTCAACCTTTGGCTTGATAAACTTGGTTACTGAGTTCCTTTCTGGTGTAGATGGAGTCTGGGACGTGCTCTGGCTGTCTTTGCCCACCTGCTGTTGAAATGGAGGAACCTCTTGTGAAGAGTTCTCAGAAGGAGGCAACTCATCCTCTGGGAAAAGGAGTTGGGAGCTCTCTTTACTTAAGTCATGGCTTTTGGGTTCCTCTGTTTTCTTTTTACGAGACCTTCTAGGTCTTGTAGTGCTTGTAGAACTGTTGACAGCCCCTCCAGCTTTGATCCTCTGCCTCGAAATAGCAGGATTACCTTGTTTTGCCTTCTCAGTTTTAGGCTTTTCTGCAGACTTACTTGTTTTCCTTTTAGCATCTGACAGTCTCTTGGGTTTGGCAGTTTGACACTTACTACATGCTCCTTTGGCTGTAGACGATCTATGTGGCTTTTGGAAAGCAGAACTAAGACATGGGTCAATGTGTGGATTTATCAGCTCTTTTGAACTCCTGGTATTCATGAGGGGGTCACTTGGGGACCAACAGCGTGGAGGCGTTGAGTCTCTCGGGCTTTGGGATCTATCTGAGAGGTAGCCCAACTCTACCATGACATCTGAATAGTCAACATCATAGTCATGTGCCAACTCACAGTAACATGGTCTAGGGGGTGGCAGAGATGGCAGGACTGGGGCTTTTTTGCGGCCTTTTGGCCTCTGAACCCTTTCACCCTGTCTGATCAGAGGTTTGGAGGAGTTGTTGATAGTCTTTTTATTTGTGGAGTTAACCTTTGCCTTTCTTTTGGGATGTTTTTTGGCTTTTGGTTCAGTCACGGGAAACTTAACAGCAGTGGATTCTGGTACCTTGGGCCAGAAATCCTTGAGAGGAGCCAGTTTTTTATAGTGCTCTAGCTTGTCTGGCGTCAACACCACCAACTGCTCAGCTGCATTCACTTTGGACATCTTCACCAGCATGTTTTTCTCTCCCTTGAACCTGTTAATAATAATGTACTTTATAATAATAGGAGGTTCCTTCTTGCGTCTTCTCTGATACTTTACTTCTTGCCCACCTGAGACATCATTGTCCTTAAGTCGTTCTTTGACAGAAGCTAGGTTTTTAGAACGAGTAGCACTTGAGTGTTCCCCATCCTCTGAATCATATTTCATCTTCCGTTTGGTCCTCAGGGTGTATTTACTACCTGGCAGTGCTGACGGTTTAGTACAGGTGACTTTGGCAGACAAATCTTGCAGTGGGCTTACCACATCCTCAGTAGAGTCTTTAGTTTCCTCAGAAAAATAGGAATTGGTAGCAGAGCTGGAGACAAGGGGCTCTGGCTGTGGTTCTGCTTGTTCACCTATGGACCGCTCCTCACTTTCAGACTCATTTTTCACAATCGTTTCCTCTTTGATCAACTCGGCCTCTTGTAAATCCTGATGATCCTCAGAAATCAGCATTTCAGTGTCCGTAGTCACAGGACTAGCAGGTGTTACTGAGGTGATGCCGGTGCTAATCTGGCCATCAGAGGTAGAGCTTTGGACCATCTTTAATTTGTTCCTAGGTCCTGTCATACCTAGCCTTTTTTTGTTCATCTTTAGCTTAGACCTGCGAGGTTGGGCCTGTTCTACTTTACTGCAGGTGTCAGCCATTTTCTTGTTCCCAGGTTTCTTTCTGCTGAGGCAGTTGGAGAGAATGACACTGGGGAAAAACTTGTAGTGTGCCTCCTGCTGGGCAACAATAGTCCTCTCAGTCTTATTTTCCTGATAGTCCTCGTACCTGATTTTCAGCTCACCGACATCTCCTTCCTCGCCGTCTTTACCAATTTCGTCCTCATGAGGATCAAGAAACTCGTCCTCCTTCAAGGTCGATGGGGCTGATGTGATGCTCCTCAGAAGGGGGCTTTTATTGTCTTTTGTGTTCAGTTCCAGGTCAGTCTTAGCTGAGCAGTTTCTCAGCTCAGAATAACAGAGAGAAAAGCCCCTGTGGTTCTGAAGAATGGACAGACGGTTTGTTTCTACATTCTTTATACTGCTGTACTTCTTCCTGTCCTTGGCGACCTTTCCATTACCAAATGGGAAACTTTCAATATCCGTCTTATCCAAAGCTATCGAAGCTTTCTTATCGTAGGTGTACAAAGGTCGTAGTTCTTCTTTGTCCATGCAGATGGGAGACACCTCAGGGTGATTGGCTAATATGCAGGGAATAGGGTGCTTGACTGGCTGGATGTAGGGGATTTCTTTATTCACCTTGAACCCTGTCAAACATTCACTACTGCTGTCCTGACTGCTTTTTAACTGAAAGTGCTTGTCAAGCGGCTGCTCCGTGTCCAACACGTGAACTGGTATGTGCTCGGGATGCTTGCACTCCAAAAGGATCTTAGCTGTAGATGGTGGCTCAAGGTGGACCGTCTCCCCTGGGATGGGATTTCTTTTGCCCAACATCTTTTCAGTGGCCGTAAGCGAAGACTGCGTCATTGAGCCACTATCTGTTAAGGAGGAATCTATGGATACAGCATGTGAGAAGAAGAGGCATATCAGTTAGTATCCACAGCTGCAAGAAATTAACCTGAAATTCATCTGATCAGACAGCGCAATCACCCATGAATCTTAGCCCAAAACCCCAGGGTGAGATCGATCACTATTTTGATATATTTAAATTAGTGCTGTCAGCGTTAATCTCGTTAAAAGGACGTTAACGCCATAACCGCATTAACACGGCAATTCTCCGTTAACGAGTTAACGTGGATCACCCCAAACGTTTCACTAATGCGGCATCAACGCATTAGCACCATGCAGCCCTGCACACGTGTTAACCTGCTAACCGAGATTTGCCGCGTTAATGGCGTTAACGTCATTTTAATGCTATTAACGCTGACAGCACTAATTTAAATTTTAAAAAGTCAAACTACTACAATATTTCTATGCCATTATAACATGTTGAATGCCAAAATTCATAATTTAAGCTCAATAAGAAAGTGACCATCGCTCTACATAAGACACAGGGCAACTAGAACATCACTAACATGTGCATCAGCAGGAAGCTTGTCCCTCATTCTCTGCTCTGGCTCTTCTGATAATGTAGTTGTTCTGCTTTTGGCCCAGTTGAGCTACTGATAAAGTCATCTAATGCAGGTGGGGTGATAAATAACAGCTCAAATATGGTCATGCTATGGACTGATAATACTTCTATGTGAATATATGCAGACAGATCTTATATCTATAATGAGTTATTAAATATATAAAAACAATTCATAATAAGTATAAAGCATATGATATTCTTCTCGACGGTATACATTTCTCCTGTTTGTTATTTATTCCTGCACAGCTGACGTGAAGTACCCATATTTTGTTGTCCATGTACAATGAGTCTATTACCAGTCTATGAAGTTGTAGTCATCTTTCCAAACACACATGCGCGCTCTAAAAACGGAACAGTTAATTAACCCCAGAGAGTCAGTTTTTACCCCCGAGTCTGGCATCAAATTGTAGCCTGTCAGGTCATAGAGCCAAAACTAAAAATCATACTAACTTTGTCTTCTGTAGCAGCTATCAGATCCCGTCTCCTGACATACTTGACAGAGCGTGAATCAGTGGGGGGTGTCAGATGGGCATCAAAGCAAGCTGACACTTCATGCTTTATCAGTACATCTCATCATAGGACAACTCACCGCTGCTCTCGTCTGCGGCGCCATCGAGCTGCGGGATGGACAGGTTAGCGAACATAGAGTTGTTTCCACTCCACTCCATGTCTTCGTCAGAGGACTCCTGCTGGGCATCACTGAAGCAGTTTTCTGTCTCCTTCATGCAGGGTCTGTGCACACACACACCAACGACAGGAACCGTATTATTAAAGAAAAATGCCCAGGCAGAGCTCACTGGGGATGACTCACAGATCGTGTACAGCGATCGCTCACCTATTTATTTAAGATACAACCAGAAACAAAAAAGGTGTAGCTTACACTTGTACTTATTACTAAAAAATGAAAACATTTTGATGCACAACATACTCTAAAACTGATGGTTATACTTTTGCCTTCAACCATGCAGAGATAAACATGCCTCTGAGAGGAAGCACTGTCCCAACGCTGTGACATTATAACACTGAGTTCTGCCTCTTCCTTGTCCAGTTCTGGGCCTGCTTCCTCTTCATCACTGTTGCAGTTGTAGTTCGTGACACCGGGGAGTGAGCGGGACTGGGAATTCTGCCTAGCGGGTGTCCTGCAGAAACCATCGTCCTCCAGGCCTGCCAGCAAGTCAATGATGGCTTGGTCCCGGCTGCTGTCTGCATGGAGGACAAAATAAAGCACACAGACAATATCAGACAGCTGTACGCAATAACTTTCTCTCCAGATCAGCCAGTTAATCAAAGCTAGAAATGTCGTCTGCTTACAAACTTTTATTCACAAGTTTTTGGCCACCAACTTAGAAGAATTTAAAATGTAGAAGAGAACAAGAAGAAACTAAAGATGCTTTTTACTAAAGAAAACAACACTTGGACAGCTGTTAAGCATTGAGGTCAATATTTTCTCCTTTCAGGGTGTAGTGGCAGCCAAGTGGACAAGAACCAGATGTATATGGAGGAAAGAATCCACTAAATATCAGAAAATATGGATGGAAAGGGGGAAAAAGTGGCTTTTACAACAGGACAACAATCCAAAACAGCCATAAAAATCCATTTCAGAAGCTTCTGGAGTCAAAGTCACATGACCCGACCACTGAATCGGCATCTTTGAAATGCTGTTTGCGGAAGACTGCCTTAAAATTATCACCTAAAAATCACAGTTTAATCATGGGAAGCAAAATCGAGCATAGAAAATTAAAAACGTGCACGAATGAAAGAGGCTGTGTTACCTAACAGGGTCGAGTGGTTGGATGTCTGGGAGAGTGGGAGGAAAGACTGACTGTTCTCCAGGAGAGTCAGGATGGCCTCCTCATCAACGACAGCCTCCTCTGGGACTTTCCCACTGCTCCTCACATAGTCTGTGGGCAGCAGCAGAGAAGATGGAAACTACCGTTAGCCATACTTCGATGTCACACTTTGCTAACAACAGTTTCACCGAGATACCATATTAAAGCAGCACAGTTCAGCATTAGCTCGGTGACTACCATCTTTGGCAGTTTCTAGAGTACCAGTGAAACGTTTGGACACACAAGCACAGAGATTTCCTGCACATTAGCCCAATGTCAGTCTCACATCGTCACTCCTTCAACTCCCGGACTTGGGAAGGAGCGACAGGGTGATGAAACAAGTACTTCTCCTGCCAAACACACAGGCAGAATGAGAGAAGAAACAAATGCATGTCACAAGGGAAACCTAGTCCAACTAGGGCTTAAATTCTATGAAGGAAAAGGAAGTGTAGGATGCTAGTACGTAAAATCCAGAACTTCTTCATCTCCTATAGTGAATCAGACTACTTACAAGATGACTTTAAAAGGGGATTTCTCTTCTGTTTTGTTCTCAGATTTAATAAGCTTATAATAATAATAATAAGAAGAATAATTATAATAATAATGGATTGCATTTATATAGCGCTTTTCGGGGCCCTCAAAGCGCTTTACAATTATAACAACTTTCATTTCTGATATTGGCTTTAAAGCCAGACAAAACAAATGTAAGAAAGAAATGTCGCTGTACATTGTTTTATGTGCACAAAAACTTATTCAACTTCCTAAAAAGTCAGTTTATTCAATTATATAACCCTTGATAACTACCCAAGAAAGAATAGAATAGAATTCAACTTTATTGTCATTGCACATGCACAGGTACAGGGCAACGAAATGCAGTTTGCATCCATCCAGAAGTGCTTTAGTGATATAGATATATTACAATTAGCAATAATATAGATATGTGAGTATATTACAGAAATGGGTCTATTATGGTATGTTATAATGTACACGGTATGAAGTATGTTGTGAATATTCTGTAACTATAAGTATGTACAGGCTGTAGTGAGTATAAGCTATGTTCTCACTACAGCCTGTACAAAGAAATGACTTCCATTATCAAAGATACAACAGTATCTGGTTTAACCCACTTCATGCCACCAAATTACTGATGAGCCACCAAATAAAAAGTGTAAAACACCAAATCAGAACATAGCTTTGGTCTTTATTGGTTTCATAGCAGGTCAAACTATCCCATCGTGATAACTCTATATGATATAACTCAAAGCAAAATCTGCTGTTGCCGGTCTGTGAAACATCTACTGCAACTGTCCTCACCTGGCTGTGAACCCCTGTGCACCTCCACAGCGTTAGCAGGGGTACACGGCAGCCCGTCTGGGGTCAGGGGGTCAAAATGAAGTGTTAGTTCACCGGGGAAATCTTCTTGGTTCTCTTCATCACAAGCACACAGATCTTGTGTCCTGAGGAGATAAACAGACATCAAGTTTTACTTTTTACCAAAACATTTAACAGTGTTGACTGCATGGCTGTTAGCTGAATTAGAAAGCTGAGCACCTTGTGCAGCAGCCATGTTTTATTAGCATCTCTTTACAGCGGGTCTTAATCAGAGAAAGTGCTCGGTTTAGTGGGTGAAAGCTGTGTGTGGGACTGCACAAGTGTGCAGAGTGTCTCTTGTCTGGCAACTGTGTGAGGAAGTATATGGGTGTGTACAGCTAAGTGGTGTGTGTGTCTGTGTGTTGGCAGAGGGAATATGAATGGAAAACGGGCAGGCAGCCAACTGGGCTTTGTATCCCTCCGGATCGCCCTCAGCCACAAGCTGCCTATCACGCCCCCTTAATCGTGCTGCCCCTGCTGCATCGCCTGGCAACTCACCACTTAGTGACTCTGAAATATTGAAACAAAGACGAGGCGGGCGGCCGCCACTCGCACGTGGAACAGATTTCACAGGAGTGGTTTTGAGGAAGAAAAAAAACGAATTCCATTTTAGGCACTGCTCTGGAGGAGGTCTTTCAGATCTGGTGAAGATGGTAGACTAGAGTCTGAAGCCTGGCCACGAGTCTGACCATGTAAAAAGCCCTCAGGATACTAAACTGTTGCTCCTGTGACTGCACGGACGACTTCTGTAGCACAAGTTCAAGCTTCTTTAAACCTTCTGATGCAATATGTAGAAAAGCACGGGACTGACAGGTGAAGCTGGAGAACACCATGACTGAGCCCAGTCACGGCTCAGGGAAGAACACAAACACTCGTGTGGGAAGATGGCCAGACAGAGACAAATAAACAGCAAACACATCAGACAGAATAGTAGACTATGAATCACAGCCTTGTGGACACCCTCTAACTCACTTTAAATGATGAATGAGCAGCAGCGGCAGGCAGGAGGCTGATAAATGATGAATGGTTTTCAGACAACATGGCTGTAAAATGAAATCTACTCCAGACTCAGAGTTTAGGTTGAGATTGAGGGAGGTTTCATGACAGAGACTTCGTTCTGCTGGTGCTGTATGATGAAGAGCCTCCCGAGAGTCAGCGTGCACGTGCTACTGTCTGGTTGTTCTTAATTAGTCTGCCAGCTAACGACTTTAGAGGGAGCCAGGGAGGGAGCCTGGCAAGCGTCAGGAGATTTCTGCAATGATGAACACATTTTGCCACCAAGCCACGCCCTCTCAGAGTTTGAATGATGAGAAAGAGAAAGGAACGATAACTAGAAAGTCTTGTTAGCAGATATGTACCTTTGTAAGTATATACTGAAATACAGACTGAGCCATTTGATGAGCCGTTAACAAGATTTAACTTAAGACTACTTGTTACATTAAAACTACCAGACCACACAGCTTAATCTCTGATTCAGATGTTCTTCATCTTACAAGTGTATAAAATCAAGCACCACATCTGTGATTGTTCTAAAGACTGAATTCAGGTGTGATACTGTAATAGTTTTTGAAACATCTTCTCTCGTCATTACTCCATGACCAGCTGGAAGTGGTATTATAGCAAAGTGGAACCACAGCAACTCCAGTTGCAGACCATATAAGTAAAGAATGGGGATGCCAAGCCCTGAAGCAATAAGGACTACAAATCGCCATCGCTCTGAAACTTAATAACGGCAGAGTTCCAAACCTCTTCCATCAACATTAGCACAAACACTGCACTGGGAGCTCCAGTGTGGGTTTCCATGGCAAAGCAGCTCCTCTAGGTGTAATATGTAGATGCACATATGATTTGCACCTTTGACTGTAATTTTCTATCTGCTGCCTCAAGACAAAAGTGTGCAGTTACACTAATTGTTAAGATAATACCATGCTGAGTGATGAAGAGCCACAACTGGCCACAGATACACCGATGAGGCATCACAAGTAAGAGCTGTGTTGTGAAGTTCAAATGACACAGAGGCTCTGAGGCTGACACTGCGATTAATACACGGGAGTCAGAAAAATAAAAAAAATGTAGAACTACATCTGCTGATGCTAATTTGAACAAACAGATTTGCTTCAGATGGCTTTGTTTAACACTTTATCTAACTGACAGTTAATGTCCCCACATCTTTATGCATTAACCCCAGGCCGTGTGGGGTAATCAAGTCTGAGCACTGTCCAAAGGTTCTCTTCCTGTCACGTGGCACACAGCAGAAAATGCTCCAAATTCTTCAGTGGGTTTAGATAACAAATGGTAAATGGCCTGTATTTGTATAGCGCTTTACTAGTCCCTAAGGACCCCAAAGCGCTTTACACAACCAGTCATCCACCCATTCACACACTGGTGATGGCAAGCTACATCGTAGCCACAGCCACCCTGGGGCGCACTGACAGAGGCGAGGCTGCCGGACACTGGCGCCACCGGGCCCTCTGACCACCACCAGTAGGCAACAGGTGAAGTGTCTTGCCCAAGGACACAACGACCAAGACTGTCCAAGCTGGGGCTCGAACCGGCAGCCTTCCGATTACAAGGCGAACTCCCAACTCTTGAGCCACGATCGCCCCAGATAACAATATGGCACCAGCATAGACAGGAGGCTAGAAATAAGACATCCAATTGACTTGGAGTAAATTCCCCATACCAATACCTGACTGTTAGGATGGCCTATAGGAGCTGGGTTCAAAGAGGAGGATTGAGGCAGAGATGAAGTGCAGACAAACCTGTTGGTGTTTATTCACCAACATTAAAATTCCAAAAAAAAGAGTGTAGGCCAGGGGTGGGACATGGTTCCTGTAACAGCCTCTGATGTTAACTAGCAGCCTTTTATAGACTGCGGCTAATTGGTCCTCAAGTCATACAATGATCTGGGGTTCCATCCATCCATTCTCTTCCACTTATCATTTTTCAGGGTTGCAGGTGGACTGGAGTCTATCCCAGCTGTCTTAGGCCGAGAGGCAAGGTATACCCTGGACAGGTCACCAGTATGTCGCAGGACTAACACACAGACACAGACAACAGTTACTCTCACAGTCACGCCTATGGGTAATTTAGAGTTACCAGTTAACCTAACTGCGCTAACTGCATGTCTTTGGACTGTGTGAGGAAGCCTGAGTACCTGGAAAGAACCCATCCAAACACGGGGAAAACATGCAAACACCACACCGAAAGACCCCGGCCAGGTGGTGGAATTGAACTCAGGAGCTTCTTGCTGTGAGGCAACAGTGCTAACTGTCTTACCTAATAACCTTTATTGATATCAAATCAATATTGTAGACATAATTAACATAATTGCAATTAGTAAATAAAATATTTCCTACTTGGCCTAACGACTACAATCTACAATAAACTAATATAGCTATGGGTAGCACCAGGAACCTTTAAAACGGCACTCGAGATGCCTGAGGACTCTTGTGGCTGGCACACCATCAAAAGAAAACAAAGGTAAGACAATCTCATCCAAAATGTAAGTGTTAAAGTACTGGTTTCCACCAGCTTAACCAAACATTCTATACTAATTGAAATCTCTTTTCCTAGGCAGACATTAAACGGTACCAGCTGGAAGACTGCCCACAAGGAAAACCAATAAAAACAAACTTTTGTATGAGTGCCCTTTCCTGTAATATAAATATTAAAATTACTCATGTTTATACAGTTAAGTAATGAAGATGACCTTCATTACACTGACCTATTCTCACATGACCTTGTATGAAGAGCGTGGCAGAACAGGGTAAAGGTTAATCGAGTGGGAGGACATTTCCAACCAAAATGAGGTTTAAAGAGCTATATATTGAATCGGAGATAAAAGCCCTCCCATGGAGGAGAAGGCTGGAATCCAAAATCAGGGAAGCCCAGAAGGTCACTTGCCTACCAGAGAGTGTCATGAGAGACTGGTTCTGGATGAATAAGAGGTACAAAAATGTGTCCATAACTGAGGCTGTAGAAACTGCCAAAACAAAGGTTCACAGCTGAAGAATTGGACAAAATCCCTGAATTAAAAGAAAACCATGAGTAAAGGGAAATAAGATGTTTCCAAAAAGCAGCAATATTAGCAGTACATAGTAGAGTAAAGGAGAGCCAACAGACAGGAAGTGATAGGCTGCGTGAGAGTATTAACAGAAAGGGTGACTGAGACAGCCAGGTGTTGGGAAAGAAGCCAGGCAACTCTGTGTGTGTGCGCTCCATCACTTAAGACGAGGCCGACTCTACACCGAAGGTCTGCGCTGCTCCCCCCTCCCTTTTGTTCCTGTCTGATATCAGGGGTTGGTGAATGGAAGCCATCTGGATGTGATGCAGCAACACACACACACACACAGTCGAGTCAACTGTACTTTATTTATAACAGGAAATACTTTCTAGCTGTACATCTGGCGATTGTTTCACCATCCCCCTCCCTTTTTTTCTCCACTACATCTGTTGCAATTTCACTTTCCCCATTTTATCCAATCTCTGATTTTACTGCTTCGCTCTCTGCCCTGAGAAGAAAAACACTGAGGCAGAAAGAAAATGAGGACACACAACAACTTCATTACAGCTCAATACAAAAAACTAAAAATGTAAAAGAACCCACCCACCACTTTAATCACACTCTAGATCTTGTTTTAACATATGGCATCGAACCTGAACATTTAACAGTGTTTCCTGAAAACCCTCTCCTGTCTGATCATTTCCTGATAACATTTACTTTTACAATAATTGATTACACAGCGGTGAAGAGTAGACTTTATCAAAGTAGATGTCTTTCTGAAAGCACTGTAACTAAGTTTAAGAATATAATCCACCCACTGTTATCATCTCCAATGCCCTGTACCAACACAGAGCAAAGCAGCTATCTGAACGCTACCCCAACAGAGGTCGATTATCTTGTTAATAATTTCACCTCCTCACTACGTACGACTCTGGATACTGTAGCTCCTGTGAAAACTAAGGCCTCAAATCAGAAGTACCTGACTCCGTGGTATAATTCTGAAACACGTACCCTAAAGCAGATGACTCGTAATCTGGAGAGGAAATGGCGTGTCACAAATCTAGAGGATCATCATTTAGCCTGGAGAAATAGTTTGCTGCTTTATAAGAAAGCCCTCCGCAAAGCCAGAACATCTTACTATTCATCACTGATTGAAGAAAATAAGAACAACCCCAGGTTTCTCTTCAGCACTGTAGCCAGGCTGACAAAAAGTCAGAGCTCTTTTGAGCCAACCATCCCTTTAACGTTAACTAGTAATGACTTCATGAACTTCTTCACAAATAAAATTTTTATCATTAGAGAAAAAATTACCAATAATCATCCCACAGATGTAATATTATCTACAGCTACTCTTAGTACCATTGATATTAAGTTAGACTCTTTTTCTCCAATTGATCTTTCTGAGTTAACTTCAATAATTACTTCCTCCAAACCTTCAACGTGTCTTTTAGACCCCATTCCTACAAAACTGCTCAAAGAAGTCCTGCCATTAATTAATTCTTCGATCTTAAATATGATCAACCTATCTCTAATAATCAGCTATGTACCACAGGCCTTTAAGCTGGCTGTAGTTAAACCTTTACTCAAAAAGCCATCTCTAGACCCAGCAGTCTTAGCTAATTATAGGCCAATCTCCAACCTTCCTTTCATATCAAAAATCCTTGAAAGAGTAGCTGTCAAACAGCTAACAGATCATCTGCAGAGGAATGGTTTATTTGAAGAGTTTCAGTCAGGTTGCAGAGTTCATCACAGCACAGAAACAGCTTTAGTGAAGGTTACAAATGATCTTCTTATGGCCTCTGACAGTGGACTCATCTCTGTGCTTGTCCTGCTAGACCTCAGTGCAGCGTTCGATACTGTTGATCATAATATCCTATTAGAGCGATTAGAACATGCTGTAGGTATTACAGGTACTGCACTGCAGTGGTTTGTATCATATCTATCTAATAGACTCCAATTCGTGCATGTAAATGGAGAGTCCTCTTCACACACTGAGGTTAATTATGGAGTTCCACAGGGTTCAGTGCTAGGACCAATTCTGTTTACATTATACATGCTTCCCTTAGGCAGTATCATTAGAAGACATAGCATACATTTTCACTGCTATGCAGATGACACCCAGCTCTATCTGTCCATGAAGCCAGATAACACACACCAATTAGTTAAACTGCAGGAATGTCTTAAAGACATAAAGACCTGGATGGCCGCTAACTTTCTGCTTCTTAATTCAGATAAAACTGAGGTTATTGTACTCGGCCCTGAAAATCTTAGAAATATGGTATCTAACCAGATTCTTACTCTGGATGGCATTACCTTGGCCTCCAGTAACGCGGTGAGGAACCTTGGAGTAATTTTTGACCAGGACATGTCCTTCAACGCACATATTAAACAAATATGTAAGACTGCTTTCTTCCATTTGCGCAACATCTCTAAAATTAGAAATATCCTGTCTCAGAGTGACGCTGAAAAACTAGTTCATGCATTTATTACTTCCAGGCTGGACTACTGTAATTCATTATTATCAGGATGTCCAAAAAACTCACTGAAAAGCCTTCAGCTAATCCAAAATGCTGCAGCAAGAGTCCTGACAGGGACTAGAAAGAGAGAGCATATTTCTCCTGTTTTGGCTTCCCTTCATTGGCTTCCTGTTAAATCCAGAATTGAATTCAAAATCCTGCTCCTCACATACAAGGTCTTAAATAATCAGGCCCCATCTTATCTTAATGACCTTGTAGTACCATATCACCCTATTAGAGCGCTCCGCTCTCGCTCTGCAGGCCTACTTGTTGTTCCTAGAGTATTTAAAAGTAGAATGGGAGGGAGAGCCTTCAGTTTTCAGGCCCCTCTTCTGTGGAACCAGCTTCCAGTTTGGATTCGGGAGACAGACACTATCTCTACTTTTAAGATTAGGCTTAAAACTTTCCTTTTTTCTAAAGCATATAGTTAGGGCTGGACCAGGTGACCCTGAATCCTCCCTTTGTTATGCTGCAATAGACGTAGGCTGCCGGGGGATTCCCATGATGCATTGAGTTTTTCCTTTCCAGTCACCTTTCTCACTCACTATGTATTAATAGACCTCTCTGCATTGAATCATATCTGTTATTAATCTCTGGCTCTCTTCCACAGCATGTCTTTATCCTGTCTTCCTTCTCTCACCCCAACCGGTCGCAGCAGATGGCCGCCCCTCCCTGAGCCTGGTTCTGCCGGAGGTTTCTTCCTGTTAAAAGGGAGTTTTTCCTTCCCACTGTCGCCAAAGTGCTTGCTCATAGGGGGTCATATGATTGTTGGGTTTTTCTCTGTATCTATGAAGCGCCTTGAGGCGACTTTTGTTGTGATTTGGCGCTATATAAATAAAATTGAATTGAATTGAATTGAATTGAATTAAAAAACAAGAACAACTTGTTATTGATGTGGGCTGCCAGACTATGGGAGACTTTGCTCTCTAAGGCTGGGAGCATTTTGTCCCCATTTTCAAACACTGTTACTCTCTTGCATAAACTCCAACTCTGTGACAGTTACTCCAAATTTCATGACGGATATGGGACATTGACTTTCAGTTATTAAATTTTTAATAATGACAATAAGACAAACAAACAACAAACCATAACCTAACATGAAAAGAATAAAGTCAAAATAAGCACTCTCACACTAGGAAAATGAGATAAACAAATAAAAGAAAGGCAAACAAAATAGTTGTGCAAGAGAAAATCATGTTGGAACACTGTGCATGCCCACACTGACTTCAAAGGCCCTTTAGAACTGTCATGCCACAACAAAATTAGGACATCTGTGTTGAATCTGGCAAAGAGCGAGTAATGCATCATACAGATCAGATGTGATCTCGGCCATTTCACCATAGACCTCAAACTTGCAGACAGTGAATACCAATTTCTGTTCCAAACTTTAAATGCAGGTTTTGTGTAAAGGGGGTCATAACACAAGTGATGCAAATTACCAAGAGTCCCGTTTCCAAGCCTGAAGGCAGTGCATCACGTGAGAAGGGACACAATGCCTTTTTTCCTCTAGCACCTAATCGTTTCGCCACAACTCTGTTTCGGTTGTTTTTCATTACAATTCAATACCATCTCAACATGGGTGGGCAAGGTGGCCTCAAAGTCCAGTGATGTCATTTGCTTTTGACACAAATAACACAACAATAGTCTAACTCCCTCTTGGACTGTCATCAGGCACAAAAAAGTCTGCACCTCATTGTTAGAACATGGTGTTGGTTTTGTGTGTCGCCTTTTCCAGGATTCAAAAATGGTTGACTTGATTCTCGTGAAAGAGTTGCTTTCATAATTTATCCAGTGATATCACATTTGTGGCTCGGCTGAGCTCACTTGGAACCCCGGCCAAACTGGTACTAAAAAAATAAAATAAAAATGTACATCTACCTATTGGAAAACAGAAAAACCAAGTTGAGCCTAGTAGGTGTTAGTGGAGAAAGGCACATATTGGATATTAACAGGGTTGTGCATCATGAAAACACCACTGCTTGTTTCTACAGTAGTAACAGACCGTTGACCTCAACAAGGCAACCAGAGAACTGCCACTCATTGGACAGTTTCTTGTTTTCAGATCATTCTCTGTAAACCCTAGAGAGTTTCTGAAATACTTAGACCAGCCTGGCTGCCAAGAGCAACCACATCACTTAAAAGCCCATCTTCCTTGTTCTGATGCCCAGTTTGAATTTCAGCAGTTCAGCTATGCCTGCATGCAACAAGGCGCTTTATATTGTACGGTAAAAATGCTACAATAATACAGAGAAACCCCATTAATCAGACAACCCTCTAGGCACAAGTCCTTTGTGATAGTGGGAAGAAAAAAAAACTCCCTTTTAGCAGGAAGAAACCTCTGGCAGAACCAGGCTCAGGGAGGGGCAGCCATGTGCCATGCCCGGTTGTGAGTGAGGGGAGTGAGAGGAGTGAGACGTGACAAAAGGCTGCCATGTGATTGGCCATATGAGCTGTACAGGTGTACCTAACACCGGTACAAAATATACACAAAGTGCTACAGCACTTCTAAGCGAAGTGGAAGCGTTAATAAACGGTTAATATGTGATGTGATTATGAATTTTCTTCGTGAACAATCTTAAGGATCAAGATTCGTGCAGTCTTTCAGATATCATGTACCCTGGCACTACCAAGATAAATCAAAGGAAGGAGAATGAACTTACACATCAAACTCGTTCTCCTTGAGGATCTCCTCGACTCTCTTCATGAAGATTTTCTCACTCTCTGATGAGGTGACAAACCCACGATCTGGAACACATCAGACAAGCAATTTCAACACTGCACTTTCTGGCGCTTAGAAACATTCTTCAGACATAGAATTCTTCGCTACAATTAAAACATTGTGGTCAGTAATAGCTGTTAAGCATGCTGCTGTTTGGCTGGGTAATTTTACTGTCAGTCTGTAATAAACTGTGACCTTAATTCTGCATACCATAGTCTTTTGTCTTTGCACATTGTAAATTGTTTTGTAGGAGCTATAATTCATGGACATTATCTCAGTTCTTCTCTCTTCACTTTTCAAGCTTGGGAACCCCGTGTGCTTATGTGCTTGGGTGTAGGCCTGAGAAACTTTTTGTCACAGTGCAGCCGTGCTCTGATTATTTGGCAGCCTATTTCCATGACAGCTGTGTGTGTGTGTGTGTGTGTGTGTGTGTGTGTGTGTGTGTGTGTGTGTGTGTGTGTGTTTGTTTCGGGGAGAATCAGACTTTGGCAAGATTCAAAGGGTTTGCAGTTTAAAGACAGTGCTTTCCCACCGATCATATGGACAGCTCTTTGAATTATAACTCTGACTTGTGGAGGTAATGGAAAATTCTAACAAAACTAAGACAGATGCCACAGTTGGACAAAGAGAAGCATAACATGATAGAAGAACACAGTGAGCCACAGTCTACACTGCCTCCAGACATTCTCAAAACTCTTTCACAGTAACCAGAAACACTGGCGCCACTGAAATGAGACTCCCCGCACATTAGAACCGAAGAATTTTGCATCCAAATCAACGTTTCAAAACATCTCCTCTCCTCTGAATTGAGAAATTCAAAAGTTAATTTACAATTTGTCATGTTGGTCAAACCATTCCTGAGCAGTATGAACAAAGCACATTATCCTGCTGAAACCTCTGCATCAATTAGATTAGCGTCGGTGAAATGATGTAGGTGGCCTGTAACTATGTTTAGTAAGTATTACGCTGCAGAGCATCATACTGGCCTTCTTTAAAAGCGAATCATGCAGGCCAGCTCTTCTTTCCAGATAAATGAGACGTGCGCCCGGCCTTTGGCATAACGTCGAAGAAAATGTGATTCACCAGACCAGGCTGCATTCTCCTGCTGCTTCGTGGGTCACTTCTGACGCTCGCTTTGCAGCTGCTGAGGGCAGTAGCCAGCATGGGTACTGTGTCACATGGCCAAAGTCTGTGGCTATGCAGCTCCATAAACATTAAGCTGTGATACGCTGTGTTCTTACACTGTTCCAGCATAGGCACTGTTTACGCTTTCAGCACTAGCAATTCTGGGGGATGGAAGAATCGCCAAAAAAGGGCAATTCCTCAAGAAGTAGATCAGGTGTGGCTGTTGTTATTGACAAGTGTGCCAACAGAAGTCTGTCTAGCCAAAAGCTCTCTGCCAATTCCATTTGCTGGACCTCTACATCACATTTGTTCTTTCGATGCCTGATAATGGAATCACCTGACAAACAACACAGCCTGCTTTGTTTCATGAAAATATGTTTTACTTTGCACTAATGAGCAGATTTGTGTCCCTGTGCATTGCACGCGTTCAGTTTATGAGCCTCGCTTGATAACCAAGCCTGCTAGCTCCAAAAACAGTCACTTCTGGCTCCAAACAACCAATGGGAATGACCCAAATGGTGAAACTGAAGAGTTAAGAAATGAATGGGTGACAGCATAGTGACTATGACCATCTTTTATATACAGTTAACCATACTCATACATTTTCCATTATTCCCAGATCGCAGAGAAATTAAACAGAAAACCATAGACTGACTTAGACAAAGCTAAGATTTTCCATGGTGAATGCCTGTACCTTGTGACTCGGGGGTTTCAATCTGGGAGGGCTGGTTCTTCTCTCTCCTCCTCTGCTTCTCATCCTCCCAGATGGCCTGCAGGCCAGGATTCCTGCCAATTTGATCTGGAAAAAAATGGAGAATTAAGCACAAAAATACTCAAACTCTGTACCCTCAAACACAGTGTTTATATAAAGCTGTGCTTAACAACATCAACTCATAAAGTTGTTTTTAACTGCAAGAACTACTGCATAGTTTTTTGCACATGTTTCCACAGCAGGACTTCTGCTCTGTCTGTATAGCAGTCATTACACAGTCATGCAGCTCCAACACCGCAATTAAAGAAATAATGTGGAAAGAAGATGAGGTGCAGAGTCATTATTTCATCCAAAACCTGCAGCCTTAAAATAGGAAGCAGGAAGAACAAAAGCAGTGGGCATCTTTACACACACATATCACAATAACAGCTTTATCAACACACAGATAACTTGCACCTGACAATACACATCCTACACATCCCACAGACCAGTTATTATATACCAATATTATGTTAATAGGGTGAAGCAGTGATTCTCTGGATAATTTTTCCAGAGAATGGTTAACCTCACCTCCAAGCCCCACTCTCTCTTTAACCCTTACATCTAAACTTATCAGTTCTCATTCAGTCACATTGTTAGGACTTTCCACAGAACTTTCTGAAATCTTCTAGTCCTAATCTGCCTAATCTTTGCTGTTTTTAAGACACAAGCAAAGCTTAGAAGGAATCTTCTAGCTCCCAGGAAAATAAAGTTCCTGAGAAAAAGCCCAGGCTTTACAAACTGTAATAGTTCATAAGTGCAGAACACACGCACTTGTTGTCTATCACGGCCTCTCTTTTCACTTTAAGACAGATTCTTTGTGTGGTTTAAGCTTGTTAGGTCCCATCTGATTTCAATGATAAAACTCAAAGCATCTTTACAGCCCAGATGGAAGGACTGCTTTTAAGACAACACAACGTTCAGCAAAACTGGCACCGCTCAGATTGTAAGTGCAAGAATGACCTCTCTTTCTTTCTTTCACACGCTAAAACAACAGATCCAGATGTGTGCGATTAAAACAAATCTTTCAGGAACAAAAGCTGCATCTGCTCTGGCACTACATTACTTTGCCAGATGACAGCATCTGTCTTTATTGTCCCTGGTTCGTTTTAACCCTCTATCCCATCCTCTGTGATTGGACGGATTAGGTCAGATCCACGATGTTTGTATTTGGGGCTGATAACAGATTCGATGTGTGGCAGCCGTCAGAGCAGTCCATCACTCTTCTGTGCTTTAACTTGAATTTCACATTCCCCCACCCGTTGCTTTCTTAAGTTTGTGGCTGCAATACTGAGTGAACTTACTTTCGATTTCGAGGCGGTTGAGAACATCCACAGCAACAGCATCAACCTCCAGCTCACAGGTGCTCTGCCTCTCCACCTCATCCAGGACTAAAGAGCTACAGTCAGTGAACATAAAAAAAAAAAAAAAAAAAAAAAGGGGGGGGGGGGGGGAATAAATGAATAAAAACAAGCTACCATTTTGGTTTTCAATTATCTTTACGGAGAACTAATATCCACTGCAGCTCGGACATAAGCCAAAAACAGTGCATTCAGATTCTGCTTAGACTAAGATGTGGCGAGACTCGCCTGGGTATGGCGTTCTCCTCCCAGCGGACGAATGTGCCTCCTATGGTGCTGTCGTTGAGCTTGGACGTACAGGGAGCCTTCCAGGGGCTGATGCTCCTGAACGCCGATCCTTCTGGGTCTGCCTTTGCTTCATCTGTTAACCATATACAGAGATATACATAAGAGGCACATGAGAGGATCACAGTAACGGTATTTGGATAACCACAGGGTTTTTATTTCATGCAGATTGATTAACTGCTCAGTGCTGCCATTTCTTAGCAATTAAACTGCGATCCACACTGTTAGAGAATCTGAGGTATAATGAATCATGATTATCCTCCTTTCTTTAATGCAGCAAAGGTAAGCACAATAAAACATTGTTTTGTTACATGGAGAGTTCTTTTGGTACCTGTGACACTTTTTAATCTCAGTATTTAGGAGGCCAGAGTGTTCAAGTTGTTGAATGGACTTCAAAACACATTAAGGGTTTCATTTATCTTGAATTGGCCCATTTTACCAGCTCAGTCTATTATTATTCTGCTGCTTGATCCCAGATTAGGAACTTCCTTTCAAGTTGGACATTGAGGGGAGCAGAAAATGTAAACTGGTGTACCCATTATTGGAGCATTTTGGTTTCTTTGTTGTAAGGGGAACACTGGAGCCCTTTTCCATTGATTGCATCAGTGTAGAGGTGGATCAAACATGGGAACTGTGCTTTTGTTGGAGGACAGTCAGGCGTGAGGACTTCTATAAAAGAACTTTATTAAAAGAACAAGTGTGGAATTTCCTGTCTGGAGTCTTTAATGGCCTCACAAGTGAAGGTGGTCCTGCTGGGCGGGATGCTCTCTGGGAGTGTGGAGAGAGGTCTGATTGGGCACGACGACCAGAAGGCTGAGTTTAGGCCTAAACTCAGATCAAACAGAGTTGGCAATCAGGGGTTTTAGTGCCTACGAGGGGCGAGAGGAGTTGGGTAAGATTCACCAAAGATCTGAAGAGAAACCCCCAGCGTGACACTACCACTGTGAGGTCCAAGACACTGCTGAGCTTCAAGCCCACACACTACCACCTCTCTCCAGGGGTTACGTGAAGCAGATCAATACAGAGATATCAAGAGTTCAGCTCACTGTAGCACAAATCATAGATACATGTAGGTCCACAAGCTTTGGAGAATGACACATTTTTTTGGTTCTTCAGACTTTATTTGTTTATATACCGCTTTGTATTTGATGACTAGATATTATTCAGCTCCTGCTCTCTTTCACAGTGTCTCTTCTGTCCCGTCTCCCTCCTCTCACCCCGAACCTGTTGCAGCAGATGACCGCTGTTTTGCAAGCCTGGTCACACCACAGGTTTCTTTTTGTTAAAAGGGAATTTTTCCTTCCCTTGCTGCCAACACAAATAGAGGGCTATAAAAACTAAGCTAATGAAATTTCTAAAGCTTGCAGTTCTTCTAATGACCACTAGAGACTGAGTCAATCCCCATAGACACCCATGTAAAGTTATCAAACTTTACAGCATTAAAAGCTTTTGAGAAGCCAGTATAATATTTTATAATCTGGGTGAAAGCTGTAGCTAGCAGCCCTCTGTGCTTCATTTTTAATATGTGAAATTCTATTTCATTAGTCTGTTAGTTAGCAATAATTAGCACGTATGTGTGTCTCTGTGATGCACCTGTACATTTTATGGATGTAGCTTGATAAGATAACTAGCAGTAGCTGAAGACGTAGGGCACCACCTTGTCGTCCAAATAGTCACTTCTGGCTCCCAAAATATATAAATAAAAAGATTTATGTTAAAAAAACCAAAATCATGGTGGCAGTGAAAATGCTCACCCCGAGTCGTCCGATGCAGACTGCAGAACCCAACAGGAAACTGGTTCTTATGTTATCTAAATTAAACAGCCACATCAGTCAGCTGTGTACTTCTCTGCTAAGCGGATAATGGCAAAAGTAAACTACAAACTTGATGGTAGCCGGTGAAGAAAAAGGAGGAAATACTGTTTTTCACATTGGTCAAACGCCACTTCATGTGTAAGAAGACACAAAGAAAGACAGAAGCAATGAACATCATTCAAACCTGTTGTAATTCTACAGGGTAAATGGTTTATTTTTATAGAGCTGCTTGCAGTGTGGCTAATATTAGATAAAGACAGCATGAAAAGTGTCTCCCATGTTTTGCTTGTTCACAGACTGTCACATCCAACTTCTGCTATGTATTCACCTTATAAATCAAACAGGAGCCAAAACCTAGAGCAGCTGCAGCAGGTGTCTAATCTGTTACTGTGTAGATGTGACACGGCTCCACAGGCTACAGGGAGCTCAGACAAATAAAATGAAGAGTCTGAGACTGCGGGCTACTGATCCCCAGTATCTGCTTGCCATTCCTGTCCTCATACTTTTCCACTTGTTACTTTCATATGGAGGTATGCGTCCTCTGTATTTCACCTTTGGCCATTAACGAAAGGAACAAGACAGAAAGAAAGACAAAGAGGTCAGAAAAAGAAAGTTCAGAGAGAAAGAGAGAGAAAAGAGCAAAGACCACAAGACAAAACGTGAAGGGAAACGTGAGGACAACATTAGGGATGAAAACAGAGAAAAAGACAACAGAGGCATCCTGAGGCTGAGGGGAGATCAAGACTAATTCAATATGACATAAGGCATGGCAACCCTTCCCTGGCCTGCTCTCATCCCTGCCGAGCAATGAGGGAACAATCAAGTAATGAGTTAAAAAAAAAAAAAAAAAAAAAAAAAAAAAAAAAGGCACTGCCAACTGATAAAAAAAAAAAAAAAGAGCAGCCTGCCCTGCATCCTAAAGTACACGAGGGTAAGTGTCAGATTAAATCTATGGGTTTTTCCAAGTATGAGGAAAATGTTTATCGGTCAGTACTACAATCAGATGCTAAAATTAGATTTTGATGACAAGGTACGAAGAAAAAACTGACAGAAAACTCAAACAAAAAAAGAGAAGAAGACAAGATCGGAAATCTGTGCTCTCCCTGTCCAAATCCCTTACCTTTTTTCTGGCTGCTTCGAAACTTGACAGCTGCCAGGTTAACCAGGTTCATGCCGTACAGGTTGTAGTCTATGAAAAGCTGCAGCAGGTAGGGGATGTGGCCCTCATGAGGCTGGTAACTCTTGTTCATCACGGCTCCGCTTTGCAGCAGCTCGCACACTCTGCAGCAAACACAGATTGCTCCATTTAAAATAAAAAGATACATGTGCCACTTGGTGTTTAAAGAAAAAACATTCAACCGCTTACACACAACTGAACAAATGCTCCCCCAGCTCGAGAGAAAGCGTTTTTGGTGGAGACCAGACACAACTGCGGTCTGCCTTGAAATCAAGGATTGCTACAAGTTGTATCTGATAAAGTTTTCTCAGCAAAGCTTAATCATTTTGTTCCTTTTTGCTCTGAGGGCATGCTCTGAGGATGAGAGAGAGATCACAGAGATGTCATACCACATTTTTATCAAGCTGCACAGCAGAGGCCAAAATGTCAAGGACTGGCTCATATCTACATTACCCCACTGTGAAATTAGGAATGTTTAACTACACAAGCTTCAGAAAATCAAGCACATTGATGTTTGAGACAGGCTCCAAGTACATGTAAAGTGGGGCTAGTAAATTCAGTTTCACTTAGGCCCAGAATTTTAGTTTATTGGCATGCTTTAATTTAATATAAAATGTCTACATCTTCATATACACTTTAGTCCACATACAGCCCCAAGAAAAGTTTAAATGTTTAGAAGTTTTACCATTCAGTCATACGAAGACAGAGAATTACTGATTTGTCTATACAAAGGCTTCCATACAGGCCCCTCTTACATAGTCTGAATATGACAACTACTGGAAATACTGGGTAGTTAATCTAATCAAACTTTACTTAATCAGTGAGTGAAACTCTTGAGATTTACAATCTCTTTTCCAAGAGTGTCCGGGGCTAACATCGGCAGCATTAACCTTGCATGTTTTCCAAAGGCAGGAGAAACAACAGTTCTTAGAGAAAATGGGGGAACATGCAGACTCCACATACAGGGAGTGCAGAATTATTAGGCAAATGAGTATTTTGTCCACATCATCCTCTTCATGCATGTTGTCTTACTCCAAGCTGTATAGGCTCGAAAGCCTACTACCAATTAAGCATATTAGGTGATGTGCATCTCTGTAATGAGAAGGGGTGTGGTCTAATGACATCAACACCCTATATCAGGTGTGCATAATTATTAGGCAACGTTCTTTCCTTTGGCAAAATGGGTCAAAAGAAGGACTTGACAGGCTCAGAAAAGTCAAAAATAGTGAGATATCTTGCAGAGGGATGCAGCAGTCTCAAAATTGCAAAGCTTCTGAAGCGTGATCATCGACCAATCAAGCGTTTCATTCAAAATAGTCAACAGGGTCGCAAGAAGCGTGTGGAAAAACCAAGGCGCAAAATAACTGACCATGAACTGAGAAAAGTCAAGCGTGCAGCTGCCAAGATGCCACTTGCCACCAGTTTGGCCATATTTCAGAGCTGCAACATCACTGGAGTGCCCAAAAGCACAAGGTGTGCAATACTCAAAGACATGGCCACGGTAAGAAAGGCTGAAAGACGACCACCACTGAACAAGACACACAAGCTGAAACGTCAAGACTGGGCCAACAAATATCTCAAGACTGATTTTTCTAAGGTTTTATGGACTGATGACATGACAGTGAGTCTTGATGGGCCAGATGGATGGGCCCGTGGCTGGATTGGTAAAGGGCAGAGAGCTCCAGTCCGACTCAGACGCCAGCAAGGTGGAGGTGGAGTACTGGTTTGGGCTGGTATCATCAAAGATGAGCTTGTGGGGCCTTTTCGGGTTGAGGATGGAGTCAAGCTCAACTCCCAGTCCTACTGCCTACTGTCTGGAAGACACCTTCTTCAAGCAGTGGTACAGGAAGAAGTCTGCATCCTTCAAGAAAAACATGATTTTCATGCAGGACAATGCTCCATCACACGTGTCCAAGTACTCCACAGCGTGGCTGGCAAGAAAGGGTATAAAAGAAGAAAAACTAATGACATGGCCACCTTGTTCACCTGATCTGAACCCCATTGAGAACCTGTGGTCCATCATCAAATGTGAGATTTACAAGGAGGGAAAACAGTACACCTCTCTGAACAGTGTCTGGGAGGCTGTGGTTGCTGCTGCACGCAATGTTGATGGTGAACAGATCAAAACACTGACAGAATCCATGGATGGCAGGCTGTTGAGTGTCCTTGCAAAGAAAGGTGGCTATATTGGTCGCTGATTTGTTTTTGTTTTGTTTTTGAATGTCAGAAATGTATATTTGTGAATGTGGAGATGTTATATTGTTTCACTGGTAAAAATAAATAATTGAAATGGGTATATATTTGTTTTTTGTTAAGTTGCCTAATAATTATGCACAGTAATAGTCACCTGCACACACAGATATCCCCCTAAAATAGCTAAAACTAAAAACAAACTAAAAACTACTTCCAAAAACATTCAGCTTTGATATTAATGAGTTTTTTGGGTTCATTGAGAACATGGTTGTTGTTCAATAATAAAATTATTCCTCAAAAATACAACTTGCCTAATAATTCTGCACTCCCTGTACAAAGACCCCAAGTGGGTTTGAACCCAGGATGAACGCTAAGCCAGTGGTTCCCAAACTTTTTTCGCTAGGCCCCTCTTTGTTTTACAAGAAAAATGCTCGCCCCCCCGCGCGTGAGCGCACACGCACGCACAAACACATCCTCCAACCACACACGCCCATATTTTGCTCCATTGCGGTTTATTTCACACCTCAAACATTTAGTAAACAATTAAGCAAATACAAGTAAACTGCAATAAATTACAGGTAGTAAGAAAATAAACTACTAACTCTTTTACGCTACGTCCGCACCTACACGGGTATTTTTGAAAACGCAGCTGTTTCTATGCGTTTGGACCTTTCGTCCACACGTAAACGGCGTTTCGAATCACCAAAAACTGAGATTTTTTAAAACTCCTTTTTTTGCCTTTACGTGTGGACGAGGAATACAGAGTTCGTCACGCAACGTTAAAGGTATGTGCCTTTTTTCACGTCACGCTGTGCGCCACGTTATTGTTTACATGACATGAATTGCAGAATGGCAGATAGAGACAAAATACTGTTAATCTGACTATCTTCAGGTTTTACACGCTTACACATGCAGTTACTGTCCCTCCATTTAGAAAGGCAGAGGCGTCATGGTGTAATTTGTTTTTTTTCCTGTGTAATAATATTCAACATTGCTATCAATACATTTTTCAAAAAATGTCTCTCTGTGCAAAATGGGTTTAAAAACAAAAACATAAACAGCTGTGGGATCCTGTTTGTCCGCGATTTGAACCGGGGGAACAAATCATGGCAGGATCAGCCTGATATTTTTTGTATCCCACTGTAACTTTACTGTATAAAGAGCTAACATCTCCAAAATGTCAGGAGTAGTTAGTCATTACAACAAGTGTTTGTGAACTAAAAATCAAGAATGTGGGACACTGTTTGTCCCTGATTTGGAGAGCCCAGTGCGTGCTCTCGACGAAGGGAAAACCAATTCTGCAGGGGAGACCTACCTTGGCACTTGTGCAGGTGAAGCCAAAGGGCAGATATGCTTCACCATATTTTCTAGTCTTTGGCTTAGAATGAAGTTGGTTTGGAAACATATTCAGCAATGCTTCATCTCCTGCTTTGCGTTTGTGGAGGCGCCCCGTGCTAGCAGCGTCCAAGCGTTGTTTTTTGTCGTTGTTTTTTTCCCCCCTTTCATACCGCGCCGGCCCCACACTTTGGGAAGGTCTGGTATAGCCTAAATATATATATATTCACATCCAAACATACATGTAATTACAAATAAAATTTGCAGTTTCACCTTAAAAAAAATTTATTTTGACACCTGGCAAAAATGCAACCAAACCTTAAACATACTTACACACATACAAGGCCAGTCTACTTTTCCACCTTCCTTCCTTCCTTCACCCCACCCCTCCCCTCCCAGCGATACATCATTCGTTCCTCCAGCCTGTCCCTCTCTCTCTAACAGAGTTACTCGCTCTCTGCCAAGCCTCAAATCAGTAGCTCCACTCACACTTTCAACACCAACACTGATCACTCTGGCAAATAATTCACAGTCTTCCCGTGTGCTTTCATGCATGGACACACACTCAGCCAATCAATGAGTACAGCTGAATACGCAGCGATCGATTTCAGTTTAGTAAGCTGGCAGACTCGTGCGCACAGTGTGGCATTCAAACAACAGGAGGCTGGGATGATCTCTGCTCACATTAAACTGCTTCGATCCTTACCTCTTGACCATCTGAGGATTGTATAAATAGATCTTCATAAAGAGCTTCTCCTTGGCGTGATAACCATAGTAAGGCCTGAAAGAAAAGAAGAAAAAAAAAAAAAAAGGCATTCAATATGTAAACCTGCATCACATACACATGTTAAAGTAATGTATACATACACATATAGACAGGTCACAGAAAGTAAAGGTTCTCTGGTGCACAGTGGTGCTTGTCCATGCAGAGCTCTAAAAGCTAAAACCACAATCTTAAAGTGGACTCTGAACCTGACGAGAGTCTGAGTAACTGAATTAGCAATAATGTGACATGAAAACTTAGAATACGTATATCTGAAACTGAGTGTTTAGAGAAGTCTTAAGTCACAATTGTTGGCTCACACACCCTTTGTTGTTTCAGAAAGGCTGTGTTTAACAACAACCTTTACCAAAGTGTGCAGTCAAGCTGCTTTCTGAAGCAAATCTCAGCTCAGTTGTGTCGGTACAACACAGCAAACACAAGTTACTTACATGCCGGAGACCAGCACCACCTTGAAGACATGTTGGTTGTTGGAGGTGGGGTTTCCCATGGCGACGTTGAGGGCCCTGTCGATGCTGAAGGCCACTTGCCGCAGGTAGCGCTCTGGCTGCTGCCCATAGTTGTCGTACGGCACGTAGATGTAGGGGAACACACCGTGGAGGTGGAGACACGTCTTCTGGCCTGCAACGCAATAAGAAACTCTATTAAAGCAGGATTACAATTAATTATCATGTTTTCCAAGTCTCTTACATCGAAATGCACATCAGACTATAATGTAAGCTGCTGATCATTAGAAATACGTTCTGTACAGCTCATATCTCTTCTGGGAATCCGAAGATCAGTGTCCAATCAGTGCCAGCGCTCAATTGTGGTGATGGTGTTTATGCAAGCTCTTATTCTTAGCAGTTGCACTGCTTCATTACAGCTGATAATTGTATCATTTAAGAAAATTTTGGGATAAAACCAAAGACAGTATAAAACTTGGACAAAGCTTCTAGCAAAAAAAAAAAAAATTAAGCCAATGTGGAATTGCCTTAAATCTCCTATCTGAAGGCCACCAGACAGTGAGAGCTGTGGTTGTAAAAACACTTCCAGTAATATTGGAGTCTAAGGGAAAACAGCTTTCAGTACTGACATATGTAAACATTTTCCTTGTCAGTTTATTAAATCCAGCTAATTAGCTGAAAAACTCCACAGAAAAAGACAGGAAAAGTGTGGGAGGAGTGCAGCACAGAGGTCGATGTGAAGTTAGGAATACTGCAGCTCTGCGCCGGCTGACCCAACGGTGTGACACAACGCTGCTCCATCATTGACAAGCACACTGAAGTTATCAGAGGTGATCTGTACTGCAGATGCTCCGATTCATTCTCTCGCTGCGATTATCAGCCTGGGCCAGAGCTTTTATCTGCTGTCTTAAGCCTCACGTAGAGAATAAGAACAGCAGTGTGAAAATTAACTTACAACGAAGGCAGAGGGTGGTAAGGCTCATCCATGCCAAGCCTCTTTCTGTCTGCTTATCTTGCATCACTGACAGGCTGACAGGCAGTTGGACAGGAGGAGGCAGCATTGAGCAAGAGCTTGACTCTTGCCCAGACGTGTCTGCACATGCCCAGAGACTTCCCCACAATCATCACAGGGAGAACAGAGGAGAGTGAAAAGGGGAGCTTCTGGCATTCTTCCTCTACCCCACACACATATACCCACAGCTTGCCAAGTCTCCATCCTCATTCTGTGTTTGACAGATGCTGTGTATGATGCAGTGCCGCAGTCCTCGGGGCACCATTGTCGAGACCCCCCAAGATGGCACCTCAAAAAAAAAAAAAAAAAAAAAAAAAAAAAAGCAAAAGAAATATTCCCAGCATTTTCTGCACCAAGATACATGTCAGGGCATCTGAACAGGAAAGGGAGGGTGATGCAAGATGGAACGTGCTGCTGAAAGACAATGAGATCCTCAGAACATGCCAGAATCAGGCATCTACTGTGCTGGAGCTCATACAAGCAGAGCTACTCATAGTGACAGGAGATATGGATGTGTTTACAATGATGCTTGTAAGCCCGCACTGTTTCCCATTAACAATGATTAGATACGCAACAATTATTGGATTTATCAATTACTTGATTGCTAGAAATACTTAAACAAAACTGTGCCTGTGAGGCACTGATTGTCAAAGTCTTTTTGTAAGCAGAAAGTCAAACAGCTGATTTTGGACTGTACATTACTGCTCTTTATTAGGCAAAGCAAAAAATTTGAAAAACGTTTGTTTGAAGGACATGGCGGTGAGCTGGTATGACATGGGCATTGTCAAACTGGAACACTGTCTACAAATAATGCATCGGCCGAAATGGCAATAATGTAGAAAAATAAATAATTCTTCAACATTTGAAATGATGTCAATATTATAAAAAATAAACGGTTGTTTGTATTTCTTTCTTTTTTTTTTTTTTTTTTTTTTTAAGGAGAGTAAGTAAGTAAGTAAAATTTATTTATATAGCACATTTCACAGATAAAAATCACAAAGTGCTTTACAGTAAGATCAGACATACAAGTAAAAATTAATTAAATTAATTAAAAGCCCGTTTGTATAAAAATGTCTTCAGCTGCTTTTTAAAGGAGTCAGTAGAGTCTAGACAGCGTAAAGACAACGGCAGAGAGTTCCACAGCCTAGGTGCCAGTGCCTGAAAAGCTCGATCCCCACGTGTTTTAAATCTAGAGCTTACTTTTGGGATTACCCTGTAATAATCCAAGTGCTAGAACTGCAGTTTGTGTCATGGCTGTTTGAGAATCGATCAAAGACTCCCATATTAAATGCCATTAAGTCCATCTTTTATATAAAGTATATGCTCGGCGCTAACTCTGTACTTATACTCAGGTGATTCTGTCAGCTACCTTAAGTAGAAGTGAAAAGGACATGGAGCAAATATTTGTATATATGAGACGTGAGCATAACACAGGAAGACATAAAGAAGTCACTGATTCCACAGATCACCATGATCACGGTTAGAATCGTAATAACAAATTTTTATGATCTTGAAACTCAAAATAAAAAGGGGAAAAAAAAAAAAAAAAAAAAAAAAGGAGAAGCAAAATTATATTTTCATCCAAGGAATGAAAATTTCACTGAATAAGACAATCAGCTGATCACTAGTGAAAATGTGGATTGGTGGCTCGTGGCATGCAGACAGACTGTGAGATCGGGAAGTCCCAGTCTTGTTTGTACCATGTGTTTGTGTGTCTACACTAAACACTGCTAAGGTTTGTGTAAGTGTGCCTACTCTGGAGTCACAAAGGCTGGCGACCACTTCTGCGCCGAGGGAGTGGTGAGAGCGGCGTGTCTGTCCTCAGCCTGCCGAGTCAACATGGAGTCTCTCACACACACACACACACACACACACACAGTCTCTGTATAAGCAGCCAATGCCGACTTTTGCTGCAGTTGCTAGGCAACGGTGGCAGCAAAGCAAAAGCCCCTGACGGGCAGCAGGGGAGATAAACAAGTGATTCTTTCCACCCAGCTGGTCAGGCCACAGAAAGAGACAGAAGGAGAAGGAGTGAGAGTGTGTCTAAAAAAGCAGAAAGAGAAGAGCTGACAGGCATGAGGTGTGTGTCTGCATGAGAGGAAAGAGGGGGGGGACAAACACCAGGAAAATAAAAAACAAAACAAAAAAGAATAAAATGAAACAGAAGGACAGAAACTAAGATGAGAAACAAAAAATGTATTTGTCAATGGAAAATTGTACGAATTTACGATAACGATATAACTGACGATATAATTGACACTAGACAAAATACTTTACAACTCCACAACTTTATTAGTGCAAAAAACCCATCAATGTATTTTCACTTAAACAAGCAGCTGTTTTTTATGTGCATTAAAGTTATATAAAAATGTAACAGTGCAAATGCAAAATTCTTGCTGACAGTTTAACCAAAAGGCATTTCCAGTGGAAATTGGCCGACATATCTTCAGCATAACCATGTATAATATCCACAAAACTTAAAAAGAGGTTATACACACAATACGGTAATATTATGTTGAAGCACAGTATGTATCACTCCGCAAGGCTCCTCCTTATGATAGCCGTAATGCTCTGACAATCCATCAAGCGGTGCGGGTTTGTAGCTTAGCAAAGTCGTACTACAACATTTGCCAGATTTTCGAGTGCCATGTACCCCATAAAATAGTTTCAAGGTCAGTAAACAACCAGAATTCCTACATAAGGCACACGGGATTATAAAGGGCACTGTCGATTTTCAGAAAAATCAAAGGATTGATTTTAGGTGCACTGTATTTTCCAAAAAACACGGTAATAACGACGGCCCGCTAGCATGCTCAACCAAAAATAGTGCTTTGTTGTGTATCTGACGGACGAAAGCCAAACCAGTTCCACACCACTGAAGTTTTCGCATTTTTACAAACCAATTCTGGTTCATCGGTTTCATTCAACGATCCGCTTTCGCCCTTCTAATTCTTCGTCGCCACCGTGCTTTTCCCGCCATGTGCGTATGAAAAGAAAGGCACTGCGCATGCGCGTTTTACCCATATTCTATCGCGATATTTCATTTTCGTATTGTTGCCCAACATTATACCGGTATTACCGTGAACGGTATGATACGGCCCAGCCCTAATTAGAAGTGCAGGTTTTCAGGAGCTGAAGAAAAATAAGAACAACAGGAAGTAGAGGGAGTGGGGACTGAGCAGGGTTTCAAAGAGGAAAAACATCTGACTCCTTTGTGCATTTAACTAAGAACTTTTTCTTCCTCGATCCATCCTGTTAAGCTGAGGTAAATTTCTGCAGACATACTGTCGGTACATTGAAGTGCTCATCCAATTAAGGCATCAGAAAGAACAAAACCTGCGCACGGCTAATCTACATCTGTCAATCAGGCATCACAAAAATCACTTCATCCTCAGGATTCACCACACTTTTTCTCTGATTTCCATAAAATAAGAAAGTGCTCTGGCTTAATTCCAATGTAAATTGTTCTTTCTGACATTGCTTCTATCTGCAAAGGCAAGCCACGAAGAGAACAAGAGAAGAAGGAAGAGTTTGTAGTTTTCCAGGTGCCTGAACATCTTTCATTACACTTCCCACATTACAGAGACAAACAGTCTGTCTTTCTGTCATATCTGACTTATTCATTTTTCTCCCGATAAACACAGCTGCTGTTTTTAATGGACACCTGATTCCTCCCACTCAGGCCAGCCTGTGAAGAAGAGCTCGTCTAGGCTTGTTAGCTTTGAAATGTCAGAAAAATATTTGTGTTAACCTCAAGATGAAAGAGCCTGACGTGACCAAACCCCAAAGGTATACAACCTGATATACTGAAAAGATAGAAAAATGATGAAGTTTGTTTTCATTACTGGTGAAGTGACAGCTCCCACACATCTCAGCTGTTCCCAGCCAAATGTGCCGTTTCCCATCTCCCTTCCTGCTGAGGAATTGTGAATGAGAACAGTAGGGAGGGAGGGGCTGTGACAGCTCTTGGGTGTTATCTTTGGGGCAGGAGTGCTGAGACAGTGAGACAGCACTCTGCCAATGGCCTTCCTCCACTCGAGCTCTTCTCCCCCTCCTCCAACCTCCTTGTGGTAACTGAAGCTCTATGACTCAGCACTGGCACAGAAGCCCCAGACTACTGCTGGGACAGTAAAATGACTACCAAGCAGTTCAGCTATAAAAACCAGCCAGTAAGTGAGTCTGAGACAGCGGAGCAGCCAAGTGTTGTTAACCACCCTGGGACAAAGACAGACAGATATTCTAACAAATAAAAAGACAGCGCTATGTGCTATTAATTTTTTTTTTTTTACTATTTTGGTTTATTGTTTATAAAGGATTCAAGCAACAAGCTCCCTATGGAGAAGTTAAAGTAGATAATTTATAAGTTGTGACAAAAAATGGTTTAAGGCTTTGTTCACAATACCATTTAAACGTTTCCACACATGAACTCCAGAAAATGTCAGGACCACAGAGAGCAACCTCCAGGGTTAAAAAAGAAAAACGACGTGCCAAAACCTGCAGTTCCTTGTGTGGCCACTAGAGACTGGCTCCAAAAGAGTAAGTGCCCCTAGACATTCATTTTAAAATGCTGTGTTTATAGCCTGGTAAAAAAATAAATAAATAAATGAAAACAGGTCCTGTAATGTCATTGACATTAGCAGTGAAATGGGGGGTTTGAAGTACTAATGCTTGTTGCTGTATATAGGAACTTGCTGGTAGGGCTGCTCAATTAATCGAATTTGAATCACGATTACGATCTGGGCTTTCAATGATCATTAAAAATGACTGAGCCGATTATTAGCCCCTCCCTCGTGCTTTACTCTCGCGCTGCTCCGTGTGGCAAATCGAGCGCACCTCTCTGCATTTCGAACAGCGTCACAACAATTAAGAAGAGGACCCGAGGGAAGCTCGGAAAGCTAAGCAGAAGTTATGTGGAGAGGAGAGTGACTGCCGTTGGTGGTGTGGAAACATTATGGGTTCGCGGAGTCAGACGTGGATCAAGTAGACACAGTGTGTAAACTTTGCTACGGTGTAGCTGCACCAGAGCAACACTGCAAAGTTCACTAAACATAGATGTTTACATTTTTTATTTATTTCTTATATTGCAAACATTTGCACTGCTATCAGTATTTGCACACTATTTTATATTATTTTTTAAAGTCATTATCCAATACATTGTTATTGTTAACCCTTTAAAGCCGGTCAGAGCTGCACGCTCCGTTTTGTGTAACTATTTTTAAATCCCTATAGAACCGGAACCGCGTAAGCTAGCGCAATAATTTTTTTTGCATATGAAACCAGAGGAGTTGTACTTGCATCTCATGCCATCAGCTTGTCCTCGGTCACGGTTTCTTTCCACATAAAGCTTTGCAAAAATTGCATAAAAAGCGCTTGCAGGAACAAAAACATAATATTCCAGAAACACGCTTTGCCGATCCGATCAGCTGTTTGTAACACTTCCCACACTGAAACAGACGTCAGAGCGAACTATCGCATGTCCGCCATTTTCGCGGAAAATAGTTTTTTACTTGTAGGCCTTAAAAGCCTATACTGGTGTTTTTATAAGTCATGTTTGACTTTTCTGAATAGTTTCTGGGATGCTTAGAACTCGAATTGCACTGCTGGAAATAGTTTATTTTGATGCACATGCTGTTTTCTTTGCAAATTTGCATCATAGGATTGTGTTTTTTTTTCCTGCAGTATATAAAAATTGCTGCATCTCCAAAATAAAACTATGAAGACACTCAAAATAAATTTCCTGTTGTTGTAAACTATTTTTTGCAACTTTTTTGTATTTAAAGTTTTGAGGGATAAACCTCTTAAAATTTCTCCAAGTAGAAATATATGTAAAAAAACAAAAACGATTTTCAATTTTTTTGTAGTTTATTGCACTTTTTTGCAATTAATGTAGTTACTATGGACTTAATGCATACATATTAAAATATGGGCTATAATAGTTGTATTGATGTATAGCAACTTGAAATGCTCCCACAAATTGCACTACAACATGTAAAAAAATAATATAAGCTCTGGCGGACTTGGTTCTATGGTAGGTCTTAAAGGGTTAAATAAATATCGTCAAATAATCGAGATCTCAATTTCAGTGAAAATAATCGTGATTATAATTTTTGCCATAATCGAGCAGCCCGACTTGCTGGTTAAAGAACATTTATCTAGAGCCCACAGCTCTAGCTCTAACAGGGTTAACTGATGGCACGACCATAGCTGGACTGGCCATCGGGCATACCGGGCATTTGCTCGGTGGGCCGATGGTGAATTTTCATTTTTATGGGCCAATGTTTTTTTGTTTTTTTTTTGTAACGGTATAAACAATGAAAGGTGGTGGATTGGCCAGATGCTGGCTGATGTCTAAAAATAACTCAGTTGTTTGGTGGTGGTTATGGCGGAGCTTCCACAGATTCAGTAACATTAGTAAGTGGTGGAGGCCAGCAGGTGGATGAGGGAAAGGGGAGGCAGGAGGAGGAAAGACCCGAGGCGGGGCCGGTCCGAGTGTCAGGTGAACTGAACTTCAGGTAAGAATTTATGACCTGCAGTCTAAACTAACCAAGTTTAGGTGGAGTTTATTTTCGTTGTGCTAACTTTTTATAGTCAGTTACAATAACTCGTACTGCGTACTAGATAGCATGACGGAGTTTCTATACAGCTGGGTGGGTGCTATGATTTTACTGATAGTGAACTTTATTTTATTCATAAGGTTAATTATTAGAGTTGCCAACCGTCCCGTAAAAACGGAATCGTCCCGTATTCAGAGAAAATATTACACGTTTCGTATTGAGCTGAAAAGAAACACGATTTGTCCCGTACTTCAGCTAGAATAGAAAAAAAAAAAAAAAAAGACAAAGCTGGACTTATTCTGTCGTTACGCTGCAGCTGCCTCTTCTTCTCTCATTCTCCCCCTCTCTCTCCTGTTGCTACTTCAATCATGAAACTGATCAATGATCAGCTGATCGGCTTTTCTCTCGTTTGTTTATCGCTCACTTTGCGCCAGAAAGCGGAAACCAGCGGATGTCGCGCTAAACAACAGCAGCACGTTTAAGCTTGATCAGCTGTTGTTAGAATTTATTTAATATTAATTTCTACTATCAGCTGATGTTTGCTGGAGCCACAGCTGCAAAAAAGCTGCTGGTCATGATATGGTTTGGTTATCTGGTGAGAGGGAAACATGAAGATGAAACCAGGAGATGTCCTTACTGGATCATCAGAGCTGAACAGGTGATGGAGAAACAGGTTTACCTTTTAGGTGACATGAATGAGTTGAAGGGAAGTTATGAACTGTTTCTGAGAGACAAATAACACCAGGATCCTTTTCTATGTAGCTGACAGCTGGTAACTGTGCAGGTGCGGGTATAGCAAAGTTTTGCCAGGGGGGAAAGGGGGGGGGGGCACAAAAAATACTTTCTTATTTTCATTTAATTATCCACCTGCTCATTAAAGATTTCTGGTTTGATTAGAAAAGAAAACATTGGTCCACACACCTGAAAGTCCCAAAAATGCATTGTGAATTCTGTCTCGACTCTTCGGATGTATCCGTGTATTTCCACGGTGCTGATGCTGTGCTGAGCGGAAAGCTCCTGAAGCTTTTGAAGTGTCGGAATGTGGAAAGCTAACAACGTCCCCCTCACCAGTAGACTAAATTATTTTTAGCCAATTACAAGTTGAATCTGGTAGTTGGGGTTGTTAGCTAAGATACCATCATTAAGAAGCGGCACAACTAATATGTCTATGCGAGCTGATTTGCGATGTACACTGCTGGCGTGGCCATTTTTTTTTTTTTTAATGCACCGTCTCAGATTAATTCACTGCGTGTCGTGCTCAGGGCATTTTGGCTAAAGACCGGCCCACCAGGTATTAAAGCCATAAAGCCTTTGAATGAAAACAAACACTGTTGTGACAGTGATGTACAATCTTGTTGGTATATGTATGATTTCTATACATTTTATGTCAGATAAAAACTTTGTTTGTAAGCTTCAGAAAATTATTTAACAAAAGCCAGACATTTTAAGTTAATGCAACATTGAAGCAGCTGGAATCCATAGCTGTGCGTGTTCATGGAGCTTGCATTTTCACATCACTACCTGACAAGTTTGACTGTCTTCAGAACATTGCAGAGGCCTTATTGACAGTATTTGGCTCTACACATCTGTGTGAGCAGATTTTCTCTCACATGAAGAGTTTCCTCAGGTAGCCGTCTGAATGCTGGACCAGAGATCAGATTAACATGTGTATTAACAAACATGCCATATTGGCTCAGTTTATTTTTCTTATCATTGTTGTGAGGAGACCATAAATAGCATTTGCATTTTCTGTTGTACAGTTCATTTGCTGTTATGGAGTTCTTGTTATGGATAAAAAGTGTATTTTTTTTGTTTCAAAATAGCTGATAACTATTCGCTGATAGCTGCCAACATCTGCAAACAAATATAATTCTATAAAGTCGTTCTATATAGTGTGTAACTCTTCATATAGAGCGTTATTAAATTTATTGCTAATGCAATCATATGGCAAACTGACTTCTGAGGAAATTTTAGATGGCACTTGCCATCAGAAAGGTTGCCTACCCCTGGATTAAAACAACAAACAATGCTTGTTATGGCGTTTTAAAGCATCAAATTTCCCTCCCTTGTTACAACCATCATATCTTTAAGCTCCAAATACACAGTGTCTGCTGCAGCAGAGAAGCAAAAAGACAATAATAATAATAATAATAATAATAATAATAATATCATCATCCTCTATGAAAGGTGAGCTTTGCTGAGTACAGGTCCCATTTTCCAAGAACTCCCCGGGGAGCTCACTTGTCTTTGCCTTGGTGGCATCAGCCATTTTAGCAAACCTGGTTTTCCATTTTAAGATAAAACCTCTTCTCACCCATACTCTGGTATTCGTCTCCTTTTTTATGTTGCGGCTTTGAGCCAGGTCGTCACACACATATACATTTATACACCTGAAAGCTCTCTACAACCCAGTTATGTTTAAATCCATAAAAAAAATAAAATAGTCATATTCAAAACATTGCTCTAAGTTATGTCACGAGAATGTCAATCCTTTCCCCCCCTTCCCTCTCCTACCCAGTTTGCGGGTACAGCTAGCCTCCTGCTGTAATTAAACAGTCAGCTGCCACTGGGAGGAGTGGAAGAAGACGTTAATAAAAGCACTGCTAGTATTAATTAAAAAGGCCCAATGAGAACTGTGTGAAATCTAGGACTGAGTAGCCACTCCCACTGCCTGCATAGAAAATGTCAGAACAGCAGAATACGATGGAGGAAGAAGATTATGACAGACAAAATAGTGATGATAATTCCCACGCCTTTAGGAACTTTAATCGAGGTGCATCTGTGCAACGGTTTTTACCTAAACCTGACAACAGGGTACGTGAGGGCAAAGCACACACGCAGTCTTGAGAGAATTAAAAATAAACAGAATAAAACGCAAGTTAATCTGATGCACACAAACATGTTGGCAGAGTCACCCTCTGGCTCACTGAGCAGCCTGGCAGAGTGCCAAACAAATGAGACAGAGGTAGAGGAGGTGTGTGGAAGGAAAGGACAGAACCAAGCAAAGCAAGTCTGTGGTACAAAGGACACTTACTGCTTAATGCTGGGTCTAAAAATGTGCTGTGAATGGCTTTGTTTTTATTTGGAAGAAGGACATTTTGAGAAACAGACCGATCATAACAAGAGTCCAAAAAGAAGACTGAGAAAGATTGTGAAGACAAGTATGACCAGTTTACTCTTTGCTACGCAGGTGTCTTGTAAAAGAAAGACCAACAAAGAGGAATGTAGATTCCTTGTCAGAAAGATGAAGCCAATGCGCTCGTGCTGCAAGTGTTCATTCTCAGCCCCCAGTTTTAAACAAAAACAATGATAACACAGCAGCGGTGATGACGCTGGCACAGTTTAATGTGGAGTCGGAGCCGTTACTGTTACTGAAACTGTGAGCTCAGGTTGAGTGAAAGAAACTATTAGGGTTCAAAACAGCAACACTGTTCCATTAAAACATTTATTGGGAAAAAGCTAGGAGGATTTTTACATCAAAGCATGGGAAGAAAAGCAAACTTCGTAGCTGCTCCATCCATCACACTTTGTTTTACACAGACTCATACTAATCATGCTACCACTAGAATTCCTACTATAGAAGATTAAATGGTTCCACCAATCAGGGAATCACCACGTCGTATGCGTTCAAGTTACTGAACCCCCATTCTCTGACAGAAAGTCAATTTCACTTTCTGACAAAAAGTAGCTGCTGTTATAATAACTTTGATTTCCTGTAAATGGCTGCTTCCAAAGAGCACTTCCTGATATAGCTCCACTTTGTAAGATTTCATGAGTTGCAGACATGAATGCACTCACACATCTCCATCAAACTGCAGAAATGGCTTAAGCAATCCAATTTTAATATTTCTGGAGGACAACAATGATGCAGAATCAGCTGCACATGAACAGAGTCACACAGACATAGATGATCGACAACCTGCTGGGACACTGTGGTTGCTAGGGAAAACAGTGTATTCCACGACTAGTTCGTGAGTAGTTGCCGTTCAAATTAAAAACTCAATAGGATTTATTATATGGAGTTTCATCTATTGAGGATGCCCTCTTACACAGTTGATTTTACATCCAAGAGGTTTTGTATCTGGCATTGTTCATTGTGGCATGGTTTACAGAATTTGTGTTGCCTGAATATTTTTTCAATTCATTCTCTCTGTTGTGACTGAAATTTACATCTTAAAACCATTTATACTCAGATGGAACAGTTTGATCTTGAACAGGGCCTGTTATATAAGACTAAATGTTTAATAAGGTTCATGGTTGGTAGAGACCACGGGTTGGTTTTGAAGTTTTCAGCTGCTCCTTCTTAAAAAGGATAATCATATGCCCAGCTAGTTCATTGTTTTGAGTAAGGGAGTGGTGACTTGTGGGTTTAAATGTTTTCATGTGTTAATGTTTCTTTGTTTTGCCCTATTAGTGGTTGCCATGGGCTCAGTACAGCAAACTCCCTCTTACTTTTTGTACTGATCTGATACAAATGACATATGGAACTAACAAATTTATTAAATATGGTTAACATATAAATCACAAGCTAAAATGAAGTAATTTTAGAGATTAAAATAGCTTCCTGCTTAAAACCTATGTTAAAAACAGCTATTTGACAGAAGAGATGACTGAGTAAATTGCAACATACAATAACTATTTTTCTAGAGTGATCTGGCAACATGGGATGCTAATAATGCTTGTCATGAGGCCTTGACTGTGGTGATAGAGGTGGGTCTAGTGGCTATACAACTTAGTGACCAAGAGCATAGAATACCCCTGTACGCCGGCGACAGTTTTTCCTAACAAACTTAAAATTTAAAGTCTTAAAATTACCCTTGATAGTAAAATATTTATCCCAGGGACCTAGGAGCATTGATTTGTGAGGTCAGGGAGACATCAGACAGATGACTGCCTACATCAATGTATAATCATGTGGGTCAGAGCTACTACAAATCTTCCAGTAAAACTGTTCTCATATTCTGTTTTTATATTCTTTATATTATACACTCAAAGGAAAAATGGGAAACCTTGTCCTTAGAAAATACTTTCGACATATGGTACAAAGTGGCATATTAAAGCTACTTCCTCCGTATCATCTTACTACCCTATATGCTGTAATGAATCCTTTAGGGCTGGAAGGACAGATTGTGGCTTCAAAATCTGGGTGGCATTGGGTGACAAACATTTTCTCAAGTATCTGCAATTAAAAATGTCAAATTCTTAAAATACAGACGTATAGCATCTAATATCTGAGCTATCACTATCCCACCTTGAAAACCTTATTGTTGATAAGGAAATTTAGATTTCTTTAGTTTATACAGCATTGCTGTTGCATGAGAGCAAATCCACTATTGACATGTTAGAAGCACAGAGAAAGGATGTTCAAGCAAATACAGATGAAAAGAAGTGAGGAAAGGCATGCCTAAAAGTCCCAAAACAAAAACAATCAATCCATACAATAATGAAGATGTTAAAATACAAACGGTGATGAGGACCTATATCACCCCAACCAAGTTTAACTGATGGTCTCCTGATATTTGTGACACATGTATCAAGTGTTTGGAGGGAAAACAGCACTATTTCAACAATATTGGAAAACTTTTCAAATTATGTCAGACATGCTAAATCTAGAGATTCCTTATCAAGCAAAAATGCATGTATTGGCATCTACCCCAAAAAGGTACTTTTGTTTGTGTTTTAATATCTCTTGTACATTCAGGTTTTTCCACTTAATTGTACATTTTATTGTCAATTGGGGTCCATTTGCAATGTTTAAAATAAAAACAAAAACAGTATAGGTTGCAATACATATAGACATAACAGTAAGAAAGACAGACTGCCTGTACCTGTAACTACAGTGACTACCTATACCATAGCTACATCAAAACATATATTTGTCAACCCAATATGTTTTTTTTCCAGGAACTTTCCTTTCTCATATGCTGGAAATATCAGAAAAACACAAACAGCCTCTACACCCACACATAAATTCTTCTACAATATTAGATTGTTTGTGCCTTACCCCCACAAAATGAATAAATATATTTAGTTCGACACAGAAATAGCCACTATGCATGACAAACATAGCCAAACAATGACTTCTTAGTCAGCATAGCAGCCCTGACTAGGGATGGGTACTGGTACCGGTTCTGACATAAACGGTAGTAACCAGACCGAAAAGCAGCGCACATTTTTTTTCTTGAGATGTCATACACTTTGGATTCTAGCCAATTATTTTACCTTTCCAAGGATAGTACCCACCCAGGTACGTACATTCTTTTAGAGCAGAGCTACAGATTAAAAACGCCCAAGACGGAGCGCTCAAAAGTCTGGCTGTACTTCACAGCAAAAGATGCAAACTCAGCAGCCTGCAACAAGTGCTTTAAGGTGATACTGTGCAAAGGAGGTAACACCTCGAATCTGATGAAACACCTGGCAACGCATAGCGTTTTTTTAAGCCGAGAAATGCACCGTATTTTATAGCTTGCTGCAAGACCAAGCACCAAGCACATCTACTGCGGGTGTGGTGCCTGTTATCGGACCCAGAGTTAGCAACATCCCCCAAGAACTCGGAGAGTAGAGTCCTGGCCCCTAGCCCTGCCAGTGCAGCAGAAATGATGACGCATGATGACGGCAGCAGCAGCTGTTCTTCTCTGCGTGAGTAGCTTAATGTTGTTCGTGTGTAATTTATGTTGAGTAGGCTAACCACGTTATTACATTAATGCATGTAAGGTGAACTAGCAAACACCGTCGTAGTTACATGCGGCTGTCTTCTTGTGTGATAGAGTGATACCATATATGCCCTATAGCTGCAAAAAAGGCTAACATTGTTATCTTTTTACAAGAAAAACAGCCAAACATGAGAGGTTTTAGGACAAAGTTTGTGTTTTCCATTGTTTAAGCACCAGTTCCAACCAAAGGAGGTATGTTGTATCAACAGAAAAGGCTAACTTGGTTATCATTTTGCAGAAAAAAAAGAATTCTAAAAATAAAAACATAAGAGGTTTTTGGACAACGTTTGTGTTCTCCATTCTTTAAGCACCGGTTCAAGCACCGCTTAAGCACCATTTAAGCACCGGCACCGTTTCAAAAGTACGAGTTTGGCACCGGTATCGGATAAAACCTAAACGATACCCATCCCTAGCCCTGACACCAACTTTCATGGTCACTGCCATTGTTCTAATCAATTAACAGCTGTCATTTAAGTGTAGTTATGCCCCTGTATGATGTTGGGGGTCATTCTGAATTGATTCCAGGAAACATTAGTGGAGCACAGCACCTATACTGCGATGCTTTAAATAAGCCTTTGTGTAAATTCACTGAGGAATAGTGAAATATCAGTCAAATATGCACACAGCCACACAGTGTAGCTTGATGCTAGGGGTGTGTGTGTAGGAGGAGAGCAATAAGAGGAAGGGGAGTGAACAGAGGAGGGTGACGACCTGCTAAATCACAGCCTTTCTAATAGATTCATTCGCAATCTTGTGCTCCTTAAATTAACTCCTGGAGAGAACAGAGGGGATGTATTACACAGATGAGCAGCAGCGCCATGTCCCCGATAATTCCCCAATATAAACTTTCACATGATATAAAAAATGTCATATTTTTTGTGTTAAAACTGTGTGTTAAAACTCCTGAGTACACAAATAAGGCCAGGCATGTCTGAAAACAAGATTTGCTTGTAAGCCTCTGATCATTATTTAGTATCTAAAAACAAACAAACAAAAAAACTTCAAAAACCTCCAAAGCAACACAGTACTTGGCAAAATATGCAAACATGTTGATGTGTTTCAAACTCTTTCTATAGTTTAATGTAGGCTCTTTCTAGAAACACACTGGAAAGGTAAATGAAGACAACTGCCAAGAACAAAGAACGGCCGCACACTGAAAAGATCTGTCAAAGGGATGTGGTTTATCGATTACAATGTTTCCTTTTTATCTTATCTTCATTAAGTAACAAAGAGACACACATATCAAGAAATTTAACACAGGAGTCGATGCTGAGTCAAAACAGTTTGCCACATACTAAACAAATACTTATAGTACAGCAAGGATCGGAAATGTTGGGATTTTATCTGCACTGCGACCACGACTGATGTTGCGTACTCATACCAAGACTTTTTGTATTCGTACTGATGGTATTTTGTATGTTTTGGAATAAGATATAACATTAGTTCTGCCTACATTTGAAGTGACACATTTCATATCCAGTATGGTTCAGACATACTGGATATAGGATTTCTAAGACTGATACCGATATTTGGTGATTAAAAAAATGTCACTACTCCCATAAATCGGCTAAGTTTTTTTTCCCCACATACGATTGTTAAAATGGCTAACCACTGAGGCTGCCATGGAAATATTAAGCTGTCTGCATGTGATTCACTCTGAGTGGTTTTGGTATTTTGCGAATGCATAATTAATCCACCCTCTGAACCAGAAAACCTTCTGCGCTGATCACGCGTGTTTATCTGCTACCAGATAAGGAAAAATATGGCGCCATCGTTTGGATTTCACAAGGAGGATGTTGAACAAAATCTGGTAATTTGCAAAACATGCCATAAAACTATTGCCGCTAAAGGTAGCAGTACCACGAAATTAGTCCATCAGCTTAAAAGTCATCCACTGCAAAATAAAGACTTTCTTAAACTCCACATGTCAACATCTTCACACACACACACACACACACACACACACACACAAAACAACTTTAAATAAACCAGCTGTGATACGAGCTACAACGCCTACTGGCGAGAGAAACAGAAAAACGGCACAGTAATTCCATGTTATTGTTTATTGAACGTGAAGCACATTTATGGTTTCTTTGCAGCTGGTTCAGTAAACTTCGGTCAGAGCGTGACAACACTTGCAGTTTTAGCCGTTTGCTTGGTTCCATGAAGTTGAGTGAGTTTGTGGCTTCGTTGGTTGTGTTTAGGCACATTTGGCAAAATTATGTAACTGCTCTTTAATTGTTTGTCGTTTTTGCTGTTTGGTGGTTGTAGAAATGGTTTATATGTGCTTTTAGCTGAGGTTTCTGTGGATACCACACATGCCGATATTTACATAAACTCACAGAGGCTTAAACTGCAGCTCACCCCGTTTGCCCCCAGTACCGGAGATGCTAAGGCTCAAGACATTTTGTGATATATATTGTATCGCAATATAGCAAAAACATATTGCGACATTAGATATTCCTCATATCACCCAGCCCTAATTTCGACTACTTTTTTTTCCATCTCATTGATGTTGAAGATGCAACCTCCGAAATTACAAATGCCTAAACATTAGCAAATAGCCAATATCAGACTATAATATTGGCCAGTCGATAAATTAGTTGGGTATAATAAAACAGATGCGGTATTAAGAATACACATAAGTGACTATTTTTAAAAGTTTTTCTTCATAGTCTCTTCAGCAACTGTGTTAGTGTTTGCAATTAACGGAAGTAAAGATGAACACTGGAGGCTTTTAAACTCTCCACATCCAGTTTTCATTACAAGACTTTTAGAGGAAATGCTATAAGTGCACAATACAGACTTTTGAATGGTACTTGTGCCACATGCAACATCAATTAAAAGCTGAACATCAAAGAGTGCTGGCTCAACAATGCACTTGCACAAACACAATAATGCTTAAAAGAACAAAAAAAAACCACAAGTAATCAATGTCAGAGATTCATTCCCACTTAGACACATTATGTTAACACAATCTTCCTCTTACTGTTATCTACTGCTAGCTAGTTTATTGTGATGGTGCTGTTTTTTATTATGTTGCTCTTTTTTTTTTTTGTTTGTTTGCTTTCTCTTTTGTTTTTTTTTCTCCATACAGGTGATCCAGGTGTTTTGTTTGTTTTTCTTTCTTTCTTTCTTCCCCCTTTCTCACCGTCTCTTCTCCCCTTTGGTTTTCTTTCTCTCCCTCTCTTTCTTTCTCCCTGTCCTATCCCCCAGTCATGTCTGTCCCGTTTGCAGCAACCGAAAATAAACTAAATTCATAATTATAATAAAGGTCAATCAAATGGACCAAGGCCATGATGATCCACTTGGTAAAATAAATCCGCTTGGCATCTTTCTTGGCCTTAAGACAACAATTCTGATGGCTAAAGATCCAAACGGGACACACACAAAAAACACCCCACAATAGGGCTGGGCGATATGGCCTAAAATCAATATCACGATAAATTGAGCAGTTAACCTCGATAACGATAAATGGACGATAACCACCCCAAGTGCCAAAAAAAAAAAAAAAACGTTTCCTCCTCCACCAGCTCTACCTCCGTCGCTGCTGCTTCAACATTTAAATCGTCCTCCATTTGTTCACCCGTGTCTCGTCTTGTTATGCTGGGCTTACACTGTGCGATTTTTGGCCCATTTTGAGCCGATTTTTGAGTCGTGCGACCGTTTTGGCGATCGGCCCGATTTTGGCCTTCATCGTGCGTCATGCATCGTATAGTATACGTGGGGTAACGAGAAGTGATTGACACCTCACGACGAGCTCCCGATCATCAATCGCTTGGTCGCGAGGATTCACGACCGTCGTGAGGGTGTCACCGCAGTTTGTCACACTGCGCACGCGCAAACACAAATGTCAGCGAAAAAGACGGCGCAGCACGACAGTGCAGCGTGTGATCTGGACACAAGCGACGGAGGCACAACTTGTAGAACTTTGGAAAGCTCATCCGAGCCTTTTCGATGTGGCCTAACAAAATGATCATGACCACAACAACCGTGAAAATAGTTGGATCTACACTGCTGCTCAATCACAGCTGCCTGATCAATGTTTTTCATTAGCAATTTAGCAAAGTTGATGGTGGTGGTGTGCGTGTCTGTGTGAGTGAAAGACAGAGAGGGAGAGCGAGCGACAGAATTTCTGTTATAACCTTCATTTTATGGACGCACAGTGTGAGCACTCAGGTCGTATCAGAGCATCGGGCCGTATAGTGTGAGACCCTGCATCGTGACCTATGAACTTCTAACCCCTGCGAGTCAACCGTACAGTTTGAGCAGGAGCTGAATCGCGCGACTGAAGAAAAAAAAAAAAATCGCACAGTGTCTGCCCAGCTTAACAGGTAGTAGAGTCATGTGACTCCACCCCGTCAAGTCTGTAACGTAGCACAGCGTCTTAAAGGGACATGAACATCGCCAACCTGCACATGCCTTTTCTTTTTTTTAAAATACCGAATTTACCGACATGGGCAAAATGACGTCGATGAGAGTCATAAATTTCGGTAACGGTAAATTTTTGATATATCGCCCAGCCCTACCCCACAATCTTCTTCATTACGAAAAATACCACAAATGAGGCAAGAGCCATTGTTGTTTTTTTAAAGACAAGAAATAATGTAGAAAAAAAAATGCTGTACAATGGCAAGCTTGGGCTGCAGCAGTGATACAGTGTTGGATAGTAAATACAAGAATTTGGTGCAGGACTGAAGAAGGACATTTCCCACATGCTTGATGAATTACAGAGTTTAACATCAAACAGATAATGCATAAGGGATACTTTAAAATCATGCATACAAAAAAAATGTGTAGTCCCACGCAAGCTCAATACTTTACAGTTACTCCTCTAAAACCAAATGAGGTGCCCAGTGGGTGGCCATTCACGTACTTAATTCAAGTGGTCGGAAGAAAGTACACGCTACTCTAATTTCACTACTAATTATGGTTGTGGAATTGCCAAAGTGGGAGTGAAAAGCATCATGTAGCCAAGGGGCAAATTCTAAAAAACTTGGCAGGATTATTCCAAGGAGGAGATGAAATGATGCTCTTCACAGTGTAGATGTTCTGCTTTTGTGGCAAAAAGAGATCAGTCAACTGCTATCGTGAAAACACTGGTTAAAACACAAACAGGAGGAATCCAAAATGGTAGCGTTGACAGGAAACGAGTAGCTATACAAATAGTGAACACAGCAAATCCATCATCTTTAACCTGTGTGTGGTGACTTTTGAAGATGATGTGCATCTGTTATTATAACTGCAGCAACTGATGCTGCATGCTACATGGCAACTAAAATTGTCATTTGGAGCTGAGATGAGGCTGTAACAGCATCAACCATTTTGCCTGGTGCGATGGCTACAGTGTGTTTGGTGTTAAGTCAGTGAGGAAGGCCGACATCCTTATTGGGTTAGCTGGATTGTCCTCTCTAGGAAGTGAATAAGGGTGAGCTCATATGGACAAACAACTGTAGCCCAAGTGGACCCAACATTACAGCACTGACCAGTATAGTCTGGTACCAGATGAGACTAAGTGTTTGGGACTCCAGTTCCAGATACTTCCCTTGGACTTTCAGGCTGATGAGCACCATCTACCTATTATTCTATATAATTATTCTGATTTTAAAAATGCAATGGCAGTTACCTGTTGGTGGTAAGACTTAACAACTCCCTCGCACTTTCTCTCTCTTTACACACTGAACTGATGTTTGCTGTACATCAATTAAAAGCTAAACATCAAGTTTTCATTGACATTGCAGATCAGAATATACATCAGAACAGACCAGGCACAAAAGCCGGGCCCCTTACTTTTCTTCATCTGTAACTCATCAATTTTGCACATGAACCTTTGAGGGGGGAGTATCAATCACTCCTTCATTCTGTATCACTATTCAGTCAGAACAAACTCTACTGACTCTGAATCCACTCAGACTTAACAGAGCCTGATAAAACAATGACATCTCACTGCATTGTTCTCTGGGAGAATGCAAAAACACCAGTCTGTAAAGATCCACGCACTCTCTATTCCAGGTTCACATTGAAGGCTTCAACTGGCCACTTTAGTGTTTTTATCAAGTCAATATTTAGTGGATAAAAAAAAAAAAAAAAAAAAAAAAAAGAACAATGGACATTTTTTTTATGTTGGCGCAAATAAGAGTAATTTCCTTATACTACAGCTGCACAATTATAACTTACTAACAAAGTATCTCTCAAACAATTTATGTTGTAGTCTGGAGTGCTGCTAAGAGATCGTCCAGCTGGCTGGGTGAGGCTCCCTCTTTGGCTGTGTCTGGGCTTTATTAACGGGACAAATAAGCAGGCCCTCCCCCGCTGCTGTACAGCCAGGACTGTCATGGCTGTATGCCTGAGCAACAAGCCAGGGTTAGAGGAGAGAGGACTTGCTGGCCTGGTTAGTCCCGAACAAGCTGTGTAAGGCCTGCTTACAAAGCTGAAAAAGTGGCAATAGGATTTATGCTGTGAACTATTCATGACTCACTGCCCATCTTAGTTTGGACCTGAAACTGCAAAAAAACCTGAGTAAAATCAGTGTCATTTTAAACTTAACCCCAATTTTAGTGCATCTCATTTCCCAAATGTAGTCAAATGTATTTATGACGGTGAAGCAGGTGAACACCATCCAATCCATTATTCCTGGATCCCAGTTTCGTGACTGAAAGCAGATTCGGCTTTGTATTTCTCTTTAATGACCACTTTGTAAGCAGCATGTCCCCATCACTCTGCTGGAAGACGGATGCAGATGCCTCAATTTGAGCCAAGCCGAGCAGACAGACGGCACACCAGAGCTGGTCATCTGAGCAGACAGGTTGAGTCTTACCAGATGGTGACTTGGAAGGTGCTTCATGCAAGACCTTCGTGAAGCAGACAAAACAAGGCTACACTGATCTTTACAAATATGAACAAGGAAATTGTTGGCCCACATATGATCAGATTGCCCAGACCGGCCTTCCTGTCATTCATTTATGATATGATTCCTGTGTGCCTGGCCTGGCTGGTGAAAACAGAGCAGATGGAGGCAGCAGACTCCACAGATTTGGACTGGGTAACAGATGGATCAAAAGCAGGATGGACAACTTGAACAATGCCACAAAAAACAGGAGAATGATGGGCTTCTCTTCTGGCAATAAAGTCAAAATGTGCAATCTTTAAACAGCCATAATGTGTAGCATACAGGGACTGTGAATGAAATCCCCATCAAAGTAGACAAAGACTGAATGCCCAATTTATGTCAAGCTCTAAACAAGTGTGCATAACACAGTACTGAACGCCTACCCCACAATCCTGAAGGTGAAGTGAAGTCTAATTAGGTGATTACTACTTTTCTCCTCTATGCCTGTATGTGTTCAAATCTGTTTTTTATATGTATAAAAAGGAACTAGTTCACTTGATTGCAGAGTTGCCCAGCTGTAGTTCAATCCGGTCTTTAAGTCTGACATCATTAGCCGTGACTGGGCCCAAACTCCGCTGCAGGTCCCCAAGTCACACAATCACTGCGGCATCACTGAGAGTTAAAAACTGTCTAAATCCTTTCACCTGTAATAAAATGATCAGCGTTGCTGCTCTACCAGGTGTAACAATTAAGTTTACCACCCAGGCATCTATGAAAAACGAATTTATGAAATTTAACGGAGTTAGACGTTAGCAGGAAGTTAGCTCGCTAGATTCCATCTAAATATAATATAGCATGTTCTGACAGAGATTTCCAAAACAAATTAAGACGTACAGCTCTACTGCCATTTCCATAAATGAAGACAGGAAAGTAAACAGCAGTGACATTTGTAGGGTTACTGAAGTTTGGCTAACTGTTATGTAATGATGTGCTACGTGATCACTAGCGACACAGCTATGTTAGCATAATATTAACAGTGAAGCTGGATGAACGCTAACTTTTTTTCCCCATTCAATAAAAGTTAACGCAAGGGTTCCCGAAGGTTCGGGACAAATCCAATCGTATGGCAGGATACTGTAAACAGACCAAACTTCAGTCGGGAGAATAACTGAGATAATCCATCCACAATACGAGGTTAGTTATTAATATACTGCTGCATGGCCTGGGCTGGAATTACATCGTAAGGTTTTAAAAACTGAGCTTTAAAATGATTAGCGGTAATAAAAACCGAGAGAGGCCGACAGTGATCACTGACTGTTTTTAGGGGCTTGTTGAGATTAAATAGAACAAGATACAAAGCATTAAAACATGTAAAAAAAAACAAAACAAAAAAGCCTTATTAAACGAGTAGTTTGGGCCCGGAAGCAGGATTTATCACGTCATCACTTAAAGGCCGGATACAGTAAACTTGTGGGATACACCATCAGTGTGACATGTTTAAATTGGTCAGCTTGCTGAAGGTTGACAGCAGCCGTCCCACTTTCTGTCCCGGTGAGGGCTAGGGCTGCCACAAACGATTATTTTGATAGTCGACTAGTCACCGATTATTTATGCGATTAGTCGACTAATCAGATCATCATCCACTGGATGTAAAACTACAGCTTATTGCACCAGCAGCATCTGCTCTTATATAACTATCATTAGCTTACAGCTTTAAGCTTTTAAGGTGCTAACTAAAAATAAAGACAAGATGATAGTTTATTCAATTTTAATGAAATTTGCAGATTGTTTCGGTGAAGTTTAATAAACTCCTTGCTATCTAAAATATAACAGGACAACGGAGTATATTCTCCAGCATCTCACACTTCTGATAATCAGCTGTCTGCTTGACGTTTATTCAGCTGTGTAAAAACTATAACTTTAATCTCAGACAAACCGATTTACTCAGGAACAAATAAAATACTAAAAAAAAAAAAAAAAAAAAAAAAAAAAAGCCAAACAACAACATTTTTAATTTATCTAAGTGACTCATATATATTTAACCTGAGTAGTGAAAGACGGCGGTGGGTTTGAAAACAATTTGCCGGGAGTCCGGTGTTCTCACCGCACTAGTGACCTAGCCCCCGGCTAGCTATCGAGCTAGTGGGTAACAGACGTCTCCGAAAACGTCGGAGCGCTTTTGAAAATATGTGGTGTCCTGATAAACTGAGCCGATATTTGAGGTTTACACAGCTACATTCTCGGCTGAAAATATGTTAAACGTTTATTTTGTGACCCAGAAAGAATAATAAGAGTAATATTAAAACTAACTAGCTGCCGCCATTGTTGGAAACTGAGCTGGGCCGCGCTATGAATTCTGGGACACAGCTGCTTCTTCTTCTTCTTATTCGGGGTTTAACGGCAGCTGGCATCCTTGTACATGCAGTGCTGCCATCTTCTGTTTCAGTCCGTTATTACACTCTTAAATCCTGCTACTTATTCCTGCGTCTTTTGGGATCTTACAAAGCTTCAAACGACGCGTCGACTATTAAATCAGTCGTCGACGATTTTGATAGTCGACGTAATCGTGACTAGTCGACAAATCGTGGCAGCCCTAGTGAGGGCATAGTGTGTGAGTGTGTGTATTTATTGTGTACTACCTGTGAGGTCAGTACACAAACCGACACATGCCGTGGCTTGGCTGAGGCATGGGACTGGGACAGATACATGAAAATGTGTTTGGTGCATTGAGATGGGTTTTTACTCTGTGACAGCGATCTTTGACAGCCAAAGTGCATCATTCACATTAATCTATGGGAAGAGTATGTATGCGGCGAGTGAGACATGACCTGCATGAGAAGCACAGCGCGGTCTAATAAAAGGACGCAGGCTGATATCAAAACAGACATGACAGTTTGAAACTGTGGCTATGGGTCAGCACACTAGCCATTCCTCCCGTGCTTGAGGCTACCTTGACTCACTGCAGTTCACAGCTGATACATGTTGATGCTAAAAAAGAAAAATATCATCTCAGATCAGGTTTTCAGATGAACTTTCCAAATGTTGCCACAATCTCTATCTGTGCCATCTGAAAATCCTTAACTTCCTGGAATTATGTTTCACAGAAATATTCCACAGGCTCTTACACTAATAGCAGTGCACTTATGTTTTGCTGTCACAAAATCTAACAAAAAAAAAAAAAAAAAAAAAATCTGTGGCTTTGCAGCACTCAGTCTGGTACCAGCAAAGTACAAGCAAAACGAGTAATGAAGTTCAGTCCTAAGAAAGAGCGTGTGTGCTCAGTAGGGATGCCACGATTAGTCGACTAGTCACGATTATGTCAACTATCAAAATCGTCGACGACTGATTTAATAGTCGACGCGTCGTTTGAAGCTTTGTAAGATCACAAAAGACGCAGGAATAAGTAGTAGGATTTAAGAGTGTAATAACGGACTGAAACAGAAGATGGCAGCACTGCAAGTACAAGGATGCCAGCTGCCGTTAAACCCCGAAGAAGAAGAAGCTGTGTCCCAGAATTCTTAGCGCAGCCCAGCTCAGTTTACAACAATGGCGGCAGCTAGTTAGTTTTAATATTACTCTTATTATTCTTTCTGGGTCACAAAATAAACGTTTAACATATTTTCAGGCGAGAACGTAACTGTGTAAACCTGAAATATCTGCTCAGTTTATCAAGACACCACATATTTTCAAAAGCGCTCCGACGTTTTCAGAGACATCTGTTACCCACTAGCTCGATAGCTAGCCAGGGGCAAGGTTCACTAGAGCCCGTGAGAACATCGGACTCCCGGCAAATCATTTTCAAACCCACCGCTGTCTTTCACTGCTCAGGTTAAACATATATAAGTCACTTAGATAACTTACAAATGTTATTGTTTGGCTTTTTTAGTATTTTATTTGTTCCTGAGTAAATCGGTTTGGCTGAGATTAAAGTTATAGTTTTTACTAGAGATGGACTGATCCGATATTACGTATCGGTATCGGTCCGATACTGGCGTAAATTACTGGATCGGATATCGGAGAGAAATAAAAAAATGTAATCGATCCATTAAATATCAAAAAAAAGCACCTCACAAAACTTGCGAAACGGCGTAACTCGGCTCATAACCGTAGCACTCGGAGCAGTATGCCTCACGTGATAGAGCGGCTGTGTGCATTTGTAGCCTCGCTACCAATCCGGCATTTCATCTTCGAGGAAGTTATCCCAGAGAGAAGTAAAGCAAGTGTGTAAGTTCATCTCTGAATGTTTGTAAAGCATTCCCATGTTAAGCTTAACAATCGATATATGGAGCGACTGCCTCTTCTCTCTCTCTCTCTCTCGTGCTGGTACTTCAGTCGTGAAAATGCTTAATGATCAGCTGATCGGCTTTTCTGTCGCGAGTCCGTCTCTCTTCTTTGTTTTTTGCCCACTTTGCGCCAGAAAGAGGAAACCAGCAGCTGAACAACAGCAGCACGTTTAGGCTTGATAAGCTGTTGTTAGAATTTATTTAATATTACTTTCTACACCAGGATCCTTTTCTACGTAGCTGACGGCTGGTAACTGTGCAGGGGCGGATCTAGCAAAGTTTAGCCAGGGGGGCCAATAGGGCATTAACAGGGAAAAGGGGGCACAAAGACATACTTTTCTTTCTTATTCTCATTTAAAATGTCTAATAAATAAAAGCTTTTAGTAAATAATTATCTGAATCTTACACCCAAAGTTTTAATCTGATGTAAAATGTATAGAATTCCATTACTGTATATAGTAACTATTAAGTCCAATATACCCTAGTAAGCTATAGTACTTTTTCCTTTGGAAAGATACCATCTGTGCAGTCTGCAATTCTGTTGAAGAAAGATGTTGAATCTATTTAATTATTGTAGAAAAATATTTTTTTTCTGTGTGTTTTTTTCACACTGCATCAAATTAAAGTTGATTACGTTGATCAAGCATCATGAGGTGGAGGGTGGTTCCCTATTTTTTTTTTTTTTTTTTTTTTTGCTGGGAGTTTGCAACCCTATTAGTTAGGTTGCTTAATATTTCTGCTAAATACTCTTTAAAAATACCAGAATAGGGAGGATGGTGTAGGTTTAAGTTTATTAGATTGATCAGTGTTGCTGAACTGAAATATTTTGGGTGCAGTGTATTTTTATTTTTATTTTTTAAAACAGAATAGCTTTAGTGTTGTTGTTTATTTAAACTTGAGTATGAACTTATACAAAATGCAGCAAGACATTAAAAAAACGGTTTTATTAATTAAGAAACACACTATATCGGATTTGTATCGGCAGATATCCAAATTTATGATATCGGTATCGGACATAAAAAAGTGGAATCGTGCCATCTCTAGTTTTTACACAGCTGAATAAACATCAAGCAGACAACTCATTATCAGAAGTGTGAGATGCTCTAGAATATACTCCGGTGTCCCGTTATATTTTAGATATCAAGGAGTTTATTAAACTTCACCAAAACAATCTGCAAATTTCATTAAAATTTAAGAAACTATCATCTTGGCTTTATTTTTAGTTAGCACATACCGTGAACACTTAAAGCTGTAAGCTAATGATAGTTATATAAGAGCAGATGCTGCTGGTGCAATAAGCTGTACATTTTACATCCAATGGATGCATGATCTGAATAGTCGACTAATCGCAAAAATAATCGATGACTAGTCGACTATCAAAATAATCGTTTGTGGCAGCTTGTTACGTTCCCCTGAGGGGTCTAGGCGGCTAGAGCCGTAACACAGCCCTAGTGCTCAGTCAACTTTCCTGGGATAAAAGAAAAAGACGGGGGGGGGGGGATCAGTTCACGTCAAAGAGTTCACAGCCTGCATGTCTCTAGTCACCTGAGTCAGAGGAAGGGCAGCGAAGACATGAATCAGTAACAATCAATGTAGAGAGGAGGTCCATCGCAGAGAACAATGTGCAGAGAGATGCTTTTCTTGTGGCTCTTATGGAGCTTACTGTCAGAGCAATTGATAAAAATCAATTCCATTTATGACAGCTGACATACATCTGGTAAGGATCCACTGTTATTAAGAAATTAAAGCAAATAATACCAACAAAATAAACAACAAGCATGTCATAAATTATCAGAAACTGCCATGAGCAGGTGAAATGTCTGATACAAAAATTTACAAACATTTTAGAAAACCACTTGAAACTTTTAGAACTAATATGGATACAGCCGGAGGGCCGAGAGAGGCCAAAGAAAAACTAGAGTGTGGACAGAAACAGACAAGAGACAGAGAGAAAAACAGTGCAAAGAGAGTAAAAGTGAGAGTCAGAAGAAGAAAAAAAAAAAAAAAAAAAAAAAAAAGAGTAATCAGAAAGGGGGGTGCAAAGAGAAAAGAGCAGTCCATCCAGTGGGAGAGTAATTAGCAGGCTGAGAGTTTACAGGAAGAACCCTGTGAACTAGGACACTTTATTCCCACATATCCTCAGCTGAACTCCTCCTCAAAACAGAGAGAAAGGGAGGAGGGGAAAAAGCAGATCTCTTTGGCGAGAGCACTGTGCATAAATATGGGGAGCATGAGCGTAGGCCATGTAGGAGAAAGCACAGCCCTGGGGGAGGGCTGTGCTGGGATCAGGGAGCCCTGACTCCTGGAGCAAAACAAGAGGAGGAAGAGGAGGAGGGGGTGAAAATGTAGGAGCAGTATAGTGCAATTAGGCTGCACCAGCATGCAATGCTTAATAAAGAAAAAAAAGTTATGCAACAGAGGAGAATTGAAATCCAATTAAAACCTGGCTTCACTGCACACAATCAATCATAGAGCAGAGAATTTATATTTATTTTTCCACTCATGTTCCCTGTCAAAGCAGCTACCCCACACCCCACTTCCACAATGAGAGGTGCAAAAACTACAAGAAAAACTTTTATTCATCTGTTCTGTAGTCTTAACTAGACATGTGATGTTGATTACTGATACATATTTTGTATTTGACTCTTGCTTTTTGTTTTGGGTTTCTTTACGTAAAGCATGAAGTCCAAGTAAAGCCCACTGACCCCTCTCAATTAGCTCCTGCCAATTTAGATCTCCACCACTTTATGCTCAAGCAAGCGTGTGAGGCAACGAGATGAAAAGAGGAGGTGGCTGTTGAAGGGAGAGTGAGATTTAAAGTTGTGTGTGTGAAGGTTTGAGTTCCGGAGGACAATGGAAAGGGGATGGGAGAGTTAACAGGGTGAGAGAAAAGGCCAAACTTGCTCTGGTTGTAAACACTGCCTCCGTGTGTGAGGTGAAGCGGCTCTCCCTCAGCGCCACTCCAGGACAATCTGAGAGCAGAGAGAGAGGAGGTGGGAAGGACAGCGGGCAGAAATGAGAGGAAACGCTGATGTGATTCAGGCAGAGAGTGAAAACCCTCGAAATTAGGAGAGCACATCGAGGAAAACAAAAGAATGTAAGGGGCAGCAGTAGAGGGAGGAGGAGGAGAGCAAGAGGACGACAGAGAGTCAGGAACCATGACAAGTGGAGGGGAAATCCTCAGAGCGCCTGCAGCTATCAGGACACACATGGAAAGATTTTTTTCTTTCTTTCTTTCTTTCTCTTTCTTTCTTTCTTTCTTTCTTTCTTTCTTTCTTTCTTTCTTTCACTCACTCACTCACTGGAGTTCTATGTGCATTCTCACATAGAACTCCACCAGGTGACGTTTAGAAAAGTTCAGACCTGTAGTAACTGTGAGGAAATGGCTTTATGGTGACAAGAAGGCTTCTGAACGCTGCACAGCAGTCTCTCTTCCTACTGACAGCCCAAAAGAATGTGATTCCTCCTAAACCAGTGTGTCACTTTTTGCTTTCCACAAAAGGTTGAACTAATTAGGATCGAGAACATTTAGAGATCTCATTCAGTATATTTTGGGACTTTAGACTACATCGCCACCTACCTTCTAAACACGTAAACGTAAAACGGCAAAGTGTTGTTCTAGAAACAAGTCTTGTTATTCAGCAGAAGTCATGTCAGGCACTTTGGCTACGTTCACACTGCAGGCGAAAGCGCATTAAATCCGACTTTTTTGACCCTATGCGACCCATATCCAATCATGGTATGACAGTTTGAACAGCACAAATCTATTTGATATTTTCAAATCCGACCTAAGTCACTTTCGTATGTGGTGCTGAATCCGATACATATCTGATGTTTTAGAAAGCGACTGCTGTTAGAATGGTCATTGAATCAGTCTTTTACGTCATTGACACAAGACAGACGCCAATTATCTGCGCCGGAGAAGACAAACGAGAAAGCATGGTGGCCATTGTTAAAGCACGGGCGTTTGCTGTCACATTTTATTTGTAGTCTGAAAAACCAGACAAAAAAAAAAAAAAAAAAAAAATCGGATTTGATCAAAAAAATCGGAATTGAGCATTAAAACCTGCAGTGTGAACATAGCCTTATTTGGACAATCGTTTCGAAACGTCCATTACCAAAACTCATGCACAGAACTGCAGGTCAAATCTCATTTAAAAATAAAAACCAACAGTTTCAGAAACGTCTGCTGACTCATGCAGGCTTTTTTCCCCGTTTTAAATTATATGCCTTTCACCATCTTTGCTGTTGTGGAGTTCGACCAAAGACTTCAGTGCAGGTTTCTTAAAATGCCGTGTCTCTCTTCTAACATTCTTGCTGTTAATCTTATTTGGGCTGTGGTCAGCTTATGCAGCTGAACACTGCAGCTGCACAACCCCTGTGTGTGTCCAGAGAGGCTCACTTATCAAAGGGCAGCAATCTCAAACCAGACAACTGAAATGATTTCCAAGCACTGCCTGCCCTTAAACCTCACTCATTTATATCCAGTGTAATGAATAGGGTGAAAAATGTATTGATTACTGAAGAAAAAGAAAAATTCAGACAGCGGATGAATTGAGGGCTGCACCAAGTCGTAGTATATGATCAATTTTGACTATTTTGAATGGTTTTAAACATGCAAAGCTACTTTAATAGACTAATAATAAAAATGTTGCAGCTGGATATGACGAGTTTAACAAAACAATAAAATATGAAAAGAAATCAAAATGAGACTCCATTTCAGGGAAATGGGAGAAATCCTATAAACAGTCGGATTACAGCGAGAACTGCAGAGAGATGCTACAGATTTCATAATGAGTCTGGGGAGAACTGGCTAGAGCCCAGTGGTTGCCACGGTGCTAGAGGATGCTGTTTGCGTGTGTCCAGAGCAGCTCGGTTATCAGAGGGCAGCAATCTCTCGCCAGACAACTGGAGTGATTTCCAAGCGCTGCTTGCCCTCCTTTTCTCAGCTCTGACGAAATTTGATATTCACAGCATGTCTTGCTCTTGCCACACATCACGAGAAGCAGGGACGGCAGCTCAGCTGCTGCATTGGGCGAGCAAGGCTCATAAATGCCTATTCTCTCTCTTTCCTCCCCTCTCTTCCTCTCAGCGCCATCCCCCTCTCCTCCCACTCGCTCGACATAACACAGGGACAGCCATAACGACACATGCAAACACACCAAATTGCAGCTGAGCTATTGCTATGATGGCAACAGATTACAGTCAGAGAACAGAGAGCAGGTCTAGACACAGTTCCTCGAGGAACAAAAGGTTTTAAGTTCTCAGATGGGAGGCTGTGTGTGTCTGCCACAAATGCAGAACCACCTCACAAACTGGAGACACTCAGCATGCACTTAGAAAGAGTTGATGACCAGTTAAACAACAGCAACCAGAATGTTGTCTAGTCACACAGAGACAGGGCTCAGTCACATTGCAAACACACATGCCCTTACATATATACATACAAGCTAGGCTATTTTTAGAGCTTGGCTTGCAAAACGTCCCTCCCCCCTCCCCTTTTTAATAAGCCTGCCCTCAAAATGACTGTACAGTGCTATGGAATTAAAAATTGATCAAAAAGAACCCTTTCAGTTGGAGCTGTGCAGTTGTGTATGAAAAAGACTGCAAGACTGGTTTTTGTTTTTGTTTGCTCAGTGTTGTTTGTTCAGTGAGTGGCCACCAGTGGATGGATATCAGCTGAATAGATAAAGCTGCATTAAGTCGTAGCATTTGCACATTTCACAGAACCGTTTTTATATATGTAAACACAAGAATTAATTCACATTAGCTAACTGAATGGCTCAAGGTTTTGCCTTAAAATTTCCTGGTGTTTAAGATCAGGGTAAACTTGGTCTTGTCTGTCGGCACATAAGAGTGGCTGTAAAAAACAAACAAACAAAAAAGCCCAAATGTACAAACTCTAAATCTGTTGGAAACACTGAATTGAATCCAGTCTGAGTTGTATAAAAACTAGCATCAACCAAAACAACACAATTAGCTTACTGACATTGCAGAAGAATTTAGTTGTTTATATCCTTCCATCCCATCTCACTGGACCCGATCTAGGACTCTTGGCAGAGAAGTATACTGCATTACGTGATCCCAAAGCCAAACTATAATTCAATTACTACAGACAAACAGACAATAAAAAAAAATCCTGTAAATTCTATCACTGAACAGAAGGTGTAATAAGAAAGCTTACACGCTGAAGCAACAGGAGGCTACTCCACCCCGAGCTGCAGATATACCCATCGCTACTGGTACAAACTTATCTGCTTTATTTGACTTTGTAAGTGCACGTGCGTACACCCAACCAACACACACATACGCACGCCTCATTAATATCAATGCTGAATGGCATAGCATGGTAGGTTCAAAGCATTCCTCCCTCCCCCCACCAGCAGTGATTCAAGCTTTCTTCGGCCTGCCAAATTCTTTCACTCTTTTTCAACAAGGTCTTAATCTGCCTTGAAATGCTGCAGAGTTCTCTTGCAGTAGTGCCAGTGGCCCTGAGGGAACACAGAGTGGGAAGTCTCCCACTCTCACAGGCTGGGTGCACAAAGCAGGGCCCACCCTCTCTCTCCCTCCCCTCCTTTGAGGGGACAATGGTGCAGGGAAAGAGGAAGAGACCGACGCTGAACCGAGGGCCTAAAATGACCCAACAACACGTGCCAACGTGGTCCCTTTTCAGACCACACAGAACCACATTAAAGAAACGACCTGCTTTGAAAAAGAAGACATGGTGCCATACTGAAGAACTTGCCCTTCTTTTGCACTTTACATTAAATGTTGTTTTTTCTTTCTCCATAGAGCCAAACTGAGAGGCGACGACTGCCTGTGAGCCTACCTCTCCTGCCTCTCTAGTAGGTATCCATCTCGTCACAGAGCTAAATCACATTACCTCGCTGGCAAAGCCATCTGGCAGCTTGTGCAGCTACAGAAAAACAACAACAGCAGCACCACCAAGGCCTCGCACTGTCACAGCCTGCGTGCCCTACTGACTTGGAAAACAGACAGGCCGAGTGTTCTGATAAGAAATCAGATTGAAGAAAAAAATTGCTAAAACACCTTTACAGAGAGCACAACAAACAGGGAAATGCACAGAAAGACATTTTTACTTGGTGCTGACTGCTTGCCTTTACAATTTTAACAATCTGTGCTGCAGATGTGCTAATATTCTATAACTTACAAAAATCAAACATGAGACAATTGGAATAAAGTGATTACTTCTTAGCTTTCCTTATTGCTAAGAAGCCATCTTTTTGGCTTGTATAAATCATACATGGGTCTCCCCCGACATAACAGCAAGCTTCCTGCAATTTAGAAGCACATTATCTTTCCATATCTCTCTTTTAGTTGAATTACAGAGAACCTCCTTAAAACGTTGCTCAAATAATGCATGCTGTAATGGTACAGCCCTTGTCAGGAATGTTAGAAGGCAGTCAACATGTGTGTATTCCATCTGTGTTAACTTTGGCAGTGCTGCTGGCTTCACTGGTTAGAGAATGAGAGGAGACAGCAAAACAAAGCTTTCCAAGTGCTTACTGTACTGCTGCATACATGTCTGTGGGAATGACACTGAGTTACAGTGGCAGCCGAGCAGGTGCTTTAAACTCACCGTGAAGGAGCACACGCTGAAGATAGATTCTTTTCAGTGGATCGATGCAGCATTGTGAAAAGAATATTAGGGGGAGGGGTGGCAGGGTCAGACTTGAACAATAGGAACTACAGTACTGATCTAACCTGTGGGGCGAAAAAGAGATATCCAGCAGCTCTGGGTGTTAATGTAAAGTCACCTCTACTACCTCAGCATGAATCGAGGTGAAAGGGAACAGAATGTGTTGGGGACAAAGTATGCTGCAGTGTCAGGCTTGTGCCCTCGACAGTGATGAGTTCGGTTACCCACAGAGAAGCCGGAGGGAGCTATTACAGCCATCAATCAGGTTGTCGCAGCAGCAGCAACAGCAGCAAGGACACTGAGGGAGCCTCTGTACACTCACAGCTCCTTCAAGACAAAAGCAGACCAAGCTGAGGAAACCCCTCATCCAGATCCTCACCAACTGAACCACTCACTGCAAGTCACACCTCGACTTTCTCTTCTCCATATTCCCTGTCTTGTTGCTCTACTGTCCTGCCAATCAAGGCACAAAAACCACCGCCTGTCACCGTGTAGTCACGACTGACTGCGGCTGGTTACTACAACTACTCTGATAATCTTTGTCGAGTTCCAAGTACACTGCAAAGAATTTCAACCCCAGGGGCATTTCAGATGTTTACTACTCTGAAGTGAATGCTTGGAACTTTCTTTGGTTAATTAAGTTGCATGAATTGTATTTGTTTAGTGTTTTCTGGAATCACATAGAAATTAAAGGCTGACACAGCATCGTGGTCGTGTTACATTCATAACCATAAAACAGTTATTTTGGTCAATTTAATGTGTGAGCCATATGCTGGATTAGATGCGGTGCCTTCCACTTATTGAGCATTTTAAAAAAATTAAAAGGATCTGGAAAATTGCCAAATGTGAATTACACTCGAGCAGTAACACATCACAAAGTTGAATGACTTCATCACCTCTGGCTAGATGTTCCTCATTAGCTGCATCTATCCAGCCTTTCTGTCTGTATTCCACCACAAAGACCAGCTGTGGTACTCTGGCATTCAGACAGAGACAAACTCTCCTCCGTATCCATATGTGACGCTCACAGGCCTATGTGAACTGGAGTCAGAGGGCTGTGCGATATGACGAAAATCTTATATCCCGATAACGATATAAATAACAAAAATTTAACATTTTCTGTAAAATCTGTGAATCTCAGGCACCTCGTCTTGAGTGAAGCGTTTCCAGCTGGGCGTCGTGTACCTGGAGTCGAGTGTTTTAACCAATGCATGAAACTATACATTTTTAGACATAAGTTGTAACAGCCGCCGTTTTCTTTGTGAGTATTTATAACACGGCGTGATGCAGGGAAAAGCCTGTTCTAATGTTTGAGTCTAAGGTTTATTTTTTAGCACATGACGGCTCTTTTTTGCTTCTCATCCATAAATACTCCGCATACTCTTTCACGTGATTCAGTTTATTTTGAAAAATCCCAACAGGATCTTGAGCTTTATTGTGAAAGGTTTATGTGGAAAATAAACAAGCGGACACGCGATGGTTTTACCGTCGTTGTTGCTAATGACAACGCATAAAAACAACCGCCTGCCCGTCCATATTTTGGTTATATTAAATACAAGAGAAAGAGAGAACTTTAAGAAATTAATATAGCCACTACAGTGACCATCAAAACGATGAAAAAAAAAAAATATTGCCATAAACAGTTTATTTTGCGACACCACGAATTAAACGATAGATGTTTTTATATCGTCATCAGATATATATTGTTATATCGAACAGCCTTAACTTTGCCTGTTTACTTATTAAAGCTCTTCATCGTGGCTCCCCTGGCTGCTGGTTAAGTCCCTCTGAAACCAGACAGCACACCCCAGAGAGGATGTCAGTAGGCCGCTTCAATGGAGATGTTACAAAAATGGTAGTACTACCAGCAGACCATGAGTACAGAGCGACTGCTAGTGTGGTGACTTGCCTCTAGAGTGAACTGGAAATGTGCTACAACTAATGTGCATGTGCACTAGGGCTGCCACGATTTGTCGACTAGTCACGATTACGTCGACTATCAAAATCGTCGACGACTGATTTAATAGTCGACGCGTCGTTTGAAACTTTGTACGATCACAAAAGACGCAGGAATAAGTGGCAGGATTTAAGCGTGTAATAACGGACTGAAACAGAAGATGGCAGCATTGCATGTACAAGGATGTCAGCTACCGTTAAACCCCGAAGAAGAAGAAGAAGAAGCAGCTGTGTCCCAGAATTCATAGCACGGCCCAGCGCAGCTTCCAACAATGGCGGCAGCTAGTTAGTTTTAATGTTACTCTTATTATTCTTTCTGGGTCACAAAATAAACGTTTAACATATTTTCAGGCGAGAATGTAGCTGTGTAAACTTCAAATATCTGCTCAGTTTATCAGGACACCACATATTTTCAAAAGCGCTCCGACGTTTTCGGAGACGTCTGTTACCCACTAGCTCGTTAGCGAGCCGGGGGCTAGGCTCACTAGCGCCGTGAGAACACCGGACTCCCCGCAAATCGTTTTCAAACCCACCGCCGTCTTTCACTACTCAGGTTAAATATATATGAGTCACTTAGATAACTTAAAATGTTATTGTTTGGCTTTTTTTTTTAGTATTTTATTTGTTCCTGAGTAAATCAGTTTGTCTGAGATTAAAGTTATAGTTTTTACACAGCTGAATAAACGTCAAGTAGACAGCTGATTATCAGAAGTGTGAGATGCTCCCTAGCAGTGAGTTAAGAGTGAAAAGCCAATGAAACAAACACAGGAGGCTGGGCTTTATCACTTCATATCAAGGGCAGGCATGGAGCAAATCTTTGGAAACAGTCACATTCACTTCAATAAAGAATGACAGGGGGGGGGGAGTCCTGAGTATTGTGATTATGAAGTCAATGTTGTGGAAACATTTGACGTCAGATACGCGATCAGAAGAGTCAATAAGTCAAACCAAAATATATAACTTCTAAAAGCATTAGTCATTAGGGGTGGGGGAAAAAATCGATACTGTGTAGTATCGTGATATTTTGTTTGCTAATAATGTATCGATACAGGGACAGCAGAAATCGATATTTTGTTACAAAAAAAGTTTTTGTGGACTGGAACTCTGACTTCAGAGCATGTTGATCCTTTTTCTGAGCAAGAATCCTGACATTCCTTCACTGTCCAAATGTGTTTAACTTGTTTTTTGGCAGCAATAAACATGACAGTTTACTTATTTTAATTTAAGACATGTTTTATTTTAATTAAGTTTAAAACTTTTTTATTTAATGTAAAATTATATTTTATTTTAATTTACTTTCAAGTTCTTCAGTTGCTGAATGGGCTGCATAGTTTTCATAAATTGCATAGTTCAGAATAGCTATAATTGTACCAGATGGTTGCATTCAGTTAAGTTGGACTAGACTGTAATACAAACCGTTCAGTTTGTCAACAATAAAACTGATTGAAATGAGAGAAAGACTGAGTGTGAGACTTTGATATTAGATAAAATGAATATTGATAAAGTTTACCTTTATGTACAGAATCTGAATATCGCAAAATATTTAAAAAATTGCAATAATATCGTATCGTGGGATGTATGGTGATTCCCACCTCTATTAGTCATACAGGATTTATAGATTAAAAATAATAACATACCTTTTTCTTAAAACATTAAGTCACTGTACATGCTCTCCAAACATACTGGTAAAAAGTAACTGCCAGTACTGCTAAAAAAAAAAACAAAACCAAAAAACCCAAACACCTCCTTTGTCCTCTGCATGTAGAACATCAAGTATTTAATTGATTTTCAAATGAACAGTAACTCTGTGTCCCCACATCGAAAATACTCTAAAATGTTTCTTCCTCTATTGAAGATTCAAAAAAACCCTGACAAGAAGCCGGGCCTCATCTGAAGGGAAGGAAGAAAAAAAAAAAAACATCACAGGAGGAGGATTAGTGCAGAGCAGCCTTCGGTCTTCTTTTGTGTTTCTACTCTATCACTATGGTAAACCTGCACTTAAACTTAAACAAAAGTGTAAAATCAGTGGGGGAAAAGAACGAAAGGCAACTCCAGAGAAAACCTGTCAACAACTAAACATCTTAATCATACGATAAGTGAACCCTGGTTCGACAGAAAGACAGGAGAGTAAACAGTAAAGGGAACAATGACCTTCTGTTTAATGAGCCAGTCTCCTTTCTAGTCTGCCTATTATCCTATTAATGGATCAGGAGGAATTCCTTCAGATGGTATTAAGGGTTCCCCTGGAGAGTGCTAAACCTGGGAAGGAAAGGGCCAGAGTAGAAAAAGAGGCCCTCATTTTTACCACCCTCTGGGCTTCAATGCTTGGCCCTCTCATTCAGGTCAATTGGTCATGCACTTTCTCCCCCTCTCCGCTCTCATGCGTACCCAACAAACACTCTAGTGTACACATCCAAGCGATGAACCAAAACAGCGTGCCTCCTGTTGCCACGAGGACCAGGCCCCGTCAGCGTATCTAGATCTAGCTTGTCAGCTTCAAGCCTGGAGATGCATGCCCTTAAAAGGTTTCCGGCACCTCAACAGCACCAATAACTTTTATAACGAAAGGATTCCTTGTATTGTCTTCCTCTTGAGCTAAACCAAAGATGGGCATGCATGTACAGTATGTGTGCTGCAGAGGCAGGACAGTCTCTGAATGCTAACAAAGAGTGGGGAGGGGGAAAAAAGCAGGAAACTTGGCATCAAATTACACAGTGGGAGTGTGCGTTGCTTAGGTCAGGGAAGGACAGGAAATATGAGGCCTGGGGTTGTGGAAAGAGCCACGTGGTGTGGATGCGCTGTTGACCGCTTACACCAGAGTAAACACGCTAATGATAAAGGCACATGAACAGTCTGAGGAGTCAACGCAATGAAACCATAAAAGGCAAAGTGAAATCTGAAGAAGAAAAAAAAAAAACTTTCTAGTAGGTGTGGCTTGTTTCTAAGCTGCAGGAAAGGAAGAAAGAAAGAGATCCCTCTCCACTTCAATGCTTTCCAGATGGTGATGTAATTTTAAATCTGAAAATGTGGCCACACAACTGATACATAAACTGAACGAGAGAGGGATCCGACTATGAGAATCTGCAGGGCATCGACCGCAATGCACAGACTGCAGACAAGATACTCTGTCATTACTGCAAGTGGAAACAACACAGAGCCCGATATTCAAACTGCAGATACAACACGCACAGCAGAGAAACGAGGCTTGTTCGTGTGCTGCTGAACCTGTAAGGACTCAATCAATGAAAGCTCTTAATGCTCCACTGGGATCCTCGCTTTTGTTTCACTGCTGCATACTCAAGAATGTTAACCAATCAGATAGGATCAGAGGCATAGGCATTTAGACAAGTGTGTTGGCAAACACACGTGGGTCAAACCAACCGTATCGACAAACCATCATTGTTATGACAATTATGTAGCTGGCTCTTTTTCACTGCAGACATTTGTGCATGTCAGAGCAGGAAAAACACAAGTGGAATGTGGCTGGATATTATTCAGCTGAGTGACCTGCACCAGTGCACTTGTGTTTGCTACAGGTTTTTTAGCAAATAAGAAAAAAAGAAAAAAAAAACTGTACCATTTAGTTGTTTTAGTGTACACCTCCCTTCAGATGCATACTTTTGCACACGTGTGTAGCCTCCTAAATCTTCCAACACCAAAAACATTAATATATTAGTTACTGTCAACCACATTTTATTAAGAGGCCATCAAATTATGATGACTTCTTACAGCCCAAGGTAACAAAGACTTATCTGACAGGAAGCCTAGATTATGCGGTTCACTATCACAGTTCATATCAAACAGAAAGGGGAAATAAAATTGTTTGACAAAAAAATGTTTAAAAATTACTTAAATGAACCATTAACGTTCAAACAATGGATCTGCTTATCACTATCATTACTACTACTACACTTTGAGACGAGAAAAAGGTATTAATTAATAACATACAGAGAACAGCCACAACAACTGCTTTGACTTTGTGCCACTAAAATAGCTCTTCCCTCCATAACGTACACAAGATGTCTGGGTGTCAGGCACTGAAACATTGGAAGCAAATTTTCTGGATTCTGTGGTTTGCTACGCGTAGAACATCCATGGAACGGGCTTGTTCTCTGGTGGAAGTTGATTTGGATAAGGATTTGGGGAGTTCAGGGGCCGGGTCAACACACTGGTCTCTTCATGTTTGTTGTGCAGATAACTGTCCTGCTGGAGGATACCACTGGTGGATAGAAGTCACATTATCTGAGGCAAGTTGGGTGGTAAAAATCAAACTACCGTCCACATGACTGGCAGGATGCAGGGTTTCCCAGCAAAACAATGAATGTTATCCACACCACCAGTCACTTCAGGTTTTAATATTGGACCTTATCATTCACACTAAAATTCACCTAACAAGCCATCACTGCAGTTTCTGGGTCTGTATACTCAATTTGCATGAGAAGCAATGCATGTGAATGTGCAGACCTGAACACAAACAGGGCCAAACCACAGCAGACACCTTCCTCACCATGACCCGCTGTTCCCCCCCCCCCCCCCCCCCCCCCCCCGTTGTAAAGCCTTTAATCCTCACTGAGGGCACATCCTGCTGGACGCTGCTCCAGGTCATCCTGCGACCCAGGAGCACTGATTGGGCGAGGGGGCAAGTGTAACTCACCATTTCCCCCCCACTGGGGACAAACCTTGCTAAGAATATCTATAGTCACTACACTGCAATGTGTCTTCACCCATCAAACAAGGTTGAAAAGAGGGCACAGTGATTGCCGGAGGATTTGGCACAGGTTGCTAATGCTATGCCATTGTACAGGAAAACCATTCTTTTGTTTTGTGGGGATTAAAGTGGCCAGAATGCCTGGCTGTAATGGCTTTACCGAAGAGCAGGGCATGTGGCACAGTTCAGAAAAAACACACATCTACAATAAATATCTGCAACACATTTGTCCTGTATATTTTATCTAAAGCAGCACCTGCAAGCCACGATAGTTACTCCACATACTGTAGGGGTCTTGTCCAGGCTTGTAGCGCTGAACATTACACACTCACACAATGCATGTTCCGTTTTGTATACAATGACAACCTCTGTTGTCAAGGCTATCAATGTAAAGTCACGACTGCCCTGCTTTATCAACACATGATACAGTAATTATTCTATACATTTTTCTTCCACCATATAATACTGTCACCCATTTTACAGTTAGGCAACAAAATGGTGTTATCCTTTCAACCCCCCCAATAAAATAAATAAATATATATATCTGCATGCCAGCCACACTCCACAGGTTGCCATAAATACAATAAAAGCATCGCAGGGGAAAGGTACCAGTTTCCCTGAATGCCACATGTGGCAGACAGAGACACAAGGTGTCCGCCACCGCACCACGATGGAGCGAAAACAAAGCACAGCGGAGGGCTCCCACTGCTGCAACAGGGCTGCATGCCGCGTTGGTAAAACGTGTCAACACCCTACAACATCTTCCTGTCACATACATAAAACACCCGTTAGGTTTCCTCGGAACAATACAGCGCGGATGTGTTTGTGCGCGCGTGTCCAAACAGCAGCAGCAGCGAAGGCAACAAACCTGTGACACGCCGCGTGCAGCAAGCTTTAGCTTACTGAAGAGTCAACGAGAATAAAACACAGGACAAGGCTAACCTGCTGGTGTTGCTCCAAATATCCGCACCACCGGCACTTTCTTCACATCGCTCTCCCTGAATTCAGAATAGCAGACGTCCAGGTCTTTAATGGGACTTGTCAGGTAGTAGTCTGCGGTGACGATTCGTACAGCAAACATGACTGCCGCGTCCGTCAAATAAGCCAAAAAACTTTAGCTGCTAGGAGTCCACAAGATGCAGGGACCACGGTGGCCAGTCGATACCAGCCGAAGACTGCTGCTGTCACGGCGGTAACACAACGGCAGAGCGGAGGTAAAGCCCAGTTGTGTCCCATGGAAGAAGGGAAAAAAAGAAGAACGGGAAAAAACGCGAACAAAGATTCCCGTTGGCTACAACGCTTCCCGAGGTGCCGTCGCCGTTAATGTCCAGCTGCAGCCACGGGGAGCTAAACTCGACGGTGGCGGGTTGTTAACAGGCGCTCCGCAGCTGTCAGCTTCATGTTTTTAGTAGTGATTGCGGCTGTCCCGTGATTTTAGCTATCTCTGTGGTGTTGTAAGCCAGGAGGACATTCCTTCCAGTATGTAACGTTATCTCTCGAAATCACCCCTCAGAACTAGTCCCAGCCAGTCCGCTTTTCTCAGGTAGACCCTCAGTCTTCCTCTTGCTCCCTCTTCTTCCATATCAGGCTAGCCCGCGTTAGCTAACCTTTCACAAAGCTACTCAAAATCCAAATAGTTGTACTTCCGTGTGCACACTTCAGAATAAAATGATTTTTGACTAGTCCAGCGCAGTGATACAAGACACTGGAGTGAGAACGACCATTTTATTTTGAAAGGCTCAGCCATGGCATACGTTGTTTATGGGCTACGTAACTGGGAGGCATATATACTTGGTTTTTTGGACCATCTCTCCGGCTAAGCGCATTAGGCCACAAAGCTGCATCTGTTTGGAAATTCCCATCATTCAAATAAGATTATTCCGCCAGCAGGAGACAGAATGTGCTATCCCTCAGCTTCTTAGTGTGTAATGGTTGCAGAAACCTTCAGGTTAGAACGTTTTATGTGGCGAGTTGTCCTAAAAATACCCTAAATACCCGAAATAAGCATGTCACAAATCAAATGCACGAAGTCACCGGTTCTATCCTGTTACATCCCGATTGGCATTTTTTTTTAAATAATATAAATATGAAAATAGACGCAATTTTTGCTAATACAGATCCAAGATTCAATATTTGTTTTTACAATATAAGTGACAGGAATTAATTTTTTTGAGCTCGCATTGTTAGGTGAAACCTTTCACCTAACACTGCAGAGTACTTAGCACCACAAACAAACATTGGCAAGAGCATTGTTATTATAGGTGTTATATCATTACACTGTGTAGGTATGTGTGAATTAGGGGAAAGGGTAATATCCTATTTATCTTATTGTGAGGAAGGAAAATTATCCTAATAAGACGAGGATGATGATTACATGTCCTGTCTGTGAAGCATTTTTGAGACTTTACATGGTACATTGACCTGTACAAGTCCAATTGACTTGACTTGACTTTAAGTTATAAGGGGTAGGAGGAAGTATATTTCTGAGTCACATGAGAACAATGAGCATATGAAGTTATAGCTTATGAAATGTCTCTTCTTTTCTTTTATTCCAAACAGCAAAGAAGAAGAAGAAGACGTCTTGCTTAAAGCTGATTCATTTCATGTCAAAATATTTGTTTATACAGTAGTATTTTAAAACTATGAATGTAGCTTATGGCTGTGAAATAAGAAACCAATGTTGGTGTTCACATGTTCTTTATAATGGTCTGGAAATAGCGCATTGATCAAATACCTTCAATTCTTGGGAAATGTTTCAGAATTACAGCAGATCTCAGGATCAGCGGATGCTTCTCTGCTTTATTGCCTATTAGGCTTGTCCTTGTTCCTTATGGTATCAACAGCATCCTGTTGTTGCAACACCTCGAAACAAGTTGTTTTTTTGGGTTTTTTTTTTTACTTTTAATGCACTTTCTATGATTTAGTGTGACCAGCACTCACGGGTGCTTTTTATGGATGCCTATAACAAATCTCCAAGCTCTTCATCATTCTGCTCAGATTCCTCGAACAGCCAGTACATGGCAGGCAGCAGTGCTGGATGTGCTGAGCTCACTGCTTTCTCCTCTCCAGTGACAGAGCCATAACCCTCTACAAACAGCTGGTTCGGTCCAGTTCATGCTGGGGACACGGCAGTCAACGACTCCCCGATGATAAAAATGTTTCATTAGCATTTTCATCAGCACACGCTCCAGCAGACAAAGGGAGCCTCTGTCTGCTGGAGTGTGCGCTGACCTTGAGTAAGAGCCTGGCCCTCTTAATGAACCAATCGGCAGTCGTATGCTTGCATTTGCCAGCAGCATGCCCGAGGTCTGAGAGCACTTATCAAACAAATCCAAAAATATTATGGATGCCATATTTAATGTAGTGTTTGGTGGGAGCTTTTAGCTAAAGTGCTTTACAGTGCTAAGTGCATACATTTTTAGTATGGATGAGCCCAGTGGGAGCAGAGCCTAAAACTTCCTGCTTCATAGGCAATCTGTTCTTAAGGATTTGTTCTCCTCAGTGAAGGAGAGGAGGGAAACGAGTGACATCCTTGAGCTGTTTCATATGTCTGCCATCAAGGACCTTGAGCTCTTACGTATTCTTCTGTCAAATCGACGTGTAACAGTTATAACTTTGAACGTGCTTTAATGGAAGTGGGTTTGTACATAGATCATTAATTTGGTTCTTTTGCCTTGTATCTCCAAAACTTGATGTTAAACAATTCTCACTATCACAGACTTTATTTCTTCCATTACTGTCAGTTCTTTTGCACCAATCTCTACCCTTTCAACATCAGTCTAAGGTAGAGCCATCTCAAGTAGAACACAGGAAGACCTTTATTTCTCACCTGGTTTTAGATGTGTTAGTGTGAGACAAGTTGGTTCAGGTCCTTCTGATATCAGCCTGCTTTGCGTCTCCTGTTTGGCGATGTCACCTTCTTACATGCGCATGTCCCACCTGTTCTCATGTAAGTGACTAATCAGTGGAATTTGCCATCTCCGATTTGTTCAAATCTAGCAACATTTGTGGATATGTTCAGATTTGGTGTGTGTTCAAAATGTGTTGCACATTTCTCTGTTAGGCGATGAGTCTGAAGAATCATGTCAGGTTTTATTTGTTTCTGATGTTTTCTCTGTGCCTTCTGTGTTTATTAGGGTTATTCTTTATGTGCCAGGGTTCTCTGTTTGGTTATGTCCATGTTTTGCTTTGAAGATTAGTTCTAATGTGTCTCCTTGTAGTTTTACTTCCTGCTTACCTTGCATGCCCACTTTTGTCTTTGTCTGCCCCGCTATCATTAGTTCCACTTGTGTTTGATGGGCTTCACCTCTGTCTAATGCTATATAGTCCTGCCTTTCCCTTTGTCAGTGCATCTGTTTGTGCGCCATGTGTTCTTGTAGCATTTGTCATGCATTTAGTCTGGGATTGCTGTTTTCCTTTAGGCTATGTGTGTCTGGATTTTAATCAGCCTCTTTGTCCTGCATTTGGACTGTGTGTTTCAGTGCTTCCTGGAACTGAGATAACAATATTGAGTATGTGTGGAGGTTACTGAGATTACTGTGAAACATTCACTGGTTGCATGAGCTCATTCTTTAATGTAATGTTTTAGGGGGGAAAAAATCAATAGATAGATGTGTATATATATATATATATATATATATATATATATATATATATATATATATATATATATATATATATATATTCCTTTGGTGGTGGCTAACCAACCGGACATAGTGGTGGTAGACAAACAGAAGAAGACGGCCGTAGTGATCGATGTAGCGGTTCCGAATGACAGCAATATCAGGAAGAAGGAACACGAGAAGCTGGAGAAATACCAAGGGCTCAGAGAAGAGCTCGAGAGGATGTGGAGGGTGAAGGTAACGGTGGTCCCCGTGGTAATCGGAGCACTAGGTGCGGTGACTCCCAAGCTAGGCGAGTGGCTCCAGCAGATCCCGGGAAAAACATCGGAGATCTCTGTCCAGAAGAGCGCAGTCCTGGGAACAGCTAAGATACTGCGCAGGACCCTCAAGCTCCCAGGCCTCTGGTAGAGGACCCGAGCTTGAAGGATAAACCGCCCGCAGGGGCGTGCTGGGTGTTTTATATATATATATATATATATATATATATATAGAGAGAGAGAGAGAGAGAGAGAGAGAGAGATGGATATATATTGGAAGGGTAGCTTAATGGTCAAAGTTTTGTTGATGAAATTGTTTTTATTTTTAATTGTTGCACAGGTCATGTTCTTGCCATTTCACCTAACGTGGGCAAATACACATTAGTGTTTTGCCCACATTATCCTGGGAAGGGTTTGGATCTTGGGTTTTACAGCATTCCCAATAATGGTAACACTTGAGGAAAAGCATTTTTCATGAACAGTCTCTTCTAAGAATTCTGTAAAATTTGCAAAAAGCAGGCAATGCAGGCAAAAGACTGACAGACCTCTCATTGAACATATTAATGTCATTTTGATTCCCCATAGTGCTTTTCTGTAAGATTCTCATGTATTAGATGTAACTTCATGCCGTTTAGGAAGAATACGTGCGTTTGGCTGCTTTGGATCCACCAGATAAGACTGAGTGGAGTGGTGTGCAGGTCCTGAAACAATAACAAACAGTGGATTTATTGGTTCTGGCTGCAGCTCTGTTTACACGCAGGCACCTCATGCAGGAGCTGATAAAAGCTTGGACATCAGCAGAGTTCCCCACAGAGACGCACACATATGTGAGCAACATTTTTTTTTTCCTTTTCTGTCAGGTTTGGTAAACAGGCTGTGCACACTGACAGAGTAAAATGAAGTTCAGAGTGAAAATCTGGCAGTTAAAGGTGCCCCACACAATGCTGGCTTATCAGGGAGTCAGTGGTGGAACATATGGACCGGATGTTTTTACCAGACTTCCTGGGCCCCTGTCTACATGTTTTATCACACTGATGCTTTATGACCGACATTTTTTTTCTTTTTTGTAATCTGTTCAAAGTGAAAGGTGACCCCAGTTTAAAAATAAATAAATATACATTTTTACATGTATTTTTTAAATAAAAAAATAATAAAACAATGTATAATTGGAGAAGACATTGGCACTTTCACCATGAACAGATGACTGATGCTGGGTGTTATTGTTTGGTACATGCTGCCATCTTCTGGTTCTTCCAGTTAGCCTTTGCATTACACCAAAGTACTTGGACCGTCTACATAACCATCCAGGGTCACCGTAGACTTTGCGGTACTGCAGACTCGACCTCTGCGAGCATGTGGCTATCTGGACAAGACAGGAGGAGCAAAGCTGGACATACTGACATAAGACACAATCTTTCAAAATAAAACAGGAAACAATACACAAGGACGCAGACTAAGAAACACAGACTTAACACAGGCAGACCTAAACATAAACCAGAATAAGCCGGAACATAGAACATCATCATCAAATATATCAAGAAAATAACCAAAAATACAAAATCAAACTAAAACATGAAAACTCAAAATACTGGGTCAAAACGCCCAGAACTGTGACACCTCCGCTCCGTGTAGCTTCACTGTTACACTTCTCTCCCTCTCAGCTGCATGATTTCTGTCTTGCTTTTATTCAGTTTAATTGCTTTTCTCTAGTGCATACCTCCACCTCTCCCAGACATTGCCTACAAACATCATAGTCCACGGAGACTCCTGTCTGACCTCATCTATCAGCCTGTCCATCACCACTGCAAACAAGGAGGGTTCAGAGCTGATCCCTGATGTAATTCCACCCCCAACTCGAACCCATCTGGCACTCATACCGCACACCTTACCATTGTTTTACCGTCTTCATAAATGTTGTGCGCCATCTTTACATACTTCTGTCACTCCTGACCTCCTGACTGAAAGTAAATGTTATGTGTGTAATGCACTTTCTTGGCAGGAAACCACACTCAGGCTTGTTGATGATCCCCTCTCTTCTTAACTTAGTTTCAACAACGCTTTCACATAGCTTCATGGCAGGGCTCAACAACTTTATCCCTGCATAGCTTGAAAATCAGTACCAGTTCTTCCCCATTCCTCAGACATGCTCTCATGCTGAACACAGATTGTGTTAAGTAGTCTTGTTTAAATCACTTTCCATCTCTTGTAGACATCTCAGCACTTCTACAGGTATTTGGACCAAATGCATTTTTATTCATCGCCCTTATTTCCTCCTTACTAATTCTCTGCACTTCCTTGATTCTCTTTCCTCAATCCACACTCCTTCTCTAATTTTCTACATTATTTCCTTGAAAGCTGTGCCATGTAAAATATATATTAAAAACTGCATGGTTTGGTGGTAATGAATGAAGACAAGACAACATCAAATATTGAAACAGAATTTTTTTACTGTACATTTCTAAAAACAACACACTGTGTTTACTGGGGGAGACCCAGGAGTACATGTTGCTGTGAAAGCAAAATATTTTACAATCTTTGCTTAATGAAGGATTTCAACTGCTCAACAGTTCAGGCATTGGTGCTATGCGGACCAATGCCCTCCATACCATCATACGTGCTGGCATTTGAACTGCATGCTGATAACAAGCAGGATGTTCACTCTCATCTTTACTCCAGAGGGTAGAAGTATTCCTGGATCATAGTGGTGGTCTGTGCGTTTGCGTGGTTTTTGAACGTGCATTTGTAAATGCAGTCAGATATCACATCCACGGACTCTTTCAGAACAAATCCTTAGCCCATGCAGTCTACCGCTGAATCATGTCTTGAAAATCATAGCCGCTCAATATCAATTTTCAGCTTTTTCTATTATGTACAGAAATATGTTAGTGATACTTATTTACTCTAGATCATGAATTCTCTAAATGCTTTGCAATTTTACATCCAGAATTATTATTATTATTATTATTATTTTTAAACAGTCCTACTTAGCACTCCTTTTTTGGTTGATTTTCTATATCTCTCTATCTCTATATAGTTTTTTTTTATCATTAGTAGTAGTAGTGGCCTGCGTTGCCTTGTGAGCTGAAAGATATTTAAAATAAACACACTTCTCAAAATATACTAATGCTTCTCAGTTTTGAGATTACTCTTAAAGCACTGTACCTGCCCAGCACTTAACTGTACACTGTTAGGAAAAAAATAGATTAGATAAATAATTATGTGGCTGAATATCCAGATATTTGTAAGTGTTGGTGAAGACTAAGCCAGATCTTTCACATGCACAAAATCACAACTTCAGATATGTACTAATGTTTCTAATATAATAAGCTAGAAAAAAGCCTTTCTGCCTTCTTGTAGACAAATATTGGTTAAATTCATTTGAAGTGTATATTAAGGAAAGAATAAGAAACCAAAATGAAACCTACAAAGTAGCAGCAAAAGCTCTGATTGGCCAGTGTAAAAGCAGATTTGTCGGGAATAAACAAGTACGTTTAATCTACCTGTAAAGGTTAAACATGCCACTTCATTGATTGTTTATAACTGAACACTGTAAAAGATCAGTAAATCTGGGGTAAAGTAAACAATTTTAACTATGCCACATATTTTGTCCCCAGTCCTCTTTTTACTGCTCTCAGACAGGACGGAACGTGAGGGTGAGGTCAGCACTCCGGTGTGGGATGATGTAGCGCTCCTCCCTCAAGAGACGCAGAAGCAAATCCTGGGTGTCCTGGGGCCAACGGTAGATTCTGGTACTCTGAAGCCAGCTGGGTACATGAGCCTGTAAGAGGATACGAGGGGTAGCCGTGGGTTAACATGCACAGTCAATGTACGTAATCCTCTGGATTCATGGGCCTTTTACCTGGAACCTAACTGCCCTCATCTCTTTCCTGTTTATAGTCTACGCAAAGCTGTAAACTTTATTTGTCCTTTTCTTTTCAATCAGTTTTTTTGGAGGGTTTTATTTCCTCACATAGGTTTTACTTATGCTTCCAATGCGGGGTGATGGTGAGTGGTTTATTAAAGGGTCAGTTCACACAAATCACAAAGACATGCCCGTCCGTCCCCCCAATCATGTGTTGATCAGTCTTACCTTGGCTGCATTGGGAAACATCACAGGAACCAGTCTGAAGTTCAGGCAGCCTTGCTGGATGTACTCATTTTGAATCTGTGCCATTGTGAAAGGATAGTCAGTGATAGAACTAAACAAAGGCTTCACTCATGAGTTCAACCAAAATGTATTTTCCTTGTCACCTAACATTGACACAATTACACATTGTGATTGATGCTCTGACAGAAAGCAGAAGAATTTGACTGCACTCTGCTCTGGCACACTAACACAGTGAGGAATCTGGGAGGAACGGCTGTTTTCAGTTCCTGGGAGGTATTTCCTCATTCTTCCATGCAATTGAAATGTGAGAGGATACCTCCTCTCACATTTATATGATATAATGATATATCTATAATGATACAGAAAAGCCACAAGAGGGAGACATTGTGAGAAAATATTTGCTTCTCAGTTCCTAAGAGGCCATTTACCTGGTTGTGGATGTACTTTGTGTGCAGGCCATGCTCATCGACTCCATCTCCTTCCACATCCGCTTTGTACTTGGGGCTGATGGCCACAATGATCAGCACTGATTTCTGTCAAAACAATCCTCACTGTCAATTTTTCAGCACAGCTGTGATAAGAGTTGAAGAATTGCCTAATCAAACTCAGCCGTCACACTTACATCATTCAGAAAACGGTCCATCCATTGGTTGATACCCATGCTTCGGATTGAACTGTCAAACATGTCGAGCTGAGGAAAGGCAGAGCGAGTGAGAACATTTGAAGTGGAGTGAGCATCTGCGGGAAATCAAAGGCTGATGGACTTACTGAGGGTCTAAAGCCTTGGTCCACGAGAAATTTAACAAACATGAACATTTCCTTGGCTATGTCCACTGAATATGTGATAAAAACTCTTCCTGTCAATGAGGGAGGGGAAAAACAGAAAACAAAAAACCCATCAGTCATTATCCTGAACAGAAGGGAAACATGAAACAGAAGGGAATGATGCATGCTTTGGCACATGGTGGGACTTACTGCACTCCTCAGGAAGACTGATGGTCCTCCTGATCTCCTTCGTGCCTGATCCTGCGCCTGCAAGGTCGGAGCAACCCACGCTGACCTCATGCATCACGTCTAGAGGAGGTGTTGCATAGGGAGGCGCAGAACCACAGTGACCATTAAGAGCACCTTTAAGTTGCTGCCCATTTTGAGAGAGATTCCTGTGGAGGGAAATGATGAGAAATGACCACAGAGTGACTCACAACATACGGTATTGGGGAAAGTATTCCACCAGTGAACCAATGCTGGAATTAGTAGATCATAATGACAAACATTTTCTGGTGAGGTTGAGGCTCCTGGTGTCGGGCTGCTGGGTAACCCGGGTCTTGATGACAATAATTATCGCGTCCGCGCAGGTTTGCTGGAGGCCAGCACGCGCGCTGTTTCAGACAGCTTCCCTGCATTGGCATGTGGCCTGCAGACAGACACAGAGGAGCAGACATAAGTTCCTCTTTCAGATGGTTTAGCAGAAATGAGATGCAGATTGTCCTGCTTCTGGAATGCAATAGCACATTTACTGTTTGTTCTTGAGTGCTAAAATTATGGTTTTAAATGATTGCTGCCTACAACCAATTTTTTTCAGTGACATTCAATATCATATGTCAAATTCATAGTCACAATATGACCAATTATAGTTATCATTTGTTATGGGACACTCGATGTTTCCATGTTATTGAGCGCCAGCCGCAAAGTAAAGATGTCTTAAAGTGGGCATGAGTTTGGTGTTTTAGTGTCCTATGACACAGTATCAACAAACAGGGCTGAAAAAGGAAGCTAAAAGCTACAGTTCACCAGCTTGTCAGTCCCTATAGAATCCCATTTTAAAATGCTTAACATTTTTACAGCCTGTTACAATGTGGCACAACAGCGCTGACTTCTGTGTGAATTTGTTTTCCTGCTCACCTGGTTGGATTATTTTTTTTTTTCTTCACAGGCCTAAAGTTGTGGGTGTGATTGTTTATGCTGAAAGGTTTCAGTAAACAGTAGAGAAACCTATGGATTACGTATTTTTTTGTTTTCCACGTAAATCTGTGGACTCCAAACATGTCAGCAAAAACTGAGACATTGTAAGGGATTAAGGTGCAGATTATTTTTCCTTTAATTTGTGACCTCTTTTACGGTGTTCTGTGTAAATATTGGATAATTTTTCAGATCTACTTAAATGAAACAATCCAGTGGTAATTCACTGACATACTCACATGGCATATGTGGAATTGGCATTTTAACATAGTTGATGCTGTTGAAGTCCGATTTGAGCGGTTGGGGGGGCTCCAAGTACTCTGCATCGTCCACAGAGTGGCTCCGGTGCTGGCTTGAAGGGCCTATGGGGTCTTGCTTATACTGCACTTTCTGTCTTAGGCTAACATGCCAAAAATCTTCCATGAATGGGGCATTCACGTGTCCCGAGAGTGGTGCTGCTGGGGAGTTAATGCGAAACTGGTGCTTATACTGGTTCTCAGGGAATTTACTCAAGCCCACTTGTTGTGCTGCCCGCTGTGGAGGCTCAAATTCACGGGCCTCTAGCCTTTTGACGGTCTCTGTGTGTGCGTTACACTGTTCACATGGGGGGAGCCGTTCCAAGTCCAGAGTCTCACCCATTTCAACAGGAATGCTATGATGGGGACAAGGCCCTGAAAGCAAGAAGGAAAAGATCAACAGGTTTTTACTCACTTCACTTAAAATGGCATTTTTGGCAAGCTGATAGCTCTGTGTCTGTGCCTTCCTACCTTTATAAGGGTCCATTTTTTAATTTTATTTTACCAATTAAAAGTGTCTTTGGCCTCTGTGGTGAAAATGAAAGCAGTGTTAAAATAATCTGTTGCAACATGGCACCTTAAAGACAGACACACACAAAAACACACGCACGCACATACACACACACACAGCAAAACGCCCTACATAAAATCAACATGGCGGTTACAAACTGAGACTAGAACCACAGGGAAAAGCATTACCCTTAATATGGCAAACGCTTCTCGGTAGAAGTATTCATGTGTTCTTTTATTTTTCACACTGAAACAAGTGAAAACAGAGGATCTCTACAGGTGGGTTGAAGCGTAACCTGATCGTGACAAACAAGTACAAAGGTCAGAATCATTCATCAAAAGCAATGCCAGGTATTTCTTTTTAAACAATAACTAAAAAAAAAAGAGTCAAAAGTTAACATGGTGTTTGACATTACAAGTTAAAGAACAAAGCCAATGTGTTTTCACACCTACCTTCGCTTAAAGCTGCTCAGCCTCAGCACAAACCTGTTTTGTGGCAAACAGGAAACATTCCCGCTGCTTGTTCCTTCCTGTCTTATGCAAATCCTGGAAGTCTCGTGACCCATTTATGCAAAAGGTGTGGAGCGTGAACTCCAGGGCTGCCAATCAGGTTGCTTCTTCAACCAGGTAGGCAGGCTGCAGCTAGCCACATTCAACTGTTTTGTTGGAAAGGTGTCATGTTTTGTTTTCATCACACATTGTGAAGCAATGAAATTGAAGCAGCAGGGGGGAAAAGGATACACAGGACTTGACAGGTAAAGAACATATACTACAGCATGTATAAAACGGTACAGTGACCCATTTTCAAGGCCATCAAACAAGAACATGTTTTTGTTTCATAACTAGACATGATCCATATCACACCCAAGTCTGATTTTCCTTTTTTGTTTTATAAATAAACTGTATTGACAAAGGCCCACAGTCGGGCAAAAGGTTGTATATAATGGTTCTTTGAGCAAAATGCATACCATGTTTTTGTGTGGATGGGAAAAAATGCAGTAACTTCTGGGTCTGAAAAGAGAACTAGTTTAATATCTTAAACTTGCATTCTTTCTGATGTTCAACACTGGTCATTCCTGTGCTTGGAAGAAGAAACCAAGAGGGGTGTGTCATTAAGCTAGATTACTAGGTTAGCAAGAAAGTCTTGTTTTAAGTTGTTTGTCATGAAAGTGGCTTTCTTTCTACCTGACTAAAAAATTGTGGTAATTTAACCTGAACAGGAGCGGGTTATGTTCAGGATTTCTTTTTACAAACGGCTGGACTTGCATATGATTTTTTTTCTTTGCATATTAGAATTTAAATTGTATCTCTGTATCATGGCTTTTGTACCTCACTGATATTGCAAATGAAGCGCAGCTGTACAAACGTCACAATGTTGCTGGAATATTCATCTGATGATGCAGAAAATGTGTAAATGTTCATATACTTGATTCTGATCTGCTGCTCTTTTACAGCGCAGTTAGTAGAATGCAGAACACACACAAAGAGCACCTGTCAATCAATAAAATTGATTTAACTTCTGCCAACAAACTAAATTTCCACATCGCCTTTATTAAGGTACAGGCCAGTTTTAAAGTTCCAGAGCTCTACTGTGAATGATAGGCAGAATTCATAGGGATAATTTTGTATGGAAAAAGATCATATGACACAGCAAAGAAAGGCCGCCTCAACAGAGAAAGTTGCAGAAATTATAGCGTGATATCTCTCATCTCTGACTGGGGTTTTAGGTTTTGTCAAGTCAGCTTATACAAAGAAAGCCTGACTTATTTCCTTGGTAGTACACCCTTCAGTAGTACAGAAGGTTGACTTTAAAACAACAAGAGTGCCCAAAATCAACCTTCTGGGTTAATAATGTAACTTTAGTAACCAGTGACTGTTGGTGACGATGTCAGTAGATGTACTTTATATGTTGGCATCACATACAGTAAAAACATAGACGTAGGACCCCGGTTGGAAAAATTCAGCCAATATGCAGTTCCTTAAACCTGCCTTCTGTCTCAAGTCCACCTGATGACGATAGCTGTGAATGCAAAAGGACTCCCAGTCCCATAGAAGTCCATGGAAAAATGGCTTTCTGACTTAGAAGGAAAACGTTTTGAGAGGTTAAGTTTATGGGCTCAGTCACTCATTTTGGGTCATATTGAATACAAAATAAATTTTTAAATCTCAGTCATAATTTTTTTTAAGAAATAGAGGCTTATCTGTGGCATTAATTCACAAAATATCTGTTTATCTGTTGGATTCAGCTTTTTGGGACATATGTATAACTTCATAGCAATCAAGAAATTGTTGAGGTGTTTCAGAGCAGGTCATCCATCTGTCCAATTTGGGCTTTTGCTGCAATCTAATATTGTTGTATGTATTGAGAGCCATGACACCAACATAGGTATTTCAATCTTTCTTTCAAGTCCTCTCACTTCATTTGACATTTTGACACCTTTTCAGAATTTGTCCCAAGTATCTGTTTTTGCAATATATTATGTTAAACAAGTTTTTCATATACACCATCTGCGTATATGCTGATACTGTTCTACCTGTGTAAACCAACCAAACACATCATTCTGGCTTTAGGTTAATATCGAAGTTGATGAGTTTCCGGGGATACAGCCTATAAAAGTAGGTAAGTGTACCTTGATTCACGGCTTGATTCACGGTTCGTTCTATTCTGTAGGTTTTAAACTGGTTAGCACCACAGACACAGGGTTGCTGGAATATGAAGCCTTATGATCCACCACTGAAAAAACTTTCATGGTAGTATTTGTGAGGACAGAGCCCAGTTCAAGTGCCTTCTCATTACAAGTCAGTACCTGGACCAGCTCTTGCCGGAAGCGGCGACTGACCATACAGTAGAGTAGGAAGTTTGTGGTGGAGTTCAGGTTCTGCAGCATGTTGGCAATGTCTCCGGCAACGTTGATTGGAATGCTGTAGTCATTTCTATTAAAATTCTCATTATTGTAGTTGGTCCTCAAGATGCAATACGTGACAAAACGAGGAAGGCTAAGCACAACAAAAGCCACAGAGACGGTTCCCAGCAGGAGAATGGTCCTCCTCAACATGTCCCTCGTGCTTTTACCCTGCATGACACGATACTCCTCTTTAGTGAAGAGCTTACTGGCGTTGCACAAATGGTACCCAATGAGGTAATTGAAAATGATAACCAACACGATTGGAATTCCTCCTGAGAGGAATGTAGTTATCCACACTATAACAGTAGTGTAGGTCTCATTGCGGTATAGACATCTGGGCAATGTGATGTTCTCTCCATCCACTGTGAGGTTCACAGGTGTGACAATATTGATCCAAGCCAGAGGCACAGAGACCAGGTGGGATACCAGCACAATAGCTATGCAGGTAAGCTTAGTGACCCTAGTTTGTGACAAATGCTGTTTGACAGCCGTGCTGCGGAGGACCAAGTAACGCTCGATGGTGAACACCACCACAATCCAAGAGGAGCTGTAGAGTGACCCATACTGCAAAAATCCCAGAATGCTACACCAGGGGTAAGAGTGCCAGAAGGGCTGCAGGGTCCAGAAGGCGAGAGTTAGGTCAATAAGAATTACCCACACCAAGTAGAAAATGTCAGCAATAGCTAGACAGCTGAGGTAGATGATGGCTGTGCTGGACATCCCACAATTACGGAAACAGATCATGTAGAATGTGAAGAGGTTTCCTAGAACAAAGAGTAGGAACACAGGCCCACACTCGTTTATTGATCATTTGGTCAAAGATAAAAGCTAAAACTAAGGATGCATATGATATTGTACACATCCACAAGATACAGTAAGTAGCAAAATTAATCTGATGTCCAGTTTTCACACATTTTTAACTATTCAGGAACTATTTAGGAAACTTCATCTCATGGATTTCATCAAGGATTTGGTAGCTAGCATACATCAGTTAGCTAATGTTGTTGGTTACAGAGTAGCTGTGTCCAAATTCAGAGGCTACATCCTCCTGAGGCCGCATTTGTAGGCCGATTACATCACAACGACGCGACAAAGGCTTGAAGACTGAGAAAAAATAATTCAGATGACTTTTTTCTCAGAATTCTGACTTTTTTCTCAGAATTCTGAGATTAAAGTCAGAATTCTAACTTTTCTCAGAATTCTGGAGAAGAAGAAAAAAAAGATGTGCCCACTTTTTCTTTTTTCCAGTGGCCCTAATCCTCGTCCGCAGCTAAATACGCAATGTCATATTTCTATTTCTACTTGTCTTGTGCATTGTTATATTTTGATGTCCATTATTCTTGATAGATCGTGGAAAGCCAAACGCAATACAAACCTGGAATGCCGATGACACAAAGTAAAGGGTAGTAGATCTTCTGGATAGTAACAAAGATGGATAAAGTGGCTCCCTCCATTGTTTGCTCACATGCTAATACCTGCAATAAAACCACTGGATGTACAGTAAGACAAATAATGTTCAGGGCGTCACATTGTGCAGCTTTTTAAGACCTACTTGGAAAGTTTTAGGTGTAACTGTTAGGATAACATATTGTACATGATGACAACTGTTGAGTTTAAGCTGCTAAAAATAGATTTACATTTTGTAGGCTACTTTGTTGTAAACTCAAAATAACTCTACATGAAAGCTGGCCTACTGTGTTAGGTGGGTTTCATCTGGGTGTAACTAAAACAAAGCATTAATGGTTTCTGAAGAAAGTTATGTTTTCTTCAAATCTCTGTCACTTGGAAATTGCTTGTCTGCGGCCCTGTGTTACTTGAGAGAAGTTAGGGATCCACTGTAATCTTGATGACATACAGAACCATACATATAGCTTTATTCTTTCATCCTTTTTTACCTTTTAGAAGCTTCAAAACTCTGTATGAATATAGCAGTCTTTACTATTAAAGTGAACTAAATTAGACTTACCTAGTTTCTGCAGGATGTGATTGCTGTGCTCCTTTTAGCTATAAAGTTGCCACATAAAGGGGAGTTTTTCCACAGAGATGCATCCCAGCTGGTTATGAGTCCACAAAGACAATGGTATTGATAATATGAAGGAGAGATGCTGAGGGAGCTCCACCTGCTGCTCCAATAAGGCTTTGGGAGGGGGGAGTCACACCACCTGACATACGGTTGAAGGGAATTTTCCTACACAGTGGAAGCTCATTTCTGGCAGCACTTATAACACACGCCTTTACAAACCAAATTAAGTTACTGAAATGACCCCCCTCCCACTCGTGTGTTTTGAATGAAAAAACTTCAAGCAAGAAAAATAGACAGAATTTATTTCTTCCTCACTATGCAGGTTTGTGAAACCTTTTCATTGGACAGCTCCACTGAAATAGAAAGTCATATGAATTTGAAATGAAACTCTGAGATTTCTGATAATATTTTGTAAATTTACAGTGAATTGCTCATCACAATTACTCTACAAGTTTATCCTCTAACACATTTACATCTTAAATCTGGGACTCTCCACCATTATAGTCTTAGAACTGAAGAAGATTCTCAGATGAGAGGTGAAACGTTTCCAAGCTCCTTAGACTACGATGACCTGGATGACACAGGCACATTTACATCTCCTTTTTTGTCCTAATCCTTGCTTTTTGGAACATAACTTTTCCTTTGACTTCCTCTGAGTATGTTGTCTCTCTAATTTTGAAAAACTTGAGAATACACTTTAGGACATTATTGTGTGCTTTGCATATTACCATTGCAGTGCTGAGCTCAACTAAATTGCAAAATTTCAAGGCAGATTTTTCTTTTTAAAAAGATGTGCCTCCCTCCTTTTGAATGTAGTACTGATTCTGCAGCTGGTGTCCGTCTAAAATGGTAGGTTGCACATTGATGGAACATCAAAGCTGCTCCCATTCCTCACTGGCAGCATTGACTTTTTAAGCTCTAAACTCTCCCAAAGTAAAATTAGCAAATTATTTTGGATGGTGGTGCTGCTCAACTTTAATTCCACTCACAAACAATCATATATTCAACCCACCATTACCTGTGATCCCTGAGCGTGTCGGCATAAGTGGAAATTGGAGCGAGAGTGGCTGAGGAGAAGTGAGTGTGCGTGAGAAAAGGAGTGGCGGCGTTTGGACTGAGTGAAGAGCGAGCATGGATTTCCTCCCCTCTATCCCCTGGAGCCCTGGACCCCTGCCCCACTCACTGTATATATAAATCACTGTGGTTTCACTCTTGTGTCAATAATTTGTCACCTTTATTGCTTGCCAGAACGCTGTCTGCGCTTGAATCCATCTGTTAGCCATGACAAGCTGTACAGTGTGATTAAAGTAATTAGAAATAAGTAACATAACTTGTTTTATAAGGCTGTGATCAGGTGAGATGTGGTGCTACTCTAAAACTGCTTTTTTGTGAATTTAGCCAATTAAATTCAACAAGATTTAAACAGATGTTTCACAAGCTGTATGGCTGATTTATTTATTGATTTTTTCCCAAAAAGTTAGCAAATCTCTTTACTGTACTCATACTAGCTGTCCTCTTTTCTGCCTTCAAATCCTACTGATCAATAAATCAAACAGCAGTGTACAAACAGAATGCTTTAGCTGAGTTTGGAAAATTTGTTGTCATGGAAAAGAAGTGATACCTTTCACATAGAAGACATTGATTTGTCAAACATAGGCGCAATAATCATTAATGGCCATTAATGGTAGTGTTACCAGTTGGTGAGCCAGAGACCTGCACTTTCAGTGACTTTAATCCAGGGGTAGGCAACCTTTCTGATGATGAGTGCCATTTAAAATTTCCTCAGAAGTAAGTGTGCCATATGATTGCATTATGATTCACTCAGATATACACCTGGTTTATATCTGACCCAGATAGACTGCAGGTCATAACTTCTTACCTGAAGTTCAGTTCACCTGACACTCGGACCGTCGGCTGCCTTGGGTCTCTCCTCCTCCTGCCTCCCCTCTCCCCCAGCCACCTGCTGGCCTCCACCACTTGTTAATGTTATTGAATCTGTGGAAGCTCCGCCATAGCCACCACCAAACAACTGAGTTATTTTTACACACCGGCCAGCGTCTGGCCAATCCACCACCTTTCATTGTTTATACCGTTCCAAAAAAAAAAAAAAATCATCGGCCCACCGAGCAAATGCCTGGTATGCCCGATGGCCTGTCCAACTATGGTCGTGCCATCAGTTAACCCTTCGGGCATGCGTGCCTAGGGTTGCCGACCCCTGCTTTAATCCTACTTATATATGTAAGTTTTTGAAAAAAATCTACTTCTAAAAGTACTTTTATTGCACCATGTTTATTCACTCATGAGCTGCTGTAACATCAATTAAATGGCTGAATTACCACCTCAGGTGTTTATTCAGGTGTGTTGCAGCAGGGACACATTCAAAAGTTTAAGGACCCCATCCCTCAACGACTGGAGTTTGACACCTGTGACCTAGGGGAAGCATGTATAATGCAAACAGAACTGGTCCTACATGGAACCCTGTGGAACTCCAATATTAACCTTAGTGTGTGAATAAAACTCCCCATTTACATGAACAAACTGGAGTCTATTGGAGAGAGATATGATTCAAATCAGTGCGGCACAGGACCTTTAATACCTGCGGCCTGCTCTAATCTCTGTAATAAAATACGGTCAACAGTATCGAACGCTACACCGAAGTCTAGCAGGACAAGCAAAGAGATAGGTCTATTTGTCACAGGTCATAAGAAGATAATTTTTAACCTTCTGAGTGATGAGGTCCTAAACCTGACTGAAACTCTTTAAATAAACCATTCCTCTGTTGCTGCTTTACAACAATTCTTTAAAGAACTATTGAGATAAAAGGAAGGTTGGAGACTGGCCTACAATTGGCTAAGACAGCTGGATCAAATCTTTTTGAGTAATGGTTTAATTACTGCCAGCTTAAAGGCCTGTAGGGGTACATATTAATGGTACATAGCCCACAGACTTATCATATTTAAGATTGACACATTATTTAATGGTAGGACTTCTTTGAGCAGTCTTGTAGGAATGGAATCTGACAGACAGCCTGGTTGGATTACTGAAGTTATTCACTGCATACCAGGCAGAATCGTACGCAGTGAGAATGTCACACTATTAACATGATAATCAGGCATAGAGCAGAGCAGCTACCTAAACTAAACTCCCACGGTGTTGGCACATTTCATTCAAGAGGATAACAGCAGGCGGATTATATCCTTGACTTAGCTACAGCAATTTCAGAAAGACATCTACAGTAATGTAATGTATTTGCTACTGCTGTGTAATCCATGTTTTTAAGAAATTATCAGACAAATGAAGGTTTTCAGGGAATACTGTAAAATCTTTAGTTTTTAGAGTATATGTCACAACAAGATCCAGAATAAGATTCCTCCTCCTGCTCTGCTGCTAGCAACAGCAGCCTCCTGTGACTGTGAGGGCTTGTTACCAGTTGTGCTGGTACTAACATGGCAGTTAATTTGTCACATTTTGCTGCATCTATTTTTAGTTTCTTTTTCTCTCTTTTCAGCTCCACCTTTTGACCACTTCAAGTTGTGTGAGGGCACAGGGAAAGTAGGGCCTGGCTGCCACTGGCTCTCTTGCTCTGTGAGCATGCAGTTTCTCTTGGTTTCTCAGGCAGGTGCACACACACATGTAAAACACTGGCATTGGTCATAATAAGTGTCTTGGAAAGAGTGTAAAATGTTTATTGGTCTTTTCTGAGTTCCAAATGCCAAATCACTGAATTAACAAAACGAGTCATGTTAATAAAAAATGGAAATGAAAGATACAAAGGAGAGAAGTTAGCGACACTTAAAACCCATTTAGCTGTACAACTGAAAAATGAGGATTTACCAAAGGCTTTGATACCATCTGCATTAAGACCAGACCAGACCAGAGCTGGTTTCCATTTATTTTCAATGCGTTTCACATTCAGACTCCTGTCACATGAACTGGTCCAGAGCTCCCCTGATCATATACTCCAAATGTCTCTCGAAGGATCACCTAAAAGGGTTAAATAAAATCAAAGACTCAATATAATCGTGTCACTTAAACATAAAAGAAGAAGCAGCTCAGGAGGTAAGATGGTCCTGGTTCAGGTGCAGCCTGTTGATCCTGCAGGCTCGGGTGGAGGACGTGCAGGAGGAAAAACCCCACGATCTGTTTCCAAATGAAGATTCTCAATCAAAGACATTTATACTCTTAAATGAAAATCTTTCTTGTCTCCCAGCTACAAAATAACACACCAGTGGTATAAAGACAGAAACATTTTCACCCAAATAGCAATGAGGGATATGTCAAAATCCTTGTACGTTGCTGTGATTTACAAAAATGTGGCAGATCGTTTGTAAAAGAACCTGCAGCAGCAGCAGCCTAACTAGAAGCTTTTGTGACGGGAAGGCAAAAAAAAAGAAAAAAAAAGTGGACTGTGTCATGCTCACCAGGAGAAACTTTATGCAATAACACGTGTAACTGAAAAGTAGAGAATAAAGCGATGAATTCTCTTTTATAGGAAATGAGAAAAAAATATAGAGCCTTCCAATTCAATCTCTAGAAAATAATAGAGAAGCTACAGTATAATACACATACAGATTAACTGTGCCTCCTCAGGTACTTGACTTCCTTTTATCATTATTATTACTTTTGTGCAGAAGAAAATAAAATCTGAAACGGAAGCAGACAAACTAAAACAAGCTTTTCTTATTTACATTGAATACAAGGAACTGCTTTAGCACAACCCCCAGTTAACCCCAGTTCCATCAGCCTTGTTAACTATGGCATTTACAGAGTTCAGACACTAGGGGGGCGTGTCGGAGACTGAGGGCGGTGTCGTCAGGGGGTTTGTATTGGAACTCAAGTTGAGCTGAGGAAGCTGTACACATCCCTAACATAAAAAGGCCAGGCTGAAAAGGATCCATAGTTTTTTTGTTTTTGTTTTTTATATAGCACTGCTGTAGCTAATCGTGTCCAGGCCTCGAGCTGACCCCGAGAGAGAGAGAGAGACAGAGAGAGAAAGCAAGAACAGGGTGTGGGGGGTGGTAGCGGTGGGTTAGAGGTTGTCCCCGGGCTGGTACTGAGGTTCGGTGGCTGTGAAGTAGTCTTCCAAGAAGGCTTGCAAGTACTCAAAGGTGGGCCGCTCCTCTGCGTCCTTCTTCCAGCACTGTAGCATCAGCTCGTGCAGCGAAATGGGGCAGTCCTGTGGGCACGGCATCCTGTAGCCCCGCTCCACCTGCTCCAGCACCTCTCGGTTGTTCATACCTGAAAATTAAATGCAGGAAGCAGGTGAGAAAGAGCGCTCGGGAGCTCTGCCTGGGATCACGCAGTGATCAAATTCAAAAAATCAGTTCTTAACGTGCTGAATCTGCAAAGGGTTGTTTAATGAAGATCTGTTTAATTAAAACCTCTAACTGAAGAAAGCAAAATCTACAAAATAATGTTACTAAAGTTTTGAAAAACATGGCCTAGTCTGAACATGTCGTGCGTTGTCGGTCTTAAGTGCTCCTCAGTAACATTCAATATTCACTATTTACTGGCACTTATGCTTATGTTGGTTGCTGCTGTGGTCTCCCTACTGTGTTCTTCTCTTTTTGCTTATTTTCTTTTCAGTAGGTGATCAAACAGACACACAGCAGTGGATGGAAGCAGCTACAAAGTTTGCTTTTCTTCACGTTGGAGGTTGTTAATCAGGTGCTTTGATGAAGGATTCCTGTCGGCTTTTTCTCAGTAAAGATTTGAATGTTGATTACAGCTGGTTGTTCTGGATGCTAGAAAACCCCTTTTTTGACTCCACCTGAGCTCACCATCTTTTTAATCTCTTTAATCCCATCTCTTCGCTCTTTGTAATCCCTCATTTTGTAATCAAGTTATTTGAGTTACTCAATGCATTGTTGCAGCCTTATATTGACCAATACAGAACAATGGGAAAGGACAAGGAACTCAGTGAACATCGACGAAGAATTGTAGATTTATACAAGTTGGGAAGGTCTTCTGGAGCCATTTCTAGACAAGTGCTGATTCAGATCATCAGTTGAAACAACTGTACTCAAGTAAAAGTTATTCTGATGGTCTAACATTGGTTAGGTTGTTTAGGAACAACTCACGATCCACTGTGGCTCGAAACCTGCCAAAAACTGGAATCTGCTCAAACACACAGTCATTGTCCTCAGTGCTTGACTAAAATTTGAAGCCAAATGCCTTCTGGAGAAAAGCTTTATGGTCAAATGGGACAAAGAATTGAACTAGTTGGCCACAATGACGAGAGATATTATTGTAGTAGTAAAGATGAGGCAAAGCTGAACTCTGTAACAGTGTCAAGCATGGTGGTGGTAGCGTCATGCTCTTGGGATGTTGTGCTGCTAGAGGCTCGTGGTACATTGCACAAAGTGAACGGAATAATGGACTACCTCCAAATTCTCCAACCAGACAGCCAGACAGTTGAAACTGTGTTCTAACACAGAGGCCTTCCCAACACACCAACCTCATGCCTATTAAAATTTGTGGACTATGCTTCATGCCAACCTACTTCAATGAACAGTCAAATATCCAGTCTGAAGTATGCTAGAAGCTTGTTGTTGGCTCCCAAAAGTGTTGAAGTGAAACTTGCCACGAGACATTTAACCAAATTTTACTGATGTTGTATAATTTTGACCCTGAGATCAGATAAAATTCAATATAAATTCAAATGATGTCTTTTCCCTTTTTAAAAACAGCTGAATTCTACGGGGTCTCTTTCCAGATGATCTGAGAAACCTTCCAGTTTTTAACTGAATCTGGCAATAATCTTCATCTCAAGTGTCTCCTGGGTAGGATAGTTCTCTTTCTTGAGTCCATTTTTCTGCTATTTTGTCCACTACCTTATAAAGCTGTTAAGGTGCTGCTTTTCCCTCAGCTCACTTGCAAGCTAACCATCCTCACCTGCTCTCTACAGCAGAACCAGCCCACCAGCACCATCTGGTCAAACATGTTCCCCCTCCCTGCATGGAGCTGTATACAGAGTACGCCCCAGCCTCTCCCACTCTCTTTCTTTTTGTTTCTGTGTAAAATGTATCTTGTCCCACAGGGCAGCAGAAGTAATTAAGGGTTAGCTCATATTCTGGCAGGGAAACGAAGGTTACCCAAGCGTAAAGGAACATTTTAATCCCATAAACAGCAGCAGGAGCTGCCTGTTGTGATAGCTGTGTGTACTTTGGTAACTGCTCAGTGTTTCGCAGTTCCCCTTTATTGAGCCCCTTAATCAGTGTAGACTGACCGGCTCAAGGTGAAAGCAGCTGAGCGAGCAGAGCTTAGCTTCTACTGCACCGTTTGATCCTTCCCCTTCCTTACCTGGGTAAGGCACCCGACCCTTGGTGACCAACTCCGTCAGCAGGATGCCGAACGACCACACGTCTGACTTGATGGTAAACTTCCCGTACAACGCGGCCTCTGGGGCGGTCCACTTGATGGGAAACTTTGCACCTGAAGGAGAGCAGTGAGACCACATTAGTATTAACGAGGAGAGCATGTCTACACTTCAGGTTTATTCAGTTTAACATGATCCTTTTTTCTGTTATACTGGGCCTTCACAGTCCCTTATCATTTTAAACTAGCTTGATGAATTTATCTTTAAAGTACACACATATACACATATACATATATATACATATACATATATATACGTGTGTGTGTGTGTGTGTGTGTGTGTGTGTGTGTGTGTGTGTGTGTGTGTGTGTGTGTGTGAGTGTATGTGTGTAAATGCATATTATTGTATATGTGGTGGCCTTTCTCTTTTAAGTGAACAATGCTAACATGTACAAATTTGATACCAGCAATACAGCCTGTAAAAAAATTTACAGGATAAAAAGGAACATTCACGTTTTCTCTTAGGTTCCCCTTCACACGCTGTCATTGATTGTAACTGATTAAACTTTAAAAGTACTTCCTGGGAAAAGTCAGGAAGGAAATTAGAGACCAGAGATTAAACATCAGAGGTCTGACTTTTAAAAGTGAAGTGAAGCATCTAGCAGAGAGCAAAGAACATGTGTGCAACAAAATGACTTCATTTGTCAAAGGGAGGAAAGAAATTACAACATAATGACAGTATCTGCTGAGCACATAGAAATGGCATGAACAGCTGCTATGAGCTTCAACTAACCAGCTGGGAAATGACGATATTTACAGTATTCTGAGTGCTGACACGTACATTTGTTATAAACGTTAATCTAACATGACCCATAATTCTGCATGAAACTGTCTTTCTGCACATTTAAAGTTCAAATGTGGAAGAAAATGTTCCTTTGTTGAATTAAAAGGATTAAACCCAAGAATTATTTTATGAGGGCACAGCAACGTTTTGGTGTCTCTGAGACAGACTGGTGATCTGTCCAGGCTGTACCCCATCTCTCACCTACGGTAGCTGGAATAGGCTCCACTTTGTCCATGACCCCGAATTGGGTAAGCGGATGAAAATGGATTGATGGATGAAATGGCAATTAGATCAGAAAAAGGTCTGTGGATATTTATTTATACTTCCAGAATGCAGAATGTACAAATATGTTTTCTCCAAATCAGGGAACAGCTAGCACAACCTGATATCTGAATATCTCAAAGGCTTCAAGGGTCAATAGTGAAGTAACATGATGTCCAGTTTAAAATCTCTCTGTGTCTCTGGGGCAGGGAGTGTCTTCCCTCAATGTCTGTGTTATTGAGAAAAATATTTGGAGCTGACTGGCTGTGCTGGCTAGTCATTTTCTTGTGGGTGTAATGCAAAGCTTGCAACTCCCAGAGCGAATTTCCTCCATGATCTAATGCAGTCAGGCAGCATGTGAGCTTGTGTGAGTGGGAGCATTAAGTATGTGCATTTAACATCGTTTGTGAGCGAGTTGGAAAGGAGTTAGAAGCCCTACCTTGTCGAGCCGTGTATTCGTTGTCTTCGATGAGCCTTGCCAGGCCAAAGTCGGCGATCTTGCACACCAGGTTGTCGCCAACCAGGATGTTAGCAGAGCGTAGGTCTCTGTGGATGTAGTTCATCCTCTCAATGTAGGCCATACCTGCTGCCACCTTGAGAACAGCACAGAAGGCAACAATAGCTAAAGAAATTTCTGTCTCAACTGTGAGTTGCTCTCACTTCACGAGAATACATTTAATAGCATCTATATCTATTTATCTATATCTATATCTAATGGTAGGTAAAGCTTGTTTTTTGATAGGACAGCCCTCAGTAAGATATGTCGTTGCAGTTTGGATTGGTTTGATTCAACTTCTCTCTCAATGACTCTCTATTTGCTAAAGATTTGGGTCAAATAAAAATAAATTGACAATAGAAGCCCTCAAGTTATCTCTTAATGAAGTCCTCTAATCACATGATTAGAGCAATCACAAAGTTGCAGTTTTGAAAAGAGGACAACAAGAAGGGTACACTGAAACCAGTGTAGAATCATATTTTATAAAGAACAAAGCTGTAGAATTACTGGCACAAGTTCTGGGGTTGAAAAAGTAAGCCAATGCAGAAGTGCAGTTTCTGGAGTGGCCACTAGAGGCGGACTTTAGCCTTTAGTTGTTCTAAAATGCTGGAGCAAGAATCCTAACAGAGAATACTAGAGAGAGCGTATTTCTCCTGTACTGGCTTCTCTTCATTGGATCCCTTTTAAATCCAGAATCTATTTTAAATTTATTCAAATATATCACATATATTCTAATCTAACCAATGTCAGACCATATTCTAATCACATATTAGAATATATGTGATTATATTGAATAATCAGGCCCTATCTTAGCTTAAAAGACTTCATAGTACCACATATTGTAGGGTGTACATTTATATAAATCAAACTGAATTGAATTGCATATTTACATTTTATTCAGTGTCCTAACGGTTTTGGGATGTTTTGGAATTTATGGTTGCACAAACAGATTTTGCTGCCATAGCAGGACCATTTTCAGGACCATAACCTGAAGTCTGTGGCATACCTGTGCAGCCATGTCCACCAGGTTAGGCAGTTTTAACCCTCGTCCTTCTCCATCCTTTAAAAAGTCCAGTAAGCTTCCTGGAGTAGGCATAAAAACATGTTATGTTGCACACATGTGCACAATAAAATAAATAAAACACAACTTTATTAAATCAGTTTTGGTTTCCGTGCCCTGTGCAATACAGGAACACAGGAAGTGTTTGTAAATCTGAAGTAAAATAACCTTGAAGAAAAATCAGGTGAATATCTCTTAGAAATAAGCCACAAAAAGCTCGCCAGCTACAAAAATAAATATTGGATTGGTGGACCTAAAAAGATCCCCACATAAACTTCTACATTCATACAATTCCACAGTGGATCGGCTCTTTTAAAGGCACTCCTCTCCAGCTTAATTGGCTGACCTAGATATGGCAGGCTCTGCACGCAGCAGACACAGCAACGTACATCAAAGTTTCCATTCTTGCATTCTCTGGTGATTAATGCGCGTCCACAACGCTTTCTTGTGGCATCTCTGAACCCCAGTGTTTTGAAGGACTGTTTTGCAGGCCTTAATCATCTCCACTCTCTTTGAAAGGCAGGGTTTGCCATTCCAGAGCGCTCACTCTTCAGACTGGAATGAAACAAAGTGCTTTGACAGACATTTTTTTAACTGGCCACAAGTTTCACTTTTAGGCCACAATATATGCTTTTTATGGCTTTAAAAAACAAAAAAAACACCCAGCACGCCCCTGCGGGCGGTTTATCCTTCAAGCTCGGGTCCTCTACCAGAGGCCTGGGAGCTTGAGGGTCCTGCGCAGTATCTTAGCTGTTCCCAGGACTGCGCTCTTCTGGACAGAGATCTCCGATGTTGTTCCCGGGATCTGCTGGAGCCACTCGCCTAGCTTGGGAGTCACCGCACCTAGTGCTCCGATTACCACGGGGACCACCGTTACCTTCACCCTCCACATCCTCTCGAGCTCTTCTCTGAGCCCTTGGTATTTCTCCAGCTTCTCGTGTTCCTTCTTCCTGATATTGCTGTCATTCGGAACCGCTACATCGATCACTACGGCCATCTTCTTCTGTTTGTCTACCACCACTATGTCCGGTTGGTTAGCCACCACCATTTTGTCCGTCTGTATCTGGAAGTCCCACAGGATCTTAGCTCGGTCATTCTCCACCACCCTTGGGGGCATCTCCCATTTTGACCTCAGGACTTCCAGGTTATACTCGGCACAGATGTTCCTGTACACTATGCCGGCCACTTGGTTATGGCGTTCCATGTATGCCTTGCCTGCTAGCATCTTGCACCCTGCTGTTATGTGCTGGATTGTCTCTGGGGCATCTTTACACAGCCTGCACCTGGGGTCTTGCCTGGTGTGATAGACCCCAGCCTCTATGGATCTTGTGCTCAGAGCTTGTTCTTGTGCTGCCATGATTAGTGCCTCTGTGCTGTCTTTCAGTCCAGCTTTGTCCAGCCACTGGTAGGATTTCTGGATATCAGCCACCTCCTCTATCTGCCGGTGGTACATACTGTGCAGGGGCCTGTCCTTCCATGATGGTTCCTCGTCTCCCTCCTCTTTCTTGGGTTTCTGCTGCCTGAGGTATTCACTGAGCACTCGGTCAGTTGGGGCCATCTTCCCAATATATTCTTGGATGTTCGTTGTCTCATCCTGGACTGTGGTGCTGACACTCACCAGTCCCCGGCCCCCTTCCTTCCGCTTAGCGTACAGCCTCAGGGTGCTGGACTTGGGGTGAAACCCTCCATGCATGGTAAGGAGCTTTCTTGTCTTTATGTCAGTGGCTTCTATCTCCTCCTTTGGCCAGCCTATTACCCCAGCAGGGTACCTGATCACGGTACGTGTTGATGGCCCGGATCTTGTTCTTACCATTCAGCTGACTCCTCAGGACTTGCCTGACCCTCTGCAGGTACTTGGTGGTTGCAGCTTTTCTAGCGGCCTCTTCATGGTTCCCATTCGCCTGCGGGATCCCCAGGTACTTGTAACTGTCCTCTATGTCTGCAATGTTGCCTTCTGGTAGTTCATTCCCTCAGTTCTGACTACCTTCCCTCTCTTTGTTACCATCCGACTACACTTCTCCAGTCCGAACGACATTCCAATGTCATTGCTGTATAGCCTGGTAGTGTGGATCAGTGAATCGATGTCTCGTTCACTCTTGGCATACAGCTTGATGTCATCCATGTACAGGAGGTGGCTGACAACTGCTCCGTTACGTAGTCGGTATCCGTAGCCAGTCTTGTTAATGATCTCACTGAGGGTGTTCAGGCCTATGCAGAACAGCAGTGGGGACAGAGCATCTCCTTGGTAGATCCCGCACTTGATGGTGACTTGTGCTATGGGCTTGGAGTTGGCCTCTAGTGTTGTACGCCACATCCCCATTGAGTTCCTGATGAAGGCTCTTAGGGTCCCATTGATCTTGTACAATTCTAGGCATTCCAGTATCCAGCTGTGGGGCATTGAGTCATAGGCCTTCTTGTAATCAATCCAGGCAGTGCACAGGTTGGTCAGTCTGGTCTTGCAGTCTCGGCTGATTGTTCTGTCTACCAGTAGCTGGTGTTTTGCGCCTCTGGTATTCTTGCCAATTCCTTTCTGTGTCCCGCTCATGTATTGACCCATGTGCCTGTTCATCTTAGCCGATATGATGCCTGACAGGAGCTTCCATGTAGTACTGAGGCAGGTTATTGGTCGGTAGTTGGAGGGGACCGGTCCCTTCTTGGGGTCCTTGGGGATCAGGACCGTCCGGCCTTCAGTTAGCCATTCCGGGTGTCTCTCGTTAACTAGCAGCTGGTTCATTTGTGCTGCCAGACGCTCGTGGAGTGCAGTCAGCTTCTTCAGCCAGTAGGCGTGAACCATGTCGGGCCCTGGTGCTGTCCAACTCTTCATACTGGAGACCCTTTCTTGGATATCTGCCACTGTGATGGTTACTGGACCCTGTTCAGGGAGGTCGCTGTGGTCTGCCCTCAGATCCACTAGCCACTGAGCATTGCCGTTATGGGTTGCATCCTTCTCCCATATGCTCTTCCAGTATTGCTCCGTCTCCAGCCTTGGTGGTGCTGTTCTCTTATTGTTCCCTTGCCACTGAGAGTACACCTTTGCTGGTTCTGTGGAGAACAGCTGGTTTATTCTCCTGCCTTCTATCTCTCTGGTGTACCTCCTCAAGCGGCTGGCCAAGGCTGTGAGTCTTTGCTTGGCAGTTTCCAAGGCCTCAGGTATGGACAGCTTGCTGTATTTCTTAGGCACCTTATTTGTCGCACCTTTCTGCAACTCCGTTAGTTGGCTAACCTCCCTCCGTGCTACTTTGATCTTGCCCTCTAGCCTCCTTCTCCATGGAGGGTACTGCCCCTTGTCGCTGTTCAACTTGTAGCCAAGCATCTCACTGATCACTGCTGCCGTATTGTAGATCAGCTTGTTAGTGGTTGTAGGTATTGCCCGTAGTGCTGCATTAACATCATCTAGCAGACCTTCTGAGGGTACTTCACGTAATCTTGGTAACCGGCTACGGGGGATCCAGGTTTCAAGCTTGGCCATGATCCTATTTTTCAGGTCAGTTCCTCTCGCACTCAACGATCCTTCTCCTATCGCACTTGGGGCTATGTACCCAATCTCGGGTGGGGGTGATGATATCGCCCCCCTGACCTGGCGTCCTGACTCCTCCTTGCCGTAGCATTTGTGTTGTACCTCGTCAATCTCTAGCTGTGAGAGCAGTCCCTTCTTTCGAATATTGGAACACTGAGCTACTAGTTGTTTCGCCGTCATTGTGGATGTTGGGTATCGAAGAATCCATAGGTCCCTCATCCTATTCATGTAGCCCCTTCCGCCGGGGTTACTTTTTACTGAGATAGTGGTCAGTGAAGACACATACAGGGGCTTGGACTGAGCTGGTCACACAACCAACATACAACATAACATAGAACTTTAAACTCTTCTACTAATGGAAATTAACTTTGCTTTGCTTTGCAAAACTTGGCTGTGTTACGTTTTCTGAGTCTGCAGCTTACGCACAAAACCATACCAAGAGCTATTTCTCTTGTTTGGTGTTAGTCCTTTCCTCTCTCACACTTTGTTTCTGCACAAGGGTGAGAGAGGCAAACTCGCTGACATGCAACCAAAAGCAACGCAAGGTCAACTGCTTTACAACCCATTTTTGTCACACAGAGCTTTAAGCTTGTGTCTCCATTATTAGTTTTCTCTTTCAACAGAAATTCTGTAAAAATTCATCTTTTTCGTAATTGAATGGTGATGACAAAATTCTTCTATTCTTCTTCAATAAAATCACTCTACATAGTATAAGATGCTTGTAAAAGCGAGAGAAACTGCATATTTTGAAACAGGAAACTGTTGCATCAACTCTTATTTTATAAAAATAATTATTTTTTAACAAGTGAATAACTAGCACTTTTGGGGTGCAATGAAAAACGCAAGTAAGCAGCTGTGGATTGTGGGTGTGTTCCATCTACCTTTGCCCATGTACTCTGTGACGATGTAAATGGGCTCCTCAGACACGACAGCGTAAAGCTGCACCAGCTTATCATGACGGAGTTTCTTCATGATCTGAGCCTCCTCCAGGAAGGACTCTGGGGACATCGTGCCAGGCTTCAGAGTCTTCACTGCCACCTTAGTGGTGCCATTCCACGTTCCTGGTACACAGAAGCTGGCATCAGTACAGTGGGAAAATGCATTCGTGTCATTTCAAAGTCAAGCTTGACAACCCTGTGCTCTAACCCGAAGACATGATTGGCAGGTGTGAGGCAACTGTAGTTTAAAAACATGGGGAAAGTCTTGCTTTGAAATGACAACGAGATAAACATGCAAGACAGGAAGCGATCGAGAGACTGAGGGAATAATCTTTCATGCACAGTGGTTGGGCTGAAGGATAATTAAATGTGTACGGGATTTGGAGCGGACATTGATTTGAAATGGCTTTTAAAGGCTTGGAGAGAGATTCAGCAGGGCTTTAAGAGTCACAATACGCCAACATGGGAGCGGATAATCCTTTGTAGGATGATCAACAAAGGCAAGCCTGTAAGCTCCTCACTGGTTACATGTCAGTGACTGTAACACAGCACGGCTATGCCTCCAATATGCACTCTATCAAAATACTGTGTGAATGTAGGTAAAGGTATGGATGACTTCAATTATTTTATTGAAGCAGTACCTTTTTTATATTATTTTTTACAGTAAACATACAAGAATCTTAGGAAAGACAAATTTGGCCTACTTGTTTATTTTAAGGGGCTTAATTTAAGATTAAGCTCATATATCAGAGTGGGCTTCTGTAGCATCGTGACTGTGCTTTCAATTTTGGAAGTCAGGACTGGTAACCTGCTGCTACAGTGGCCCAGAGAGGTCAAACATACTGCAACTGAGAAACCATCAGCAAATAGAGAAATACTGCAAAAGCACACAAAAAGTATTGTTGTGTGTGTTTGTGTGTACTTTTGCTGAGTATTTTCTGTTTGCTGGTGTTTTCTTAAGCTGCAATGCATTTCACCTTTCAGGGCCACCTCAGTGTTCAACTGGAATATTATAAGAATGCAAACATACACTGTGGGGTGGAAAACTATTCTTATAGGTATCAGCTGATTTTCAAAGAGACTTTATAGTTTATGTCTTAAGAAACTAAAACAAAAATCCTGTGGGAGTGCTGGAGAGGGATAAGAAAGCTCCAGCTTGCATGTGAAATGGCAAAATAGCTTCTTGGCACAATTATGAATACATAGATGAGCATAAAGGAGACTCCACGTGTACTTGTGGGATGGGCCAGAGTGAAAATTTCAAAGTTTGGTTTTGAATTTTCTTACCATAAAACACATCGGCAAAACATCCTGTTCCCAGCTTTACTTCCAACTCAAGTGCGTCTCTGCTGATCTCCCAGGCATCATGACTCAAGCCCACAGTGTCAGGGATGTAGTTCACACACACGCCCGTTAAATTAAAGCACAAACCATCTGCACTCTCTACAGGGGAGGGGGGGAGGTAAGGCAAACAGGGTTAGGGGAAAGGAACATGCAGTGAGGTACACATGGAAGGAGGCCACCTTTAGGCTGTGAGAGTTTCCTGACACACTGGATGATTTTTCCAGATTATTTTGGCAGAAAAGTTTGGAAAACAAGGACAATTTGACTGGCAACACCCTCAATCTAAGAATTACCAACATTTTTGCCCCATGTTCTCATTTGATCGAACCCATCAGATTATTGGCCTGTGTTTTGGACCGTGTCTGGTGTCTCCGTCAGCTCTGTGTGGCTCCTTCCGAGTGGCCCCCTTACTAGGAGGCGACTCGATCCGTACCCATCCAAACCTCCCCAAACTGCCCATTCCCGAGACGCTTGATCAGCTGCAGCGACTCCCGTGGGATCTCCCACACGTCTTTGGTTTTGACGGACAGGTCAGCGAGGCGGGGCATGCCTTTGTGGCAGGGAACCACCAAGCGACAGCAGAGCCCCGCGGCTCGATCTGCACACAGCACACGGCAACGCGCAAAAAAGAGCAGAGACAGAGAGAGGGAGATGTACAGAGGGTTAGCGCAGCACCCTGCAGGAGACAAAGACAAGCTTCAGAGTGGCACAACAACTGGAAGCATAGTAAACATCAAAGCTGAGAACCAGCGCCTCTGTTTTCACTTTCTGGTGGGCACATGAGCTGATTACAGGTGAAAAGATTCAGGATGTGGCCTCTTTCATCCATCTTGATCATCAGATTAATCAGTTTGCTTACAAGTCACACGCGTCTCATACTTATAAAATTAGAGCGTTGTGATGTAGCACTGGCGGATGAACTTTTCACAACTGGCTTTTTATGTAATAACTTGTTAAGTATATTCTTCCTAATAGCCAAAACGAATAGAAATCTATTAAAATGTTCTCATTTTCTATAATATGATTTCAGAGCATAGTTAGAGTTGGAAGTCTACCCTCTGAACTCCCAACAATCTGTAAAACAAGCGAGTAATGATGTATAGACTGTTGGGTGTTGGGTGGTGAAGGGGTTAAAACAGCAGCCAGAGATACAAACGCCAGCTCTGACATGTAGCCAAACAGCCAAACTGGGGGTTGGTTGTCATTTCAAATTGTTGGCAGTCTACCTCTGAGTGTGCTATAAGTTCACAAGCATCATCTGTTGCTGGAAAGCTAAAATAAAACAGTACCTAGCTCTGCAGTTACAGCTGAAATTTAAATGACTTTAATGGTTATTTCTGGCCTGGGTTGGTAGAGTATCACAGTATAACAGTAAAAGTCTTCAACACTCAATAGCAACAAGCAGAACTAAAGACTCTAAAGGCTTCCTGTGGCTAAGGGCATGGCGACGTGCACACGGTTTACGATAACAATGGCCATTTACGTAAAGAGATAGCTGCACGGTAAAATGTATATATTTATAGTTATGTAACGTTAAATCATAGGTACTTTGTGTACTATGAAAAGCATTATCGACCATACTTGTTTAGGACGATGAGTGCCCTTTCCATTTAGATTAGGCCTGTTTGCTGTCACTTTAGCTGATAACACCACGACATCTATGTGCTCGTTCAAATCATTCTTTCTTATACTCTGAAGGAAGTCTCATGTTTGCCCCCGACTGATTAAGCCAGTGGATTAGGTCAGAGTTTCCGCAGGCATCCTCACGCTGATATTTAGATATTGCCTTGACAGCAATGATAAAGTGACCCTTGGTTTTTATCCTCACGGTCACTGGTAAGACCCCAGGGTGTTTGCACAGGGCAGTAAAGATGAGATAAAGGCCCGCGTCTCACCCACAGGAGTGTTAAACCTGGAACACGGCCATCAAAGCCCATCTGGGCCACCTGCCTGCTGCCACAGCTGCTCCGCTCAAACATCAATACGGCTCTGTGTATTCTCCACTGGCTGTCATAAAAGCTGTCAATATGTGCACCGTCTCCACGGAGAAAACACAGAAGCAGAGGGTGTTTCACAGAAAGAGGTGGCGGCTTAAAGTGTGGAAAGCTCATTTTATTTTGAAGACCAAGTTAGTCTTTGTGATGCTGCTGAACTCCATTTTGCCTGCTCATAAATGTGTTATTGCTGACAGTTATTAAAGTTTATGTTCTGCTCTCTAATCAATTACAAACCTGAGCAATTCCCAACACCTGGTTTTGGTAGAATGATGGTAGGATCATACACAAATCCATTCAGTGCCTTATCACATCAATTTATCACGAAAAAAATAAATAAACAGAATATAAAAGTAGACAGGGCTAGCTTGTTAACCGTTTTATAATCGCAATAAATCATTTCAGAGGATTGTTTCCTGGTCTTCTCTTGGGTCAGTTGCCTTTAAAGACATTATTACGCAACCAGAATGTGAATGAGTGAGAGCAGGTAACAACACTCCTACTGTAATTTGTTCCCCTGAAGCCACTGATTCTATCAATGCATTTTAATAAAATGTTATTTAAATGGTACCAATTCACAAGAAGGCATTTGACCTTATAAGGTAAAGACCAGAGAGTGATCTTGACATCAGTGGAATGCAAAAAGCAAAAGCATCATCATGAACTGCAGCCATTTATTTGTAAAAACACACTTAAGGAATCGGATTTCTACAACTAAAAAATGCAAAACGATAAAAATTAAAAACAAAACAACAAACAAAACTCAGTACTCCTTGAAACTGACTATTTTATTTCATCACGTGCAGCTTTTAATTTTCTCTCTCGTGACTAGCAGAAATGTCGTTTGAACAGAGTAAAGCTAGGTTTGATTCTCAGCCTGTTAGTGAATTTGGCCAGATTAGCAGCCAAGAGTTATTGCTTTCTGACCCCTGCAGGTGATGCGAAGAACAGAACAACGCTCTACGATGCCCGATATGCTCCTCGGCTCTTCAGCAACATGTAAAATAGAAAATAGCGCAAAGCAGAAAGCAATAAAAGCATAAGCCCTGCAAAGAGTCAAGGTTATTTGCAAAGGTGTGCTCCATATGCCATTTAGAGTGGCGATAAAGTGCAGGACGGACAGCCTCTCTTCACATGTTGCCTCCTGTGAGATTCCTGACACCCCTCCCCCACCCATCACCTTCACTCAATACCAGGTTGAGATGCAAATGAGGAGACTTCACTCAGGCAAGTCTGCTGGACCAGACGGAGTGAGTCCCCTTGTCCTCAAGACCTGTGCCCCCCAGCTGTGTGGAGTCTTTCATAAACTGTTTATGCTGAGTCTGAGTCTGCAGAGGGTCCCGGTGATGTGGAAGACATCATGCCTCGTCCCTGTACCAAAGACACCACGTCCCAGTGGCCCCCAGGATTACAGGCCCGTGGCACTGACCTCCCACATCATGAAGACCCTGGAAAAGCTCATCCTGGACCAGCTGCGACCCATAGTAAGACCACACCTGGATCCCCTTCAGTTCGCTTATCAGCCTCGTCTCGGAACTGAGGACGCCATCATCTACCTGCTCAATCGTGTCTACACCCATCTGGACCAGCCGGCGAGCACTGTGAGGGTCATGTTTTTTGACTTTTCCAGTGCTTTCAACACCATCAGGCCGACCCTCCTGGGTGATAAGTTAGCAGCGATGCAGGTGGATGCTTCTCTGGTGTCCTGGATTGTTGATTACCTGACAGGAAGACCACAATATGTACGTCTCCCACAGTGTGTGTCTGACAAGGTGATCAGCAACACAGGGGCACCACAGGGGACTGTCCTCTCCCCCTTCCTCTTCACCCTCTACACCACAGACTTCAGCCACTGCACAGAGACCTGCCATCTTCAGAAGTTTTCTGATGACTCTGCGGTGGTTGGATGCATCAGCAGGGATGATGAGACAGAGTACCGGGCTGTGGTCGACTCCTTTGTCACGTGGTGTGAGCAGAATCATCTGCAGCTCAACGTGGCAAAGACCAAGGAACTGATCGTGGACTTCAGGAAGACCAGGAAACACTTGACCCCTGTTTCAATCCAGGGGGTCAGTGTTGACATTGTGGAGGACTATAAATACCTTGGAGTACACATTGACAATAAACTGGACTGGGCTAAAAACACCACAGCACTTTACAGGAAGGGCCAGAGTCGTCTCTATTTTTTGAGGCGACTGAGGTCCTTCAACATCTGCCAGAAAATGCTGAGGATTTTCTATGAGTCTGTTGTGGCCAGTGCGATCCTCTATGCTGTTGCATGCTGGGGGAGCAGGCTGAGGGTCGCAGATGCCAACAGACTTAATAAACTGATCCGTAAGGCCAGCAATGTTGTGGGGATGGAGCTGCACTCCCTCAAGGTGGTGTCGGAGAGGCGGATGCTGTCCAAGATAAAGACAATGTTGGATAACACCTCCCACCCACTCCATGACATGTTGGTCAGCCACAGGAGCTCGTTCAGTGAGAGACTGAGATTACCGAAAAGCACCACTGAACGACACAGGAAATCATTCCTGCCTGTGGCCATCTCCCTGTACAACGCATCCACTTAACACACTGTTTGCTGCTACAGCTACACATGTTTCTTTTCCAACTATTTATTTATAAGTGACTTATGTATGTATGTATGTATGTATATATATGTATATATTGTACTATTCTTAGTTAGCGTATTGTCTGTCTTGTCTTAATGTTGGTTTAAAATGGAGCACTGTAACAAAAAATAATTTCCCCCAGGGATCAATAAAGTATTCTGATTCTGATTCTGATTAATGTGCCATGACGCTAACGCATACAGAAAATCCATGGCACTGATTTTAGGACTTCAAGAGATCAATATGTCAATGACAACTGGAGCGTGACTGGAAAAGCACCGTTCTTAGTCAAAGGGACGCAGAATGAGAGAGATCAAACACAACAAATGAGCACGCTTTCAAAGAAGCACAAGTAGAAGCGAGACAGTGAGAAAATGCTGAAAAACAGAATCCGTGTTAACAAGTAATAAGTAAAACATATATGTGTCAGTGCACCAGTGGGGTGTCCGTTTCCAATAAGCTCAATATGAACAGCAGGATGGGCTCACAGTGGCTCTTCAGGGTGTCAGAGTGCTCTCTCTGTGGCCTCTTGTTTGCTGCATTAAAAATTAATGTGAATCCAGTTGCACGTGAGACACAAACTAGCAGGTATTCCAACACAGGCCATGTCTTTGTGTCTCACAGTACGAGTCATCTTCTATTCCTGTATGTGAAAATGCAATAACAGCGTAACAGTGTTTGCTTAATGCATGTTTGATCAATTCACGGAAATGGACACCACACAAAACACTTTCCTATTTGGGCTTGTGAAAATGGGGTCGCAGTGTCAGTGCTCTGCATCCACCGACAAATCTGTCTATGGCAACGTCTGTCTGGAAGGCTTTTAAAAAAAGAAAAGGCATTTCTCCCGTTTGATCTGCTTGTTTTCAGGCCAGCGATGCACTTTCTTGACATCTGCATCATACATTCAGCATTTCCCAGTACAGCATTAAATATTACCAGATTATTATCTGAACTTAAATTTATGTGATCATTCCTGTCTACCTGGACTGAAGCAGAAAGTACCAAGCTGAATTTCCTAAGACCTGGTGGAGAAGTGGAGCATGTAAAAAGGATAAACACATTTAAAACTGGACGATTTTTGTTAAGATCAACCTATTTTATTTGTTTTTTTCTAGGTTCAAATTGATTCTTATTATCTTACACTCGGCATTAGTGAGGCTGTTTTAGCTCTGTTCCCTCTCCATTTAGACTGACTGACTGGTTGTCCATCTTAAACATAAGCTTTTAACAACATATATATATCTATATGAAAAAAGGGAAAACTAATAGCTTTAGTGGAAGCATTGTACTGTAAGCATAGAGTTTAGATTATTAGATATATTAGATAATATTAGAATATTATGAACATTATTTAACACATAGTGAGTCAGAAAGGTGACTGAAGATCATGGGAATCATCCAGCAGCCTACATCTACTGCAGCATAATTAAGGGAGGATTCAGGGTCACCTGATCCAGCCCTAACTATATGCTTTAGCAAAAAGGAAACTTTGAAGCGGGAGACAGATAGTGTCTATCTCCTGAATTAAGCTGGTTCCACAGAAGAGGGGCCGGAAAACTAAACGCTCTGCCTCCCATTCTACTTTTAAATACTAAATATATAAGTATATATACTTTAAATATATAAATATATAAGGATTAACACACAAACGTAGCCCTATACCTCTACAAATATATAAAACCATATTGTATTATCTCATAGTATATTTTGTCCTAACAAAGAGGAGAAAATCCAAACAGACCAGAATGAGAATATTTTGAAATTCTTCAAATTTACTTGAATAAATAATGACAATGGCTCATATTCAGCGTTTTCTGAAACAAAGAGCTCTACACCTGCACAGACTCTTCCTTTAGCCATTCTCCACCTCTCCATCAGCTTTAATGACATTCAACCAAAACGGCACTGAACACTGTTGTGGCTCATGTGGAAGAAGCAATTACAATCTAAAATCATTCAAACTGAACAGTCGCACATTTACAAGAACAAACTGCAAAGCTACCTTTTTTTAAGTCGACCTTAAATACACAACAAACAAAAATAGTTACAAGTTTACACAACGTGACAAATTATAGAATCTTTGTATTTTACCTGAATAGTGCTGAACCAGCTGCTGCAGTGTTTCAAACTGAGCCCTGGTAGTGATGTAGTAGCCGCCGCTGTCTAGCTTGCGGATCTTATAATGCTTGACGTGGTCGCCCTTGAGATCATCCCAGTCCCGTATGGATAAGGAAAAGGCACCTGAGGAAGACAGACCAGGAGGTTCGAATCACTGAACACCAAGTTCCCATTCAACACTTCAGTACTCACTTCTACCCATCCAGTTCTGCTGCTATTCAAAAAGCAGAGGCTATCACACTACACTTTTACTACAAAAGTCTTATGAGAAATATGAGAGCTTAGAAAATACTCCATGCGTTCTACTTGTGATTACACCATCAGGCAGCTGTGAACACTTCTTACTCCTAAGTAGTAAATCTGTCATGGCATAAACACACACACTTACAGGTCGATGTGTGTCAGTGTGTCTGTTTTGTGATTTTTTTTACCCTTTGTGGTTTCACTTTCTCGGATGAGATAGGTGCCTCGAGGGTTGCCAGTAGACAGTAGCTGCCTCTCTGCATCCTTACGGCCCAGTTTACCAAAGTACCAGCTGCAAATATAGGAAAAGAAGTCAAACACAGACACACTGCAGTCACTGTGTTCAAGTCATGCATAAGGTCACATCATAGTACTACTATTTCCAGGGGTATTGCCAAAAATGGTTCTGACAAGGAATCAGAAAATCCCGGACAGTATCGTGGAGCTTTTTAGTCTGATGATGCTAAAAGACTGTTAAGATAAGCGTAATTCTCAAGAGGCCATTCATTTGTCCAACATTTGTCCAACACTGTTGGACAAATGAATGAGGCCAAAATGTGTATGATAGCACTGGAACACGGGGTTTGCGATGTCATCACTGAGAGCCCTGCTGCCAGCTGACCTTTTAACATTATGTAACACATGATGAAATCAAGTGATGATGAGACGGTCAACACTGATATTATGGATGGAGAGTAACACTGACAATCTACATTCCTACATTACATATTTGTTTCGAGTATCACAACATGGCAACTAGAGGTGGGAATCACCATACATCCCACGATACGATCTTATCACAATACTTAACGCACGATACGATATTATTGCAATTTTTAAAAATATTTTGCGATATTCAGATTCTGTACATAAAGGTAAACTTTATCAATATTCATTTTATCTAATATCAAAGTCTCGCACTCAGTCTTTCTCTCATTTCAGTCAGTTTTATTGTTGACAAACTGAACGGTTTGTATTACAGTCTAGTCCAACTTAACTGAATGCAACCATCTGGTACAATTATAGCTATTCTGAACTATGCAATTTATGAAAACTATGCAGCCCATTCAGCAACTGAAGAATTTGAAAGTAAATTAAAACAAAACATTTTACATTAAATAAAAAAGTTTTAAACTTAATTAAAATAAAACATGTCTTAAATTAAAATAAGTAAACTGTCATGTTTATTGCTGCCAAAAAACAAGTTAAACACATTTGGACAGTGAAGGAATGTCAGGATTCTTGCTCAGAAAAAGGATCAACATGCTCTGAAGTCAGAGTTCCAGTCCACAAAAACTTTTTTTGTAACAAAATATCGATTTCTGCTGTCCCTGTATCGATACATTATTAGCAAACAAAATATCACGATACTACACAGTATTGATTTTTCCCCCACCCCTAATGGCAACGTGAGAGCAATAATTTGGAAAACGATTCGTGCTCAACACTACCCAGCAGCTGTCTCTGCTCCCCTCACAGATTTCTGAGTGCCCTTTCAACTGATGGATGTACTACAACCCTAAGCTCCATCAACAAGAGCATCAATTACTGCTTTGTTAGCTACATTTAACTACATTTTTTATAGAAAAAAATACACTGCTCAAAAATCTTAAGGGAACACCTGATCATCACAGTATAAGTTAGTCAGTTAAACTTTAGGGATATCAATCTGTCCAGCAAGGATGCATAAACTATTGTGAGTGGATTCTAAATGCTTTGGTGTAAATGAAAATAACAACAGGTACAGTATAAAATCATCAGCAAGACTGTCACGGTCCTGGGTCGGTGACTCAGTGGTTTTGTATTTTTGAATTATTATATAGTTTCTGAGTTCATGATTTGTCCCTGCTAGTCTCCTAGTTTTTGTCTCAGTATTTCTAGCTCCCTAGTTTTTTAGTATTTGCTGAGTTCAGGTTTTGTTATGTGCCTTCCCTGTGTTCCGTGTTGTGTCTAGTCTGTGCCTTCCTGTCCCACATTTCAGGTTCATTGTGTTAAGCTTACATGTCTTGAGTTCAGCCTGTGTGTTTCCTGTTTTACTTTGATGGTCCTGGTCCTTTGTCAGTGTAGTCTGATTTACTTCCTGTGTCTCGTTATGTCAGATTAATCCCAGCCGTGTGTTCCTCCTGTTATGCATTCCTGCCTCGTTACCTGGTGTGTATATAGTGTGTGCTTTCCTTTGTTCAGTTTGATCGTCTGCGTTTCCTCCTGCATGTTATCATCCTCTGTGGTTCCTTTGGATTACCTCTGTCCTCGTGTTTCCAAGTTTTCTAGTTTCAGGTTTGCGTTATCTTAATGCTTAGTTTTGGTTAGTTTTCTCTGTGCCACCTGTTTGTACTTTTGTTCAACCATCAATAAAGGCTTTTGTTATCATCCACCTTCGTCTCAGTTTGCCTCCACTTGGGTCCTCAGCCTCATTCCTTCCATGCCAACTGCCCCGGCAGACGTGACAAAGACAACCTCCAACAAGAGATCGTCGTTCTCTCCTTGTCCCCCTGACTCAATTTTCTTTCGTTTTTTGTTTTCAATAGGATCCTTGTCACTACTGGTAGCATGAAACAGTACCTGTAGTCCATTCAAGTTGAAGAAGTAGTCTGGCTCTTTTAGAAAGGCACATAGGGTTTTCTGCATCTCCTAATACAGTCTCACAAGTGTTCAGGAGTAGCAAGAGACATGAGAAGAGCTGGGCAGGGATATATACATGCATTAACCCTGAAGCTGGACCAGTATGTACTTCTTTGTGTGAGCAGGGCATCATTACCAGAGCCCTCCAAAATGACCTCCAGTGATCTACTTGTGCATGTTTCCCAACAACATGTCAGAATCAGATGCTATAAGGTTGACATTAGTGCCCTTTATCAGGCCCTGTGCTGACAGACCAACACCATATAGTTTGAATGGCATTCGCCAGAGAACACCAGAACTGGCAGGTCTGCCACTGGTGCTTCATTCTCTTGTCCTATGTGAGCTCGTTAGCTTACCACTGTATGAAAATGCTTCTCTACAAAGCTAAATGCACAAGAATAATATAATTCTTCACAGTGAATTGACTGAATCTTGATTCAGAAAAACATCTGTGTGGAAGATTACAATAATCCAGCCGTTTGATGTCTGAATCAAACATAATACTCTTTATAGTGTCACATAAATGCCATTTTATAAGGCCAGTAGAAAAGCTTGCCTTGAGTATAAAGTATAAACTGTTCCTCTCTCCTGAACTTCCTTTCTCAGAAGGTTAACGTGCGGCTGTCAGTCTGAAGCTTCACATCCACTAATCTCAAAGTACTTCAGAGCACATTCTCTATGAAAGTCAGCGGGTATGAACAAGTGCACGCTCACACACATATGCTACTTACTCTTCAGCCTGGATAGAGTCCACTGGAGCCACATAATTACTGGGAATGTAGCCGCTGCCACCGGTAGTGAGGGAGCGAGCATCCCACCAGTCCCCTTCACTGAAAGACAAAAAGAGGAATAGGGTGAGGAAAGGAGAACATTTATACAACTTCATTTTATATGAGCTGACATGCTCTGGTCCACTCACTTGTGCAACATATATAGAACTCTATAATCCCTATATAAGTTTAAAATTAAGAAACAGCTAAAAGAAATGCACGTTATCAAAGAACAGCTCAATGAGTTCAGGAGAGCATATTTTAGCCGCTGAAGTAAGAACATAATGACGATATAATAAAGAGGTATTTTTTTGAAGGTGTATATTATTATTTCCTCATCATCATGAACTGGGAAAGAGGGCTTTTACTTATGCTGCCCCTTTCACATGGAACATGATGCAAAAAGACTGGAAGATAGCAGATCTTATTTCATTAAATGCTTTTAAGTCCAGATTGAGAGAGCCAGAGAAAAATGTTTTTAAAATGTAATTGTTATTTATAATATGTATGTAACTTTGTAATTTCAACGTGTTGTCGCCTCTTGGCCAGGACTCCCTTGCAAAAGAGGTTTTTAATCTCAATGGGACTTTTCCTGGTTAAATAAAGGTTAATAATAAAAAATAAAAAAATCAGAAAACACGTTATAAAAAGCTGAAGCTGGTCCTGATGTTTCCTAACGAGACGAGGAAGAAACTGAGATTCTGGGTTCATCCAATCCTCATGAGAAGGCAGCAGCAAGGAGACTTTCATGGTTTAAACCAGGAGTTCGAGTTAAAGCACCACATCTGGAAAAAAATTCACAGAGGCTGAGGTGAAATAGTACTATACTAATAATTATAATATATTATAATAATTCAACCAGGCTGCATTTTGAGCTACAAGTACACTCGTTGCCAAATGCAGTCATCTGATTGGTCAGTTCTGTTTATTTAGACCTAAAAAATCTGAAAACTTGAGCTTGGCTTGGCTCAAAAAATGAAGTGTTCTATAATGTTCTACTAGAAATAATCTCCAAGGACAAGCACTATATCCCCCAGTCCTCTGAAATGTTTGTTGAAAAACTACTGCTGGCCTCCAAGTTCTTAATTAATAATAAGCAATCAATTGTAATCAAATAATAATTAAAGTTCTAAAACAGACGTCTTGATATGAAGACTATAATGTCAAAAAGGAATTTGACATTAATAACGTCCTGCACTATAGTTTCATAAGTAGCTAAATCAATAATTTTGACCCATATTAAAAATATAAAGACAAAGTATGGAGATCACAAAACACTGAGAGGTGGAATCACACCAGTAGTTTAGAGTTTCAGATTGGATTTGCCAACAAAAGTAAAAATGTACTGTAGTACAGCGGTCCCCAACCCCCCGGCCTCGGACCGGTACCGGTCCATGAGTCGTTTGGTACCGGGCCGCGAGAGTTGAGGCTCAGGTGTGAAATGTATGGTTTTCAGGGTTTTTATCGGTTTTCAGCGTTATTTTGTTATCGTTTTTATCATTAACTCGGTTTTCCTGGGTCTTTTCACGTGTGTTATGAATAAATCTTCTTTTTTCCGTACCAGTACTAGTTTTATCCGCGACACCTTAAAGGCCGGTCCGTGAAAATATTGTCGGGCATAAACCGGTCCGTGGCGCAAAAAAGGTTGGAGACTGCTGCTGTAGTATCTAACAATGTACCCTTCGTCTCTCCATCTCTGTGCTAAAACCGTGCCTCACTGACATGCTGTACCACTCTGCACTTATTACTATCATGTCCCTTACACACTGGGAAGGAATGGCTTTAGATGTGTGTGAGTTTATCTATGCATGAGAGAGACGGTTATTAGACAGAGAAAGAGACAGAGAGAGGGGAGTGGAGGAAAGGGGAGGAGCGCAGAGGCGTTGCTGAGCCTTCATTTATTCTGAATAAAGCCATGATGAGGATTGCCTGGGGACGACATCCCAGGCAGAAACAGACACGCTTCCCTTTGTTCAGAGGGGATCCCTTGGGAAGGGAGGGAGAGAGGCACACATGAAGTCTCAACAATAAACCTTCTGAGGGTAAAAAGTATGCAGCAGTAAGAGGATGTGTTTTTCTGTGTAATGTCGATATGTGTGTTTGCATGGAACCGGGGAGGCATAAACAGACGGGGTGGGGTGGGCCCCAGTCTGTCCCGCTGCCTCTTTTGTCTCCTGAAACAAACCCTTTAAACCAACTCTGCACCACCACAAAAAGACTGAAAACAACAACGAGAGTAAACAAGGAACCTCCCTCCTGTCTCCAAATGGATTCAAATCCTCTTTCCCTGTGGTGACTGCTGATGAGAGTATAATTAAATACAGCACTGTGTCGACTGAGACGAGTGGTACAGACGGCCATTCACACCACAGCACGTTTATTCATAGCCTGTGGTCGGATCAGAACAATTCAAGTTGAATTTACTAATAGTGTAATCGTGTAGTGTAGGATTCTTTTTCTTTATTATGTCTGATGAAGCTACACAATAACACGCTCAATGGTGGCTTACAAAAAACCTGAGCTGAAGGGAGTGGCTTCTAAACATTCAGAGATGTTTCCTTTAGGATGCCATCATGTAACACAAAGGAGACACATTGCCTTCTGTCAGCTGAGACTCTCCCAGAACTAGTTTGTTGCCCAGGCAGGCGGGGGCATCTGTTAGTCACTGCCAGCTCTGACAGGCTAGAGCAGACGAAGGCTTTAGGCAATTTTACTGCCTTTCTCCACCAGGGGTCAGTGTGGGCAGCTGAAAGGAGCCCTGACCATACTTGAGGCGTGGGTGGATGGAGAGAGGTGGAAAGGAGAGAAGTAAGGGAGTAAAGATATAGCAATCTATGTTTCATGCTGGGGAGAAAGACATACAGAAAGGAGGAAGAGGAGGGAGGTTGGGGCTTTAATGACACTTTTTTCCTGCTCTGGCTGGAGCCCTGGAAAGGCCGAGGTGTGTTGTGGAATGTGCAAGACAGCGGCTAAGTGGGTGTGGCGAGAAGGAAGGCTAACCTTGTTGTGCCATAAGGCACTCATGTATGGACAAGAGGCTGAAAATGAAAATGAATCAGAAGAAAACTCACATGGGAACTGCATTACCTTTTAACAATAGAGGCTTGTGCTTGTTTATAATATAGTATCAGTAAGACCACCAATACAAACATCCATGTTACTAAAATTAGCAGCACTGACTCACTTCTACAAGGAATCACGGGGAATTTGTGAACTTCTTTCCCATTTTTGACCTAAATTTAGTCTCTAAGGTTTATATAGATTGCTCCACCGTTAGAATTTACTTAGAATTTTCTCTGAAACCAAAAAGATAAATTTGTGCAATTTCCACATTATTTCTAACAAACTACTTCAAGCTGCTGCCCGATTAATTTGACAACCCATATTAGCATGTTGATTTATTTATATTTATCAAGGACAATGGAAATCAAGATTGTAAAAGCCAAAAGCTGAAAACTTAGCGGTCCACCCTCTTAACTCAATATGGTCACTCCAAAACCAGTGGGTGACAATTACCATTTATATACATTGATCTCAGTCAGGGAAAGCAAGGTAGCACTACTTGCCCAGTGAAATCAAAAAATAAACATCAATTTCAAAGCAAAAGATTTCTTTCCCTTTGCATCTCAAACAGCGCTCTTCATCATAGCCTGTCTCATCTCTCTCCGTCTCTTAAAAATTACTGCCATATTGTTGTCGCTGGAAGCAGCCTTAACTCTGAATGACTATGAGTCCAGTGAAATCTGAAGTGTGTCTCATTTCTGCTGGTGTATCTGTCCTGATTTAAGCTTGTCACAATGTAAAGTCAGCAGCTTTTTCTGGTGTCTATGTGTGAGCATTGTGGATAAACCTCTCGTATTTGACAAGAAACTGATAAGAGACAAGAGACTAGCGAGGTAGACAAGCTGCTGCTGGCTCTGCTTTCACTGCTCTGAGATCAGTTACCATCTGCACCTACTGTTAGCAAGTAAACAAGCTTCTGTGATTTCTCATCTTTGCATATAAGTTTGATCTTATTAGCCTTATAAGGAAAACTGAAGTCAATATCAGTGTTATACACTATACAGTGTTATATACTAGATTGATAGAAACTTTGTTTTCATGGTTGCATTCTTCTTACAAGTAATAAACCCAACTTTTCTCTGAAAAATAAATATTCAATTTTGAAATCCAGCAGCAATATACCAGCAACATAATACTGTCACTCCACTGTGTTCATGTGCTTAGAAATCACAAAACTAACAGCAACACTCACAGCCTACTGTTTAATTCTGAAACTATATGGGTCCCCTCTGCAGTGCTATTCTGCACATGTACTGAGCAACCTTATTACAATGAAATGTGAAGGAGAACAGGGTCACAGCGCAGTCCCAGCAGTGTTCATGCTCTCCTCAAATGTCAGCGCACTGCCGCAGGAACCCAAACAAACAGAGGCAGGCTGAGATGCAGCCGGATGCAGACACAAAGACAATGAAAACCATCAAGGATAGTTAAAGAGCTGGCAGATGATTGTGGCTCTTTTCTTGTTCAGTTTCTCACACACACACACACACACACACACACACACACACACACACACACACACACACACACACACACTTTGCTGCAGTTCTGCTGACTAGCAGAAAGGCAAGCCAACATGACTGTGGGTGTAACCTAGGCACTTCCTGTTCAGAAGGAAGTCTTGAAGTTACACTACACTCATCACTGCTGGTTGGAGATCCTGCTCCACCCTCTGTAAAATCATGACTGTCATATTGCTTGTTCAAGCCACCACTTTTACCTCATGTGAAAGGCTCTGCACCCTTTAATGCCATACCCTATGAAAAGCTGCTGCCAATTCTGGCTTTCTCAACCAGCTACTGTGGTCTTAGGTCTTATTTCATGGTTTGAATAATTGAGTTTTCAACGCTGAGGTTGCCAGAGCAGAACACAGCTTTTATGTTTCACAAACTGAAGCAGTAAAGCAGGCTTATTTTGGGCTCTTTCCTGCTCTACATTATGAAACCAAAACATTTCTTTTTCGTGTACAAGCTGCCACTTCCGACTCATCTGAAAACTTGTCTGCACCTCTCCAAGTAGCTAGCGCCATCTTCTCGTAGACTTGCATTTCTCCTGAGTGTGGACAGACTGATAAGCAGCTGCAACTTACGTGCTGTTGATAATCTGGAACCTCTCTCCCTTCTTGAAGCTGAGGTCATCTTCTGTCCGTGCCTCGTAGTCATAAAGTGCCACAAAGAGGGTGACTCCTGCAGGAGGGACCAAACCATAGTGTCAGCGCTAGGAGGATTAGCAAGAAAATCAAGTTTAAAATTACACTCTGAACTGAAATGAGCTGCAACAACAGCTCCTTCACAATGAGGATAAAGGAACAACTGTGTGAAGCACATTGTATGGTAGCAGATCTTTTTAAACTTTTAAAATCAGAACAACATGACTTTTTAGATGCAACTCCTAGAAGGTAAAAATTAAAGATCTTGTACAAGAACTTCAGCCGAATGGGTGAAGACAAAAGCAGAAAAAATGGAACTATTTGATTGATTGTATACTATTGTATGGTACTAAGGAGGTTCTTAAAATATATTAAAACTATTTTTTGGTTGGCAGTTGGAACTGTTTAGCCTGAGGTAGTAGAGACTGACTGTACATACACTAGGATAGGTTCTGCTGTAGCTCCGTAATGTCCGTTCAAAGCTTTTTCTAACATAGTCACGATCCAAATCCTCTTTAACATGTTCAGTGTTGATGAGACTCCTTCTACACACAAGTACTGCCGTCACTTTCTGTGTATATAATCAAGTGCTCTTTGAGGATAGACTGTTAGAATGTTTAGCCCTTAACTCCCTTCGCAGCATTAATTTCACCGATAACCACAAAATGCTGAAGATTCTTGAAAGAAGATCAAGGAGGAGATACGATGCTGCCAACCATGGCTAAATTGGAAAGAGCGATGGACAACAGCACCGTCCATCTTTCCAGAGAGACATTGATCGATTGCACTGGGTTGAAGTCCAATGACTAAATCAGAAACAGACAAAAACGAGCTAAAAAGATACAAGTTCAGTTTCTGTACAATCATGGTGTGTGGTGGATGTGAATACTGGATCATCTGAAAGATAAAACATAAACATTGAAATATCAGATAGAAACCTTGTTTTATAATGGTTTCAAACCATCAAACCGACACGTCAGACACAAACTAAATCCACCAGCTTCCTGCAGTTTACCACAAGTTATATTTATGACCTTCTAATACCTTTGTTAATGCCACTATGGTTAAGCAATTTGACAAAGCAATAATATTTGGTTCATGTAGTTCATTGCAGGCTTGCCCATGTCCTTGTCACCGTGGAAATCTTGTATGTAGGCTATCAATTTAGGCTAATATGTTAGAGCTGCTTGACCTGGAATTGCTGCTTTTCACTGATTTGATTCCTTCTGTGCCAGGATCGAAACCCTTGAGCAATATTTTGAGATTAATTTTAAATTGTAATGTTAGAAGAAAAAGCTGTATGTTGATTCCTGCTTCTCAGGTCTTAGCATTCTGAATATTTGAAGACCTGATTTACCAGTTAAGTCCTTATTTTTAGATTATTGTCTTCATCTTTTTAAGGATTCGGGAAGGCTTTTAGTCTAAAAGAACCAGCGAGTCTTAATCATACAGATCACGTTTACTCTGTGACACTATATGCTTTATATTTGTAGACTAACTTTTGCAGAATCAATATTCTCCTCCACCAGTTTTGTTAATTTACCTCTTATCACAGATGTAAGAAAGAACAGTATCCTTTAAATATCTATCTCAGCACTGTTTTCTGACCCTTACACACCTTTTATAGAATATGTTATTGGATAACAGGAGGTCAACAATAAAAAGAGACTAAGGAAGAAAGAAATTCAAACTGGTACAGTAATAAAAAAGCAATAGAAGAAACAATCAAAAAGGCATTTTGTCTAGACACTGGCTCAGTCAAATTCTGGCAACATTGTGACATGGAGTGATCTTTGCTTACCTTTAATTGAAGCTAAAACCCACACAGAACTGCTAAAACTGCTACAAGATAGTTTCAAAGTGTTGGCAAAAGTTCAAAATTGACCTTACAAGCCAGAGCTCCTGCTTGCCTAAAGCAAATCCACCACTTCAATTAGATAAAGCTGACAGTAATGTGAATGTAGCAGCAGGGCAGCCAAAGGTCTGACATTGAATTGTCCAGTGACAGAAGCTTGAATATGGACTTACTTCAATCCAGCCTGACTCCCATCAGACTGGCTAAAACTCGAGATAAAGACCAGTGGCCTGCAAAACCTTTTCAGCCATGCCAGCATTATCTCAACGACTCCACACAGACAAGACTGAAAACATCAAGCTGGCTGAAATAGAGCAGAAGTTGTTGTTTTCCCTTTCAAAAGCCATTACAAAGTGACTTTTATGAACAAATCTCGAATGCCTTTCTGCTTCTCTGTTTGTCACACCAAACTGCAATAATCCTGACAACAAGGCAGGTGTTGTGGAAAGTTCAACTGGAAAACCTCGCAATGTGTGAAACGAAAGCAGTTATGTAATGCTTTCAATGTCCAAATAACGATTCTACTGACTGGGACTGAGTCAAATGAATGCAACGACTTGGATAAGTGAGAGCAAAACAACCTGCTTATACAATATGAGTACTTATTAATACAGTGTGAAACCCTTACTCTGTCTTTACACTGTATTTGTAATGTTACTTATAACAGATACAACTTCGAAATCTAAAGTTGTTAACAGTAACATCTGAAAGGTTGAAACATCATTTTTATAACAGGCTTTACATGGCAGAATCTGTAATCTAGCTGTGTTTGTATTTTCTATAACATTTTACCACAAATAAAACAGATTAAACAGTTACCTCCTCCTAACCTGCTGATATCATTAGCTGCTATTAGCCCATTCTGCATCTATTAATGTGGGTATATAATGCTTTGATATTTGCTGAGTTTACCCATTTTTTGGTTAACATTACATAAAGCAGAAAATGATACTTGAGGTAATTTACAAACAACCCCATAATTTGTACAGAAAAGTAGCTGTAGCTCGATTGCACCATCTGGAGCACAGTTGAACACACATGCGAGTGGCATAATATGGCAAGTTGGTAACTACTTTGTGAAATACATTGATGGAAAGTTTTCCTCTTTCAATATTAGGTGAACATACTTCACGTAGATATGCAGAGAAAAAGCAAAAATCTAGTTCTGGTAAGTTATAGAAAGAAAATTGTTTTCTGCTGACTTTTTAGTGGATATATATAATGTCACTTACAGAGCGTGATATTTTATTAATTTCAACATATTGGCGGATGTTCTTTTTTCTTGAAACACATAAAACATAAAGGTAAGTGTAGTTCTTTATTGTTCCAAACACATATGCCACCAACAAGGAAGCCCTCTGGTGGACAAGCTATACAACGTCAACACACATAACATAGTTGAAGGGTGTTTCTTATTTCTTCTTTTTTTTAATTTAATGGCTATTACTGATACTGATAGACTGACAAACAGATAATATCAAACAGACCATTTTTCAATGCTATTTGAATGATTGTCTTTCGCCAATTAAAAAACTACTGCGATGACGGAGATACCTCTTATGGGAGGTTAAAGTACAGACAAGAACATGTAAACAGCCATACGTTACCATACGCATGCACGCAAAGCTCCTGAAAGTTGAACAAGAAAGTTGGTCTTTGAACTGGAATTTATCTTAACGACAGACAAAAACTTCTCTGATTATCTGGATGCTCATCTTTCTTCCACCATTTCATCAACTGTAACTGTAATGATATTATCAATAACAAATGATGGCTCCAGTTATGAAAATAAGACCCCAAATCAAATATTATCTTTTAACAGCTCGGAAATCCAATTTTAGTTTCGCTCCATTTGTCTCGCCTCGTAACAGGTCTCAGGTCTGAGACGACAGCAGCTGTTTGATGCTGTGGAGTGTTTGACATATGAAAGCTGAACAGGCAATTCTTTAGAGTCCACTTACACCGGCTTGATAATTCAAGTAATTTCTCATCAGAGTCTCATCAAACGGATTCTTTGTCAGGAGGCAGCAGTGATATGAAGAGGCTTGTTGTGGCGCTCTGGGTGATGGAACTGCAGATAAAGAGGACCTGCTGTTACTTATGTGAAAAACCAACACAGATGTGAGAGGAGACCTTTAAAAAGAGTGTTTGATTGAAACACTCGAGTTCTCCAACCGAACAACATCAACAAAACCTTCAAGCCAGAACAGCTGTTTGTGGTGTTTGAATGTTCGATTAGGTCAGCAGAGGTGAGCGCCAACTATAAACTAGTTTATCGATCAGAGTTGTCTGTTGTGATGCCACTCAATTAGTTACATAAGACCATGGTACTAGCCGAAAGTTTCCATTTGGGGAGAATGACATCAGCAAAAGATCAACTGATCAATAAGATTTCAGATACCAGCTCCACTGAAGGGGCTGACTGGGGCTGAGGAGAATGAGCTAGGCAGCTGTGTTATAACAAGGCTTTAAAGGGAAGGCCGGCTTACATCCAAATTTCTCCCACCAGGAGAAAATTAAAGAGCTAAACCCCTCTCTGCTTCTCTACCACCGTGTGGATTTGGATTATACAGAGCAGAAAAATAATCCACACTTTCAGGGAGTGTTCTGCTAAGTTGAGTGGAAATGCAGAGTTCCTCTGCATAGCAGCCTGGACTCAATCAAACACAAAGGATATCCTGAGTAGGAATATTCCCTACCTAAACAATGAAACCGGCACACAAAGGCCGGTGCTAATGCCAGTCGGACATTCCTGACATGGCCGGGCTGGGGTCGGACTGTCGGGGTTTTTGGGATGTTATGGGAAGTCTTTAACAGCAAGAGAAACCCCTCTTAGTTTGCTTTTGCATATGGAGGCGTATGCCTGTGGGTGGCTGTGAGCACAACACTATTACTAGGCCCAGTCAGCACCTTAATTGTGTGGGACTGAAACAAAAAGAACTAACACTCACACTTCAGGCTGTGATGGAAATCCTTCCCGTCTTCTGTCAAGCAATAAAGAGTATTTTCTCCAAGAAATTTGTTATTTACTCCCTCTATGTTGCTTGTTTGCAAAATACCATTTGTCTCTCAGCAGCATTGTCCTCACACTTCACATGACAGGACTGCTCAGATGCGAAAGCAAAGATGGAACAAGGATATGATCAGTTTTCTGCTTCTCTTCTGCAGTGATTTTCTAAGGGAGAGTTGCTCTTTTTATATGTCACACTATTCCCAAATGGTAACTAACAACTACAAACACAGTCTAATCTGTTTGCCACTGAGCAGATCTGCAAAAGAAGCTGAATATAAAGGTTTTTTTGCCCTATATCACAGCAGTGGTGACAGGCAAGCTCTGCTCTTTGTTTTCCCATTCTGTTATCATCCAAGTCCAGGGATCAAAACTGGCTGTTGTGAGCAGAGTCATCAAAGTCTTGATACGCTTCAAATGAACTTGAATTGTCTGGCATCCTCATGGCAGAATTGCAGTGGGAAAGTGGTATTCTTTGTCCCACTTGTTAATGTTAATGATACAAAGAAGTTCAAAAGACACAATTCATGGAGATAATGGTGGCCAAGGGAGGCGTTTTCAACCCACAGTGAAAGGGACGACTTTTTGTCTTCCCTGTTAATGTGCTTTTAGAATTTAGAAAATATAACTTATAAAATATAACTAAATGCTTTTTAAAACTGAAGAGAGACATTGCAGTCATATTTGTTGGGATCCTAAAGTCTGAAGCACCGTTGGATTTTATACTTCACTGTTGTAAAAGTTCAATTAGCTTCAACTCTGACTTTGTTTGGCGTTGACCTTCCAATTCGCAACTAATAAGATCACAGCTGTCCACGATGTAACCCGTGATAAACTTGTGATAGATGAAAAGGTTATTGTCTCTGTGTTTGAGTCCTCAGAAGCCTACGACAACACCGTCATGTTCTGCCACGATCTTAGCTGGAACACTACAGCATCCAACAACAACACTAATACCTGTCGACAGACATACTAGAAACTTCAGTCAGTTTCCTTTGCAGGGTAAATTGGCATACCAGCACTGTGTTTAATCACAAATTTAGGGCAAAGTTTTAGAGCACATGAAAAAATGTTTTAATAAAAGATTTGGTAATTAATGGAGGGTTTATGACTGTACGGAGATGAAAGGAAATAACTAAGGCTTCATTTATAATTTAAAACTGAACCTAAACCTTTTGTGCATAGGTAAAGCACAGGTGTAGTGTAAGGACGGCACTGGTACAATGTAGGTAAGGTAAGGTGTAGGTACAGCACAGATAAAAACAGTCAAGGCGCAACAGGAGATGTATACATCTGTGTACTTGCCACAGCACTTGCCACTCACTTGTACACCACTTGCATTTAATCATCACTTATTGTTATTTTTTTCCCAGCCTCCCGACCCCAACCACCAGCAGGTTACGGCTGATTGATGTCCCTTCCTGAGCCTGGTTCTACAGGAGGTTTCTTCCTGTTAAAAAGGAGTTTTTCCTTCCCACTGTTGCCAGTGCTTGGACAAAGAGGGCCGTCTAATTTTCTCTGTATTACTGTAAAGTCTTTACCTTACAATATAAAGCTCCTTGAAATGACTGTTGCTATGATTTAGCCCTTTGTAAATATAATCACATTGAATTGAACTAAATTGAATTGGTAAAGCTCTGGATATTGATAAATCAACCTTAAGTACCAACGCTCTTTCATGTCAAAGTTGTTTAGACATGCGAGGTACCCTGCTGGCCTGCCTGTGCAGGTACATTCATTAGTACTGTGACAAAGTGGAAAACCCATCAAGATGAGGATGGCAATATAAATTAGGTATAAAGAAGGGAATTTTGACAGCACTGCTTAGTCTCCCTACACTGGGATCTTCAACAAATGGATCTACGTTTCTGAAGCTAACATGCACGTGCTCAGGGTTTATACCTCAGGGAAAAAAACCCTAATCAGGACAGGTCTTACAGCAAATGCTAAGCATACTGTATATTACTGTGCAATTAATATATATATATTGAATCGCTTTTCATTACTTTCACATTCAGAAATAAAAATTGTGATTCCTTTACCTGTTCCACCCCGGGTCCTCAGCGTTCCCGTGTGTGAGGAAGTGCTGACTCCCCCGAAGACGGTCATCCCCTGTCCTACAGGAGCATGGAAGTTGTTGTAGTTGGGGATGGCGGTGACCCCGAAGTTGGGGTAGTGCTGTGGCGTGGGGTCGGCCCCATAGCGGTAGCCCGCTCCCTGGGAGATGCTGTTGTCTCGGTCATCTGTGAGTTTGGTTGCCTCCTTATCCTTGCATTGCACACAGCCCATTATCTATAATCTGTTCACGACACAGAAACAAGAGGCATTTTTTGAGTTTGGATAATAACTGTTGACTGGAGTGACAGGTCATTAAAAACAAAATGACTGCAGCTAACCAAAAGAAACCCATCCAACTGATTATATAAGTAATAAGGAATGAAATGTAATAATGAGCAAGGGAAATAAACACGCTACAAGAGCCTTAATTCAGGCAATAAATAAAAATTATATACTTTCAACCTGATGGGTGGATCGATAGGACGAGCTGGAGAACAGAGCTTAGCCACACTCCACAACAAACAGAACTGAAGCCATCGCTCTGTTAAAAGGTTTTAGTTCACACCATTTTCTCTACAGCTGAGATCCTTCCACTGATTAGCACTCTGGTCTGAGACACGGGGACCTTTTTTTACATAGCCTGACATACAGCTTGGTCTCTGGATGAGTCACACAAACAGTGTTTCTCTTTTATGGCCAGGAAGAAAAACAGCTCCTATCACATTGACGGTGCGGAGGCACAGAGCCATGCTGTCAATGTCACCTCGTCAATCTTAATGGATAGCTGTAGGAGGATGGAGAGTCGGCGATTGGACGCTAGTTTTATCACAGAGCCTCCTAATCAAAGTCAGTAACAATCTTCACCTGTCTTTCATGTGCTCGAAGATTTCTGTACCTATAAATCTCAGTTCATGCATCCCTGCCTCTAGCTTACAAGTAAGATTGGTCAGTATTGAAAGCAGCTCACTCTTCTTACCCAATTTAGTATATTCCTAAATAAATAAATAAAAAACATCTAATTGTTTCCTTAAAGGAAAAAATCTATAAATATAAGACTATTGGAATGGAACATAAGAAAGAATGAGCAATAAATCTTGTCTCTCCTTGGAAAACAAAATCCTGATCAGGCCTTAAGCTCTGGCCTGTTACATGAAAATATATATTCACTTCCTGTTTCTTTTTAAACCCTAGTTTCCTTCTGTCTTTTGCCTCCAGTGACTGCAGAAAAGAATTTAATTTATTCACTTGTGAAAAGAGAATATTAAATAAGGAGTGTAGGATTCCCCTCCTTCTTCCCATGATCCATGATCTACAGCAGGGGTGGGGAACTCCAGGCCTCGAGAGCCGGTGTCCTGCAGGTTTTCGATGTGTCCTTGATCCAACACAGCTGATTCAAATGACTAAATTGCCTCCTCAACATGGCTTGAAGTTCTCCAGAGGCCTGGTAATGAACTAATCATTTGACCCAGGGTGATATCTAAAACCTGCAGGACACCGGGCCCTTGAGCTCTAGAGTTCCCCACCCCTGATCTACAGCAGCAAGTGGATCACAGATCATAGGAAGGAATATGAGTCTTCTATCAATCGATAATGTCCCTGATAAACAGGATACTGTGACACAGATAGACAGAACCACATCAATAACCATTATAGCCAACGACTAAGAAAAACTGCTGAGGATATTTAACTTTTCTAGGAGAATAATCTCTTGCAGTTTCAACGTGTCTCCCAGCATCACCTTCACACCCGATTTGATGTGAATTTTCCTCATCTGCTTAGACAGAGTGTCAAAAAACTTGTTGAGCACATTCATGTTGCCTAGGGGAAGAACCATTTTCACTTTGAACTGATAATGACCTTTCCACTGGTATTCTACCCCAGGACAAGTTTACACTGTCAGTCTTATTTTCATGCTTTTGTTGTTTCTGCTGTTCAGATACCAGGGTGCTTTGATACTGCCTGTCTTGTATCTCACTGAGGGTTGGATTCTGACAGATTACTGTTAGGTTTATACCTATCACTGTTCATGGATATGAAAAGTTAAAACTGACCAAACTGATCCGTGAGACTTGAAAGTGACAGTGAAGTGACTGTCTGAGCTCTAGAACAATGGACATTACAAAATTCACTTTCTTTCCTTAAGATCAGGGATGCCCAACTCGAGGCCTTAAGGACTGGTGTCCTGCAGGTTTTAGATACCACCCTGGGTCAACACACCTGAATCAAATGATTAGTTCATTACCAGGCCTCTAGAAAACTTCAAGACATGTTAAGGAGGTAATTTAGCTATTTAAATCAGCTGTGTTGGATCAAGAACACATCTAAAACTTGCAGGAGACGGGCCCTTGAAGCCTGCAGTTGGACAACCTCTGCTTAAGATGCTCTACCAGGCACGTACTGTGTCCGTGTTCAGTTGCAGCTTGTTTGCTGGTCTCTCTTCCTTCAGTTCTGCCTTCAGTAAGCAAAAATCATGCTCTTTTGGGATGAGATCAGGTCAATGAGTTGGTCATTGAAGTATATCCCATTTCTTTGTCAGTAGCCCTTAACAATGACACACCTCCTTTAACATCTCCTTAACTTCTCCTTCAAAACCAAAGAAGAAAACTGTCTATTGTGGTCTTTCAGGCCTTTTGGCGCTCTTGCCAGTACTTTTGAGAATGTATTAGATGGTTGATATTCCCAGTCAAAAATTTCTACTATTGGTCTGACGGTTGTTGTTGGTGTTGCGTTCCCACATAGCAGACAGGTCTGGCCCGGATGTAGTGTCAAGCCAGCACTGCTGGCTGACTTCTGGCATGGTACGTGTGTTATGTCATCCAAATAGGGGCCAGGCCTGGCATAGATGGCACTGTTTATGTGATGGCATGCCACAGCTGGCCCGATTGTAGTTTGGTTTATGTGGCCCAGGCTCATAGAAAACAGGTCTGGCCCAGATCCGGCATTAAGCCTTCTGACTGACTGGTGTCATGGCAGGATGTATGTCAACCAGATGTGGGCCAGGTCTGGCAATGATGACACTGTTTATGTTCCGATTTTCCTATTTCAGTTAAAAGACCCAAATACCACGTTGCAATACTATACTGCTATGGGCCAACATTTCAAACGCAGGTTTGACAGGTTTGTGAGTGTACACTTTTTCCAAAACGTAGTGAGGGTTTACTCATGTGTACCACCGGGTGGCTGTAACTCAGGAGGTAGAGCAGGTCATCTACTGATTGGAAGGTTAGTGGTTCGATTCCTGGCTCCTCCAGTCTGCATGTCAAGAGTATGAATGTAGTTAGGAAGCGCCCAGTTTAGAGAAAGTGTGTGAATTTGGCATGTTGTATAGAGCACTTTGAGTAATCCGGGAGAGTAGGAAAGACCTATCTAAGAATCAGTTAATTCAGTGTCTAAACAGAGTTTTGTCATGTTACTTTTGTACTATTATGTTCCGGCACATGTTGTTATTACATTGCTTGACACACATTAGGCTGACATCTGGGGCCAGAGCTGAAACTGTTCTGTGCCAGCACAGGGCCGTCATTCTTTGTGGTATGTGTGCCATGTGTAAGCACATTGTGTGGGCCAGATCCGGGCCATACCAATTTTGCTATGTGGGTTGATGTTGGTTTTTCAGAGTATGACCTCCTTCATTTGCATCAACATCTCTTTAGACCTTATGTATAAAATACCTGTAATCCCCCAAACAGTTAAATACTTTTATTATATCTTTTTAACTACGGCTGCAAGTCTGCATCTAAATTAAGTCTTAACTGTTTTAAAATCCAAAAACTGTACCTCGCTAATGACATCAAATCAATTTGGGAAGAAATTCCTGTGATAAAGATAGTTGCACCTTCCTAAGCTTTTTTTTTTACTGTTAAAGGGGATTTCTTCCTCTCTACTGTCACACGGGCTTCCTCACAGGGGATCATATCATTAATTTCACCCTAATATTGCTGGGCCTTTACCTTACAATAGAAAGTGCCTTAAGAAGACTGTTGTAAACAGTTGTTTTATAAATAAAATGGAATATTCAATCTATGCTTTCGCAATCATGTGGATGCTACATCGGTCCACCGTTATAAGGAGAGAGCTTCCAAGTGCTACCCTCTCCTGGGCTTGACTCTTTGTTGATGCCAGAACAGTGACTAACCATTTAGAACAGGTGCCTCATGCTGACTGACACACTGTGACTATTCTCTTTCAACATAATTATAGACCAGTCCCTCAGATGGCACCAAAGTGCAGACAGAGGCCGAAATGCCTGTCAAGACAATCAGAGGTTGTCACAGCAAGTGGAGGTGTAGAACAGAGACCAGTCTTACTGTAATATTGGTTTGCGTTTAACATCTTCGGCAAAGATATGCCTTTCAAACAAAGTGTTCTGTTTTACTCTTTGTTCTTTCTGTATTGTATTGTATTGTATTGTGTATTATTCATATTAATCAGAATCAGAAATACATTATTAATTCCAAAGGAAATTTTATGCTGTATAATGCCAGATATTATACAAAACACGAAGTGTGGACATCTTCGTTATGTAAGGATGAAAATCAGGAGTGGACAATACCCTTTTCATCCTCTGGCTGAACTTGAGCTGACCTATGCTAAAGCTATGAAACCAGCAGACAGAGTGAATAGAAGGCTATGCATGAAGAAGCAGTGCACCAGCACACTCTGTCAGGGGACGCTGTAATGATCAGTGACAGGACGCAGGGAAGGCAGGGAAGGCTAGGCGACAACAGCAGCAACACTACGCTCAGTGCGAGCCTGTAGAGCATCTCTAATCGTACGCTCCCAGCAGAAGCCAACATCAACTGCTGTGTATTCCGACCCTCTACATAACCCACACTTGGCAGAGGCAGAATCAGATTTTATAGAAGGGAAACCGATGTATTGATCCCTCTGAGCTGGATGGAAAGCTGTTCCTGCTGTTAAACGCTAATCTATGGAGGAAGGATGATGACAGATCAGGTCTATATTCCAGAATGGATGGCTTAGCATTACAGCTGGTCACACAGAGCTCGATGCTTTTGACACATTTTTGCTTCTGATTAAAGGCAGATAAAGAGCGATGACACAGAGAAAAATAGACTTGTAAATGCACCCAATGATGCACACACAGAGCATCTCTCAACATTAATATGCAATATGAAAGCACTATGAAGGCCCTGCTGTCACTCAGAGTGGTAGCAGAAGATACAGACAGCGTAAAGTCAGAGGATTGTTCTTCTATTCTACTTCACTCTGCTGGGATAGAAGCAGCCCTGGCACCTCTTAATTGTTTAGGTTACCTTTATGTTAAATATGTTAAAAGATCCTTTACATTTGAACTTTGCAGGCCGAGTGGGTGAAATAACGTTAATTTATTAAATTAAAGCAATTTTAATCATAGAAATCACAGCACTGTTTTAAGATAAACACATGTTTATTGTTGTAGTCATTAAAAAAATGAGAAAAATAACTTTTATAAATAATGGATAACCATAGCTTATGTGTTAGCCAGCTAGCAACAGCAATGAAAAACTTTACAAAACTGAATCTGCCACCAGGTATAAGTATCTCGTGGAAAAATGGTATATTGCCCAACACCAACATGAAGAAAAAGGCACTTACATTGGGCCTTTTTAGCTATATGTTGCTTTCCCCGTGTAGCTGAAATAGCAAACTATGGGATTCCTACTGAGCAGAAGAAAATGGTTGTCTATTTCCACTGGGTACTTTTTTATGCAGTAACTTTTTAATCTATTGGATGTTTATTGCAGTCAGCTGGTAATATATCCGATAGTATATCAGGTGCAAATGTCAGAAATGGGTTTTCCTCGAAGGAACTCGGAAACAGGGTGAGGAGCTCAGTCACTCAAGGGATTCAATTTCAATTTTATTTATATAACGCCAAATCACAACAACAGTCGCCTCAAGGCGCTTTATATTGTAAGGTAGACCCTACAATAATACATACAGAGAAATGTATTATGATATGGTACTACAAGGTCATTGAGATAAGATGGAGCCTGATTATTTAAGACCTTGTATGTGAGGAGCAGGATTTTGAATTCAATTCTGGATTTAACAGGGAGCCAATGAAGGGAAGCCAAAACAGGAGAACTATGCTCTCTCTTTCTGGTCCCTGTCAGTACTCTTGCTGCAGCATTTTGGATTAGCTGAAGGCTTTTCAGGGAGTTTTTAGGACTTCCTGAATATAATGAATTACAGTCGTCCAGCCTAGAAGTAATAAATGCATGAACTAGCTTTTCAGCGTCACTCTGAGAGAGATTTTTATTTCTAATTCTAGAGATGTTGCGCAAATGGAAGAAAGCAGTCTTACATATTTGTTTAATATGTGCATTGAAGGACATATCCTGGACAAAAATCACTCCAAGGTTCCTTACAGTGTTACTGGAGGCCAAGGTAATGCCATACAGAGTAAGAATCTGGTTAGATACCATATTTCTAAGATTTTCGGGGCCGAGTACAGTAACCTCAGTTTTATCTGAATGCTCAGAGACAAGTTGCTGTTCCTCTCCGTTGAAAGGAAAGTCTAGGTTGGTTGGGTATTTGGATAGAAGGCCTCCTAGAAACCTCCTCGCTGAGGTGTTTGGGATTATCAACCATTTAGGAACCCCCGGGCAGACAGAGGACACACTGTCCCTGTGATGACTTGGGAATGCCTAGGTATCCCTCCCACAAGAGCTATAAGCTCTGGCCAGCGACAGGGTGGTTTGGACTGCTGCACCTGTGACCAAACCTGAGATAAGCCATAGAAAGTGGATGGGTGAAAGGTTGGTGGTTGAACAGCTGTTAATTTCATTCAGGTTTAACGATCAATGTCTCATTTACCAGCTGTTCAAAAAAACTGCCAATTATTTTCATGCAGGCACGCTGCCTCTGGCCAGACGTTTGATGCCAGACGTTTGGTAGCTGACAGTTTTTGATGCTCCAGACAGACATAACAAGGCTCGTGGTGACAAATGAAAGAAAAAAAAAGTCTTTGTAACGTGTCAGTTAAAAATGAGCTTCAACAAGATCTTCAGTTCTCCTTGTTATGATTACTTTTTTTTATCCTATTCCGAGAGTACCTTCACTTCTTTGAACGATATTCCCTCATTAGGTATTTTATTGTTATCGAGCAGCCATGAAACTTTGTTTATGTTAAAAATATTTTTAGGCCACAATGCAATTATTCTGCTTTTCTTAAAACTCAAATCAATTAGACCAATCACTGATGCAATCGGATTGCTGGTTCCATGCTGAATGTACTCTGCGTTCCTCCAAAGACAGCCCTGTTTGTCTGGGGCCTTCCTCCATAGCCTGCTGCAGTGGGCCAGGCTCATCACTGACTGCTGTCTTTGAACTGAAGCCCCTTTCATCTCTTTCTTTTCCACTTCCTTCCCTCCTTTTCACACTGCCCTCTCCACTGATTAATTATTCCTCCTCCACAGAAAAAAAAAAGTCACCTGCTTGCCATAGGGGCTGTTTTGCTGTTTATTCCCTGCAGTCTCTCTTCTCCTCACCCAGAGTGAAGCAGGAGCTGCTATAGAGGTGCCTAATCACTGCCCACCACCAACACAAGGCACTTCTGCAAAATGTCTCTAAAATTTGTTTATTCAACGCAAATTATTTGCCTTTAAAATGAATCTTTACAAGAAAGCAATACAGTTCTCCACGTCCTTGCATGCTACACATCAGACTAAGCACCCCTTCTATATTTCATCCTTATTCAACATGAAATCAATAAACTCTTGGTGAAAATCCAATTACAGAGCAGAACATGACCAGTAGTGGAGTTGGATCTATAATTAGTTAACGCAAAAGGCTATTCATTGGATGGTCAAAATTCATTAGGCTCTTTAATTGGAGCCAAAGACCTAAAGCACCTAAAGATGTGAAGAGCATCATTAAAGGAGTTAAAGGAATGAATATAGATTAACTCGGTGTGAAATATGATTCCTGTTAAAGAAAAGATGGGGGGATAAAGGAGGGCACTGGGGGCTTTGACCAGAGGCACAACCAACCGTGCACTTGGGTAAATAATTCATTGGATGGCTGTGCAGGCCTGAAGGTATGTCACTGTGTTTGGAGGCATCCATTGAAGGCAGCGCTCCCTGACTGCATTCATATTTGATGGGGAGGTGATGGATTGAGGTTCATTAAAATCAGGAGAGGAGGGAGAAGGCTCTGAGTGGTTGAAGTAGATGGAGCTGGAGGACACAATGTTACATTAACCCCTGAGGGAAGGCTTTTTCCTTCCCCTTGAATACTGAAGGGCTTAGGTCAGATCCTAGTGAAACTGTCTAGACTAATGATTGAGAAGAAAGGAAAGTGGTGACTTCTCCAGAGCAAGAATGCGAGCTCCTGTACTTACTCAGTTTAAGGGAGAACAACAAGGAGTAGTCACTCTCTTTTAATGATGACTTATGAAGGAGTTGATAAAGGTAAAAGTGCCCACGACACAACACTCAAGGAACTGGAGTTACCTCCAAGAATGACTGAACTATTACTTTTATTTCTCTTATTTCATATTCCACACATAATTTATATAGGACGGGGATGTAAGCATTCAATAAGTAGAGCCAAACCTTGTGTTCTTCCTATTAGCCAATAAGGGGCAACTAGTTACAAAAAAGAAGTCATTCTTGAATAAAAGTCAGTCTCATTTAATTTATAACCTCACTATTCCCATTTTACTAATGAATTAGGATCTCAATCGCTACTTTTATACTCTTCTTTAATACTACTGAAGGTCATTATGGATTTTATAATACGATTTAGAGTCAGCTGGATAATCATGATAAAGCAGGGTATGATTTAGTGTGTGGCAACTTTGCTATTGTCAAACTGTAGAGGAGTGCACAGCACTTTCCCATTGATCTCTCACTCGTTACTTCTAGCATCAAAACATGAAGATGGCAACGGCCTAATTAGAAATATCAGGCTATAAAATAATTGTCATTTATATACGGTGTACATATTTAACATAATATAAGCTCATACTTAAAGCTGACTCTGACTGCAATCGCACCCTAATATTTCCTGCCTGCTGTGGTTAAATAAAGGCAAAAAGATGCTCAGGAGAGTTAGTGTAAACTCTCTAATCTGACCTACAGTTTATATAGAAATTGCACAGCCAGCAACAATAAAAGTCAAATTAAAGTGCGTTTGCATGAGCTATTTTTCTGCCCCCTGTTAAAAACATCAGTTCATGCGCATTAATACAGCGTGCAATTTCATGCAAATTCATTTTTAAGCTCCCTTGACAATGCTGACCTTTGAGGGAACACAGAGACCCAGAAAGTCTAAAATGTAGGAGGTGTCCGTGACAGCTATCTGACACCGCCCACAAGTAATATGAAGTCCCAACACGAAGCTGCTTGCACCACCTTTTTCTGCAGCTTGCACAGGTTGGTCACTGATCATTCAACCAAATGTTTAGTTTCTCACTGTTGTAGAACAGACGACACATCACAAAATAACTGTCCACTTCACATCATCTGTGCCCTGAATCAGAGAGACATAGAATCAGAGGTGGGCATGGAGTAATAATGCAGAAGAAAAGGATTACGGGGCCTGGAAGGAGGGCATGAAGCAAAGGAGGAAGAACGGTGGCTCAACCACTGGAGGAAGATGGGGGAGGCAAGTGTGAGACGGAGCTGAAGTGAAGGAGTGAGTCGACAGGGGGGTGGAAAAGAAGGTGGTGAGTGCTGAAATGAATAGACAGAAAGAGAGGAAAATATACGTGGGTGCAGGGGCTTGACAAAGGAGCAGGCTAATGATGGGCTCGGGCTGTCACATGCTGCGCCCGTCTCTGCTGGGGGAAAGCCTTGTCTCTGCCCTCGCAGCGTGCCGTCCCACCGCTGTCATGCAGCGCCCTGTGGAGGGAGGATGTCTGTGCTGGTCAAGGTCAGTCGCTCACACACAGACAGATGGAAGGATGTACTCCCAGGCCTCACTCCATCGCTTCCTGTCTGATTTATTGATATGTACACCAACTATAAGAGTACACCCCTAAACCTGCTTCTCACTAAAGCTGCAGATTACCAAATGCAACCTATCGGGCATAAACATGTGAGCAGCCTCCCGATTTAAGAAGCCAGGTCACTACACTTGAATCAACAGTTCAACCATAATATTTACGCAGCCTTAGTGTCCAGTCACTCTGCTTTTACTCTGCACAAGACTGTGTGAAGCTGTGAAACACTGTTCACTGACGAGGATCTAAGAATAGCCCGGCTGAATGCTCGGCAACCTTAGAGAGTTTATCAGTTATTTAACAGCCGCAATACTGTGTGGGGTTACTGAAAAGGTCCGGTTAAGAAAAATAAATTAGCCATTGCATAGCAAGAATTTGCTCTTGTAAATGCAGCGACCCCAAAATTGCCAGAATCAAAATAAATCAGTGAAGGAAAACTCAATCAGTATTTGTTTTTTTAAATGTATTGCACCAAAAATCATTTTTTAGTTGATATTCTTTCAGTTGGTAATGATTTCATTCCTGAAAACCTCACACTAATTATTTCAATTTAATTTGCTTCTGTATTAACTTACCTATATATTAATTATCCTGTATGTATATACATTAAATTATGAATAATTGAGTTTTTTTTTTTTTTTAATTGTGTATTTATTCCATAATTTACTTATGGCTTTTGTTTTTTTTTTAAAATTATGTCAACTTTGCATTCTAGTCTTTATATTTGCTTTTATTTGATCTGGATCGTCAGTAAAATAATAATCTAACCTTGCTAAAGAACATTTGTTTAATAGGAGTAAAAAAAATGGAATCAATCCCATTCTAATTTGACAATCAATATGATGGACTTAAAAATCACCATGTCTGTGTGGCTTGGAGCTTGGTAGTCCTTATTCAGCTGTGGGTTCACTGAGGTCACCTGCCACATCACAGAGGAATCAATGCTGACACAACAGCACTGCTGCAGCATCTGCGGTCCTTTCCTCCCCCAGCTGCTTAGAGGGTGGCCTCTGCCAGGCTGACCAAACCATTTCACACAGAGCAGGCTCCGTTTTCTAAGGAACCAGGGTAGCAAAGGAAAAATACACACAAGTGACCAAAGACACTTCAGCTGGTCGGGTTTCAAAAGGAACACGTGGAGAAAGCTACTTTTAGCTGGCAATGACTCGGTTATGACTACAGGCCCTGATTAACGACCCAGGAACAAAGCAAGGCAGGATATGTGAAAATATATTTTCACTTGGCATGTGCAGCTGCTACTAGCTTCCCCATTTAAAGAGGTAAACTCTCCATTTTGCCCTTAAGTAAGTAGTCATGCAGCGGTTTGGCTTCAGTTTATTTTAAAGAGGTTGGGTGGAGCAGAGTCTGGAAAGCAAAGGGCTTCATAATCGTGTGCTCAGCAGCACTTTGTCTCTGCAGGAGGTCTTCCAGAGGATGCCCCAACCCCCCTTCATTAAAAATCTGACTATCTTGTGAGCTCCTCAGCCTGAACAGGATAACGCCATAGAGGATAAAATGCACTGCTTCGTGGTTCATTTCAGGGTGCAGTATCTCCGCTCTGGTTGGGATTATGAGCTGTGAGCTGTCAAAGCAAGAATAAGCCTTCCTCCTGCCTCTGCTGGGAGAGAGCTGAGACGCAACATGTTTGTCTGCATCCCTTCCTGGTGGGTGAGCGTAGATCACAACAACACAGGTCTCAACTGCATCTCTCCCAGCACTCTCCACATTGTGGAAAAAGGTACATGTCTCTGTCCTCCCTACTCCTGTCAGCATAACCCAGGCTGGGTGGAGCACGCCGTGACACCATTGTGTCAGGGCGGCTCAGCGTCAGAAGCACCGACAGTGATGAAGAGCTGGGAGAAGATGACAGTCGACACCTTGTGATCCTCCAGGGTGGAGACAGAACTCTTAGACTTTGTTAGAAAACGATTATTTTGCTCCAGACATGCTGCGTCTTCAGGTAGGAGCTGAACCTACAAACCCTGAACAGCAACTTTAACAGCAAGTGATTCATCCACTGATCTGTGGATCGCAAGAAAAATCTTGGGTTTTTGTTCCTATTAACCAGGTATATAGGTGTGTAATTTATGTATTTTAGAGAATATGAATGTGTAAAATCCCTTATTTAATTACAACCCTAAAATTTATTCATCTCAATAGTCGTAGGTGCTCATTCACGACACTGCATCTTATATGTGTTTTTATGGTTCAGTAATAAAATCTGTTCCAGATGCTCTGTGTTATGTGCTCCTTGTGGTCTGCCTCTGCTTTATTGAATAAGAAAGAAAAAGTTCATGAACCTTCATTAAATGGCATACAAGGTTACAAACATCCCAGCCGCAGGCTCAGAAACACAGGGAGCTGCTTGATGTGAACCCTGCAGACGTGCTGACAGCTGACCTTCTGTTAATAATGCAGCTGTGTCCAGGACTTGACCTGGCAGCCCCCCCACTCTTCCCCTGAGCCCTGAATGAATCAACACCAACACGAGATGCTACGTCTGCTCTCCTCATTGAAATATTCCTCGGCTGCTTGGAGGAAACTGTCAATTAGCTTTCGGTTTTATTCAAGTGCTTTGCTTCAACTGAGCAAGGTAGAAAACCTAACATGTAAATTAGAGATGGACCGATCCGATATTACGTATCGGTATCGGTCCGATACTGACCTTAATTACTGGATCGGATATCGGAGAAAAATAAAAAATGTAATCCGATCCATTAAATATCACGAAAGCACCTCACAAAACTTGCAACACGCCGTAACTCGCCTCAGAACGTTAGCACGTCGGAGCAGTATGCATCACGTGATAGAGCGGCTGTGGCATGCGGGACCTGTCGGTGGTTTTGCATTTGGAGCTTCGCTAGCAACCTGGCATTTCATCTCCGACAAAGTTATCCCCGAGAGAAGTAAAGCAAGTGTGTAAGTCCATCTCTGAATGTTTGTAAAGCATTCCTGCGTTAAGCTTAACAAGCGACTGCCTCTCCTGCTGCTACTTCAATCATGAAACTGCTTAACGATCAGCTGATCGGCTTTTCTGTCGCGAGTCCGTCTCTCTTGTTTGTTTTTGGCCCACTTTGCACCAGAAAGAGGAAACCAGCGGCTGAACAACAGCAGCACGTTTAAGCTTGATCAGCTGTTGTTAGAATGTATTTAATATTACTTTCTACTCCAGGATCTTTTTCTACGTAGCTGACGCTGGTAACTGTGCAGGGGCGGATCTAGCAAAGTTTAGCCAGGGGGGCCGATAGGGCATTAACAGGGAAAAGGGGGCACAAAGACATACTTTTCTTTCTTATTCTCATTTAAAATGTCTAGCTTTTAATAAATAATTATCCGAATCTTACACCCAAAGTTTTAATTTGATGTAAAATGAATAGAAGTCAATTACTGTATATAGTGACTATTAAGTCTAATATATATACCCTAGTAAGCTATAGTACTTTTTCCTTTGGGAAGGTACCATCTGTGCAGTCTGCAATTTTGTTGAAGAAAGATGTTGAATCTATTTAATATTTCTTGAAAAATAATTGATTTCTGTGCATTTTTTTTTTCACACTGCATCAAATTAAGGTTGATTAAGTCGATTAAGCATCATGAGGTGGAGCGTGAGGGGTGGTTCCCTATTTTTTATTTATTTATTTTTGTTGTTGCTGGGAGTTGGAACCCTATTAGTTAGGTTGCTTAATATTTATGCTAAGTACTCTTTAAAATACCAGAATAGGGAGGATGGTGTAGGTTTAAGTTTATTAGATTGATCAGTATTGCTGAACTATGAATTTATTTATTTTTTGCATACAGGTATAACAGAATAGCTTTAGTGTAGTTGTTGTTTTAAACTTGAGTAAACTTAAACTTAAAGTTCTTTTATTGGTTTTTAAATGTCTTAATGGTCTTGGGCCTTCTTATCTCTCAGATCTGCTTTTACCATACGAACCCTCGCGGACCCTGAGGTCCTCTGGTACTGGCCTTTTGATTGTCCCTAAAGTCAGGACACATACTCACGGAGAGGCAGCTTTTCAGTGGTATGGTCCTCGTCTGTGGAACAGCCTGCCGGAGGAGCTCAGGGCCGCAGAGAACGTACATGTTTTTAAGAACAGGCTCAAGACCCACCTTTTTAATTTAGCTTTTACTTAGCGTTTATTTATTTTTTATGCTTATTTATTCTATCTTGTTATTCTATTATTAATTTAGGATTTACCTAATATTTCTTGATTTTATTCTTATTCATTTTTTAATCTTCTTACTCTATTTATATTTATATTTATATTGTATCCTGTTCTTATTTATTTTATCATTTTACCCTGTATACATCGTATTGCGTCATATCTCCAGTGTTTCCTCGGAGGGCGCTCTCTGCACCGGGGCTGTTATTGACCGTGGCTGCTGGGTCTCTGGGGTCCTCTCAGCCTGGTTGGGGGGCTCCTTTGCCTCCCTCCGGCTGTGTGCCCAGCCCGGAGGCTGCGGTCTGTGACCGGCTCCCGGTGCAGACGGCTCTCTGTTATAATGTTTCCTCACTTGGCTCATGCGAGCCCAGCCCAATTTTTACTCTTTAAGTGTGCGCGTGTGTGTATGTGTGTGTGGGTGGGGCTGGGGGGATATATGTGTATTGAGAGTGTGGGAAGTGAGTTGGAGGGTGGGGTGGGCTGCTTTTAACTATGTAAAGCACTTTGTGCTACATTTTTTCTGTATGAAAAGTGCTTTATAAATAAAGATTGATTGATTGATTGATATGAACTTATACAAAATGCAGCAAGATGTAAATATGTGTTTCAGCTTTACTTTCCTCCCATAAGAGTTCATCTGGTAAAGAAAACAACTGTGAAAATGAAAAACATCCAAAAATCCTGACTCCTTAATAAGTCACAGTTCCTCATTCACTTCACAAATGTCACTGTGATTTTGTCACCTCAGACATATTTTTGTGATCATGTGATAGGACTGAGCCATGTATATGTATGTATATATATATATATATATATATATATATATATACACCCAGCACGCCCCTGCGGGCGGTTTATCCTTCAAGCTCGGGTCCTCTACCAGAGGCCTGGGAGCTTGAGGGTCCTGCGCAGTATCTTAGCTGTTCCCAGGACTGTGCTCTCCTGGACAGAGATCTCCGATGTTGTTCCCGGGATCTGCTGGAGCCACTCGCCTAGCTTGGGAGTCACCGCACCTAGTGCTCCGATTACCACGGGGACCACTGACGGCACCCTGGCGACAAGTGGGCTACTGGAACAAGAAGGCATCGGTGGGCAAGAGACGAAAACAGGGCGTTGTTGGAATGAATAGGATATATGTGTGTGTATATATATATATATATATATATATATATATATATATATATTAGGGGTGCAACGATATTCGTATCGATATTGAACCGTTCGATACAGTGCTTTCGGTTCGGTACGCATATGTATTGAACAATACAAAATTTTTAATTTATTTTATCAACTTTCCTTCTGACGATGCTGTCTGTGTTGAGCGCTCAGTGAATCTGCGTTCGACTACTCCGCCTAGGCTGCACTGTCGAGCGCAGATCCACTGAGCGCTCCACACAGACAGCATAGTCAGAAGGAAGAGCGCAGGGCAAGCTAGCAAGACATAAGTTAAGCTCTCCTTGCAACATGGACCTCCCCCACCCTCATTCAGATCTGGTGTTTGGAATTATTTTGGTTTTCATGTGACGTATGACCCTGAAGGTAAGCGAGTCATGGACTAAAGTAAAACAGTATGTTGGATGTGCCATGCAATGCTCAATTACATGGGTGGGAACTAGTATGTTAGCGCAGTTAGCTCGTTAACGTGTTGGCTGTCTAGCCCCATGCACAGGGCGATCGGCGGTAGCTCGTTAACGGAGATTTGCCGTGTTGTGGCGTTAAGGTCATTTCAACGAGATTAACATGAAAGCACTAGTGGGAACACAACGAATATGACTGCACATTTACGCCGACATCATCCTAGTGCAAAGACAAAAACAACAAGCATGCTACTAACTTTAGCCGAGTCATTTAGACAGCTGTCTAATATGCTGCTGAGAATATAGCCCAGAAGAAGCGGATAGTATAGCTTTGATTTTGGAAAGAGACATTTCTCTGTAATAAACTCTCTTTTCCAAAGATGAGTGATTCCTCAATCAGATACAGGGCTCGCAAAATCGCTAGCCCGAGGTCCTGGGGCTAGAGATTTTTCCAGTCGGGCTACCAAAATCTATCTCTGCCCTGCCCGTCGGCCTATTGTAGGAAGGAAAAATATATGTCAATGCTTTTGCATTCTTTCGGAAATGTAGCTGGGTAATTATGTCATTGGCATCGGTGAGCCACTGTCAATATGTGACATATTGAAGTCGCGTTTGAATTTGCGCTTGTTTTTTGCTTTCACTTTGCAATCGCGTGAACTGTGTATAGAGAGCGACAGCACTGATCTGTGAGTGATGATAATTTGCGCACCAATTCCTCTGACATCGTCTTATTAATTGTTAGCTTACTATGCAAACATGGCAAGTGAAATCTCCCGCAGCAAGCTTAAACATGTGAGAGGTTGATCGCGCAGAGAATCGCTGAGCTTATGTGAGTGTGTGTGTAAAAGCAGCAGGATATATATTTCAGTTCTGCTGAGCCAAATAAGACAGGTCAGGGTGAAGAAGTGACAGCCAAAGAAAAGCTTACCACAAAACGGAAAAGTTATGACAAATCAGACTATAAGGCAAAAAGAAAGTGCAGCTTTATGGTTTCATGGACAAAATAATTTCTGTGGCTGCAATATGATGAGCTAAATAACCAGGGCTGCACATAAGTGGTCCGCAGGTGCGCATTCGCTGTCAAAATAAAAAACACGCACAAGGGTTAGGGTTAAATTTAAAAACTGTACTTTTGAGTTAAAATATATATTTATAATTTTAATAAATGACAAATTAAAAAGGCATGAACATTTTTTTGTATCGAAAAAATATCGAACCGTGACACCAAAGTATCGAACCAAACCGAACCGTGAATTTTGTGTATCGTTGCACCCCTAATATATATATATATATATTCAAGTATTCAAGGAGCTTTATTGTCATTCGCATCACATGTTTACATGAGGTGGAACGTGGAACACAACATTGAGTGCTAATACCAACTCTCTCATGGGGCATTAAAATGTCCATCTTGGCTAAAGGATCATTTTTCAGTAACAGTAATTGCAGGTCGGGGTAGTTGGTCAGCATGTCAGCGATATCCTTAGAACACACACTTGAGGTTCATTATTAAAATAAACCCATGAGTGCAAACTTTTTATTTTTGGCAGTGGTTGTGTATCATAAGTGGTCTAAGTAGTTTGAGGCCAGTGATGAAGAGAGGGGCTATATCAATCCCCAGTATGATATAACTACACTTTTTAACTGTGAATTATGCAAAGTAGAGTCTAACAATAAAAATATAGAGAAGGAAAGTAGAAAATACATTCAAAGTATGTGAGTCCAATCGTAACCCGTCCTGTAAAATACAAATTAAGAAAAAAAAAAAGTTGATAGCTTACTACTAATCAAAGTCACAATGCAGCCTAACTTTACTCCTACATCACGAAAACTGATACTTTAGAAAATGTAAAAAGCAAAGGTACTTTTTCTTTGGTACTGTAGATACCATTGCTAGTGTACAGCATGTACAAGTGTTCTACTCTTGCTTTACATACTGAAGAAGAAGAAGAAGAAGGAGAAGAAGAAGAAGAAGAGGGAAGCCCACAAGCACAAAAAACTACAGATGGCATAGTAACAACTACACGAGGAAGATGGCTACTCATGCAGCTGCTACGATAGTGCTGCTCTGACTCATTGATAGGAATGGCAGCGTATGGAAGTATTTTGTGTTTAAGGGGGACCCAGGGATGACAAATGATTCTCAAAAGGCATTATGGGGTCTTTTGGAATAAGGAAGGAAATGCTTCCAATTTAGCAAATCACCTAATCTCCAGATCTGTCCGAAGACTTCAGTTGACAGTAAAAACATCCAAAATATCATCCTTCTTACATCATCCTAAACTGCATGCTACCTTTTTGTTTGATACATCTAGCACTGCCATTGTCAGGTCACGTTTTGTACACCAGGCTGCAATGTTTGCAATAGCTAACATAACATAATTATGCTAACATAATGTAATTAAAACAGTAGGATATTCTGCAACCATCCTAACATTTGAGTCTGTGTCCTGTAAATAAAATACAATGTTCATATTTTAAATAAATGTTCTGTCACCATATCTACATGACTGCTAAACTTCTAACAACCCTAAATCTCCCTTGTAAGTGGCTTTCTGGTGACCTGCTGGAGGTTAAGAGGTTATTTTTGCAGTAATGATGATAAATTGGACACATAGGAAGTAGAAACAAACACTCCACCTAACCTGACCCTATTACAATGACATCCCAAAGAGAGGATTTGAAAAAGACTGTCTACAGGCCGTGACTGTCTGTCATGTACAGATGAATGTGTTCTGTGTGATCAAAGTGTTCTCTCAATGCTCTGCACCAGAGAAAGAAATTCTGCAGATCAACACTTCTAGTGCCCTGCACAGGAAAGCCCTGCTGTCAAGACATCCTCGCATTAGCGAGCACAGCCTGAAGCTGCTGCTGCTGCTGCGCTGACTGCATTCTCAACAGGAAACAGGAGGAAATAAAACATTGTTAGAGCGTAATGCTGCAACTTCCCCAAGTGCTCAGCATCCAAGACAGCACGACAAATGCTAGCAGTGTCAGGGTCATGCTCTCTATTCAAATGCTATTAATAGAAAAACAGCTGTATGGACGATGATGAGGTAGGGGCTTTTACTTAGACTACAGGGAAGCAATATAAGGGCTTTTGCCTGATATGGAACACATTCACTGTGATAAAACCTGGCTGCTCGTCCTTCATGGGCAACCAACACATCTGAGCACACTGAGGAATGCTGTATTCAATTTAATTCAATGCAGTTTAGTTCAATTCAAATTTATTTATTTAGTGCAAATCACAACAACAGTTGCCTCGAGGTGCTTCATATTGTAAGGTAAAGACGCTACAATAATACAAAGAAAACCCCCACAATGAGACAACCTCCTTTGAGCAAGCACTTGGTGACAGTGGGAAGGAAGAACTCCCTTTTGACAAAAATAAACCTCCGGCAGAACCAGGCTCTGAGAGCAGAGCCGTCTGGTGAAGGCAGTGAGGAGAGGAAGACATGACACAAGATGTGAGAGCGATCCAGATATTAATAATCACTAATGATTAAATGCAGAGTAGTGTATAAACAGATATGCTCAGTGCATCATGGAAATCCTCAAGCATCCTGGGCCTATTACAGCGTGAGTAAAGAATGATTCAGGTCAAAAGGATCTACAGACTTCTGAAGGTTTCCTGGTTTATGGTACAAAGATGTCACCAGTAAAAACACAAATTAGATAAACTGAAACAAAGAACTTTTCTTGAGCTGCAATTAAAAACAAACTCTTCAACATTTGACCATTGGGCGGTATAAAAACACAGACGTCTGAAGGTAAGTTTAACAGTTTCCTTGCTCTTTATTTGATCTCGTTTAATAAGCTAGATGCTGTGTTGTAGGGCTGCCACAAACGATTATTTTGATAGTCGACTAGTCACCGATTATTTATGCGATTAGTCGACTAATCAGATCATCATCCACTGGACGTAAAACTACAGCTTATTGCACCAGCAGCATCTGCTCTTATATAACTATCATTAGCTTACAGCTTTAAGCTTTTAAGGTGCTAACTAAAAATAAAGACAAGATGATAGTTTATTCAATTTTAATGAAATTTGCAGATTGTTTCGGTGAAGTTTAATAAACTCCTTGCTATCTAAAATATAACAGGACAACGGAGTATATTCTCCAGCATCTCACACTTCTGATAATCAGCTGTCTGCTTGACGTTTATTCAGCTGTGTAAAAACTATAACTTTAATCTCAGACAAACCGATTTACTCAGGAACAAATAAAATACTAAAAAAAAAAAAAAGCCAAACAACAACATTTTTAATTTATCTAAGTGACTCATATATATTTAACCTGAGTAGCGAAAGACGGCGGTGGGTTTGAAAACAATTTGCCGGGAGTCCGGTGTTCTCACCGCGCTAGTGACCTAGCCCCCGGCTAGCTATCGAGCTAGTGGGTAACAGACGTCTCTGAAAACGTCGGAGCGCTTTTGAAAATATGTGGTGTCCTGATAAACTGAGCCGATATTTGAGGTTTACACAGCTACATTCTCGGCTGAAAATATGTTAAACGTTTATTTTGTGACCCAGAAAGAATAATAAGAGTAATATTAAAACTAACTAGCTGCCGCCATTGTTGGAAACTGAGCTGGGCCGCGCTATGAATTCTGGGACACAGCTGCTTCTTCTTCTTCTTCTTCTTCGGGGTTTAACGGCAGCTGGCATCCTTGTACATGGTGCTGCCATCTTCTGTTTCAGTCCGTTATTACACTCTTAAATCCTGCTACTTATTCCTGCGTCTTTTGGGATCTTACAAAGCTTCAAACGACGCGTCGACTATTAAATCAGTCGTCGACGATTTTGATAGTCGACGTAATCGTGACTAGTCGACAAATCGTGGCAGCCCTACTGTGTTGTGACACATTTGGGGCAATAGGTAAAAAGTCTGTTCTAAAACCTGCTCTAAAACTAAAGAGCTGCTCCATACAGCGCCCTCTGCTGCAGATCAACAATGCATTTCTCCGTTGGGAGGCTTGCACTCAAGACTTTCTGCTGCCTAGAAGATGCCTATTCAAGTAATGCATACCATCAGAGGTGTACATTTAGGAGATAAGCCAGATTCAAACCTTCCTTTACATTCAAAACCCATATCCTGCTACGCTACCACGATATCACAAATCAGACAGCAGAAGCAGTTCTAGTCCTCTGGAGAATCCCAAACAAGTCCCTTAAAAGAAACAGTCTGCTCAAATTAGCTCATGAATACTTTGACCATAACAACACAACAACTATTCAAATTTGGCTGATGGTGACAGGCAATAATGGTTTGATTCTTGTTATAATCACTAAGGCCCATTTATAGCGGTTCACTATATCACACCATAGCATGCTGTTGTCACCAGCTAATACATGTTTTTTAAAATCTATGCGAGATGTCAATAGTTTTGTGTCTACATAATACTTTGAGAAACAGAAACCACTGTATTTTAACAGCTGATATTCACTTTAATACCAAGAGGAAATATTTTGATAGAAGAAAATTTAACAAAAGGTCAAAACTCACAAAAACAACCATGTTTACTGTAACTAGTGGGTGATGCACCTTCCTGTAAATGTAAAAATGTGAAGAAGGTGCAACAGTCTGCTGAATCCTCCTGGCAGAGCGCTATAACACATTGACAGCTAGCTGAGCATCATCACATTATGACTGCTAGCAGGATGTGGTTAAAGCCCCAAATATACCTTAAAGCATGTAAGCTTGTAAGTTTCCATTCATGTCACTGACAATAAGGTTGTAGGGGAGCTACGTAATAATGGCTTAGGCATGAAAAAATATACTGAAAATAACTATTCAGTTCTTCCATTTGGAGGAAGGCAGTTTTGCTGAGGAAATGTCTTACCCGTCATTCTAAAAATAGGCCACAGAGGCCTACGTGCCCTGCTCTGAATCTCTGCATTTTACCTTAGCTGAACAGGGGTTTGACTGTGGCTCTTGTAGCTCGTAAGGTGTTTCAGGCAGCTGACTGACGTTTCTGTCCAAAGCTTGTATGGTATTCCTTCTCCATATCATATGCATCATATGTTTTAGTACAAAACAGCAACATGCATGCATCATGTTGTACACAGAGGACACATGAGTTTGAAAAAAGTAACAGATCATATAAAAAATACGTACATACAACCGTAAGAGTGCACTGAGTAAAACGCATTCTCATTGAAATGCAAATGATTTAGCCTAATTTAATTGCTGTATATAACTTCTTCGTATTATTTATACATATCAGATACTTTAGCTCACTTAATGGCTGAGGCTTACATCATAAACAGCAAACAAGCTGGCGTTCAGGCCTCATTTTTCGCTCTCTTTGTCAGATTTTTTTCAGCTACCGCAAGATATATTTGGTTGTATATTTGCAGTGTTCGTTGTGGCATTTTGCCTAGACTGATGCTGCTTTCAGGGTGAGTGTGGCTGTCTCAGTGCAGCCACAAGTCCACCTTACACGGACGAGCAGATATGTGGTGGTATTTGTGCCACATCTAGCCCACAAAGAACTTGATGCCTGGACTACATTTGGCGCAGACGACACTTGTGAGAGCCTCAAGTGCCAGAAGCCGAAAACATTAGACCCAAACGATTATGTCCATTTGGGTGGCATCATAAGCCTTTATGATCTAAGTACAGAACAGACATGCATGGATTGCTTTTCAATCTGTGGTATCAGACTTGACAGCAAAGAGAAACCAATAAAAAATTCCAGACGTATGAATGACAGCTGAGGGTGACTTCCTATTTAGAGGCAGGGTTTTCCTTTAAGCAGACGAGCCACAGTCGCCCATCGCCAACCTGATCTGTCTCTCCGGCCCTGTTGCTAGGTTACCGCATTCCAGAGCACACTCAGTACTGTGTGTCCTTGCTCTGCCGCCAGAGTTGGGTCGGAAGAGTCTGGGACTGCAAATGACACAGCAACCGCGATGCTTTAGGAGCCTGTGAAAGAAGCCGACCCACCGAGGGATATTTTTTGGGAGAGAGTGTATAGAAAACTGCACGCAAGCGTTTCTATCCGAGTGAGTTTGTTTGTCACTGTGGCTGGGCGACTTCTGACATGAGATGCTGTGATCCAGCTGTGACTTTTTGCGCCAGTGTGTGCAGCTGTCTGGCTTAGTACAGCACGTTCCTCCACACACAGCTGTCTAGCAGCAGCAGCGTCTAGACAGCACCCAGACTCAGATACGCCCCGCAATGCACAGCGCCTCCAAAGAGGATTGTGTTCCGGCTGGGGATAATCTTTGAGGCTCATCATTCTTTGTCTTTGCTCGCTTTATGTACGTGGCTACACGCTCAAACATGCACACACAAACAGGGTTACACACCAAACTGCAAGGGTGCCTACAGCACATGCTGACAGTTTCTGATTAAACAATTTGCCTTTAAGCCACTTTGATCACTCAACAAAAACAACACACCTATGTGTATAGACCCTAATGACAAATTGGGGTCATTAGGGTCACTAGGTCTTTATATACCTCTCTGCATTTAATTATTTGTTATTATTAATTTCCAGCTCTCTTCCACAGAATGTCTTTGTCCTGTCTCCATCCACTCACCCCCAACTGGTCGTGGCCCTTCCTCAGCCTGGTTTTGCTAGAGGTTTCTTCCTGTTAAAAAGGGTTTTTCCTTCTCACTGTTGTCAAAGTGCTTGCTCATAGGGGGTCATATGATTGGTGGGGTTTTCTCTGTTTTCATCGTATTATTGTAGGGTCTTTATCTTACAATATTACAATTACAATTTCTTAAAGGGTAACTTTAAAAGTACATTTCTATTAAAACTTTATTCTCCTATATGTTAAATGCTCAATTGAATTTATTCCTCTCTGCAAACAGAAGACATTTTGCCTATGATAACAGGCCAGTCAGTTCAGTTCAGTTTATATAGTGTCAAAACACAACAGCAGTAAGCACAAGGCGCTTCTTAGTAAAAGGTAAAGACTCTATAATAACAGAGAGAAAACCCCACCAATCAGATGACCTCCCTGTGATCAAGCACTTTGGGAACAGTGTGAAGAACAGGAAGAAACCTCTGGCAAAACCAGACACAGGGGGCAGCACCTTGAGGTTAGTGTGCACCCAGGGATATTTGGTATACAGACCAGAGCAGCTAGGGATCGAACCACCAATCTATCAGCTTGAAAGCTGGAAGAAAACCAGCAAACACCTGCACTACCTCCTGAGCTAAGAAGGCTGATTAAAACCACCAGCCTAATGTTGTACCACTTAATGCCCTTACAATACATCTGACTAGTTGGGGATGGAAACCGGGCTCTTTGAAATGCTTCTTGATCAGGTTGTCAGCATTGCTTGGTTGCACAAGTGGAAACTGATGGCATATGTATTAATCACAAAACTGCATGTCAGCATTTATTTCTTTAGGCAACACTGCCGTATCATGTTTGAATTGTTTGAGGGCAATGCTGTAAGAGCACTGAAAACCCAACACTCACACAAATGCATACGTTGATGAATACAGGGTTCAATGTCTTACTCAAGGATTCTTGGACATGTAGCGTAGAGAAGCCGGAGATCAAAGCACCGTACATACTAATATTTAACACCTAGCAGAATTATAGTGCACTGGAGTGTCGTAACGATGACCTGTTCTTTGCAGTTTGAGGCTACATCAAGCAATAGGGCAGTGATGCTGAGTGACCGACTGACATCACTCAATCTTCAATCATTGTTCAATCTTTGATAAGCCGTATGGAAACAAACACAGGAAGTGTAGTGGACCTGGCTCTCTGGAGATGCCTAACCTTAGCTCAGTTGGAACAACATTGGGCATAGCCAGCCTCAATCAATACATCTATAAATGGGTATGTAAATGAAGCACAGATACTTTATAACATTATGGATCACTGTGCCAGTTTAAAAATGAGTTTCATCTCTCTGCCATCTGCATTTCACCTCAGAATCAATGTACCCTGTCTGGTGGAAGCATTAGTTCTGCCAAACCACAGCTTCCATTTTTTGAGGCAGACTTTAGGTCACCACGGTAAGTAAAGAGGCCAGAAGCAGGCCACAACTAATTTGCCCCCTGTTGCTTGCTCCATGTCTGCACTGAGGCTACCACACAGCACAGTGGGTGAGTTCTATTAAGATCAATCCACTGATAATGTCTAAAGAGATGCTGATGTAGCAGCAACTGATAGATGGGAGTCCTTTGGAGTGGCGAGTCAGCTTACTGCACTAAATATACAGTATGCATTCATTCTGGAAACACATGCAGTAGAAAACTGAGAACAAAAGACTGATATTGTCTTCAACTCAGAGGTTAAACTCTGCCTCACATCCAACTTCCCTTTCCTTCAGTTGTTTTCTCTCCCCCTTAGTGCAAAAGACATAGTCAGGGTTTACCACAATGTACTGAGCATTTTTTTTTCACTTCTCACTATCTTTATGTTATTATACCTTTCTGCACTCAATCATTGAGCAGCTGACCTCTCCCATCAGTCAAAACACTGTGGTTAAAGTAGCACTAATTCCTGCAGGGCTGCTTATTATTAAGCTGTGGGCTGAGTCCCAGGGGGCCCGAGGCCAGCATATGGCTGGAGACCAACAGCCATCTTTATCCCCGCCCCCATTATAATTAAATCTACATCACCGCACTGATGGAAACTGTGGCTGATTACTGACAGGCCACACTGGATAGCATCATATCAAATTGGTCCTTTCTTAGTGTTTGACAACCACTAACCACTCAATGACCCAAAGTCAGTAAACTGTTAAATAACCCATAATGAGAAAGCTAAGGAGGACCTCGGGAAGCTGTAAGGAATGATGTCCCATTTCATGTGCTACATGTCGATAACTGAACCTCTGCAAAGTGATCTCTACACCCATGGAGACTGAGAGGTTTCTGCCACAGAAGTTTCCTTTGTTGGATCAATGCTCGTCTTGCCTGGGTGGGTTAAGATTAGGCTAATTTGCAAACCAGAAATGTTTCCAGCCCCGCCAGTGTAAGGTTTCCAGCCCTGCCATGGCCGACTGAAAGACTCTATTGTTGGCCTCCGTGAAGACGGGTCCATAATAAGCCCTTCGAAATGTGAGGGAAGGAAGCCCTGTTAAATCCAGAGCGTCCCACAGTTTCAGCCACAATATACCTGTCACAGCTCTCAGTGGGCTGGGCAATAAGTCTAAAGCTTGTCAGCAAAGAGCTACAGCTGCTGTTGTTTAGGATGTGTGATTGCCCCACCCTGCTTATTTTTAAACTAGCCCATAAAAAAAAAAAAAATCAGTGTTCATCTTCTGGCCATATGGTGGCCTAGTCACTTAATCTGCATGCCTACAGACAAGGAGCTCTCCCAGTTCTCTTATTTCTGTGCTTATCCGCCACTACATGCAGTTGAGATTAACAAGAAAGAAAAGAGGGTGTGCTGACTACGTCATCACGAAAAATACCCGTCTAATTTCACAAGGAGATGCGGGAAATAGGTGCGAGACATAAATTATTTAACAGATCCAGGGCAAGTCATTAGCATGCTGCAGCAGATGTGCTTTTGGTGGGCTCTTTAGCAAATTGGCCAGTCAGTAAAGCAGGATGAGGTTATGTTGCTATACCATCTGCACAGTAGGCGCAGCAACACACTGCTGCCAACATGCATACACAAGCTTTAAACTTTCCCAGTCAAACAAACACGACTGATCAGTTTAAGGAGACGCACTTCATAAACATCTTAATCCGAGACGAATTTCAGCCTTCTGCTTGTGGCCCCCGCCCACATGCCTAACCTCGATCACAAGCTTGGCTATGGATAGATGAGGGGTTAAGTAATATCACTGAAATGTGTTTCCAACCGACACTGAGTTCCACTCAAGTGAATGAGGGGGTGAAGCATCAAAAGAACTTTCTGAGGAGGTCGAGATAAAAACCACTCAGAACAGGTGGTCAATCATTCCACCTCTTCTATGGTTGTTTGATTTTCCACCTCCTCCTGCTTTGTTTGAAAAAAGAACAAAAAAGAAGAAACATTTCAGGGTAGGCAGATGAAGAATGGACCAGAATGCATAAAATTCTGTGCAGGCAGTTACTGGAAAGCAAACCTGTATTTTTGGTCTGTTTCACTGTTTGGGTGTACATCTCTCTCTATATATATAACTCTTGATATTCCTGTTACATAGTTCTGTAACCGTACGGGGCAATGCTGCAGTAGCAATAAAATGCACCAGTTTTTCCACAGACCAGAATAAAACACATCATCCTTCCCCGACACGTAGTAAAAGCACCCTGTGATCTCTGGGAAACGTAGGAAAGAGTCTTGAACAATAGAACAAATTATTTTCATAAGTAAGAAATGCAGTAAGTAAGAAACACACAGACTTTACTTGGCCAGTCCAACCAGGTATATTAATAAACAACAACACATATAGGGAGAGTCACATTATCTTTTTAATACATCTGGAATTGATTTACTGGGCTGGAGAAGTTCAACTCAGTGCCTGAAATTAGCCGACACCTGAAAGCCTAAGGTTGACAGTTTCGAGATGACTGCCAATCCGCAGGGAACACACACCTAACTCCAGGTGGATGAGTTGTAAAATAAGAAAAAAATACATCCATGTACAGCAGTTCTGAAGTGGAAACTATCCATAGAGGCCCAAATCCTTTTTGTACCAGGCTGTAAACATGCTTTAATGATGTAAAGTTGGGAACCTTTCAGGTCCTTTTGTAGCCAGGGTCAGGGTTGGTCTACAGGTCTACATGATAGGCATGTATATATATATATATATATATATATATATATATATATATATAGGAGGGGTCCAACAATACTCGTATCGATATTGAACCGTTCGATACAGTGCTTTCGGTTCGGTACGCATATGTATCGAACAATACAAAATTTTTAATTTATTTTATCAACTTTCCTTCTGACGATGCTGTCTGTGTTGAGAGCTCAGTGTATCTGCGCTCGACAGTGCAGCCTAGGCAGAGTAGTCAAACGCAGATTCACTGAGCGCAGGGCAAGCTAGCAGACAGAAGTTAAGCTCTCCTTGCAACATGGCAAATTGAACCTCCCCCACCCTCATTCAGATCTGGTGTTTGGAACTATTTTGGTTTTCATGTGACGTATGACCCTGAAGGTAAGCGCGTCATGGACAAAAGTAAAACAGTATGTTGGATGTGCCGCGCAATGCTCAATTACATTGGTGGGAACTAGTGCGTTAGCGCAATTAGCTCGTTAACGTGTTGACGCCGTCCAGCCCCACGCACGGGGCGATCGGCGGTAGCTCGTTAACGGAGATTTGCCGTGTTGTGGCGTTAACGTCATTTCAGATTAACGCTGACAGCACTAGTGGGAACAAAATGAATATGACTGCACATTTACACCGACATCACCATAGTGCAAAGACAAGCAGACAAAAACAAAAAGCACGCATGCTACAAACTTTACCCGAGTCATTTAGACAGCCGTTAGCACATGACTCTCCTTATATGTTTAATATGCTGCTGAGAATATAGCCCAGAAGAAGAGTATAGTATAGCTTTTATTTTGGAAAGAGACATTTCTCTGTAATAAACTCTCTTTTCCAAAGATGAGTGATTCCTCAATCAGATAGATTTATTATTTTATCCCTTTGTTGTTTCAGCAACATTAAATTTAAAAACTGTATGTATATATCTATATATCTATATATAGATATATACACACACACACACACACACACACACGTATTAAAAACAGGTACAACGCAGTGAGACAACAGGTTTAAAGTTTGTGACATCAGGGCTGCAGGCTGGAGTTTAGTCCAAAGGCATCAGATAATGTGGCTGCAGTAATGAGCTGTTTTTAGCTGAGTTTGACATCCACATCTTCACTTCTTACCCTTTTATTGAACAGTCTTGTATATGTAGGTTCCTTGGGCTTTCTTTAAAAAGTAACAAAATTACATCTCCCATTTAAATCAAATGAGTACAATTATATTTGTTCATCGTCAGTCGTATGTTTACATTTTAAAAACAACAAAAAAAATTCCCCACATCTTTTTAAAGAAAGAGTATTTAACCTTAATCATAAAAGTACATTTCCCAATGCTAGAAATTTGGATAACATAGTAGCCAGGTTTTCAAATGTGGTCTAGTGACGGAATCCGTGATTTGGCTATGCCGTATTTTGCCTGTAACAAGCAGTAAATTGTGTTTTTTTGGTGAACTTTGCTCAATTGGCTTGCAGCTGTTTAAACTTGTGTCACACGGTCCTACATACATATTCCACCAACAGAATCTAAGTATGTGGTTAAATCTGGTCAGTCAAGAATGATACTGATACAAGCTGCTGATGTAATGTGAGAAATAAGAGGTACATTTCCGTTAAAGCCCTAAGGTCTTGCTCAGATTGCTCATTCATTCCACTGCAGGGCAACCTGCCACTGCATGTGGCGAATAAACTTTGAACTTGAACTTGAACTTTAGTTTGATCAAAATTCGAAAACCAGCAAACAGTCCTATTCTAAAACCAAAAAAGTGTTCTACATATCTGGAGAGTCCATAACAAGTTTGAAAAGGCAGCCACATTCCCCTGATGATAATTACATTAACTGATAAACACATGAGCAGAATTCTGCTAGCACGGTTTCTACAAAGCAGAAGCTAAGACAGATCTCATTACCTGACTGGTACTGACTGATGATCCAAGGGTCCGGCGCACCTAGCTGACGCCTTAGTGTGGTCGAACACTACTGCTGCTGCTGCTAATTCACTGACATCTCCTCAGACACAGCACCTGAGGAAAGTTCTTTCTGTAAAGTTGGATAATTGACAGCCATCGAGTGGGCAAAAGAAGTCTGAGGCTGAATCTGCTACTGACGTATTATACTGAGGTTTCACAAAGTCACTTCAAGGCTGGTTAACAAGCTCAGAGAGCTAGTGTAGAGTGCTTCCTGTGTGTTCTACAGTGGGTATGCTTTAGTTTGCAGCCCAGATCACTTAATTAGGCTGAGGACGGAAAGCAAGCGGATGAAAAATGCCACCAGATGTGTCAATATAATAGAGTGGAGCTTAATGCTGTTCATTAGCGCCACCACTTCCACCCCCAACTGCATCTCCTTACCATCAGAAAAACTGGAAACCACAATGGAACCGCAGACTGAGGGCAACACCGACATTTTAGTGAATAGCTGCCCAGCCCACACTGGCATGGCCAGTAACAAGCTGGGAGGAGGAGCGGTTTAACAGTTAGCTCTTGAGATTTAAAGGCTCAAGGCACAAGTGTACATTTGTTCCATGGCTGCAAGTGATTGCTGAAATGCATATCAATGTCTGGGACGGGGACGACGTCACGATAACATGCTGTTGTAGCTCGCTTCTCTGTACAGTGCAGAAACTCTCTGAGAGACAGAGCAGAAGCTTGAAAACACGATTGGAATTGGTGACTCATTTGCTGTTTCTCACCAGCCTACAATCACACCCACTCAGCAAGAACACTGAAGCACAGACACACTCGCGAGCTCCATGCTCCCACCACGAGGATGCTCTTGATGTGCTACAGTTGAAGCTCTGCACAGCTTCTTCTGACGCTCGCTGCATCGCTCTTTCTCACATTTCAACCACCGCCTCACATCTACAGCAGAGGTTCTAAACAGAAAATGAAAAAAAAAGACATGCCAAACTGTGACTCCGCTCTCCGACAAGCCCAGGCTGTACGCTCCATCGAAACATGCCGAAGCGTCACAGGAAACTGGGGTACACAAAATAAAGGAGCTATCAGAGTAAATATGACTGAACCTTGCATAATGAATACACTTGCTCAGCTGACTCCAGTTTCCTGGAAGAATGCCCTTGTTAAGTGTTTTTCCACTCAACCATTGATGAAATTTACCCCTAAAACCTTGCTCTCCATTTATAGCTACTCTTCTCCTGCTCTTCTGTTTTGTTTTGTTTTTTGTTTTTGCCTTTTTATTACAATGTGTCTCCTTTGTGAAAGGCTGGCTCTGGATTGGAAACTCCAACGAGGAAGAAATCACAAAGTCAAATGTTCTGGACGAGTCCAGGCATTGACATCTTTTCGGTACTAATAGTAGGTCAAGAACATCCTGTGACTTCACAGAAACTGCCCTGGAATATAATTTTTAGCATTTAGCACAGATAGGCCTTTGACACATTGTCTCAACCTCCACAGAGGATGAAAAAATACTAGTGCAATCTGATTTTCCACTCATCCCATAACTAGCATCACCTATTTGGTACAAGCTTTTACACAAAAGCTAGAAACATCAACTCATATCAGCCTACTGTTCTCATTACTCATCTTTACACATTAAAAACAGCTTTTAATATAATAAAGTTACATAATAAAGTATTTCTGTAGTTCTGATTTGACACCAGATCTTAATGTAACTGTGAGTTTGCAAAAAGACAATGACATCTCCCCTCCTCGACTTCTTTTTCCACCCGTGAAAAACTGGGTGTGAAACACTTGGCTTGTAAGTAGGGGACACAGTGAAATATTGAGACATTTTATATTAGCAAGTAAAGCTACAAGAAAAAGAAGAATATGTAAAAAAAGTTCTCTGTGCATATATGAATAAAACTTCTGCAAGGTCAAACATCCACCACCGATGTCATTTAAATTAAACTAAGACACGGTGACTGGCAAAGTGAAGATCAAGCAGTGCAACTGGCTAACTGGGGAAATGCTGAAGTTCAAGAGTAATTCTAGTATTTCAGTCTGTGAAATACTAGAATTTCACAGACTGAAATACCATTAATTTAGCCTTAATTTTCGACTTCCATTGTGGTTCATTTAGCTTCATTTAGGCTGCAGGTAAGTTTCCATTAAGATAAAATGACTTTCCGTTGTCTTCTTAATGATCTACAGGGTCATCCACTGTTTTTACATATTGAATTTCTACAAAGCCAGTTACAAACAAATTTGCATGAGTATATGAATAGGACATGTTAAGGTCAACAGTGAAAAAATTCCTGTATGGAGATCCTCAATTAAGTTGAAACAGCTAAATATATAAACATATATTTCAATTGAATTGAATTCAATTTTATTTATATAGCGCCAATTCACAACAAAAGTCGCCTCAAGGGGCTTCATATATTCATATATGAAAAATTTCCAAGTCTATCTTAAGTGGACAGTGAAAAGTTAAAGGATAAAGCATTCATAAGAACCATTAATGGGAAATGCAGCAACCTGAATAATCATGTAAGGCACATCCATCTGAATGCTACAGAAATCCTTTGATATACGCCAGTCCTTCCATCTTTATGTTTTTATCCTATTTTCATGCTCCTCTCTGGTGGTGCTATCCACTACAAAGTTCTTTTAAATACTAATACAAAGGGTTTTTTAACCTCTGGACCTCCAGAACTACAACTTCAAGACATAAACATGTGACATTCAACCCTTGACTTAAACATTTGTGATCACAGTAGGAATCCCAATGAAGTACATGCTTTAAAAGTCAACTCCTGTCCTTTGTCTCTGCAGATCCTGGACTCCTGAACATCAAGGTAGACATAGACGTATGTTTCTACGCAGTACAATGGACTTTGCAATGTTTCTTCTAGATTTCAAGAAGCAATATCAGGTTTACTGTTTACAAAGTTTTACTGTTTATGTTAAGTGAAGAGCATTGAATAAATTAAACAATTTGAATTCTGTATCAGTCCAGTGCGGCCAGTTCGGTCCAAGTGTATGAACGAATAACGATACTAGAGTACAACTTTTATTGCGCCATGCATCTCAGCTCAGTTATAGTAGTTGGTAGCCTCAGGCAACCACAGTACAACGTTAAACAATGATCAAAGGCAGAGTCTAATGTCAGTTATGCTCTTTTCTAACTCTCTGTCATACATGATGGGGGCTCTCTTATCAGCACTTTCTACCATTCCCACATTGTCATTTATCAGATCCCTCCTTCACAAAACCCACACAAAGGAACAAAGTGCATTTTTTATGCAACATTGTGCTCACTTAAAAAACAAAAAAACAAAACGTATCACGTGCTTGTGCACTGTGGACTCCAAGAAGGAAACAAAGAACACAGTGCTGCTGCTGGCTGTCGAAAACCAATCTAATATAAGTGCCGTCATGTTCCAGTCTAACCTAGCAGCCACACTCGGATTAGGAAATAATGGGAACATGTTTTTTTCCGCTGCAGTTTTACCCCCGGATATATGCAGCATGGGACTAAGAGAACAGACACACACACACACAGGACTGATGTGTCAGAGCTGAGGAGAGGTTGCAGTGGGCACCGGCTGACCTTACCTTTACTCCCACAGGAATTTTTCAGGTTGACCTTAGTGCTGTACTGCGTATTAAAGATGGCAGCAGCAGAAATGGAGGTCAAGAAGGAATCCAACACTTTAGCTTTTAGCTGGTGGCAGCTGTTGACCTGCAGGTCAGACTTGTAACAACATCAGTGGCGCACCACTATTACGCTGCACGCCCCAAGCTAACGCACCACAGGTATGAGCGCCTATTTGGAACAGCAGGTTAGCTTGTGGCAACTATCTCCGCTTCATGTGTACGCATGTGCTTTAATGCATGTGTGTGCGCTTGCTCTAGTATCCTTATGACCCACATCCATTGAAGGAAAATCCTCCAGAATGAGCAGGTTTTGTGGGCCATCTGCTATGAGGTTATTTACACATGGCAGTGTGTGTGTGTGTGAGCAAGAGAGTAAACACGGCCGAGTTCATCCACAAGTGTGTTTGTGTCAGCTTACAAATGTCCAGTGGAGTGTGAAGACTCATACCTCGGGTTTTCAGCGTATCAGGATCTTTATTTCCTCCACATTGCGTTGTGCTTCGCCAAAACAGAGGCCCTGCGGAGACACACAGAGGCTCAATTATTCATTGTTGCGATTCAATAAAACATGAATATCAACTGCGTATGTGCCAGACCTCGTCATTCACGATAGTCTGCGGAAAATGGGTCTTATACACATACACACACACAAAAGACACAAAACAAAACAAAGCAGCAGATGTGTCCAGCTGGAATGAATGACCTCGATCCAATTAGCAGAACAGAAACTGCAATCCCCCCTTACACAGCAGCATGGCGGCACTGTATTTGTGACATTCAACAAGTCAACAACAGGTTAGTGTGAAGGGTGCAGGAACTGCTGGCTTTAATCACAGGCCTGTGTGGTGGCCCCATTTCTGACAGCCTCTCCAGCAGGTGCATTCTGGAAATCTATTCATTCACTCGTCCAGGTGCAAATGAGACGATGCTGCTAAATGTAGGACATCATCCCTCACTGCCATCTGCCACTGAATGAGGCTTGACTGCATTCTAAGCATGAATGATGCTGGAATAAGAAAATGTTGCTTATAATAATACAGTCTAATGCAACTTTACTAGTGTTTGTAGCTCTCACTGCATTTTTTAAAGTTACAACTTGATTTCCACTTTTGTTCTGTGCTTCAAACTGCCTCAGAGGAGGAGGGATTTTTTTAATGGGGTAGCACAGGGTGGGGAGCACAGGAAATGAGGAAATAAATGCTATGTAGAAAACATAACATTTATAGTTTTCTACATGCCTATTTACGTCCACAGACTAATAAACCTTCACTCTTCATGTGAATCCAGCAAGACAGGAGGAGGATCTGACTTTTTGGGCATCGCCGTCCTGGGATTGGCTACGATTTTTCAGGCTCCTGTGCCCTGTTATTATGTAAAGAGTGCCACTGCTTAAGCTACTGAAATTATTTTCTATTGAACAGCTTTTGCAACAAAAGCAACTTAAAGTGCCTAAAGTAAAACACACATACAGTACTGTGCAGCCACCTCTCAATTTGGTAAATTTTATGCAGTTATTTTATATAGGTGCATTCCACGTGTTTGCATGTTTATTAAATTTAGGATGCATAATATAGGGCAAAATAAAGGTTGTACAGAAAAGAAAAAAAAGGTTGTACAGAAGAGCTTGAAAGTCCATATTTGATATATTTAAAGTCTGTATTATAACGGAATACTTCTCCTGGCTTCCCTAGTAGGAAATTCTGCTCCTTGTCATTTACAGATGGCTTTAGACTGAACATATGTACAATTTTCCCCTCTTAATAGCTATCAGGGAATCACTTTGTTGGTGCAAAAAATACAATTTCAGTGTCAAATTGCATTACTGTTTGCATTTTTCATAGATTCAACTTGCTAGATTTTCTGTTATGTGTTGACCAGATGCTGGTTCATTGAGTTGTCAATAACAAAAATACAACTCAATACTTTGTAACATAACCTTTGTTGGCAATAACAGAGGTCAAACGTTTACTATAGGTCTTTACCAGGTTTGCACACACAGTAGCTGGTATTTTGGCCCATTCCTCCATGCAGATCTTCTCGAGAGCAGTGATGTTTTGGGGCTGTCGCCGAGCAACACGGACTTTCAACTCCCGCCACAGATTTTCTATGGGGTTGAGGTCTGGAGACTGGCTAGGCCACTCCAGGACTTTCAAATGCTTCTTACGGAGCCACTCCTTTGTTGCCCGGGCGGTGTGTTTTGGATCATTGTCATGTTGGAAGTAGAGCTGGACGATATGAGATTTTTTCATATCACGATATGTTTTTTTCATTTCAGGCGATAACGATATCTATCACGATATAAGCCAAATAACTATATTTGTAAGATTTAAATGTGCCGTTGCTCACAAGTAAAATGTGAAATAATCAGCAGCTTGTTTTTATTTAAATATTTATTTCCCATAATAAGTTCAACAGGGTAGATGTACTTAAGGAACATGAGACTTTTTCAGATAAATAAAGGCAAATATTGCAAACTACACAAAAGGCAGCCGCTAAAGCGTTTAAGTTTCAAAATAGAACAAACGAAACAGACTAAATTGTCAATTCCACTTAGAAACAAAATATTAATTCTAAAAATAAATCTTAGTTTGTTTTACAGAAGAACAGACAAAACTGACTAACTTTTGTCAATATCAAATAAACTGAGAACTAAAAGGAAATTCTCAATCTCTCCTTGTTGTATAGCTGAGCTTTTCAAACAGTTTTAACAGTTACTTTAGTCTGACAAAAGCCGAATGACGAATTAGCGCTTCCAGTCAGAGACTGAGGCTACGTCCACACGTACACGGGTATCTTTGAAAACGGAGATTTTCCGTTTTCGTTTTAAAAAATAATCCCGTCCACACATAAAGGCAGAAATGAAGGAAAACGCTGCTATGAACATGCCAAAGCAGCAGGTGGCGCTAGATTCCTAACCGTGCCGAAATGTTGGCCAATCAGAAGTCTAGAAGCCTCGGTGGGAAAAAGTAAACAAAGCTGGGGCACAGAAGCAGAACCGAGTCGTATGTGTGGAGGGACAGTAACTGTGTGTATATGTAAGCATTTAAACACTGCAGAGAGTAGAATTAACAGTAACAGTATTGTAGAAATTCATTTCACCGAAACAATAACGTGGCGCACAGTGTGACGCATGCACCAGTTTATTGTATTTCCAGACTTGCTTTCGGCACAATTTACAGTGCACGCTACTCTGTTTTTTGTCAGACTTGAAATAGCCGAAATACCTTCACACTACGGAACTTCTATGGCTCTTCCGTTCGACAATCTCTCCGGCATTGGAACCATCATCTGTTTTCTCTTCGGTCACGCTCGGTTGATTTTTCTAGTTGGCACACTCATTTCCTCCATTACGCGCTGGCTCCATTACCCGCTGGCTGCTTCCCAAACAAACACACGTGCGGCTTGGCACTTGTGCTGTACGTAACAAGTCACGCGACGTGATGCTGCGGCTGTGATTGGTTCGGCTCTGCGCTACTTAATTTGGATTGGCTGACCTTTTTTTTTTTTTTTTTTCTTGAGGACAAGAGCGGCGAGGTCTATCGCGATAGCTTAATTTCTCTATCGAGTCAAAGTTATATCGCGATACATATCGTTATCGTTCTATCGCCCAGCTCTAGTTGGAAGACCCAGCCTCGTTTCATCTTCAAAGTTCTCACTGATGGAAGGAGGTTTTGGCTCAAAATCTCACGATACATGGCCCCATTCATTCTGTCCTTAACACGGATCAGTCGTCCTGTCCCCTTGGCAGAAAAACAGCCCCATAGCATGATGTTTCCACCCCCATGCTTCACAGTAGGTATGGTGTTCTTGGGATGCAACTCAGTATTCGTCTTCCTCCAAACACAACGAGTTGAGTTTATACCAAAAAGTTCTACTTTGGTTTCATCTGACCACATGACATTCTCCCAATCCTCTGCTGTATCATCCATGTGCTCTCTGGCAAACTTCAGACGGGCCTGGACATGCACTGGCTTCAGCAGCGGAACACGTCTGGCACTGCGGGATTTGATTCCCTGCCGTTGTAGTGTGTTACTGATGGTGACCTTTGTTACTTTGGTCCCAGCTCTCTGCAGGTCATTCACCAGGTCCCCCCCGTGTGGTTCTGGGATCTTTGCTCACCGTTCTCATGATCATTGTGACCCCACGGGATGAGATCTTGCGTGGAGCCCCAGATCGAGGGAGATTATCAGTGGTCTTGTATGTCTTCCATTTTCTGATGATCGCTCCCACAGTTGATTTTTTCACACCAAGCTGCTTGCCTATTGTAGATTCACTCTTCCCAGTCTGGTGCAGGTCTACAATACTTTTCCTGGTGTCCTTCGAAAGCTCTTTGGTCTTGGCCATGGCAGAGTTTGGAGTCTGACTGTTTGAGGCTGTGGACAGGTGTCTTTTATACAGATGATGAGTTCAAACAGGTGCCATTCATACAGGTAACGAGTGGGGGACAGAAAAGCTTCTTACAGAAGACGTTACAGGTCTGTGAGAGCCAGAGATTTTCCTTGTTTGAGGTGACCAAATACTTATTTTCCACCCTAATTTACAAATAAATTCTTTACAAATCCTACCATGTGAATTCATGGATTTTTTTTTCACATTCTGTCTCTCACAGTTGAAGTGTACCTCTGGTGCAAATTACTGACCTCTGTCATCATTTTAAGTGGGGGAACTTGCACAATCGGTGGCTGACTAAATACTTTTTTGCCCCACTGTATATATATGTGTGTGTGTGTGTGTATTGTACTGAAGAGAGAGCTGAGTGTAAAATGGAAGCTCTTGGCTCTTGATTTACCGGTCGATCTACTTCCCTACCCTTAGATTAGATTAGATTAGATTAGATAGAACTTTATTAATCCCTCGGGTGGGTTCCTCTGGGAAATTCGATTTCCAAAAAAGCACAGCACCGACAGAAGTTACAGAGTTACAGAATATTATATATATATATATATATATATATATATATATATGTATATACACACACACACACACATATATATAAATACAGAGACACCTTAGCTATGGTCACGAGCTGTGGGTAGTGACAAAAAGAATGAGATCGCGGATACAAGCGGTGGAAATAGGTGGCTAGCCTCTCCCTTAGAGATAGGGTGAGGATTTCAGCCATGAGCGAGGGGTTCAGAGTAGAACAGCTGCTCCTCCACATCAAAAGGAGCCAGTTGAGGTGGTTCAGGCATTTGACAAGGATGCCTCCTGGGAGCCTCCTGGGTGAGGTGTTCCAGGCATGTCCCATCGGCAGGAGGCCCCGGGGCAGACCTGGGACACGCTGGAGAGCTTAAATCTCTCGGCTGGCCTAGGTATGCCTCGGTGTTCCTCTGGACAAGCTGGAGGAGGTGGCTGGGGAGAGGGAGGTCTGGGCTTCTCTGCTTAGGCTGCTGCTCCCCTCAATCCCAGCCGGCACAAAGCAAGAGCCAGAGTACACCTTGGACAGGCCAAAACAGAGACAGAAAACCATTCACATTCATAGCTACAGCCAACTTTGCATCTTCAGTTAACCTAAGCTCAGGCATGTCTTTGGACTGTGGGAAGAAGCCAGAGCAGCCAGAGAGAGCACATGCAGACAGGGAGAACACACAAACTCCACACAGAAAGGGCCTGGCCAGATGGTGGATTCAAAACCCAGACCTTCTCGGCAGTGCCACTCAGTAATAAGTATTATAATATGGGTTTTGGTAAGTTTTGTGAAAACTCAGCCTAAAAGTATTTAAAATGAGTTTTTATCTTTTAAGTCAAATTTAAATGAAACCAATGAATGAAATCCATGGAAGCCATAAGTGGAAAAATGTAATACAACAGCTTTAGACTTTCTTGTCACCTCCAATCATTCAAATTCACTTTATTCTGTTCCTCTGTCTGTTTGCAGCTCATTTTCTTTTTTCTTTGGTCTTAGCTACATATTGTCCCCAGGTATGATAAGGAGAGGAGCGTGACCATGTATGCCCACTCACACAGACTGGTCCACATCCAATACTCAGATCTACCTTTGACTTGTCTTAATACATTAGATACTTTTGAGGTTGCTGAAGTTTATTATAGTTCCACACAGCGTACTTTCCTACCACCTGTAGTTAAAGAAAAACCCATGTATTTTGCTCACACACACTGGTTATAAAAGAAAACAGAGGCTCTCTTTTGTATCTACAATGCTAGCACCAAGCTCTTCTTGCATTCATTTGTTAACTCAAAAGTGCAGGGAGCAAAAGTGCGAGAAATAAAGCACACACAGACCATTTCTGACACGCTACTTTTCTTTTTTTCCCCCACAAGTTAATCTCCACGCGGGCGTGAATAAACTTCGCAGTGGTTGCCAGATCTCTGACTGACAGCGGAATTACACAGTGGAGTGATTGTGTGGCAGCAGGGCTGGGGTTAACTGCGTGGCGCTCCTCCTAACTGCCCTTTATTTACAAAAGACGCACTGTTGCTGCTGCCAAAATATGTTAGAAGCCATTAGCTGCTGATCTGACTTTAAAGCTCAGTCCTGCTAATCTAATTTAATCTGCCTCTGTGGCTTTGCTGATTGCTGGAGCGGATCAACGGTGACACTACAAGTGCAGGCGGGCTTTGCTGATGTGATGCAACTGTTTGTTCTGCAACAGCAGACGCCCACGCTGAACGGTGCTGCTGCTGTTGTTGGTTTTTTGGGGGGTCTCTTACATGAACACTTCCTGTCGTCGGTTGAATTAGGCCTTCACGGAATGTCTGAGTGGTTTCTCTGGTGATAGTCAGCTGCTTAAGATCAATAAGCACGAAGCAAGGTATGATGGGAAATGACCTGAAAAAGATGCATTCCTTAATGCGCAGCTTTTGACTTTGTCTAGATAAAGTGCAAAAATGTATAAGGGTAGATATTTATCGAGGACAGCCTGGTGTAACATCTAAATGGTGTAGGCGTGGGTGGAGGTGGGTGCTTTGGCTACTCTTTCTTGGCCGATACAAAAACAGAAAAAGAAGTAGCTGAAGAGACAGGAAATGAGAGAAAACAAAGATATGAGGACAACAGGATGATGGTTTGACACTTTCTTTCCTGTGAAGTCTCAGGTTTTCACAGTCAGCAGCAGCACGGCAACACAGCACTTGTCCTAGAAACACAACTGTCTGCACTAATGTTTTTCCAGTTTGGGTGATCTGTACATAAAACTGCGAGGGAGTCTCAAAATACTCACGATGACCTTAGCGTGTAATTGAAACCTGTGATTTAAGTCTTCTTTACCAGCACAAAATTGCAGTGTTCCCACGAGCGACATGCTTCACCATGTCAGGCCCCAGAGAAAGCGAGCTGATTCTCTTCCTTCAGCTGCAGCCCACCCGGCTGAGGGGGGGGGGGGAGGTGTTAGTCATTCAGCCACACGAAAGCTGTCACATGACTGGCCGGGGCACAACAGCAGTCATTCTGCTCCTTCGCTGCCACTTGGCTAGCGGGACACATGAGTGGGCCGCTAAAGTGGCCGGACACGCAGCGGGATCCGGATTCAGTGTGCTGAGCTGCCACTCAGGGACAGGGGGCTGAAATACATGCGCTGCATGTACTGAGCACGAGAACAAAAATCAGGGTTTGTGCTGCTTTTGTTTTTGTACTTCATCCAAGTGAGCACAGTCAACAGCGGCTCCATATGCACATCTATTAATGGTCACAAGTCTTCTATTGTCCTTTAAAAACTTTTCACATTCTTCCAGTCCTCGTCACCCGAACTCAGCAACCACACACAGCTACACACCCAAACACAACAGCTGCCTGTTTAGAAAGCATCCGAATACTGAAAGTGTTCTTATTCTGCTCATTTCCTGCTCCATGGTATATTCTGTGATTCACAGTTCAGCTGGACCTCAGTGCAACCCCATCACCTCTGACACACGCTGGTTTTCACTTCCATGGTCGTTGCTTTCTGTTGTTAGCCCTTAGCATCTAGGTTTAGCAATGATACAAATAAGATAATAACCTAATTACAACCATGAACTCATGTTTATGCACTGTGCAGTGCACCTAGGGAATAAGCAGTGTAGTAACTGTACTAGACTTAATTTAGTATACTTCTTTTTTAGACAGATTTTTAAACAGATAGTAAGAATTGTAAAGAGGTGTAGCTAAACCTGACCCTTTGATCTTCATCTTCTTATTCTCTGATAACAGCACAATAACATTAATAATAGCTTCATAACTAATATAGTTGGTTCAACTATTTGTCAAATATTACCAAGCAATAAATGTTTCAGTCTTATTAAGAGCATGCCAACTACTCCTTAACTACCAACATTTCCTCTGAATTTATAACTAAGATATGAGCCACAGGGTTATTGTTCTGTATTGTTTCACACTGTCCGACTGTCTTCTCAGCAGAAGAGCATCCACCATATAGCAGGAATTTCTTTCAATTATATAGTAACCTTTATATGCTACTATACAGAGTCTGCAATTGGTAAATGTATACGTCACAGTCGAGAAGTGAAGAGTTACAGCCCAGATGTCCAAGTTTTCTATCTCGCACTTGAATATAGCACACATTTGTGGATTTGTCTCACAACCTCATTTACATGTGATATGATCTATGCACACAACTCATGCAATCAGTGAGTGAAAAGACATTTGTGCTGAAGTGAGGTTTTCAGATTCAGACATATGCATTTGTAAAATAGAGCAGATGCTCTTTACATCTGTATTTGTATCCAAGTGATAGGCTTGAGGATCATACCATACATGTTTGTAACCTTTTGGAGACTCATTTCCTTCCATATTTCCTTGATTCCTCCAGCAAATTATAGCAGGAGACAAGTGCAAGTGTAGAAGGAGAGGAAACATAGAGGAAGCCACAATTCTTTGGGGACCCTCGCCAAGCTGGAGGGACCCCTGCTGGTAAGTGAACCCAAGAAGTTTCTGTTGTGGTGGGCGACTTTGTCTTTCTGACTTGTATAGTTGAACATATAGCTCGCTGTCAGCCACCCACTTGTGGTTCATTCTAGGGCTAGTCTCTAAAGGGTAAGTAGGGCACTTTGCCATTTCAATAATAGCTGCATTGGCAAAGCTTACAGCTGCAGGCTGTAGCCTTTACATGGATGTGGAGCAATCTTGCAGACAGTGTGGTAGTTCAACAGTGATTTTATATTCAGCTGTGTGTGTTTTGTCCTCCAACATTCTGATACAACTCATGGTAAAGACGTACCACGTTACAACATCCCGAATATTTCCCTCAGAGATTTAATTTGATTGACTGACCAGCACCACCAGTGAGAGTCTGACTGGCATACGCTGTTGAAGAGTGGATTAAAATGAACCATTATCCTAACAGCACATTAGGCCTCCTCCTCTGGGTTTCCGCATCCTTACATCAGAGAAGGATTTGCCAGGTGATTAAAGTGAGAAAAAAACTGAGGGTGTTCATAAGAAGAGAGAATTAACAACTGATCTTACTCCCACAGACCGCACTGACAGCAGAGTGAGGGAAACTCCAGAATGACTGGTAGACAGAGAGTGGGTGATATGGAGGATGTTGTATTTTGTGTTATCAGGACATACGCTATATGGCTAAAAGTCCTAAGGTGCCTAAACAGTATACCTAGAGGCGCTGCTCGGCCAGCTGTGTGCCATGACGCTTCATGTTGATGTTAATGCCAGGGGAGGTTTGGAATGCTGCAGTTCTAATTCCACTAAGTAAGAGAATGGCCTGAAAAGGCAAAATAAGAGCCAGTGTAAGATTATATTCAACTGAAAAGCTACTCTAGTACAGTATAGATAAAGCTGATATGGTATCTAAAACAAGCCAAAATGATCTCCTGTGACCTGGAGGATCGCTCTGACCGGAACTTATTCTCTTGCCATGCTGAGCTCAACAAGGACCAACAGACTGCTGCTTGCTAACTGCAGTGCAAAAAGGCATCAACATATTATTATTTATTTATTTTAAATAGTTAGAGAGGAGATTTTTAATGGTTTTATTAAATATGCGAATGAAGCTGCGCATACACACAGCAGGAGTGAAAGAGAAGGTTTAAAAGAAGGTAGTGAGACCTGCTATGATGTATGGTTTGGAGAAAGAGGCACAGATAAAAAGACAGGAGGATAAGCTGGAGGTGAGAGAGTCAAAGATGTGAAGTTTTTCAGTGCAAGTGAGCAGAATGGACTGAGAGGAACAAGTCAGGTTGATTAGAAAGGTAAAGCTGCGATGGTTTGGACATGTGCAGAGGAGAGAGAGTGGATATACAAAACATCCATGGATGTCTGATGTGTGATTGGAGGACACAAATGGGACCCTATGTTTGGGTGACAAAACTGAATGTGAATTGAACATTTCATGTTTCAGCTCGAGTGCTGCTCAGTTTCACATCTCTTTCAGTCGGGGTCTTAGAGGAGCATCAGTGTATGGCAGCTTAGGGAAGATTCAGCTTTAGATTGAACTTTTCAACCCTGGCCGCAGCCTCTATAGACAAATCACTCATTTCTTAAGCTATGTGACTCATTACCATGCAAATCTCATTGCAAACGATTCAGATCCTTTCGATTGCAATATAGTGCATTATTCCTACGGGAATCTGAGAAATGATAAAAATCCTATCAGCATATGCTGATTCAAAGCTGTGGAACTCATTTAACATGTGCCAGGGTGTCCTGAAGATAAAGCTCTGTTGCTCTGCCAGCAGCTCTATCCCTTGGCAACATCACAGCCATTTAATGGGGGCCTGGTGTAGGCCTTGGCCTGGTGTGCCAGTGCACTGCTGCTGCCAGGGTGAGCAATCATCTCCTTTGTCAGCATCTTGCAGCTGCATCAGCAATGCAGGGAAATGACGCTGCACAGTGAAACGTAGACCACAGCGTAATACGGACAGCACACGGATCAGGGGGCTCTATATAGTGGTGGAAACTGGCTATAATAGAAACCTCCATCCATGGAGGAGTTTGTCACAGTTGCTAAGACAAAGGTAAAGGCTCAGAAACAAAAGCTTCCACACAGAAACACTCATTTGTCCACCACAATCTGACAGAAAGTCTGTGGGCACAAAGCAAAACCATAAAGTCTGCATTTGAAATTCATAGAGACCATAAAACATAATTGCTTCTCTGCTATGCAGATTTCAACATGTGGCACAGTAAGGCTTTGTTGAGACAGAATCCAGCCTTTGTCCCACACGTGACATTGGACGTAGCAGGGAAAATTCACAGCAACTTAATAATGCATGAAAACTCTCAGTGCCGTTAGCGTGTGTACAGAAAGCACTTTTGTTTTAGTCAAAACACAAACATTCGTTATCAGTCTCACGCCACCACCATAAACATATCATTAATAAATAATAAAGCACAGCGAGATGTATCACGCGCCTCAATCGTCGCTTCGATCAACGAAGATCAACGCCCACATGATTGCTACTTGTGACTGGTGGAGAAAGAGCTCGGAGATGCTCATGCTAACGCTCTCTGGAGAAGCACCGTCCTTGTGAATTTACAGCAAGCCATTCCTTGACCCAATCCAATGAATGCATTCACTACACATAATCGGCCTGACACATTGGATCATTTTGGGAGCCCCTGTGACGAAATGGCTGCATACATTATGCTGACTACATCAAGACTCTTTGCTTTGCTTAATGTCTAACACATTTCATGCAAGAAAGATGCCCCTGTGCCCCTGAACCAGTAAAAACATATGCTGGGAAAGTTGATGGGCAGCTGATGGTTTTTCCACCAATCACAGCTCACCTGTCAGGCGCTGAACAGAGCTCTAACATCTAGCTTTTTTCTTTCAGTCAGTATTATAGCAATAAAAAGCAGTATAAGAGGAAAGAGAGAAAAAACGATTCTGTGACGTGGAAAATACTGTACAAAAGTGACAGCGCTCGGTTGTGTAGCACGTATGACTAAAATAGATACGTGCAGACTATAAAACATATTGAGAAGCACATATACAAATAAAAAACAGAAGATTCAAATCAAGTAACCTCACACACCAAACAACAGTGTGTAGTTTATGCTAGCTCTGCAGCCCTTTCTTCTCTGTCTGTCTTATTGTAGAGCTGACAGCAGCAGTTGCTGTAATCAAATCTATTCCTTAGTAGGTGAAAAGCCAACAAGAGTCATATGAAACATCGTATTCAACAAGCATAAGCATGAAGTAAAGCGATCCTCTCACAATCAGCACAGCTGACTTAAGAACAAGCTGTCTGCATGCAGACAACTCCTAGCTTTGTGTGATGTGTGTTTACAAAAAACTCTGAATTTAATCATGAGTTGTTATTAATCAGGCTCTCTTCCATCACCACCAAGTGGTGCAGCAGATAGCTGTCCCTCCCTGAGCCTGCTGCTGCTGGAGGTTTCTTCCTGTTAAAAAGGGAGTTTTTCCTTCCCACTTTCACCAAGTGCTTTCTCATAGGGGGTCGTTGGATTGTTGGGGTTTTCTCTGTATTATTGTAGGGTCTTTACCTTACAATATCAAGCACCTCGAGATGGCTTTTGTTGTAATTTGGTGCTGTACAAATAAATTCAATAAAAAATGTTCAAACTTTTGTGCAGGATGACAGCAACCATCCCAACTGACGGGTAGCAAAGCATTTACTCCACTAAATCTAATAACTACTGATGATACATTATTACAGATTGAGTTTCTCTGTAGTATATGGTCTGCAGTAATGAGCTTTATTTTATCTGATTCTTTGCTTGTTTCTTGACACGCCTGTTAAAATATGTGTGGGGCCTGTAAAACTCTGCAGACCGCACAACCTGTTAAGAGTTTGAACAAATCTGGAATTTTATTACATAAGAAATATGCTGAATATATGCAGTTTTCCCGTGTATGTAACTGTCCCTTGGTTACTGCAAAACTACACACACAGAAAAACTACTAGGTGTGATATTTTATAAAACATACAATTAATAGATTGTATGTTTTTGTATTTTTGTGACTTGGAAAGCAGGTTGATATGTGGGTTGGTGCTGGCTAATTAGCTAATATTAGAAAACAGCCCGCACTGCTTATAATTAAGTTTCTCCACTGATGTCAGAGGAAATGATGACATGTCTTGAATACAACTTTGGCTCTCTGACAAATAATTTCCGTGAAAATGAGCAAGCAAGCAAACAAATTCCAATACAAATGTTAAGATCCCAAAATATAAACATATCTAATAATACGTTAAACCCAATATTATTGCTTCACTTGGTTACTTGAGTTCTCTCTAAGTTCTTTTTGTGCACAAACCTGCTTCGGCACTTCTTTACTGGCCTAAAACTGACTTTTATGTAACGACTGATCTGCACACGCTGATGCTGATACTAATATCCTTCCTTGTTTTTTGTTATTTCTTGAAACCAAGAACTCTTTATAAACATAACTTATATGTCAGATATGAGATTAGCCACCATAGAATTGGCATGACAAACATATAAATCTTGACTGCTGACATCTATAATAATTTTATACATAGTCAGCATCGACTGGCTTTTTCCAACAAAATATTTGAAAATAGTTACAGAGTTACAAAGTCTGAGGATAACTCATTCAGTCAATTGTATCTCTGTGTAACTGCCGAGAGGCTAGCGTATGGCTGAAGCCTGGTAAAGGAACCTATCTCTGTCTTTCCTCTGCTCCAGCTCCACTGTAAAAACTCTGGAGTGGGGAGATGGCTGGCAGAATTAAAAGATTTCTGCTCGATTTATTCAGTGGTGAGGTTTTTAAATATAGACCGAGGAGCTCCAGTGCACTGCTGAACTCATGAATAAAGGCTAAATGGACTTGAGAGCTAAATGGAATTGGAGAGATTAAAAGAAAAAAAAGGGGGGGGGGGATTAAAAATGGAAAATGTTGAGCAGGATATGAGAAGCAGCCATGCTTGCTCAAATTCTCTTGCTTTGCCTGCACTCCAGATGTAAACGAGCGAGTGTGAGATTTTTTTTCAGAGGAAATGAAGCCACATTTAAGCACCGCCGACCGACTTTGTGCATTTTAAGTACTCTGTGAGCAAACACAAAGAGTGTGGCAGGTTGAAGTGGACTGTCATGATGCGATCGGCATGATAGGATCCCTGTATTCCCCGGGTCCTTGAAGCAAGACAAATAACTCCCACTAATTGAATTCCTTTGAAGAAACACCCCAAAGATGGACATCTCCACGGGCCCAGTTTTGACAAGCTTTTTCATGCCAGTGTATCACTTTCACACATCGTTTCCTCCCTTGACATGGCTACGACGATGACCCAGTGGCAATACGTTTGGCTTATAAACATGCCTAATTCATTAATGAAGCTGATGGATTGGGGAGACAACAAAAGCAGAATAGCCTCTGTTTTTAATTCATGGGGGACATCCTAGAGTAGAGCTGGGCGATATGAGATTTTTTCATATCACGATATGTTTTTTTCATTTCAGGCGATAACGATATCTATCACGATATAAGCCAAATAACTATATTTGTAAGATTTAAATGTGCCGTTGCTCACAAGTAAAATGTGAAATAATCAGCAGCTTGTTTTTATTTAAATATTTATTTCCCATAATAAGTTCAACAGGGTAGATGTACTTAAGGAACATGAGACTTTTTCAGATAAATAAAGGCAAATATTGCAAACTACACAAAAGGCTGCCACTAAAGCGTTTAAGTTTCAAAATAGAACAAACGAAACAGACTAAATTGTCAATTCCACTTAGAAACAAAATATTAATTCTAAAAATAAATCTTAGTTTGTTTTACAGAAGAACAGACAAAACTGACTAACTTTTGTCAATATCAAATAAACTGAGAACTAAAAGGAAATTCTCAATCTCTCCTTGTTGTATAGCTTAGCTTTTCAAACAGTTTTAACAGTTACTTTAGTCTGACAAAAGCCGAATGACGAATTAGCGCTTCCAGTCAGAGACTGAGGCTACGTCCACACGTACACGGGTATTTTTGAAAACTGAGATTTTCCGTTTTCGTTTTAAAAATAATCCCGTCCACACATAAAGGCAGAAATGAAGGAAAACGCTGCTATGAACATGCCAAAGCAGCAGGTGGCGCTAGATTCCTAACCGTGCAGAAATGTTGGCCAATCAGAAGTCTAGAAGCCTCGGTGGGAAAAAGTAAACAAAGCTGGGGCACAGAAGCAGAACCGAGTCGTATGTGTGGAGGGACAGTAACTGTGTGTATATGTAAGCATTTAAACACTGCAGAGAGTAGAATTAACAGTATTGTAGAAATTCATTTCACCGAAACAATAACGTGGCGCACAGTGTGACGCATGCACCAGTTTATTGTATTTCCAGACTTGCTTTCGGCACAATTTACAGTGCACGCTACTCTGTTTTTTGTCAGACTTGAAATAGCCGAAATACCTTCACACTACGGAACTTCTATGGCTCTTACTGTCATGGTCTACGGTGGGTGGCTGGAGTTTCCATTAGGCTCCTGAACTGACCTGGGATCCGCCCCTGGGCAGGGCCAACTCCAGCTCCTGCACACCTGGAGCCTATTGCAGGCTTTCAAGCCAGAGGGATTTAAACCACACATCGATGTTCACTCACTGCCAGTTCGTCATCAACCCATGTTGGTAACAGGTCTTGTGTTTCAAATTCTCCTGTGATTTATCTTACTAACAAAGACTCTTTTGTACTACAGTTGCTGTACCCACCCTGGCTCACTCCACCTCCGGACTCAGGATACCTAGTGATCATTTTGGAAATCCCTCTGTGCCTCACCTGCCTGCCCTCCTGCCATCACACTCCATCTGGAGCCCCGGATCTCAGGTCAGCCTTTCCACGCCACTCAGCCTCCCCTGGATCTTCATCATCCCCCTCTCAAACACTCCAGGTCCCTAACTGCAAGTAAGAATTGCTGCTCTTATACTGGCCACTTCTGAGCTGCCTTCACTACCTGCCTAACTCCTATATCCTCTCCCCTCAGTGTGACTGTTCCCCACTCAGCTCCGTTCCACTTCTCAGGCCTCGTTCCCTCGCCCTAGCCACGTTCCCCTGGGCACGCCACACCAAGGCTCCACGTCTCGTCATTTTCTGTCTTTGCCACGTTTCCCTTTTTTTCCCCCTTGCACTTAACCGTAATAAACTGTTAAATCATCTACTGTCTCCGCTCTGGGTTTCTGCACCTGAGTCCTATTCAGTACCGGCCATCCGTCGCCGTGACACTTCCGTTCGACAATCTCTCCGGCATTGCAACCATCATCTGTTTTCTCTTCGGTCACGCTCGGTTGATTTTTCTAGTCGGCACACTCATTTCCTCCATTACGCGCTGGCTCCATTACCCGCTGGCTGTTTCCCAAACAAACACACGTGTGGCTTGGCACTTGTGCTGTACGTAACAAGTCACGCGACGTGACGCTGCGGCTGTGATTGGTTCGGCTTTGCGCTACTTAATTTGGATTGGCTGACAAGAGCGGCGAGGTCTATCGCGATAGCTTAATTTCTCTATCGAGTAAAAGTTATATCGCGATACATATCGTTATCGTTCTATCGCCCAGCTCTATCCTAGAGGGAGCGAAGGCCATCGTGTGATCTACAGCTCGGCTCCCACGTGTCACCGTATGTCCCCACTGGCTCAGTCAGAGCCTGCATTCATACACGGATCAACATTTACTCAAGCGTGACAATAATTTCAGCCTGCAAGCACGTCACAACCCAACCACCAGAGCAAAGAAACAAATAAGAAACTAAGAGGAAAAAGGCACATTTAATTGGTGTGAGGTTGAGAACAGATGAACGGCTGTCTAAGATTGTGTGAGCCTGAACAATCTGACCTCCATGTGATGACACGAAGTCCTGCATTGGTTTTTCTACACACAGACACCACTCAGCTGTGCTGCTACATCTGTTAATGGAGGGCAAAATATTCCCTTAATTATGGAAGCATTTAGCTGTCCTACCACGAGAGTTTCTCCTCTGTCAACATGTTAAAAAAATATTTATCCTAATCTTGTTTCATCCATAAATAAATTGGATTGTTGCATCCCAAATTCAAAACTGTACCGTCTTGAACAGCAGCAGTGGAAGTGGGCCTGGAGGATCCCTATAACCAGAATCTCCAGCAGGTGGAAAACTGGTTCATGTGTCACTTGACTGAACTCACCAGAACAAGTATTAGCACTGCCAGCTGAACTTTAAGTCAATCTGTGGGATGAAAGACACTCACTGAAGAAGCAACTTGTTTTCTTTTTTACTAAATAAATATTATCTGTAGGTCCATCCTGCAGAATTTAGCTACTAAGGGTAAAAGTCTTCCAGAATGTCTATTTTCTGTCAGAAAAGTGTATAATTGTGCAGTAAGAGATTAAAGATTACATAAGATTGCACAAAGATGAGGATTAGCATTAGCCTTGATGCTGTCAGCTCCCCAAATCTACTCAAAATGGATCTAGCCAAATTCACTGTGCACAGACAGGAACCAAAAGGATAAGAGGGAATGACAACACCCGAACACCCTCCTCAAGCAGGAACACTGAGCACAATGAGAGCGCATCTGGTCCTATGTGGGTCAAATCCCAGGCTAATTTCATACTATCAGCTTCATCTGCAATAATAGAGCAACTTACCATATAATACTCTCATGATACATTCACCAGAATTACTATGGTATCATGATTCAGTGATTCTGCTATCCTTAGATATAATGAGCAGAGGCCAGTTCTGACTGACCAGCCTCATACTAATCTAGTCCTTATTCCAAGACCAATCCTAGCATAATCCCCTTTATAACTCTGATAACTATCATAACGCATAAAATAAACATCATCATCACAGTATGATATGAAAACAGTGACTGAGCCCATTAAATCTTTGAGAAAGTGTTTACTTAAGTCTATTGAACTCCACACAAATGGAACAGAAAGGAGTCTCCCCCCACATGTTGTAAAAAATATGGGTTTAAGAACTTTTACTTTGGCTTCACTTTTTAGACCCTGAAGAAAATGAACAAAACTGATCAATAAATATTTGTGTTTTGTCTCCTGGTGTGTCTGTGGATATGCTTCAAGTGTGAAATGAGATCTTAAATTCATAGGTGTATTTGATTCAGATCACCACAGAAGCAGTCCAATTAGGCTCTCGAGCTGTCTCACAGTTAATTAACCCTCCAGCAATTAAGTTAAATCAAGAGCTTAAAATTACCAACTGGGATCAGCTGTGTATATAGGAGTACCTACAGTACGTGGGTCCTACAGTACGTTGTTTCCTTCAGAACAGATATTCTTAAATGCTATAATGTAGTTCATTATGAATTTCAATCATATTTATGCCAAAAAGGCCAATCCTACATTATACTCTGCTGTGGATACGGACAGCTGGAGACCCCATGGCCGGGTAGTCATTCTTGTTATACTTCTTTACTCAGCCCCACCCTGGGCTGCATTGTAATCTAAGTTCCCCACGGAATTCCACTTCGGAGCGGTCACATTTACTGTCTGTTGATGAAATTTACGTCACGCGGATCCCAGCACACTTGCAGATGGAGAGAGTATAATGTGCACATTAGGGTTCGGCTAGAGACTGCTACAGCAGTGAATGCTTCTTGCGTCTCTCAGGCTGTTCAGTTCAGCCGTAGTTCAGTGCAAACTTTACAACGAAGAGCTGCAAAAATCAAAGCCTGTATTTTCACTCAGTTTCTGTAAGCACACAAAATCAGTGTCCAAAATATTTCCTAAAATTGAAAAACTTCTAGATTATCATGAAATTTTCTATGAATTGTTGACTGGAAGATGTCAGACTGTGACCATTCTGTGCATTACTGTAGGTTAGTGACAACCATTAAAGAGACAAATAGTCACTTGCAGTACGTTCATCAAACATTAAACTTCTGATAAAAACTCCACCAGCTTTTCAAGACACTGTCATCTGATCACAATCATGCAGCATTATCACCACAGCATAAATACAGAAACTACTATTGGGCCATGTTGCACCCCTAAGTGTGTGTGGCTTCACTGAGCCAGGTTTTTACCCAAACAGCCTCTGAGAAGTTTGCTGGACAGGAATTTGGTGCACGCATAAGCAACTGTTTAATAAACTGCATTTTCAGACATAGTTTGGAGAGTTGCTCAGTCTTTTTGCACAACCCACTGTCATTGTTGCATGTTTTTTGGCAATTTTTGCACGCTTTGCGCTTTATATAGTCCCGTGCTGACTGTATGTTACATGTAGCACCATGGTCTTGGAGAAATGCTGTCTTGTTTCACTGTGTACTGTACCACTGCACACAGCTGGTATTAAAACATACTGATATTATAGATTATTTAATGTAGGCTGATGGGACAAACAATATGAATTGCTTGAATTGCCAAAGAAGCAGCCAAATACAGTGCAAAGACAACAACAGGGCTTTACCCTTTTTTTCATTTAACAAAATGTGGGTGTGTCTCCTTTTGCGCACATCCCTGTCCGCCGCAGACAGAATCGACTTCTGTGTGAAATTCTGCACTAGTTTGGATTTAATCTTCAATCTTTGGAAGCTTGAGGCGAAAGCACTAGTCTATGACTGCAGTTATCCACAGTTTATTATTGGCAAAATTCACTGCAAACACTCCTCTTCTCCTGTTTTCCTGACCTGATCACCTCTGTGTGATAACCTGCCTGATCAGATCTCCTGGCAAAACAAGCTGTTTAAAGCTGCCTCACTAAACATGAGTGACTTCCATCAGGGACTCATGTCTCATCTGATTCGGTTAAGACAGAGTATTAAAAAAAGCGCCCCTGAACTCAGCAACGAGTCAGACGGCGACATGTGCAATCTAGAACTTTATTACAACGACTGGCATGTTAAACAAATTTTTAATTTAAAATTGGTAAAACAAATATTTCTGCTGATTTACAGTAATGATTTAGATCAGCAGAAAAAAACCTGAAAGCACTCTGGTTCCAACGCTCTGTTTCCAAGACTGTTAGCTGTGAGCAGATATCTGATATCATCCTAGAGATACATCCGTCCTCAGATGCATATACTGTGCCTTTACACAGTGCACCTGCAGAACCTAAACTCAGCAGACCCAACGCGGCAGACCACATCCCAGCTTCTTCCTCCTACTGCAGAAATCTTGCACTCAGTGCAGGCGGAGGAGCTGCACACCAGCTGCTGGCATGCTCAAAACCAGAGGAAGCTGCCTTTCTGCAAACAGGCCATAATAGTACTTCTAAAAAAACGAAATAAAATCACACATTACAAGGCCCTCTAGTTTCGGCACTTTCCCTTTAAGTGCCACCAAAAACACATTGATTACAACTCTCGCAAATAGAGGGTCATTCATTAAGGATTGCTAATGACACATATATATACTGCACCCATTTTGCTATCAAAACACAGGGAACGTATGGCTGCCGGTCAGAGGTATGCAGTTTTATGGTCTGAAGTCAATAGATGGAGGGATGCTCATCATTGTTTTAAACGGAAATAGAGGTGATGAGTGTTTAACCCCAATTACTGAAGTGAAGGAGGGAGAAATCAGCCTGAAATGCAAACAACATCATCGGCACAGAGCATAAAAATCCACAGGTACAGTGAAAGTAGTCACCGATGGAAAGTAGGAAAAAAAGACTTTCCAACCAACCGCTGAAAGAGACAGAGATTGCTTGGATCGGCATTAACAAGAAGCGAATACACTCGAACAGCTGCATGGCACTGCGTGCACGAATGCAGCCCGCTCCTCAAAGTAAACAGAGCAGCCAGGCTTCTCCCTGAAGCACACACAGAAAAAGCATGGCAGAAAACAGAGCCACTGAATCATGTGAGGTTATGTCCTTCATCTGACTTCACTGAGCATCAATGGAGAGGAGAGGCTGCTGCTGCTGAGGATGGGAGAAAAGGGGAGGGGGGAATGGTAAACAAGCGAGCTGGAGTGAATCAAAAACGAATGCGTCAAGATGCTTTGAAGCCCCCTGCATGTCAGAGGCTCGGTTTCCATCGGTGACTGTAGATAACCTACTTGTTTAATTAGCTTCGGGTGCTGTTTCTTCATCCCACTTGTACATACTGGATGTGTGTATATTTATTCTACCATATATAAATCGGTTATCACATTCAAACAGCCTCACCTTAGCCTTTCTATACAAACTGAGCGGTGGAGCTAGCGAACGGGCTAAGCACGTTTACGTTCCAAAACGTCAATAATAATATCACCTGGGGAAAAGCAAAAAAATCAAAGTAATTCAATCGGTTTGGGAAGCAAGAGCGAGAATGATGAGCGAAACGAAAAAACGGTGTAACTTACCAGTTCAGAGACGTCTAATAGTCCGCGGCACTATATTCCATGGTCGTTATAATAAAATAATATGACAGTAATAAAAGACTGCACTGCTATGGTGGCCCTGCTGTCGCCGTCCTGCTCGCCGTAGCCGCTTCAGTGTGATGGCGTTGGCTCTGCAGGGCCACAATGAAACGGCTGATGCCTTCACGAGCCGTCGGATATTGTCGGCACAGACCAACTAGGGGAAAGAAGACTACATGGATCATTTGTATGGTAGAACGGGGGGGAAAGAAAGAAAGAAACTCCGTGACATTCTAAATATCTTCTGTTTAGTGCTACACTCACAGGACGTAAGACATAAAAAGTTACGGTGATGAATGTGTTTGCAAATTCATTTAATGTTGTTTCTGGAGTAGTAGATGACCGTTGGTTATTTTTCAAAGAAAAAAAAACACTGACTAAACGCTGGTCTAATTTGTGAAGCTTGTCACGTTTGTTTCGTACTTGTTTAATACCTTGGTGTTCTTATTGTGGCGTTTGAATAATCGATCGTTAAAATTCCGTATTTTTTAAGAGGCTTCGAAGGGCACATTCCGAACCCGGCGGTTTGACTGATAGGACGTCCTTCCAATCAGAGGAGAGGAAAGGTTTTGGAGGCGGAACAGGGAACTGTCCGTATATAGATTTCTTCGACGAACATTTCATCGTGACACACTTCGAGAAAAATTTTGTTTACACCAAAGTTATTGAATTACAGTCTTTTATTAGAATGTTAAAGCTCAATAAGGCAAAAATAAAATACATTTGGGAATAGTTAGAGACAGTGAAATAATGTGGGGCCTTTGTTGTTAAAATTTAAAATAAAAATCGATTTTTATATAATAAAGTGCTAGGTGAATGACCTGCCATGAAGTGTTTGACTTTACAAAAGAAGAGACACATAGCTGTTTGGGATGCTGTGGAGGTTTGTTTGTTTTGTTATATTGTTGAGGCGCCATCTTTTGTCTGCACATGGAGCAGCACTTTTTATCACAGTTTTTTTTTGTAATATTATTATTCCTTTAGTTGCTTCTTCTTTTGAAAACAAAATAATATAAATATTTGCTAAAATGTAACAGTAGAAATATCTTCCATGGGTATAGCGACATTAAAAACAGTTATTCAGTTGTATTTACTTATATTTTGACTAAATTAGCATGAAAAGCTAATGAGATTAGTTCTTTATTCTGTGTAATATCCCTATCTTTATTTAACCTATATGCTATAATGTCTGCTGATATTGTAGCTCACTGGGCTGACTTACTGGAACAACAAATGAAACGGACCCACTGCCATCCATGCTTCTTTGAAAATGTTGAAAGGGTAGGTCAGATACTCATAGATCGCCATGAGTCAGTGATGTTATACATAGCCAGTTCTTAAAAACGCCTAATTTTTTGTCAGGTGGTAGAATCCTTCCAATTTTTACTACTTATTCTATGCCAAACCTCCTCTAGTGCTTATCAGCAGAGAAAGGAGTCTCCTCAAAGAGGCCATTTCATTTTTTTCCCCTGCTGAGCACCGTGGCCTCACACATGGAGGTGCTAATGCTTGTCCTTGCTGCTTTGCACCTAGGTACAAACAGCCCCAGTCGCAGTTTCAGATGGAGGTCAGCGCTAAACAAAGCCAGCAGGGACCCATCATCTGCAAAAAGCAAAGATGAGACCAATAGGCCACCAAACCAGAAACCTTCCACTTGCTTTGTATAGGTAATCTGTTATTAATAGAACTGTGACAAAGAGCAAGCTCTGGCATAGTCTAGTGCCGGTTAGGAACGTGTGTGGTGCTCTTGATATGAATATATAGGGACCAAATTGCCTATAACAACAACCCTGATGATGCACAATCTCAGAGCACCCTTCTCCCAAACTGCACCAAGGGATACATAGCATATCTAGACTAGTCACACACCTTTAGATGTCCTCAAGACGATGAAGAAATAGTTAAGTGTTCCACACCAGGATGAAAACTGCACTAAAAAATACATTCTGTAGACCTTTCTACAAACAGGGTGGATAAAAATGGGAATGCAGTGACACAGGCTAACTGTGGACTCAGGACAGTGGTCTAGTCTTGCTCTATACCCTTTGCTTATTTAGGTTTCTGCTTTCCAGTTGATGTCTGATGTCTTAAGGCTGATGTGTCAGTGATGACAGCCACTCTACCCTCTGCCAGCTCCTTTCAACTTATATCCTACAGCTGTTCATGTTTGGCAGGATGGAGTAACACACTGAGCTTTACTTACATGCTTCTATGTAAGCAGCCCTGACATCCCATACATCAAGGAACCTTTGTCTGTCTGCTCGTCACCTATCTTAGCAAGGGGACTAGAGTAAATGGCATGTTGAGTTCAGCGGTCTCACTTTTGGGGTCTTGATAACCTACATTGACTATACATGATGTACAATCACCAAAATCCAGTATGGTCGGGTCATATTACAACAACTTTATCTGTCAATACCCTAGCATTATAATGCTCCAGCTGCATCAGTTCATGCTAATATACACAAGTGTAGTATTGTAGACATTAGTACATACTAATCACCCCTAGTTCACCCCTTCCCAGCATCATTGCAGATTAACCGTGGCTAGATTCAAGCATCATAAATAAGTTACAGCTAGCTGGTTAGGCTTGGCCTGCTTGTTTGTTGATATTATTAATTGGGTGTTGTCCTGACCCAAACACTCCTGGAACCCTCATCTGCTCTGTCCTCATCTTTCACAAAGGCCCAGAAACATGAATGCTTTACTTATGGAAAAGAGCATTTATGTGTCTAATAGAAACGCAGTAGTTATGGAATACTACTGGGGAAAAGAGGAGTTCTGCTACACTGGCACAGCTGCAGGCCTCACTATCTCAGCACTGGCACGGGATCCTGGTATAGACAATGGAGTGCTTCACGAGATATAGCATGGAGGATGCTTTTGTGCTTTCTCTCTCACTGAATAGATGTCGTCTAGCCTTTAAATACAATAGGAAACAACTTTTTTCACAACTTCTGCAACATCACTCACTGTGGATATGAAGCTCACCAAACACATGTAGTGACTGCAACTCTCCCACGGAAAGAACATTTAATAATTTCAGATCAATTCAATTTCAATTCAATTTTATTCATATAGTGCCAAATCAATAGATGCTTTATATTGAAAGGTAAAGACCCCACAATAATACAGAGAAAACTCTAGCAAGCAGATGACCCCCTATGAGCAAGTTTGTTTTTTTTTTCAATTTGAAGGAAAATCACCCTTTTAACAGAAAGAAACCTGCTGAACTGGGCTCAGTGAGATGCAGCCATCTGCCTAACTGGGTGAGGGTGAGGGGCGAAAGACAGGACAAAGACATGTTGTGGACGAGTGAGAGAGGGAGATTAATAATAACTAATGTTTAAATGCAGAGTGATGTATGAACACATAGTAAAAAAAAAGGTGAGCGGACAATAAACAGCTAACATACTAAGGGTTGTGCACACGCAAAACTTGTTCATAACTATCAGTTAGTTCTGCACAGACTAAAGACAGCTGATGTATAACACAGTTTGAGCTTTACTCTTAAATAATTTGTTACACATGAGGCTGCTTCATCAGAGTGGTCAGAATATTTTTTAATTGTGAAAGTGTTTTCTGTACTAAAAACAAAAGTAGATTTATTTTTCTGTAAACTATGTAAGAATCTGCAGTAGTGACTATGGTATTCTAATTATTGTACACATGTGTTTAGGCCAGGGATAATGTAACTATAACGTCACTTACTGGGCCGTTTGTGGAACACTTTATGTAACATACTCATTTAATTCTGCTCCTACAAGGATAGATACAGTTAATCCTTCACACCTCATACAATGATGCTGTACACTGCAACATATAACAATATGTGTTTTCTTTCATGTTAACAGGTTAATTGAACCTGTAGCTGTATCTTAGAAGGTAGAGCAGGTAAGCTGCTAATCAGAGGGTTGGTCCAGGACACGCTGGAGAGATTATATCTCTTGGCTAGAATGGGAACGCCTTGGAGTTCCCCCAGACAAGCTGGAGGAGGTGGCTGGGGAGAGGGAGGTCTGGGCTTCTCACACACACAAAAAGCCTTAAGTAATTATTTAAAAAAATATTTATTGGTTTCAATCAATATTCTCCTTTAATATTGATGTATGTAATGTAAAAGAAACACCAGCTTAATTGACTGCATCACTGCGCCCTCTGGTGGTAGGTAAGCTACAAGGCTTCTACTGTCAACTGGTTTTATTTTACTTCTTAATTACTTATTTGACTTCTCAGCTAGTTATGGCCATGGTCTAAACCCCAGCTATTAGGTTTTGATTTGGGTTTAGTTGATTATTTTTCTTATTTCTAGATTTTCACTTATTTCTTTTTAAAAATTAATATAATATTAATACAATGATATATACTTATGTTATCTGGCCTCTTAATGACTCTAGCCTATCCTACCAGCCACACAGCTGCACCTTTATTTTTGATCTAGTTTTTATTTTTATTTTAGTCATTTTTCCTAATTTCCAATGGAAAAGCAGGCCTCTTTAAACAAGAAGTCAAATCTTTCTCCCAGTGATAAAAAAAGGCCTAAAAACACTCCTTTTTTCTGGATGTTCTTTATAGATCTCTATTTATATCTACTTCATAGATGGTTTTCACAGCAGATATTTGAAATTGTATAAAATACACATGTTGCATGAATGAACCCCATGTTCCTCCAAGTAATAGCAAGAAAGAAGCAGAAGAAAATATTGATAGATTTTAAAGTCTTAGTCTCCCTTATTATCCATCCATCCATCCATCCATCCGCTTATCCTTTTCAGGGTCGCAGGGGGCGCTGGAGCCTATCCCAGCTGTCATGGGGCGAGAGGCGGGGTACACCCTGGACAGGTCGCCAGTCTGTCGCAGGGCCAACACACAGAGACAGACAACCATTCACTCTCACTTTCACTCATAGTGGCAATTTGGATTATCCAATTAACCTATCCCCACAAGTTGCATGTCTTTGGACGGTGGGAGGAAGCCGGAGTACCCAGAGGGAACCCACGCAAACACGGGGAGAACATGCAAACTCCACACAGAAAGACCCCGGCCTGATGGTGGAATTGAACTCAGGACCTTCTTGCTGTGCGGCAACAGTGCTAACCACCGTGCCACCGTGCTGCCCTTATTATCCCTTACCTTCAAAATAAATGCAGTGCAATGCAATTAACTAGAGTCATTAGTACATTAGTGCTAGTAATTAACTAGGATATTAAGTGTCTGCGGCTCTTCTTATGTTCCTGCCTTTATAAACCACCATGCTCACTCAAAACTTAACCCTAAGAAGGATAAGTAGTCTTTGGCAATGAATGAAAATGTATATTATGTAAATATTGATTACTGGTTTATTGTTTCTCATTCAAGAGTAGTCACTGAATCTGTTTGACAGGTTTCTACGTGAGCATATTTTTTGGCAAAAATTGTTGTTGTTGCTGTTGTTTTCAATCTTAATCATTCTTTGATGGCAGCTTCCAGCAACACTCTGAAAGTCTTATGTGTCAAACCATTAGCCAAGGGTTCATTTCTAACCTTTTCTGCTAGTTCTCCTACATGATTTGTTCCACTTCTTACTAATGACTGATGAGTTTTCACAGAATAAATTCCCCAAACAAACGTTTATTGTACAAAGAAAGACAGTAAAAAACATAACAGCTTCATTCAGACTTCTCTTCTGCAAAGTCGAAACAATACAAAAATACACAAAAACAATGCAACTGTATATAAATGCATGTAAGAGCCTTACAAAAGATTTCAATGTTTGAATATTGTGTTTCAAGTATTTGTCACTAAGCTGTCAGAACCAATGTGACACTCACTGTTCACCAGTAAGTGTCAGCGTTTCCTCAAACACAGCTGCTGCTGCTTCTTACTGTAAACATGAGTGCAGTTTAACATCACCCATTCCCACATTTCCCACACCATTATTCTATGAAGACACTGACCATAGACTAGCACTACTTCTTCCTTAGCAAATGAGGATTTTTGTTTTTAAATGAAACTGGCTTTGTGCAAACTGCTTATAAAAGACTGTTTAGAACACTGTTCAAAAAATTCACCACATACTGTAGCATTCACTTCACTAAGACAAAACAATGTTAAAGTAAGCTTACGTACGTGCCTGTGTATGTACGCTGCAATAATTAAAACTGTAGACCAAACACCAGACCAGAAACAGACCACTTATAGAGATAAACCCATGAATTCATTGTATTTCATAGCCCATCCATGCTCTACAGCATAGGTGTCAAACTCTGGCCCTAATTACATTTGGCCCGTGAAGCCATACCAAATTACTATCAGAGCTGGCCTACTGGTATTATACAGCTAATATATATATTGTTTAGTATTAAGCTTTGCTTGTTCCATATTCAGTTTTTCATCAAAACTTGTTTGAGTCCATAAGAAAAGATTCATTCTTATATCTGGAGGAAGATTTTTTTTTCCAATAAATATTAATGTTAGCCCGCAACTTTGTTCCAGTTTTGAATTTTGGCCCACTGTGTATTTGAGTTTGACACCCCTGCTCTACAGTGTCTTTAAGTCTCTTTATGGATATTGGGCATTCATCAAGCCGATGTAATTAATTGCTTATGTTAATGTGCTAACAATGCCAATATTACATTATATCAGCATAAACTAGCAACTGTTTGCTAACAGTTTTGGAGGTAATGCCATGTTAGCGTTGCATTCACACCTTGCTGAGCTGCCACAACGTAACCAAACAAAAAACCATAATACATTAATGCAGTTTTACTGTGCATCCTGTGCATCCTGTTCTCCTGTGCTCCTCTTGTTCCACATTTGTAATTTTAAAGTTTTATTCCAAAATGGATCAAACTCGTTTTTCACCTCAGACTTCTACACACAATACCCTGTAATGACAAAGTTAAACCTATGGAGACCTGAAAGACCTGTGCCACTCCTTAGCAAAATGCAAATGACAGCCTACTTTGAGTTTGCTAAATCAGACCACTGGAAACAAAATTCTCTGGTCTGCTGAAACAAGGATTGAACTAAAAGCCAAACATTATGTCCGGAGGAAAACATTGTGCAGAGAAACTCCCCAGTTTACTAGATGGAGGTTCTGCATAGAAGAATTGGAGAAACTGCTCAAAAAAGCTGCGCCAAGCTTGTAGCATCATACTCAAAAAGACTTGAGGATGTAACTGCTGCCAAAGGTGCTTCAATAAAGTACCAAGCTGGATACCTATTGACATGTTTTATTTATTTATTTTTTTACTTTTAATAAATTTGCAAGAATTTGAAGCAAACTTCAATTTGTCCCTTTGCTTTTGTGATTAATTAATTTAATCCATTTTGGAATAAGGATGTGACATGACAAAATGTGGAACAAGTGAAGCAGTGTAAATAGTTTCTAGACTGTAAGTCCAAAGCCATATATCTCTCAATAGCATGTTCCAAGCAGTATGTGGTCACAGTCACACTCATGTAATATGAAAGTATGTTCAAAAAACCTTAGCAGAAATATTCAGGTATGCTTTAATGTAGCAAACAGGTGCTGTGACTGTTCAAATCTTTCATTGAGTGCATCTGCCATGGCACCAGTGTCTTGTTAAGGACTCCAAATGGATTTCAGAATAAACCTTTACAATGTATAACACTTGATGAGACCAAATCAAAACAACAACAAAAAAAATCGAATATAACACACTGACCTAGAAATGTATTTGAAAACAAATGAAATAAAAATTGTGATATAAATCCTCAGAGTTAGGGTGACTTACAGGACCTAAGTCTCATCATGACTTCCACTGGAAGCATAGACTAGACCAGTCATAGAAAACACACAGAATGTCTGTGGTCTGTGGTTGTGTTTCAGTCCATACTGGTGTTGCAGATGTTGATGTTCTTCATAGAAGTATTGAAGATGGCTGGCTTAAGACAGCTGTCCTCCTCACTAATAAAGGAAAAAGAGGGCACTTTTTAGAAGGTCATAAAAAAAATCGCTGGTTTTCATGGAATTGTGGAGAAGATGCCCTCAGATCTACAGGCACATATGGACCCTGCAAGAGGAAGAAAGTAATGGACTCCTTGATAGTGCTGGTGGTATTGCTGCTTTTTAAAAAAAAACAATTTTAATAGAATTACCTGACATTTCAGAATTAAACAAAAAGGGTGTTTTCTGGTAAAACAACATGGGTTAATAATTTAAAACTGTTCTGAAGCAATGGAGATTGATTCTACTAATTCCTACAGGCGTTCCAACTTTCCTACAGAGAAATCACAAAGAAAGTCAACGTGTCATTGAGTACAGTTTCCTTCAACATCTAAAGGCACAAGCTCCCAGGGCTCTGGTAGAAGACCTGAGCTTGGATAGGATAATATATATATTAGGGGTGCAACGATACTGGTATCGATATTGAACCGTTCGATACAGTGCTTTCGGTTCGGTACGCATATGTATGAACAATACAAAATTTGTAATTTATTTTATCAACTTTCCTTCTGACGATGCTGTCTGTGTTTAGCGCTCAGTGAATCTGCGTTCGACTACTCCGCCTAGGCTGCACTGTCCAGCGCAGATCCATTCAACACAGACAGCATAGTCAGAAGGAAGAGCGCAGGGCAAGCTAGCGAGACAGAAGTTAAGCTCTCCTTGCAACATGGCAAATTGAACCTCCCCCACCCTCATTCAAATCTGGCGTTTGGAATTATTTTGGTTTTCATGTGACGTATGACCCTGAAGGTAAGCGTGTCATGGACTAAAGTAAAACAGTATGTTGGATGTGCCACGCAATGCTCAATTACATGGGTGGGAACTAGTGTGTTAGTGCAGTTAGCTCGTTAATGTGTTGGCCGTCTAGCCCCACGCAGGGGTAGCTCGTTAACTGAGATTTTCCGTGTTGTGGCGTTAACGTCATTTCAACGAGATTAACGCTGACAGCACTAGTGGGAACACAACAAATATGACTGCACATTTACGCCGACATCATCCTAGTGCAAAGACAAGTGGAAGCAGACAAAAACAACAAGCATGCTACTAACTTTAGCCGAGTCATTTAGACAGCCGTTAGCACATGATTCTCCTTATGGGGACCTGATATGTTTAATATTGTGGCGAGCTCAGACAACGAGGAGACGGAGGTGTCGTTTGGTCTTGCTTCCCGTGAGCTAGCCAGGGAGCACAGCCGTTTATTGACATCTGCAGAAGAACACTGCCGCTAGCTAACTGCTCAGCGCGGCAACCGCACAGCAACAACAACAACAACAACACACAAGGCGCCCTCTGACCCCGGAAGGACACACCGTGGCAGTGAGAGGGCGTCACCCGTCACTATGGCAACATAAACAAAACATAACTGTACAAACAGAACCCCGAACAGCCCTGACCGCTACAATATGCTGCTGAAAATATAGCCCAGAAGAAGCGTATAGTATAGCTTTTATTTTGGAAAGAGCCATTTCTCTGTAATAAACTCTGTTTTCCAAAGATGAGTGATTCCTCAATCAGATACAGGGCTTGCAAAATAAGCTAGCCCGACGTCCCGGGGGCTAGCGATTTTTCCAGTCGGGCTACCAAAATCTATCTCTGCCCTGCCCGTCGGCCTATTGTAGGAAGGAAAAATATATGTCAATGCTTTTGCATTCTTTCGGAAATGTAGCTGGGTAATTATGTCATTGGCATCGGTGAGCCACTGTCAATATGTGACATATTGAAATCGCGTTTGAATTTGCGCTTGTTTTTTGCTTTCACTTTGCAATCGCGCGAACTGTGTATAGAGAGCGACAGCACTGAGTGATGATAATTTGCGCACCAATTCCTCTGACATTGTCTTATCAATCGTTAGCTTACTATGCAAACATGACAAGTAAAATTTCCCGCAGCAAGCTTAAACATATGAGAGGTTGATCACGCAGAGAATCGCTGATGGTTATGTGTGTGTGTGTAAAAGCAGCAGGATATATATTTTAGTTCTGCTGAGCCAAATAAGACAGGTCAGGGTGAAGAAGTGACAGCCAAAGAAAAGCTTACCACAAAACGGAAAAGTTATGACAAATCAGACTATAAGGCAAAAAGAAAGTGCAGCTTTATGGTTTCATGGACAAAAGAATCTCTGTGGCTGCAATATGACGAGCTAAATAACCAGGGCTGCACATAAGTGGTCTGCAGGTGCGCATTCGCTGTCAAAGAAAAAAAAATAAATAAATAAACGCGCACAAGATATGAAGTTGCAACGCGTGTTTGCATACATAAGATTTTCTGGAGGAGGACAGACATTTTTTTAAAACTCTTAAAGATGTCGAAGAAGCTCCTTTAAGCAATTACTTTGGTGTTCCTCTACCTCCAAAGAAATGTCAGAAGGAGTCCGAACCACAAAAGAAGCGCGTATTCTCGGAAAAGTGGTTGCAGGAGGTGAGCTGGCTTCAAACAAATGATGAACGCACAGAGATGTGGTGCAGAATGTGCCGTGAAAATCCCACTCTAGCGGACAAAAACAGTGCTTTTTATATGGACGCAAACGCGCGTTGCAACTTCTTATCTGGTGCGCGTCTTTTATTTTGACAGCGAATGCGCACCTGCGGACCACTTATGTGCACCAGTGTAAATAACATAATGTTCTGCCGGGTGTGTTGTTGGTTTTCTCTCGATTTCTGAGTCGACAAGCGCCTTTGTTACTGGGACCAGTCATTTTAAAAAAGGCCCCCATTAGAAGCCATGAGAAATGCAAGAAATGCATTATTGCTCAGTCTGCAATATCTTTCCCAGAACAAACACCAATTGCAAATAACATACTAAAAATAAACCTGAAAAATCTGTTTAGAACAGCGTACTATGTTGCAAAGAGTGAACTACCACTGGCAAAATTTAGCAGTCTTTGCAAACTTCAAAAAGCAAATGGCCTAGATCTTGGTTCCACTTGTCTCTTACCTGTGACTTCAGTGGAAATTTCAAATTCAGGATCTGACACAGACTGATTCATGTTCTACACAGTTCTTACAAGTTCATAGAAATTTCTGTTCAATTAGAACCAAGTGTTTGAGTTGATGATTGTCATTTTTATACAATGTTGTAATTTGTGTTTCAACTATTTTTTGATTAATGTTTTGTTTCCTTTACAATATTATACTTTAATGTATAATATTGTAAAGGAAACAAAACATCAATCAAAAAATTGCTCTCTTTTTTATTCGGGCTACTTACATTTATTTTGGGCTACCAAAAACTGAAGAGTCCCTGCCCGAAGGGCTACCAGGGATTTTGAAATTTTGAGAGCCCTGAGATATATATATATTTTTTAATTACTTTTGTTTCACCAACATTAAATTTAAAAACTGTACTTTTGAGTTAAAATATATATTTATAATTTTAATAAATGACAAATTAAAAAGGCATGAACATTTTTTTTGTATCGAAAAAATATCGAACCGTGACACCAAAGAATCGAACCGAACCGAACCGTGAATTTTGTGTATCGTTGCACCCCTAATATATATATATATATATATATATATATAAAGCCACTTTTCTTTTCTAACTTCCTGGAAGTAAAAGTTCTGGTGGCCGAGCAAATGTACGTACTGGTATGTACATTTACGCACATTTATTGATCAAAGAAAGATCTATACCATCATATTTAGTTCTCTTTTTCTTCCCCATGATTTCATTGCTCACAAAAAAGATGCAAGTGCTGCTTCTTGATGTGCCTCCAGGCAACACTGTGGCCTCCTTGGTGCAGCAAGTATTTGATTACATTTACTTACATTGCACTCTTATTTTGCATCTCTAACCAAAAGCAAGATGAAATTGTCTGAGACCAACCAATTCTCAGTTCTCTTTTATTTTGCTTGTGTTACTGGCTTCAGAGATGATCCTAACCTTACTCCTAGGCTATGTGAATATACATTTTCTCATCAAACTCTTCCCCTAAGCTTTGGCAATCAAAGTGACACAGATCAGCAACAATTTTCATTATTTAAAAATGAACATTTTGCCTTTCTTCAAAATATAGGGTTAGGATCAGCACCTATGATGATCTTGCTCAGGTTAAGTCAACAGTTAAGTCAAACCTGTGATTGGATCCCTCAACGTCTTCAATGCTATCAGGCAGCGGCCTGTTGGCCGTCTCAGGAAGTAGCATTGTGAGGGCTGAACCCAGCAGGGGGCAGAGGCCACACAGAACCATGGGAGCGTGAGGACTGACCCCCCTCAGAAGGTACATCATGGGAGCCAGGACGCCACCAGTGCGAGCACACATAGAGCCTATACCAATCCCATTTTGTCTGAAAAATACAATGAATAAAAGGGCCCGGTTACAGGTGCTTATTATGGATATCAATGTGATCTCTGTCTACATGCCATAAAGTTTTGAATAAATTCTGATGGAATCTATTGGGTGTGTGGAGTTGGGTCATGTGAATAATCCATCAAGATGTGGTTTACATCCACTGACGTCTTCAAGGTCAACATGATGATTTATTGGAGAGAAAAAAGGACTCATACCTTAGAAACTATGTATGTATGTATGTATTGTCAGCATATCCTTCAAGGTCAATAGAGTGACCTGAAATTCAAAGTGATAATAGTGCTATTTAAAACTATGCTTCTTACCACCATTGTTTGCACTGACAACAGTTAAGCATAAAGGGATGATATATACTAAATATTGCATTACTTTGGACCTCTGACCTCTTCTCCAAGGTCAAATTAGGTCAAACTTTGATGAAATATCTTTTATCTTTAAAAATGTAAATTCTCCTGCCTTTTTTGTATTGGTAACATTTAGGAAACAAATACTAGTGTGTGGGGATTCTAAATATCACATTATAGTTTGCTTCCAGAAATAATTTCCCTTAAAAGTAAGTACTGTACCAAGAGAGAGCTGCCTTGACAGAGGTTTGCACTCTCTGAGTGCCATTGTTGGTTAATGATTTCTTATCAGACAATGTCTTTATGGCATTTGTCTTTTCTGTGGGGGGGTCGTTTCTGCACTTAATTTCCATTACAGCTATTGCTTTCTTGCTCTCACTTTCACTCTGTATTTATAGATAGTAATGTATACCTTATATTTTCACTTACACTATTCCACCTTTCTTATCTGTGAACACTCTTAATAACAAACATGTAATGTAAATCATGCATGAATCCATCTTAGTAAATGGAACAAAGCTGGATTCTTGCAATTTAATGTAGATATAGTGATTTGCTTATGCATTAGAATGAACACATGTTTGTAATACACGGCAACAGCATTCTCAGGATTAAGATACAGCCAGCAATAATCATAAAGACATTATTTTAATGATATCTCAATAATTCCAGTTGGTATTTATGGCAACAAGGTAAATCTATAAGTGCTTAAATTCACCAGATCACCAGACACCTATATAGGGTTAGGGAGGTCGGTTTTGGGTTATAATTAGGGCTGCTCGATTATGGCAAAAATGATAATCACGATTATTTTCACTGAAATTGAGATCTCGATTATTTGACGATATTTATTTAACAATAACAATGTGTTGAATAATGACTTTAAAGATTGTCAAAAAATAATATAAAATAGTGTGCAAATACTGATAACAGTTTAAATGTTTGCAATATAAGAACTAAATGAAAAATGTAAACATCTATGTTTAGTGAACTTTGCAGTGTTGCTCTGTGGTGCAGCTACGACACCGTAGCAAAGTTTACACACTGTGTCTACTTGATCCACGTCTCGACTCTGCGAACCCATAATGATTCCACACCACTGAAGTTTTTTTACCTCTCTTTTCAACCAACGGCAGTCACTCTCCTCTCCAAATAACTTCTGTTTAGCTTTCCGAGCTTCCCTCGGGTCCTCTTAATCAGCGGTAGGGATGGGTACCGGTATCCGGTGCAATTATGGCACCGGTTCTGACATAAACGGTAGTAACCAGACCGAAAAGCAGCGCACATTTCGGTGCTTTATTTCGGTGCTTTTTTTTCCCTGAGCTGTGATACACTTTAGATTCTAGCCAATCATTTTACGTTTCCGAGGATAGTAGGTGGGTCCAGGTACGTACGTTCTTTTAGAGCAGAGCTACAGATTAAAAATGCCCAAGGCGAAGCGGTCAAAGTCTGGCTGTACTTCACAGCAAAATATGCAAACTCAGCAGCCTGCAACAAGTGCTTTAAGCTGATACTGTGATACTGTCAAAGGAGGTAACACCTCAAATCTGATGAAACACCTGGCGACGCATAGTGTTTTTTTTAAAAGCCGAGAAATGCGCCGTATTTGATAGCTTGCTGCGAGACCTCACACCGTGCACATCTACTGCGGGTGTGGTGCCTGTTATCGGACCCGGAGTTAGCAACATCCCCCAAAAACCCGAAGAGGAGAGTCCTGGCCACTAGCCTTGCCAGTGTAGCAGAAATGATGAGGATGATGATGCAGCAGCAGCCGTTCTTCTCTGCGCGAGTAGCTTAATGTTGTTCGTGTGTAATTTACGTTGAGTAGGCTAACCACGTTATTACATTCATGCATGTAAGGTGAACTAGCAAACATCATCTTAGCTACATGCGGCTGTCTTCTTGTTTGATGGCAGATACTCCCTTCACCCTGGCCAAAAAGGCTAAAAGGACCAAAGAAAAAGAGGGAAACAGCTAAACATGAGAGGTTTTTGGACAAAGTTTGTGTTTTTTCCATTGTTTAAGCACTGCTTCCAGCCAAGAGTGATATCATATATGCCCTATAGCTGCAGAAAAGGCTAACATTGTTATCTTTTTACAAAAAAAACAGCTGAACATGAGAGGTTTTTGGACCAATTTTGTGTTCTCCATTCTTTAAGCACCGGTTTGAGCACCGTTTAAGCACCGGCACCGTTTCAAAAGTACCGGTTTGGCACCGGTATCGGATAAAACGATACCCATCCCTAATCAGCGGTCCCCAACCCCCGGGCCTCGGACCGGTACCGGTCCGTGAGTCGTTTGGTACCGGGGCCGCAAGAGTTGAGGCTCAGGTGTGAAATGTATGGTTTTCAGGGTTTTTAGCGTTATTTTGTTATCGTTTTTATCATTTACTCGGTTTTCCTGGGTCTTTTCACGTGTGTTATGAATAAATCTTTTTTTCGGTACCGGTACTAGTTTTATTTTGTTGTATTTATCCGCGACACCTTAAAGGCCGGTCCATGAAAATATTGTCGGGCATAAACCGGTCCGTGGCGCAAAAAAGGTTGGAGACCGCTGATCTTAATTGTTGTGACACGTGTTCGAAATGCAGAGAGGTGCGCTCGATTTGCCACACGGAGCAGCGCGAGAGTAAAGCATGAGGGAGGGGCTAATAATCGGCTCAGTCATTTTTAATGATCGTTGAAAGCCCAGATCGTAATCGTGATTAAAATTCGATTAATTGAGCAGCCCTAGTTATAATAAGGTTCAGTCCTGTGGGATTTTCATATATCTAAAGTAGGGATGTTAAACTCTTTATTGGCCTTAAAGTCTCTTCCTGCCAGTGTAAATATGTTCAACTATACATTAAATCCTATTTAATAATAGTATGTCTCAGTTTTTCTACATTATAAAGAAATGCTGATATAATAGCTGAAAGAAATATGTTAGCACAAATAAAAAAGCTATCAAACATAACCCAAATGCAGTCCATAATCTATGTCCTCCTTCACATTTTTCCTGTCATCCTCCTCTTCCAGCATCCTGTCAGCCAAATAGAAGTCTGTCCGGGGCTTATGTTTGATACGCCTGATGTAAAGGAAAGCCTTTAACAGGAAAGTTGCAGCGTTTTAACCACATTCTAAACTTCGTTAGCAAAACCAACTCTAACACTAACACTAGTTAGTCAGATGAGTGAGACACTTTAAGTATCATGAGTTATTTTTTTTAAGTTTTCCTAAACCTTGCTGTATTAAATTTAATCTAGCACTTCCGAAAAAAATAAATGTAAACAATTTCAACATTAATCATAATGGGACAAGTCTCAAAACTGCTCTGCAGACAGTTCGACCAGTAATCCGGTGTGCCATACATCTAAAACCTGTTGGTAAGTATTTGGGCTAATGAAGCTTTTCTATAAGCCTGATAAGCCTTTTGCCCAGGCTTTGATATAGTGATGTAGTTAATGAAAGAACTCTTCATGGGCCGAATAACTGGATTTTTGGATGAGCTAACAAAGAAACACCAAAAGTCATGTTCCGATTTCTTTGAATATATATATATATATATATATATATATATATATATATATATATATATATATATTGGAAAATTATTCCAGAAACAACTTGCCAAAATGTTTTGTGTTTCCATAAAAATACCATTAGGTAACAATCACTGACTGCCTCGTCAAACTGCTTTTGTGGCACCATTAGCAGCTGCCTTTAGAAGACTCCACAGTTCTGATAATAACACAGCCTGTTTAAGTGAAATTGCTAGCCAGAACATGTTTAGCTTTAGATAGTGAAGGAACTCTTTGTGTTGTAAGACTCCCGGGTATTTGGAGGGTAACACTCACCTTATAACAGTGGGGAACACCTCAGCAGAATACACATAAATAATAGACAGAGAGGCTGTGATTCCAAACTTTCCAATCATGGCCAAGACCGTTCTGACGACAGACAAATCTAAAAGAAGATAAAAGGATGGCGAGAAAAGCTGTAAACTACATTTTTAGAACAAGTAGGGCAAAGAGTTAATCATGCACAGTCCAGCTAAGCTGTCCTGAGCGTGTGTTCATACCATCGGGGATGAAGATGGTGAGCAGACAGGCAGTGCCTCCAACTGCTAAGAAAGCTAGCTGGGAGATCTTACGGGAGCGGTTCAGGGTGAACAGGGTGATTGTGCGCGCAGGCATCTCAACCAGACCAAAAATCATCTGAGTCAGGTATATATTCATTCCAAAGTCAGAAATGTTGAGGGACAGGCCATAGTACACGAGGACATTGACAAACCTGAGAATGTAGGAGCAAAGAAAGAAAGAAACGCTTCTGCTTGAAGGGAAATGTCATGGCAAATGTCATTCCTTTGATACCTTTGAATGTATTATTTGTTGTTCATGGAAAAATGAGATAATTCCCACTGCTGTTAGTCTTTGAAGTTCCTACAGGATGATGCCAAAATAAGTTACATAGTGTAAAACAAACCCAAATCAAAGCTGGTTCACTTGGTTTTCTAAGTAATGAGCAGCAAAGCCTCACAGAGAGTTTAGCTTGTTCTGTTCATTAGTGTTTTTCCCCTTAGTGTGCGTTCCTGTTTTTCCTTTTTGTCTAAGCTGTTGTTTGCCCCTTCAGTTACTTCTTATTTTAGTTTTTATTTTGCAGTTACATCTTTATGGAGATTTTTGACTTTTCAATTTGCGCCTTTGTTTCTCACTCTTGTTCTCTGATCAAGTTCACGTATGCCATATGATTCATCTCCCTGGAGTGCACACAGTCTTTGGGTGTGTTCCAGTAGTCTGTTTTGCTTAGGAAGACTCCTAAGTGAGATAAGCGACCAAGAAGTGACTGATCCAACTCACTGGCGCGATATGGCAGCCTCTCTTCTGTCAGTCTGCCCCAGGGCAGCTGTGGCTACAACTGTAGCTTGCCTCCACCAGTGTATGAATGTGAGAGTGAATGAATAGTGGTATTGTAAAGCGCTTTGGGTGCCTAGAAAAGCGCTATATAAATCCAATCCATTATTATTATTATTATTATTACTAAATACTAAGGAAAGAAGTGCCATGCAGTCCCAGAATTCTCTTTTTTCCCCTCTCACAATCTGACAATAGAAAGAGGCAGCAAACTGAAATGTCATTTGTGACACCGGCGACAGGTCACTGGTCGCTTTGTATTATTCTGATTCAACCCCCGTTTTTTTCTCTTGCAAGCATGTAAGTTCTTCAGCTAAATTCCTAGCACAGCCAACTAAACCGCTTTATCTTTACTGACCATTCAAAAACTCAAGAAAAAGAATCTAAAGCATAAACAAAGTGGAACAACTCATGGAACTGTAAACAGCATTTTCCTTCTCATAACCTGCTTATAACCTGCAAGACTGATCTCTGAACATCACAACACTGGAAGGAAAACCACGTCTCATTAGGTTGTTGCTGCATGAAGAATGTAGAATTGCTCTTTAAAGATTATGAACTCTGTTAACTGATCAAAGTCTGTTTAAGGTTCCGTATAATTTGGTTTAAATTAGTAATGCACTTTGCTGTATTGCAGCCTTTAGAATAATCACAAGGGATAAGTGACGGTTCAGTTCATTTTTACTGTGTTACTGAGGAGCACTAAGTGGGGTTCGCCTCTAAACACTGAGCAGGAGGACTAAGTGAAGAGTTTTTAGACAGAGAGGTTTGACATAACTTTGAGCCGTGGTTCTTATTTAAATGCCCCACATAAAACAATGGGGGTAGAACAAGTTGTGGTGAATTAAGATGCGCATTTTGTAGTCCATCTTCTGCACATTGTAGTTTCCGCATCGTTTTTACATTTACTGGCTATAAAAATCAGCCTGCTGGACTATTTTTACAACACACTGATTCACAGTAGATTTAAGGATAGTTGGAGTAACACTGCAAATCCACTTTGGTACAATTCACTGTTTGGTACAATTAAGCAATCACCATCCACGCCAGATATGTGGCCAGTATGAAAGAAATGCAGAGTAAGGTCAGCTGATCCTGATTATAGCATCAAAACAGCAAATGGAAAAAGCTTGAAGTGACAAAAACAAAGACTTTATTGCTCTGGCACAGATGACTATCTCGTGTTTCGACAGGAACAGGGACTAAAGCAACATCCGCATTTCAATTAATAGGAAATGCATCAATAAAAGCTATTTGATGACTGTGATGCTTGTGCGATAGGGCAATATGTATAAAAAAACACAGGGTTAACTGTTTCTCATCTGACTGTCAGTAAGAACTATCTGTAAACATGGATATTTTAGCAGGGCTGCAGTGAATAAACCCCTTATTGCACTGATGGATTCACATTTGAGAATTCCGTGGTGCAAAAACCAAAGGCACTCATCCTTAGCCATGAAAAATGTGATATGACAGGACATCCTTTATATTTTTAACAGGACATTTAGCCCTTAGGAACGATATAAGTCTTAATGCTTCACCTCAACTGTAAGTAGAATCAAACTAGTTCCGCAGGCTTCCACTGTAGCTTTTCATAATCAGATTAGAGGCAGAAAAACAAACTGTCAAAAAGCAAAATTCTAGACTGCAGGGAATGTTGAAGAGGCACAAAACTCCAAACTGCTTCCTATATCTTTTTAGGGCCAAAAGTAAAACTGTGCACACAGTGTGGTGTGGCTTTATTACTCGAGGGGTTTTTCCAGCTTTAATGTTGTTTTAACCCAGTGAGCTAATGAGTGTTTCACTGATTATAGATAAGCCCTCTGTGACTTGGTTCATGGCCTGCACATCCCAGCTAGTTGTGGCTTGCTGTTTTTCGCAACCTGTGTGACATCAGCTATCAAAGTGCATTACATATAGATTAGCAAGCCAACACTACTGTTAGCTGATAAGCTCACAGTTCGACCTTAAATATTTAGGTGCCTGACTGCTACTTCAGCTGTTCTCTTTCTACTGTAAGTCTATTTTAAGCCCAGTATTTTTTTGCTAGCCAAAATTTCATTTTATGTCCCAGAAATAGATTTACCTAAATTAGCTAGCTGGCATTAGCATGAGCTAAGTGCTAATATTCAGCCATGTTATGAAGTATATCAAATAAGTTTGATTTATTTGTTTGTTTTGGGTTCAAATTCAAATAGGTCTTACATGGAGATTTTGTTCAGATGTTACATTTTTCCTGGATAAATAAGACTCAAGTATTTAGAAGCAAGACAAGCTTACTCATTTGTTTTTCCCATGGTCATTTTTTCTGTTGTTTGAAATTTGATTGAGCTTATAGCACTAATTTGTCCTTATTGCATTCCCAAATCCATGTTTCAGACAGACTCTTCAGCCCCTGTTGAGAGTTTAAAAGGTCCCCTTAGACAGGACTGAAGGCCGACATGCAGAGGTGGGGATGTGGATGATAAGCGTGAACCCTCAGGAGCAGTCTTGTGCTCAGTCTGACTCTGACTGAAAAAAACATGTGCTTATACTCACCACAGATAAAAGACAATCAGAGAGTGCTTCCTCATTCTTGGTGTTCGAACAAGGTCAAGGAACGAGTGTTTGTTCTTCGCTACAGTTTTCTCTTCGGTTTTACAGACCTGCTGTGAAACAAGCAAGACAATAGGTATCAGTGTCTGTGGTTGAGGGTGCAAAATATGTTCAGTAGTTCTGTTTGAATAGTTTGCATGTTTAAATGATACCCACTTATCAAAAAACACATGAAAATAAGTAGTGGCTCCTGAATAACAGAGGAGGATAAAAATAGAATAGCAGTGTCATAGAGGGAATATTCTCACTGCTAATAAAAACTATCCTTGACATTCATTTGTAATGAAACATTATTTATCTTTGCTTCTAGTGCTTTAATGATATCTGCTCTAAGCTGTGTTTAATTACCTTCCTACCTACAACACTACAGCTGAGTGGAAAGCCACGTCTGTATAAAGAGCGTAGCATGAGCAGCACGTTAGCAGAGCTGTGTGTGTGGAAACAGTTATATTTAGTAGCACTGAATAAAAAAAGAAATGCACAAGGTGTAAAAATACATTGAGATGAGCTTCTGTGCAAATCCAGTAGTTGATTTGTGTTTTATTTTTACTGAGCCTGTGCACTTTTCCAGTAATGGTGAAAGACGGCTGGCTCCTGCTGACAGATGACGCTGTATGTGTGCTTGTCTGAAATTGATTCACACAGACTTTTGACAAAACCTGTGAGTGTCTGAGACCATGAGCAGGGCTTGAAATTTTAGTCAGTGATTTCTTGCATTGTAACATGAAAAAAATGGGAAATGTGCGGTTATATGACCATCCAAGCAGCTGGTTCACATAAACCTTAGACTGCCATCGGGACACAAGGATTTACTGCACATTCAATAAAGTCAGAGATATTTCATGGGCCAGACGCCTGTGGTTTTTGTAGTTTTCCATATGTTTTTTGCTGAAACCGCAGATGAGAGTGAGCAAACAAAAAAGAGATTCTGTTTGCAAGTTTTCTTTTAAAACCTGTGAGGTGTAAGTAATGACTATATTTTGCATATTCTATAGGACAAATTCAGTTCTAACAAAAGATGAAGAAAAGCGCCACAAGATGCATAGATGTTAAACTGGGTAACTTCAGAGGCAGACTTCTCTCTACAAGCCAGATATTTCTAAAGTTCATATTAGTGTATATACGTTTATGGAAGCCCATTTCTGCCACAAAAAACAAACAAACAAAGGATCCATAACTCGAAATTTAGAGTTATTTTCTCGAAATTTAGAGTTAACAAGTTAAAATTTCGAATTAGTAAGTCGAAATTTCAAGAAAATAACTCGAAATTTCGAGTTATGGATACCTGTTTTTAGGGGTTTTTTTGGTGGCGGAAACGGGCTTCCATATTCGTTTGATCAAACACATGCAAAATGGGGAATTTAAAAGCTCTTGAAATGCCCTGCATTATAGACACCCCATTAATCTCAGGGCCAAAGAGCACATTTACTAGCCAAACTGGCTAGTTTTTAGACTACCATTAAGGAAAAAAGATGAAAACAAAACACCTTCAAAATCTGTAGTTTTATTTTTTTTCTAATCTGACTCCAGGAAAATGTACACTTTCAAGAGCCTACTGCAACTTTAATAAAGAACCTTAAGGGCATCATGTCTGTGCAGTGTACTATGCAGAACCAAAAAAAACCTCTTTTTTTTTTCTAGACTTGGAAGTATTATTAAGCTTCCTAGCACTAAATAATGCTGTAGAGTTTAACCAAACTGATAGCTGAGCACTTTACCCCCTTGTCAATTAATCCTCCAAAACAGTATTATTCAGGCTTCAAAAAACAAAGTGCAAAAAGCAGTGGGTGATTTTAAAGTGGCTACATCCACGTTCAGTGACAAGTTAGTGGGGACAACTTGGCACCTTCGTCCTCTTTTATCAGCATCAGAGGAGCACCATTTAAGTCTTGTTCACACAGGGAGTAACGAGATCACACAGAGTCAATGAGTTTCAGCAACTTCCGGTGAAGATGGGAAAATAACCACTTATTGATGCGAATTGGGCAGGTAGGCGAGATAACCTTTTTCAGCAGTGGCTCCTTGCAGGATACTGGTGACTTACAAATGACAGAGTAGTAAATACATTACAGGGGCAAACAGCAACTGAACATCGGCTAGCAACCAACCACAAAGACTTTATCTCTTCCACCAGGGAAGTGTTTTTTAAAACCAAGTTAATGCCATGATCCCAGGTCATTTCATTCATTCATTTGATCTTTGAGTCTTCATTCATTCGTTGTCCGATCGTCTGCTGTCCTGCCGCATTATGCCATATTTCCAGGTCTTTGTGGATTCATGCCAAGTTGTCAGGTTTAAGGTTTTTTGCATGTTTATTTTGTCCTCGCCAGGTTTTTTCATGTTTAGGATGCTTCATGTTTTCGTTCAAGTTTTCCCCAGTTTTAGGTTATTGCTTAGCTTCAAATTATTTTTGCCCTTTTATTTTTTGTACTGCTCAATAATGCCATAATAAACGGCATGTTTTCTGTTAGAATCAAGTTTTGTTTTTGCGTGTCTGCATTTGGGCCCTCCTCTTCACTCCACACAGTCTGCATCCGCACACTGTGACAGTTAATAATACCATTTTCTTTGTTGTCATAAGGCTCATATAAAAAAATAACATTTGCTGTAGTTTGCCAAAGCTCACTCCAGAATAGTGAGAGAGAGACAGATTTAATTGCATTTGGAAATTTTTTCACGTGTCTCTCATCTGTAAGGCCCAAGACTGTTCGCTTTGGCAAAACAGTTTTGCAGCTGTTGCTCACTGAATTTGGCAATTTTTGTGTTAGGTGTTTACTTAAAGCTGAAATGAATATCTGGAAATCTATAATGATCATCTAAGCACTCATGTAGGACAGCTACTTAATGAAGCTACTTAATTTGATGGGACTGTTAATCAGGCCAGTGCTACATGTGTTACTAAGGATACTAAGAACTGCTTAGTCAGCAACATGAAATGGCAAGTTCCATAATTTCAGCTCACGACAGGAAGAGAAACTTATTTTTTTAAGAGTCTATCACCAAAATGAAAAAAACATGTTTTCTCACTTCCTTTCGGTGGTTCCTAAATTTGCTATGTATTCGTTTTTTCAACATTTTCGAACTTTCAAGGTTTTAGTGATGCCTCCCTGATGGTACTGTTAAATTTGATAGGATTCCAGACATCATCAGTTTATTTGCAGTACTGTGCATGTTAGGGAGACCAAAAAGACAAATGCAGTGTCTAACCAATATGAAGAACCAAGAGTCCAGTAACAGAATAATCTCAGCTTTAGACGTATCTAAATATTTAGAATGTGACAAACTGTTTTTTGTTTTGTTTTTTTAAATCTTGAAATCTTCTGAGATCTATGTCACATAGGCTAATCCTAAAATTTGGTGATAGGAAAAAAAAGCTTTTTAGATCTTTGATGAACAAACTAAATTTTTATGGTCTCTTAAATTTTTCAATGAGTTGACATAGAGACCTTAGTGTGCAGTAAGACCATGAGTAGTAGCAGTAGACTAGTATTAGTAGGCTTAGTGGCCCACCATCAGACATCTGTCAGCACAACACTCAATGTCAGTTTCGAGTGTTTGCTGTATTCTACAATGACAGCTGTAGAAAAAAAAGCTCATGTGTAAGAGACAGAATTAACCTGTACCTGACACATCTCCAGGTCTTTAATGAGGGGCTTCCCGTTTATCTGCGCTGCCTTCTGGATCAGTTTCCATGCTTCTTCTGTCCTGTCATTGGCCATTAACCAGCGAGCAGACTTTGGCAAAACCCTAAAAAATATATTACAGATAGTTGTTCTTTACACACATACTTGACTCTCGATGCCTTAATTGGAAGCTATGACTTGTCGCATCACCTAATTCTCAAACATCTTAGTAGAATTCAGCTATTATTGACTGTAGTATTAAAGTATTAAAGTAAGGGACAAACAAGAAGAATTCAAAAGTAGGTCAGCGTGTTTTTCTGTAAGACCACACTGGCTTGTGAGGAATTTCATATAAATCACAACAGTGAGCATTGGCTGTAGTTTTATTTTCTGAACCACAGTGTTCAAAAACTCAGTCTGTTGTTGATTAGTTCCCTTCTTTCTTTGCTTTCTGATACTTTTACCAAATCATTATTGGAAACTAGTCAAAATTCTAGGCTGGGCTTCTCCACACTCACCAGATGTAGAAAATAAAGAGGAAGCCAGGTGCGGATATAGCCAACTGCAGTTTACGCCAGTCTCTTATGAGATACGCCACACCGGCCAGAAAAATGTAGCCAAAGCCAAAGAAGTAGTCTGTGATTATACCCGCCAACATCCTCTGTTTTGATCCGGTCCATTCTGTGCCTGTGCAGTAAGAACATATTAATACACAAAGCTTGACACACAATACAAAATACTATATGAAAGATATACCAAAAATAAATAAGTAAAAACATCAGTGAAGTCTTTGATTAAAACTACTTTCTATTTTAGAAATGTCACTGTACACGTACTCTAGCACTTTTTTTTTTTTTTACAAATTTAACCTGCATGTGCCAAAATGGTGGAGTGCCACCATTAAAACTGTGGTTGAGCCCAAGTGTTCATTCTTGTTAAATTATGAGAGAAGAAACTATTTTCTCCCTTCATAACATCTAATGGTAAGTATAAATGCAGGTTTTAGTTTAGGTTTATAATGCCATGCTTTGTAATCTTGTAAGCACTGTGCACCACATTCATTTATCTTCAAAGTAAAGAAGGAGAAGCAAAAACTGTACGTAAAACCACACCAGTCTAGCCAGTATAGGTAACGTAACATGTTTTTGTAATGTGAGAAAACTTTTCTTTGAATTACTTCCTTTTAATTCCTTTGAACAACAACAATTCATATAAGTTGATGATCTTGGTCAAAGGATAATACACATATCGTGCTGATCAGAATTTTTATCTGCACTATTGACACTTCAACAGTGAAGACATTTAGCATCTTGTTTAACTTCTGTTTTCGTGTAACCACTGCAGGACACTGACCAAGGACAAAGGCATTCATGATAACACCAGAGATGGATGTTCCAACCATAAAGCGAAGGGCAGTGTAGATGTAGAAATTAGGTGCGAAAGCAGCAGCGACTCCAAAGATAGCCTGGCTAGCTAGGTTGACAAGGATAATTATCCTGCGACCGTATCTGCGACAAAAGATTTCAGAAGTTAGTCATTCCAGTAAATGACACTCAAAAAAATTCTACCACTACAAACTCCTAAAAGAGTAAAGTACTTTGTATTCAGATCAATAGAGCTCTGAAATGGGTATGCTATGTTTAACTTACTTATCAGCCAAGTGTCCAAACACAACCGCTCCAACAAGAAGGCCAAACATGTAGATAGATGAGCCCACATTGTTCAGGCTGGCATTATCGCACACCAGGTCCCACTAGGAGGAAGAAAAGCAAGATGTTTCATGAAAACTCTTAAACAGTGGAAAACAGGCGCAGTGAGTGGCACATTGGTACAAATGCTTTACTTTGAAAGGGATTGGAGACAATTCTGTGATTTTAAACAGCTAGAATACAAATTGATCCCCACAGTCACCCTAGACAAACCCTTTACTCAAGGACATGATATCTCAGAAAGATTGGATGTGATCATCATGAAATTTGGCGAGATAGCAGGAGACGTTTATGTCCCTCACAGAATAAGGTCTAATGATAGTGTTGGCACTAACATGAATTTTTCACATTTTTTTAAGAACTCGGGAGTCATTTAAAACATTATTTTTTACTCTTGGACCTTGAGAGAGCTTGATCACATAGGGATATGTAAGGAAAACTGCACTTTGTTAGAGCCTTGTGTCACCTGACTATAATTTCAGTGGTCACCCAGAGAGAAACAGTTCATGTAGAGAATCACTATCTTTGGTGTTGTGGCACTCTCCCGTAAATTTGAATTCAGGAATCTTTAAGTTGGGCAGCACAGTGATGCAGAAAGGTCACAGCAAGAAGCCCTAGGTTCAAATCTGACATCTGGTTGAAGTGTTTCAGTGTGAAGTATGGATGTCGCCCTCGCGTTTGCATGTTTTGTCCACACAGAGTCCAAAGACATGCAGCTAGTGGGGTTATTTTAATTCGTGATTGTAAATTGGCAGTAGGTGTGAACGTAAGTGTGAGTGGTTGTTTGTTTCTCTGTGTTAGCTCTGCGACGAGCAGTTAATATGTCAAGGGTGTACCCCTCCGCTCCCTCTATGGCAGGTAGGATAGGCTCCAGGCCGACCGTGATTCTGAGTTGGGTAACAGGAAAAAATGGATGGGTGGATTCTTTAAGTTCTGTGTCTCTCTTGTTCAGTGTCTCCAACTGGATATCTGTGGTAGAGAGAACTCTGCAGCCTTTCATAAACTTCATTAACTTTGTCTCGACAAAAGGTGCTAGAGCGTTTGTAGGACGCTCTAGCAAAGTGCTCTTTGGTTTTAGAACTAACATTACAGATCAGTGAGGTCCTTTATAGCATAAAAAGCTAAAATGCTCCAGGCCGACATACATCTTCTAATCGAATGATGAGTCGATTGTCCTAAATCAACTGCACTTAACTCATAATTTTCTCCTTAGTTACTGTATTTACTGGAGATGAATTGTGTCTTACATGTGACAGTGCCCTGTCCAGTTACATCATTTTGGTCATGTAACTGCTGCTGCTCCCCGCCCCTCACGTGTATGTTTCAAAAACATTATCCAAGTATGTAGGGATGCCTAGAGGGCCCTGCCCTGCATGAGTCCAGCTCTCAACTGTAACCCCATTCACCCCTGTCTCAAATGTCACCAGAGGCCATTGTAATAAAAGTGTTAAGTCTCTCCACATTCCGTATCTCCATGCTGAACACATCTGGGTTTATCCAAGAGGCTGCTGGATTTACACTCACCTCAGTTACTATAGTGTTTTGAAATGTCTCTGTGCTGTACTCCCAGCCGTCCGGGCAGCTCCTCCGGGTAGGATGTCCATTGCCAAGAGATTCAGCACTGCTGTGGTTTAAAGGGACGGTGCAGGACAGGTCAAGTTGTCCATCACGGGTGGTTAGAAGGCTGAAGTTTGAAGAGGCTGGAGTCCCCGCTGAGAGCCCGGGAAAGCGGCATAAATGAGGAGGGACTGCCCCGGTGAAGACTGAAACCAGCATGTGGAATGCCAGAAAGATCTGAGGTAGACAGATCCACACATATAAGATCTTCTGGAACTTCCCAAAGCCTCCGATAACAGAGAGGATTTCATCAAAATTCATTGTGCTGACTGTTGGTGAATGCACAGTTAAAATCTGCCTTATTATAACTAATCGGATCTAATTCAGAAAGTCCAAAAGAGCTCCTAAAATGAAGCTGGAATACATGCACAAGCAGACAAAGCTTCAGTCAAATGTCTAAGAAAAAAAGGCTGGAATTTATGCCTGTGCCAGGCTGATGATTAACAGGCAGAGTCACTCTCATTCATATGCAGTCACACCTGTGCTGCGCCGCACTCTAAACAGCAACCTGTGGCTATCTGTAGGAAAGTGTGCAGCTCTCTGAGGGTGATCTAACCTCCGAGTGATGGGAGTGAACCAAAACAGGAGGGAGGAGGTTCCTCACTGTGGGAGGGGCTGCTGTGTAGTGGGCTGCTTGCCTTTTGACTCTCCGCCCCTCCTCAAAAAGTTTCATAAGAATAAATTAGGTAACCCGTTTTGACTTTTTACCAAGAATTTGTGGCTGTCTCTCCCAGTTGACAAACAACTTGATTCAGCTGAATTATTTGCCCAGCATTTCTTGCAGCAATAAATGCGGATCAAAAAAAGTTCTGTTTGTTTATGAGAAAACCCAAAGGCATCACATGGCTCCTCAGTTTCCTGTATTTCAGTTGTCAGACTAGTTCAACTTGTTGTCAGTGTGACTGAAACTGGGGGGGGGGGGTGTCTTTGGTGGTGAGGCAAAGAAGCATTACCCATTTCAGAGCACTATTGAGGAGGAATTAGAGCTGCTTTTTTATGCTACTCCATCACTAGCTCACCACTTCCCAAACACATCCAGTCATCTCTTGGTTTGTGCTGCTGATAATATAGTTTAAAGAACCTCGATTATTTCTCCGGGGAATCCTCATGCATAGTAACTTATATGCAAACTGGAACAGAGCTCCCAGGGGTAATCTGAGAAGACTGGCATTCTTTGATTAGGCGTGGGGCTCCCGACACTGTCAGTGGGAAGGACAAGAAATTACTTCAGGAAGAATAGAGGAGTAGTTACACATAATGATCAAAAAAGACCAGAGGCAACTCAGTACAAGCCCTGCTACTGAATTCTAAGCAGGAAATACAACTCCGGCACTATTACATAAATGCTACTCGTCACTTTCACAGAAGGAAAAAGTAGCGTAAACAACTTTAATTTTTCAAGAGCTTCTAACAGTGTTCATTTCTGTGCCACCTGCACTGCCACTCATTCCACATTGCAGCACCATCTTGTGGTTACATGGAAACAAATGGAACTGTACAAAGCTGCAAAGAATCAATATATTTTCAATACTGGAGCTTTTCTGTAGTCAGTGTGGACAGTGTGTCTAATTAAATGTTTCTGCTTTGAATGGTCAACCCCAAATATTTAAACTCTACCAATTTCAGTATTCACCTTTTCATCTGTCTCGCTCTCATTCTTAAACATCTATCATACCCTCAACAGTTTCATTCCTCTTCTCGCCAGAGCATACCTCCATGTATCAGTACATGTCTTCTCCATTCCTGAGATATCCTCTCATTTTCCAATGTTGTGTTAGCCAGTCTCCATATCTCAACAGGTATATCTGGACTAACTGCCTTTTTCATTCATCACCCTTTTCATAGCTGCCCCCACGTCCTTCTTACTAATCCTCTGGGCGTCTTGATTCTCTATCTTTCCTCCATCCGCATTCCCCTTTTTCTCATTTTCTCATTGTTTTCTATGTAAAATGTATGTAAAATCAGAAAGCATTGATGCTAATTATTTAACATCTATAACAACATCTTTAACAAGAAGCAGTTCAGAGCTGATCCCGAGTGTAATCCCACCCCCAGTTTAAACCCATGTGTAACTCCTACCATGCACCCCACAAAGAAGCCAAAGGATATTTGTATATTTTGTATAAAGCAGTTTTTTGTGTGTATGGATGATGTGTTGTTGAAGTATGTTGATTGCCAATGAAAATATAATTTCACATTTTAAAGGTCAACACGCAAGTAGCAACCCACTTAAAATTAATTTACAGCTTTTTCATAGAATATCTGTTTATTTGAAGCCAAATTGGAAAGCTCCTGAAAGGAAAAACTGTAATGCCAAACTGTGACAGAACTGAAATGCTTAGGTTTTGAAAATCAGCCTGTTTACCATGTGGCTTAAATAAAACTCAACACTAATCAAAGACAGATCATTTGTGATGAGGAGGGAAAAACACAACCAAAAAAACCCCCAAAAGAAAAACAAATGTTATGACTAAATATTTTTTTTTATCTATGCATATGTATGTTCTAATTACTGTAGGGTTAACTATTCATCATTGAATCATGATGGAAACTAACATGTTTTAGTGCTCTTATGGTGTATAAAAAACGTTGCCGGATCAAAAAGCTTTTCACACTTTTCCACTGTGAGAAGGTGTTCCTTTGCTGTTGATAAGAATGTAACTACATTACTGTGGTAGATAATGACAACTTGAACATGTCTAAACTAAAGAAATGTGAATGAACAGCAATGCTGATCCAACACATTAACACCACAACAACAAAAATAAAACCACCAGACCCAAATACCCCAACTAAATTTAAGATCCTCTAAAATTATATTTTAAGATATCAGAGGATTACACTCAGTTTTCAACATCATAATACCAGATATCCTGGCCACCATACTGGACCACCTTCAGATCCCCCCTGCCACCTGCTCCTGGATCAAAGATTTCCTTACCAACCAACCAACCTCAATCAGCCTGGTGGAATCTGTCTCCACCTTCAGGTTTCTGCGCACCCAAATCTCAGGTGATTTCACCTGGACCCACAACACCATCACACTGGTAAAGAAGGCCTAGCAACAGCTGCACTTCCTCTGTGTCCTGAGGAAGAATAAACCTCGGCCAGAAGCTGCTGCTGGCCTTTTACCACTGCCTGGGTGTTTGCAGGGGCCACAACTGTGAACAGGAAGGGTGCTCAGATGGTAATTAGCTCAAAAACTCATTGGCTGACCTTTGCCAACCCTGGAAGCTATTGCCACTCATGCCACTCACACAGTGGCATGAGTGGCACTCTATACTCTCTATACCCAGACAAGTCCTTTTTCACTGCTTCCTAGCACTTTGTTCTCCAGTGTGTGCCTTTCTTGTTTTGTACATATTCCTCTACTCCTTTTGAGTGTTATGAACATGGGTGAATTACTAGGCCATGGGGGCACATCCCTTGGAACCAGTAGGGGCTGTTACCCTTCATATTTTCATTTATTTATTTATTTTCAAAGTTAAATTACACTTAATACTGACCCGGGTTATATAATCACATGTATCTGGCTAACAACATATGGAAAGCACAGACAGCATAGATTACATTTGGCCGGTTGGCAAATTGAATTGTATTAGTGGGTCCAAGTTCAAGGCAGGATGGTGGCTTAGCCGGCAGAGAGAGAGACACTTGCTGAACCCTCTGATGTCACCTGTGGTCCAGGGTTGAGGAATATTAAGACAATTTAAGGCCTCCTGTTAATGACTTTGCTTTAAAGAATACCAGAATGAACTTTGCTTTAGGTAGGTGATTTTAAAGCTTGCACAGAATGTAAAAGAATAGCAGAAGAAGTATAATCTCAAAGTAATGTGCTACAAAACTTTGAATGCGTAGGTGTGTAGAACGTTTGTATCCAAAGTGTGTAGTCGTGATAATCCTCCCATGATTGCAAGTACAATAGCCAGATACTCACAGAGTGCATGATATTGTAAAGAGGCTTATGTACTAAACATTAGCATATGGAAGTATGCAGTTGAATAAAGGCTCTAGCCATGGTTTTGGTCAGTAACCCTAGTAATGCCAGTCCCACTATGGTGCTACACATAAACACTAGCGAATCACCATCACTATTAAGATTCATTCACTTCAGACTACTACAAAATCCAATTTAAAGCTGTTCTGCAGCAATGGAGGTTGATGAAGCCTTGAAAGCTGGTTCTACTAATTCCTACAGGTGTTTCAACTTTCCTGGATTGGTTACAACCCCCTCTGTCTGCATAAAAGCATTGTTGGAAGACATTGTGGTACCATAATCTCGTTAGAATCGGTTGAACAGTATTGTACTGCATGAAACACCATCATTGGGCTACTGAATACTGGAAGAAGGTATTATGGACTGGTGAATCAAAATTGGAAATCTTCGATTTTTAATGATCTTTGCAGGCAGGATCTTTGTACGCTTTCAAGTAGGCGAAAGGATGGTTCCACAGTGTGTGGCATCAACTAGCATGTTGAAAAAATGCTAGAAAGAATGCCATGTGTGATCAGCTGTCATACCCGCCAAAGGTGGCTACTTTGATGAGTCACAAGTTTAGAATACATTTTGGTCTATAATTTCACGATTTTTATTCTTTACTCAAATTGCTTATTTAATGTCATTTCAGACTGCAATTAGACATCAAACTCCATCATTTTCAATAAAACACTGGAAAAATTGGGCTGTTCAAAAACTTTTGACCGGAACATTACTTTGAGTGCACAGTGCACAACTGAGTGTAAAGGTGCTATTGGGGGGGGGATTAAAATCTCACTGCTGGGTCCAGACCTCCTCCAAACTGATGTTTATTTACCTACAAAGAAATGAGCAGTCTCCAATTGTTATGGCAGTTTCATTTAAATTAAGAGAGACAGAATATCCAGAGAAAATGACATAAAAGTTATAAATTGCTTTCAGACAATCCAACAGAGGATTCAGGAATGATTTCCCCTGCGGTATCAGTAAAAGAGACCATTAATGTCTCTACAAGATTTTATAGCAACACGTTGATTACTTGTAGTTATAGAATATATATAGTTACATTGCGACTAGTTTTTAAAGTTGATAACGATCTGATGACATTCTGGCCTCTCATTGTTGGCAGTACTGGTAGTACAGCACGCAGTAGCAGCAATACGAGTATTATCAGTGTTTCCATATGAAATCTCAAAGGACTGCTGGTTTTAAGAGAATGTAGGTGGAGAGCTAGCTATGAGAGGAGCCTTTATACTCAGTGTAAATAATAATGGAATGTGAACTCAAATAGATGTCAGTCCACATTAGGTGAAGCACGCAGCTTCAGCACCGCATTAAATAAACGGCACAAAGTGAATGTGTCAACTGAGAAGACTTTTAAACATGAAAGTAGGTTTGTTAAGATGTTATGTACAATAGTAGCTTATAACACACACGGTTTAAAGATTTAACCCGTATTTTCATTCAGGTGTGAGTAAGGCTAAGGCTAAGACTATGGAAGTAGGCAGGTTCTGAAGGCTGTGGAGCGACCCAGCATCAAATACTTCCCCTCTGGATCAGTGAAATGGGGGGAAAGGTGTGTTTGAGGAGGGACAGAAGGGTGCTTTGTGGCCTTCCCCAGTCAGGTCAGCTCTCGCAATCTCTCCCTACCCCACCCCATTCCAATCCTCTCCCTCTTCCAGCACCCAGTCTCCCTCCCTCAATCCCACCTTCCTGCTCCCTCGTCACCCCATCTCTCTCCTGGATCTCACACAAACCTTGACCACTTGAGAGATGCTACTGCTTCTCTGCCATTCCCTCCTGCTCATCTTTGCTCAACAGGTAAGAAGAGCACTACCCTTTCACCTTTTTTTCCCTCAGACTGCAGATAAGACAACACTCGATGCCACTCAGAAACTGCTATATATAAATCCAGAGGAAAGCAGTCAGCTGGGATACCTGACTGCAAGTGAATACCAAAACACCCCGTTCAGAATTGACTGTTTGATAGTATTATTTGTATGTAGGCTTTAGTAGTTTACTGGCTTTAGTGTAGGGCTTATTTTAGAAGCGTGAAGTAAGAAAAGATGACAAAATTGGGAAGCCTTTGCAGTTCAAGCTCCCGTGGACTCATTTTCACACCATGAAATGAGCTCATTCAGCAAACCTGGCAGACAGGCTTCAGATTTTTGCCATAACCCTCAGTAACCCTTGGAAGCTCTGAGAGACCAGGGGTATTTGGAGCACAAGTGGTGCCATGGCTGGATTTCATCACAGCAAATACCATCAGGTAAACATGGACATTCAAGGACTGGAATATATTGAAATATCTAAGACATTTTGGCCTCTCACTGCTCTGAGCTCTGTGCAGTGTGTCACTATGTTAGATGTTGAATTTTTTGGCTGTCATGCTTTGTTGAAAGGTTTCTTATAGATTTTTGTTTCTATTTTGAATTTTTGTTTTGTTTTGCACTTAGCAGTGAAAAATACAAAGCAAGAAAGACTGGGAGGAGCCGAGTTCCCCTTAACCAGACTGTCCCTGCACAGTTACAATGACAATGCTAAACTAGAAGTATGATGGGTATTAGACATGTCTAAGCCTCAAACCTGAAAGTGTGTGTGTGTGAGAGAGAGAACAAATTTCAATCTTTTCTGATAATTATTAAAGATGATCAGAAATTAAGTGGCTAAATGTGTTTTAGCTAAAGCTAACACATGGATCTGAGTAAAGCCACTGCAGTTAGGATTTTACTCGTGGTTTTTAGACACAGACAGTAAAGATAGATAGGTTTAAATACCTGAAGTCAACCATCCAAAGCAATGGACACAAGAGAGATGAAGAAGAGAAACCGGCAGGGTGGAGTGGGGTGGGTGGAGACGGGTGTTAAGTGTGATTTGTTACACACTTAATACTTAAAGATAGCAGTGAGAGGGAAAGGCAAGGGTTACAAGACAGCAGGGAGACCTGCTATGATATATGGTTTGGAGATGGTGGCACTGACCAAAAGACATGTGCACCACTCTAAATAAGGGGTACATGCACTCACTGCACCATAAAGTCATATCCTGTTAGCAGCTTTAGAGAAATTTAGAAAACATGTACTTTTTAGAACAAGTATATTCAAATAACTCAAATAACTATTATCCAGCGTAAAACTGCCAAATCAAACATGTGGACCGGCCTGCTGTGGTGTGTGTGTATAAGAGAGAGAACGAAAGACAGAGTGAGATTTTATGTCTGCTCTAGTACAACGTGGCAGTAAGGGACCCCAGGAAAAAAAACGCCCCAGGGCCTATGATGGAGTTACTACTCCTGTGGCAATGAGATCATTTTTCCAGTCCAGGGGAAAAACTAAAAGCACCTTTGAGGCATCATCTGTCTCCTCACTTTCATCTCCCTCAAGCTGGGCTAAAAGATATCTGACACAAAATATTGACCTTGGCTGGTAAAAAGCACTACAGTAAAATGCAAAGGCATCTTGTTCCTTTAGTCTCCCATTAGAGTGTCTGCACTGAACACTAAAGAGTTCTACTTTAACATTTTCCAGAGTAACTAAACCTGGTTGGACAAGGAGGGTCCAGAAAGATGGGTGTGAATGTAGACAGGAAGCAGATAGACGTTACTGGTACATGTAAACATTTTATTATTTGAACTGTCAATTTATTTAAAAAAAGCTACTGGTTCGAGGAGCAGCGTTTTTTACTGTACATTTCCCCTATCATCTCCATCATAATAATAAAATAAAAATAGTACTGCCAATTCAAAAATTTGACTCTTTCTGGCTGTTTTCCCCTCAGTGCTTCAGCAGGGCGCAGAACAATGGGCAGCTGCAAGCTCCTCAGGGTGGACGGGCTACGACAGAGAGACGCCAATTCTGCCAGTGGCCCTGCAAGTGTCGGCAGAGACCTTACTGTGCCCCTGGTGTCAGCTCTGTCCTGGATGGGTGCGGCTGCTGTAAGAGCTGCGCCCGACAAATTGGAGAGCCGTGCAACGAGAGGGACGTGTGCGACCCACACAAGGGCATGTACTGTGACTTCTCCGCAGACAAGCCAAGATACGAGGTTGGAGTGTGTGCATGTGAGTGGACCTGGTCTTTTACTTGATTGCAGGCAGGGTTGCAATAAAGAGTCAAGGGGCCCAACACAGGTTTTAATCAGGCTTCCTTAGTTGCACTGCAGCAGTGACTCATGGTCAAAGCAGCCACTCATTTTACTCGGATCCTTCGTTATTATGTCCCTCCATCTTACCACGTTTGTTTCATCTTCCTCGTGGGGTGATCGTGGCTCAAGAGTTGGTAGTTCGTCTTATAATTGGAAGGTTGCTGGTTCGAGCCCAGCAATGCAATCCATTATTATTATAAACCTTTACAAGCTCGTAAAAAGATTTGTAATAAATATGAATGAATGGGCTGCTGTCAGTGCTTGTATGACCAGTGTGCAGCAGCCTTTCAGATCGGCGCTTCGGCCCACCGGGAATAGGGCCATTGTGCCAGATTACCAGTCCAGCTCTGATTACAGGGGTACATGCTGCTTTACTTCCTACAACTATGGCAGTGTGATGCTGGCTGTTGGCAGGTGGTCAAACATTGTAAAAGTTGGACATGGCTATAGTAACATCACCCACTGGTTTGCGTTTTAGTATTTTGAAGCCTTGACTTTAGCTTCATAGACATGGCCATCTTCATTCTTTGCAGAGCAACTGTAATGGATGGATATACTTTTAGACCACAGGTTAAGTTATAAGCTAATGCTAAGCTGCATCCATAACCGCACAAGTGCAGACTGGATTATTTTGAACTAATGCAGCTGATAAATATAGCTGCACCGTAGCTGCTAATTAATGCTGACAAACCAACAAAATATTTGAATTTTATTATCCAAAAACTAAAGACTTCCTGAGAGAATGGTCTGTAGCACACAACAGCCTATAATAATCATGATCAAACTAACCTCACCTCTCACTTTAAGCTTTAATACAGCTCAAAAGTTTAGTTATTGAAAATTTATGAAGGGAAATATTAGCTACTGAGACCAAAACACCTTTCTGTACCAACTTATAAACATGTTTTTGTTATTTTTTTGGTTTTAAACAGTAGTCTATGGGGCTCGCCTCACTTTTGGATTCAGCGTCAAGAGGATATTTGAGGATTCAGCCCCAGGGGGCTGCTGTCGCAGGGTTACGTGTGTTGCAACAGTAACAGAATTATGGATATATTGTGAATGGCATATTTTAAAGCAGTGCAAATCACAATTACTCTACCATGAGCCAAACAACATTTGGAAAGACCATAAAAGTTGTATGTTTAAATTCGTTTTTTTAGTGTTTGCATAAAGCCACACAGTGGCTTCAGAGGAGGCCGCTCTAAACCGGTTCAACGGGAAAGCATTTTAAAAAAAATATGCAAGTGTGAAGAAGCCTGAAGGGGCTTTTACAAACCTCAGTGGGAAACTTAAACTCCAATCAACAATTCCACCTACGTGAGTCAAAAACCACTGGCAAAAACATGTTTTTACATTCCATGTCATCATTCGAAATGTGCAAATTGCGTGCTAGGCTGGGAATCAATGCCAGCATAAAGGAATATGCCATTTTAAAAAAGCTAATTTGCACTCAAATCTCATATTTTGTATGCTTGTGGGGAAAAAGACACAGTAAAATTCTTGGTTTACAAAAAAAACCCAAACAAACAAAAAAGATATTAATTTGCATTACAGTCTTAAGATCCACCATAATCAGAGTTTGAGATTTGCACCAGCATGTTTCTTCTCATTCCTTCAGACATGATGGCGGTAGGCTGTGACCTGAATGGGGTCCACTATGAGAATGGAGAATCCTTCCAGTCCAGCCCCCTCTACAAGTGTACATGCATCGCTGGAGCCATCGGCTGTACCCCTGCTTTCATCCAGAAGCCTGCTGGTCTCTTAGGCTCTGCACCACTGATCAGCAACACGCCAGCTGGCCTTCGCAGTGGCCAGAGCCCAAACAAGCACCAGCAGGACACTACCTACATGTCAGGTGTGTGTTTAGAGAATGAATTCATGGAGAAGAGCCAGACTGTCTTGCCTGGAATGCTAATTGCTGTTAGGTAGCTGGAAGGGAAGGGGGAGCCTCATTACTCAGTACTGTCAGTGTGAGGTGTGACTGCCTGTGGTTAAACTGTCTGACACATATGATTCCAGTTAGAGGAGGAAAAGGAAGAGAAACAAGTTGGTTTTTATTAAAAGCCATAAAAATGTCACTTTGATGTACGGCAAAGCTTATTTAATTGGCGTGGCATGTAGCTGAACCAGATCTATCACATGATCTATCTGAGTCACATACAGTGATTTGCCACTGTGAAAAAACAAAGCACTTTCCCACCCAGCAAAAACTCATCGTCCCTGTCGTTGAGATTTGGTTGAAACATTTTAATTTTGATTAAAAATGTCAAGAAAAGACACGACAAGCTTACTAAGTGGTGCAAACGAGCATGATGCTATAGTCACAAAAATGCACTAACGAGATGGGAAAGTTCTGAGGGTGATCTAATAACAAAAGAAGCTTTTATTTTGGTGTTTGTGGGTCTGATCTGGTTGTGGTTCGAGAAGTGTTGGTGCTAGTGGACGGCTCCGGTAATAATGAAAAAAAAAAAAAAAAAAAAAAATGTAAAGATAGCTACATGTAAAAGAATGCCTGAGTTTGTGTAGTGAGCTGGTATGTTTACAGTGTTTCAGATTCTTTTGTGTTACATTTCTATGCAGATCTTTTAATTTTTTTGTCCTTTTCTATGTAGTAGCAATTTCATATCATAATGAATTCAAAATTGATTAATGGGACTGCTCCCATAAGGCTCTATAGCACCAAATCACAACCAGTATTAGTCAAGTTACTTGAAAATAGTAATTTGTTACTAATTACTGATTACTTCTCCACAAAGTAATCCTGTTACTTTACGGATTACTTATTTTCAAAAGTAATTAGTTACTTTATTATTTACTTTTTAAAAACATGATACATATGTAATAATGCAATAGACCTTTCAGCCAATTCAAATTTTTTTTCCTGCATAATCCATCATATAAAATTGAATCAAATCAAAAAGTCTCTTTTTCAAACTTGTTTTATTAGTTTTAATCTTTTAACTTTATACACATTGCATTAAGCAAAAATTAAATTATATGCAACATTCTCTGAGTTGAAGAAATTTGTTTAACATTTAAACCCATGTTCTGCATATTCCAGCATTTAAAATAAAATAATTTTTGCGTTTACTCTCACTCTTTCAAATAGATGCAAGAAAAACACAGCAAGAAATAAATAATTTGAAGTTTAATTTTTCACTGTAGAAAGAAGTTTTCTTCCCACGTAGAGTGCACGGCGGACGCTAATGTTTATGTCACTTTTTACAGAATCAAACTAGAAGTAATGTCAGTAATTCCAAGCCTTAAACACTGCATGGATGTACTCTCTGCCGCAGATCAACAGTGGATAATATCTCGATATTATCCACTATTGTCATGAGACATTAACAAACAAAATCAGTAACGCAGCATGCTTATGGTATAGTAACAGTAATCCCTTACTTTACTTGTTACTTGAAAAGTAATCAGATTACAGAAATGCATTACTTTTAATAGATTACTGCCCATCTCTGATGGAGACACAGCAGCTTGTTGGAATGATTCTGATCTGTGCTTTGCTTGACACAGTACCCTTTAACTGTAACACTGAAAGGTTACAGGGACCCTCCTTTAGCCTGGAAGAGGAACTGCCTAATCCAGACCACCCACTGGAGTCCCTGCTCCAAGACCTGTGGCCTGGGCATCTCTGTACGTGTCAACAACGATAACAGCAAGTGTGAGATGAGGAAAGACCGCCGCCTGTGCTTGCTGCAACCGTGTGAGAAAAGCGTGCTCAGGAGTGTCAAGGTGGCATCTTTAGCTTTAATCTGTCTGAATCTTTAATATTTTCATTTAATTTTTAAAGTTTTTTTTCTCAAACTCTTAAAAAGAAAGACACCAATTGCTATTCCCACTTCTAGGTGCCAAAGGGAAAGACGTGCCGACCCAAATTCCAGGCAAAGAAAGCAGAGAAGTTGACTCTCTCTGGCTGTACCAGCAACAAGAAGTTTAAGCCCACATACTGCGGTGTGTGTACAGACAAGCGCTGCTGTGTCCCCAACAAGTCACGCATGATCAAGGTCAACTTCACCTGCAAAGGAGGCTCCAACACACAGTGGAAGATGCAGTGGATAACGTCCTGTGTGTGTCAGAGGAAGTGCAACGATCCGGGCGACATGTTTTCTGACCTGCGTTTACTCTAAGGACCCCAAACGTCAGAGACGCAGAGTGGTGCAAGCCCCGCTGTGAGAAACTAAGGACTGAAACACACATACACTTTAATTCTCCCTTAGTAACAGTTTTGCACCTCCAAAAGGACAAAAACAAAACTAATTTTGAGAAAGAAGAACAACAGATCATTAAAAAAACAAAACAAAGTTTTATGGAGCACTCTTCAGGACAGGTATGTGCACTAACAACAAGGAATATGGCCAGTGTACTAGCTTTAACATTACCTCATAACAGAACAATTAGGGAGCTTGGAAAAGCAAATAGAAGCTTTAGAGTAGATTAAACTGATGTTCTCTTTAAGTGCTGTTTGGAACACTTTGACCATGCCATACATTAGATAACGTTGATATGTAAAAGCTTCAGTTCTGTGAGTTTGATTCCCAGATTCACAGCACAGCAGACCTTCATCTGGCGATGGAGAGTCTGGGTGCATCAGGCGTGAGTCTGGCCTTGGTGGCATCCAGATGATGATATTCTTCAATCAGTGAGTTGAGAGAGGCAATGGCCTCTGAGAAGAAGCTCTGTTCCATCCCTTCTACATGCAGGTAGTGGTGTAAGTGAGCCTAAAATGAAAAAAACAAAACATTAAACTGAGTCTGACTGATGTGTTTGTCAGATTTAGAGGCTGATATGCATTTGCCAATAAGCTTGAAGAATAAACCTGAGATATCATTTCACCTGAAGACAAACTGCTTTGTTTTCTGTGGCTGTACCTGCACCACATATTGAATTAAATAAAAGAAAATACACATTTTGAAATCCATGTATGCCTCTAAACTTAAACCAGTGCAGGTAGACTATATGCCAAGTTATCTTTTGTAGCTACATTTTACAGATGGGTTAAAAGGTTTAGGGTTTAAGCTAGAATTAGGTTTAGGCTAAGAGTAGACTATAGGTTTGTAATAGTAAAATTTAAGTTATTAGATCTGGGAATGCATTACTATCAAAGAATGTCCTCACAAAGACAGCTTGAGACGCACCTTCTTCCTGTAGAGCTTGGTAAAGCGTTCCCTGAGCTCCATGAACGTGGGCTTCACGCAGGTGTTGTTGGCCAGAGCTAACAGGGAATGGGAGTGTCCCACGGGAGGCACTGAACACAGACTCGTCTTCCAGCCTTCCTGGTTCCATGAGACAAAGGGCAGTGATGGTCTCAGTCTAAAGCCAGGAGAGAGGGGAAAATAGCTGTATATGTAATGTTTAACATGTGAGCTTCACATGACAACCAAAAGACTTTGTTTAGTCTCAGTTTACTGTACTTTAAACTGTTCTTTATCCTGAAATCAATATGTGAACAGTTCCCTAGCTAGGAGCTATGACTTTAAATCCAGAAACCAAGCACATTTACTTCACTAGCTTTAACAACAATCAAACAACTGGAAATGAAACAGTAAAAAAAAAAAAAAAAAAAAAACAAAACAAAAAAAAAACTTCACTTGTCTGCAGATTAGAGGACTACCAACATCTACAAGTATCCTTATAGTTAAGATACTTAGTCCTGTTTGTACATTAAGTATATATATATATATATATATATATATATATATATATATTTGTACTTCCTTCCTCCTCCTACCTCTTTTGCCAACAATTTTAACACAACAGTCACAGTACAAAATGTGTGTGCCAACTGAAAAGGAGTTCTGTGAGAGCAGTGGTTAGAGGAGAATATAGTAAGAGCTTGTGGCTGAATGCAGTAATCATGACTTACTGCTAGTGCTCAATGGGTATACTATGGGAAAAGGTGAGTGTGTGGATCACTGGGTACGTTGGAATGGTTGCATGAAATCGTTACATCTTTTGGTGTAGAATTATATACAGAAATAAAGGATTTTCCTCTGACCTCTCGATGTTCCTGCGGACATCAGAAACCTGCACGTTACCCCTGACCATGAGGGCACAAGCCAGGTACAGGCTGTGCTTTGGGTCAGCTTGTATTAGCTGGTGGTCTTTACTGAAGGCATCGCTGAACATCTGATCCAGTCTAGAGCGCACGGTTGGAAGACAGGAGAAGAAAAGAAATGCTTGTATCAGTTGATCAACTTTACAAGAAATGAATGTGCATCAAATCATGTTAAATATTCCTTTTATAGCTTTTTCTTCCAGCCTCAATGAACCCGATTTTAACTGAACATGCCTTGAAGATTTTTATCAGAAGTTCAAAAAGACTGGGAACCAAGACGGCAGTGTTTGGCATAGAAGAATGTTTGCACCTTTATTTATGTAGGGAAGTCCCAAAGAGCAGGCGAGATATTTTTAAGCAACACCATGCCCTGCATTCATACAGTCACATTTATTTACTGCTGGGAGTTATCCAGTAAAACCACCACTCTTTTTGACCAATAAGCATCTTCATAGGAGGAGAGAAGGTCTCTGTGGCCGACACAAGGCCACTTTTGTGGCAGCTGTTGCTGGGAGGAGGTAGGCAGATTGGTTTTTTTTTTTTTTTTTTTTTTTTTTTTTTTTAAATCCTACGTCTGGAAAGCTAAAATTGAACTTGCCGCTTTTTCACATAATAAAAAGAAAGCTGGGGCTTTGTGGTGTTTTAAACTCTTACGCTTCTGTTTAACTAGGAAGAAAAGTGTTATTCTGAGTTTTTAGTAACTTGGTTATTCAGATCAGGTGAGTTCATTAAAAAAAAAGCTTTATATTTAATACAAACTCAAGGTCGAATGTAAAGTGTTAAACCTATTTGAACTGGATCTTACTTTAATACTATTTTTCAGTAATGATCAGCAGAATTTCTCAACTATTAATCATTAAGTACTGGATTATTATTTAAACCATTCACAACTCTTAGCTACGCCTCTATTTTCCAGCTGTTTCCCCACTTCTGCATCACTGCTTATATTAACAGAAGTGTTAAAAGGTGTTTGCCTCCTTCCTGATTTTGTATTTCTTGTATGTTTGTCACAATTAAATATCCATCAAACAAATGTAAATATTAGACAATATATGTTTATTATTTGGCAGTTTAATTCTACATCTGATCTATTACTTTTACCTAACTGATAACTTTTCTGCTCAAACTTGAGGCATTCGGTTCTTTACTTTTCCAATTTTTTTGTGACCAGACAAGCTAATCTGTCACTTGGACACTAACCTGTGGGGTGTTTGTACTTTGGGTTGAAAATCATAGACTAACCAGGTCATTCATAGAATCATTTTAAAAAGAAAGCTTTTATAGGAGATAATTAATTGATCATGAGCAAGTTTCACTTTTTTCACTCTACCACTGTAAAAGCAGACATTTGGGCAGTTTGCCACTCATTGGTAAACTGAAGCATTTAGGAGTGTGTAAAGAACACCACAATTCTTCCCAAGGTCACACCATGCAATGCTCAGAGGAAATCCAAAAGACCCAAGAGCTACAACTGAGATTCTACAGGCCTCTGTTACCTGGTAAATGTTAAAGGTCATGACAGTACAATTACAAAAAAAAAAAAAGACTAACCAAGTATGGCTTATTTGGATAAAACCACTGAAATGGAAATTGCATAGAAATTATGAAAACCAAAATGTTGAAATATATTCTATTTTTTGACTTTGCATAATATTGCAAACTCTATGAATAAAAAAAATAACAACAAAAAAATCCATTATTTATTCAATTAAATACCCTGAATTCAAAAATTTAGTAGCATAACATAATTTCAATTAAGTACAAAGAATATAATAGGCAATTACCACCGAATATGCACAAGGTGTGGATATGAATGAAGGATGAACACAAAACCAATGATGTTATTGTGTATTTCTTACAGGAGTTTGGAACTATTGTCCTGACAAAACTGAAATGTGCAGCACACTGAAACCATTTAAAAATGTCATGTTTAGTGTTCATCTGAATTTGGGGCAAACGGTCAATCATTTCTCTCTGTTTTCATAGTGATTTTGTGTTTAAACCAGATGTTAAGGATGTGGTTGTGTTCCTTATGTCTAGAATGGTGTCAGGGACAGGAGTTATGTAAGCTGCAAGCTTCAGCCTATACTCTTTCACATGATTCATATCAGGAAAATATTTGAATCTAAATTATGCCACTAACCATATCAGCCACCCCATCTGTAGGAAATCGTGAGTCAGTCCTGCTTGACTGGTGCTGTTTCATCATCATGTTACAAATGACAGTTTAAGTTACGGTGTAAACCAACCGAAACCACTTCTAAATGGTCAAGTCATCAATGGAGGGGTTCATGTGAGGAGGAGCTCTGCAGGACACACAACAACTGTCAGGTAAAAATAACTGCACCGATGGGCACAAGGCTTACCTCCTTGTGGGCACATTAATATCTGCTAATGTGTAGAGGGGTGTGAGACTGGGCACCAGGTAGTGTAAACGAGGAAAGGGCACCAGGTTCATCGCAATCTCATTCAGATCCATGTTGAGGGAGCCCTCAAACCGGGCTGAGCTGCAAATAAAAAAGTTATAATGACATGCTCAATTTGACTGCATAATAACGTTAAGTTCCACTAATTAGGGATAACTAAAAGAAGCAAATCTAGAATATCTTCTTGATACATAGCACTGTGCAAAAGATCAAAATACTTTTATTCATAAATAACTTCCTAAGTTGACTTGTGTGACAGTACCAAATCTCCAGGTTGACTCTCAAGCCCTTGCAGGACTCTCACAGAAGCTTTTAATGATAAGATAGCATCGCGCGATAAACACCTGAAATGCTTTGACATCTCTGGTTAGTGTCTTATGCTCCAACTTTGGCTGACTCAAAGGGCCAAAATTAAAACAGACAGGAGACTGCAGATGAAAGCCCAAACTGGCTTTACTGACTGTTATTATGAAGAGAATGGATACTAATGCATTTATTATGGCAATCTTATGGACTAGAAAAAATGGTCAAAAGGGTGTTAATGTTTTTCCTTAGCACACGGGCTTCTACTGTATATGAGCAAACAGTAATACTATACCTGGTAATATTGAGCAACAGGTTAGCCACAATGTTATTCATAGCATCAAAGGGTTTTTCTGCCCCACTGAGGCCTTCCTGTCCAGAGGTGACTGCGCTGTTTCTCTTGATATTTAAACCAGGCTTTGTACCATGGGACATAACTTTAATCTTGTTCACAATGTCAACCAATGACTGGAAGGGGAGAAATGAGGGAAAAGAAGAAATCACATTCAGTTTGACAGTTTTCATTTATGTGCGTTGCACAGACATTTGCAGGGAGAGAGGGGAGGCATTTCTGAATCCACAAACCTGGTTTTCCACTAGCAGGACACAATCAGCGTGCTCTGTGAGCTTGTTCATGGCAAGGACACTGTTGTATGGTGAGGTGATTACGTCATCTTCCCCAGATGGATAGATGGAGGTGACAACGCGACACACCTCAGGGAACTCCTCCTCCAGCAAGCTGAGCACTCTGGTTCCCAGGCCAGAGCCAGTACCTTAAATCCATAGTCAGTAACTAATTAATTATCAGCTGTCTACAGAAAAGTCCTTAATTTACTGACATGACAATTGAAATCTTATTTCTACACTGCTTGAAAAATTAAGGTAACACTTTGACGTATAACAGTAGAGCTGCAATCCCTGGTAATCCCTGAGTCAGATCGTGGACACTGAAGATGAAGGGACCGATCAAGCTGGAGGAGACCTATCGGGTTTGGTTAGCCTGTGGGACCTCAGAGGCAGCTGATTGGTACTGGCAGGCCAAGCAGAATATAGCTTGGGCGGTGGGTGAAGCAAAAGCTTAGGTTGTGGGAGGAGTCCAGTGAAGCCTTGGACAAAGACTTTCGGTCTGCCTCGAAGTGTTTCTGGAAAATCGTCAGGAAAGCAGTGCTCTACTCTGCGGGTGTAGTACTGCGGACTTCAACTGAGTATATAGTCAGGCAGTGGAAGGAATACTTTAAAGACCCACTTAACCCCACTGGCATGCCTTCTATAGAGGAGGCAAGTCTGGGGACAAGGTCACTGAGGTAGTTAAACAACTATCGGTGGCAGAGTCCTTGGACTAGATGATGTTGATAAAATTCCTGAAGGCTCAGGAATGTCATAATCATCATGTTGCGGGGATATCTACTTAACACACCTCTGCATGGAGATTGAGGTAATGCAACTGGACTGGCAGTCTGCAGTGGTGTTTCCCATATTCAAGAAGGGGGAGCAGAAGGTGTGCTCCAACTATAGGGGGATTGCACTCCTCAGCCTCCCCAGGAGGGTCTAGGTTTTGAGCAAACGGCCTCAGAATTTGATCTCTGCATTTTGCAAAATGGTCCTGTTGCTTCATCAGGGAATGGCCTCCAGCTTAGAAATGTGGACGAGGCCCCTGGGGTAGACCCAGGAGACACTAGAGAGATTATATCTGTTGGCTGGTCTGAATAAGCTGGAGTACGTGGCTGCAGAGTGGGAGGTCTGGGTTTGTCTGCTGCCCCCATAACCCAGTCACAGATAAGACAAATAAAATGGATGGATGAATATTTGAATATATTATTTCAATAAGTTTTTTCTCTAAATTCTAGTTTCTATTTTATTTCAGCTAACTACTCTTACAGCCTTCACACAGGTCTAAAAGTAAAGAAGTGACGTGCGTGACAACAAAGATACAAAAATTAAGTAAGTGAAATGAAATCATGCACAAATGTATTCTTATTGGCTTTATTCATTTTTTTTGTCACTACAAATCTAACATGAATTAATTGAAGTAAAGCTTGGAGTACTGGACTGTGAAGCATGAATGAAAGGATGCCCTTGAATCAGAGCCTTACCTCCTCCCATAGAGTGAATGAGAAAGAAGCACTGCAGACAGTCACATTGCTCTGCTGCCTTCCTGAGCTTATCCACTATCTTCTCCCTGTAGGCCGAGCCGTACGTCATGTTTCCAACTGCCCTGAATGACAAGCACAAAACGATACCTTGGTTTTTCCCCCCTAATCATAAGATAATGCCAAAAATTGAACATTAATGATAAGTATAATTTTTAATGCTCAGGACAGATTTCATATTACTTTCATCTTTTATGATGATCACTATGTCAGATTAAGCAATTATATTGAGTGATCAACATGACAGACTGCCCGTTGCTCCCACAGCATGCATGATGTGTCAGGAAGTTGTCAGTAGCTAGTGTGTTCATGGAAAGGAAAGGTAACAGACAAAAGCAACTGAAGGGGCTGTCAGGATGTCCTGGAGCATCCCATGTTGCTCTTGTGTTTTTTTCATTACGACAAACTATGCAAGATAAAAGAGTCAAAGTTCAACTCTCCCTACGTTATACGTGTTGTAGGACATATAAAAGAGTTTAGTGCAAAAGTCATTCATGGTAAAAACAATATTGGAATTTTAAACATAGGGTATAATTATGTGGGCCAATAAAAAGATTGCCGTGCAGTGTAAAGGCTTTCTCGCCTCTAAGCAACAAACTGTGGGAATCAGACTGACAGTCTCAAATTGTTGTGGCATGCCAAGTACAGGATTTACCACAGGCGTCATGGATTGACTACATAATCCATTGGTGGTTCATTCACAGGCAATGCTACACTGTAAACAAGTTGCACTTTTTTGTGCAGACAGAAAATAAGCCACCGGCAGCTGAGAAAAATTTACAGAAGATAAAGATTATTTGAAGAAATTAAAAGCGTGTGCTAATATAACTCTGTGTCAAGTAGACTTCCTGTTAACATCCCATAACATTCCATAGCATCTGATATCACTGTGGGCCTTCTGCTTGACCATTTCCAATCTGTGAATCTGTGAAATCTTAGAGTCATATATTAAATACTTTACAAGAGATATATACTTTTTTGAAAAATATAGACTATTGGCTCATTAACATATGAAAAAAAAATTGTAAGAGGTCCTGTAAAGTCCCACATTGGAGCACACACTAGATAAAAAGATAGTACATAGTTGTATTTCACAATAATGCATGGAGACCTGGTCTACCTACAATTTCAGGTAGGTAGACCAGGGAAACCATACAGAGAAACTACTCACATCAGGCTGATCTTTTCCCTAAATTATACTCTGCACAATTGAGAATGTGAAAACTGAAAAAACAACAGTTAAGCCACCCGTGTTCCTCTTTCAGATTATACAAAATTTAACATATAGTGGATTATTAAGAAAACATGTTTAATTCTTTCAGACAATTACCAAAAAATACTTTCTTTGCAATCTCTTCAAAGACTATTCCCTGAATACCACTAGAACTGCATATAGTGTAACAGCACGTGAGCTGTAACACAACTCCAGCAGGATTTAAATTATGGTGTGCAACAGTTGGTAAAGTCCACGTGAGCTCGGTGGCATCCTGGGGCTTGTCTGTCTCTTACCAGTTGTTGCCTGAACCTGACACGTCTGTGAGTAGTTGCGTGCTATCAAACACTTCTCTTAACGGGCCCTGCAGGATCTGGTTGACCACACCCTCTTCCATGTCCACCAGGACCGCCTGTGGATTCAAATATGTGAAAATGAGGCCTGCTCATACATTTCAATGCTATCATATACTGAGCACATTCCTTTTACCGCAGTCATTTCATAATTCACCCAATGAATGCTGAACCTTTCAGTAAGCTCGACTCCAAAATAAAATGTGAAAAGAATACGCATCATCAATCAGTCTTAAGCTTATTATTATCCATGTTAAAGCCGTTTATCATTTTTCTTTGGGCCAAAGTTAACCCCAAAGGGTGAAATTTGAGATGTGGCAGCCCTTTTCTCATTTCTAGTAGAAGGCTTATTTAATGGAAACAGAAAGACGTGGCACCTCTGGCACAGCAAAAGCTACAGCCAAACTCAATGACTGAGAGAATCAGATATGGAATTAATTTGCATTTGATACAGTTGACCAAGAGATGTTCACAAAGAATTTACCTTCAGTATCAGTCCATACTAGCAACATTCAAAGCCTTATGCTTTGCATGTAAAAGACACTTGACTATGCCTGCACTGCTATTGTGAATGTTTCATAGGTTAAAATGTTTGCACGCATAGGCTAACATCTATTTTTATTATTACCAACTCTGAAATTTCTGAAGTTCTAACTTCTTATTTGCTTAATTTTTATCCAGTTTTGACACAATAACTAAAAATTAGGGACTCGAGAGTCCTTCTAGAACTTACCCTGGCCTTCAGGTGTTGGATTCTCCCACCAACAGCAAATGCAGCCCCGTCACTTTTCCTGGAAAAGGACAGTCAGTGATTTAAAAAAAAAGGGTAAAAAAAAAAAAAAAAGCAATACATTTGGAAAACTTATACGTCAATGAACAACTGGAGGAAAGCAGGTTAAACATACCTGGAATCCACATTTCGGAAAAAGCTATTGAGGGCTTCATCGTACAATCCCCTCTGAGGATGAAGGAAAAAAAAAAAGATTTAGGAGCTGTGAGAGTCATGTCTGTTTCTTACAGGACAAAACAGGGCACACAGAAAACAGACATCCCTTAGAACAAAGGTTTAGTGAGAAAACATAATGACTTCCCTGATTATCATAGATAAGATGTTAAAAAATTTACTGAAAGTTTTTCTTGGTCACTTAAATCTACAGTGCTGTGAACAAGTATTTGAACTCTTCCTGATTTTGCTTTGTTTTTGTTTATACCAGCTGCATCTACATTTTTCATTCACTTAAACATAAGATTATAGTAGACTAGGCCTGGGTATCTGGTGAAATGGTGAATCAGTAGTTTCTACATAGTTGATGCATTTTACCTAAACCCTAAGAATTACTGCACATATCACTGGAACACTTTCAGTTTTACCATGATAAAATTCATGTGAAATCAGGATTTCATTTTTGGAAATTAAATTAAATTGTTTCTAGTGCTTAAGACCAACATCCCTAAAGCTTATGAACTACAGAAGGCAGCTAACATTTAAACTGGAAACCAAAATGATTACAACTTGGATAAAGCTGAGGTAAATATCTCTCTGTCACACTAAAGAAATGAGTTATTAACTACCCAGCTGAAATACAGCGCTGAAAAATGAGGTTTTCTAATCATTAAAAAAAAAAAGAGAAGCATTCTCTGAATCACTTAGGGCGTGTCTGCTGAGGCGTCAACTGACAGCTCTCACATCATCTCAAACAGACTGCACAAAGCAGACAAACAGAGCTGGAATTGATTTAACGCAACAACACAAGTCAGAGAAGAAAATTACAATGTGTATTATACAATAGTGTTTGACACTTATCTGTTTTTCTGTCACAGTCAGTTTGGAATGCAATTTAAAAATGACATGACAATGTGGCTGGAAAGTCTGGTAATTATAAATTTACACCAAGATGAGAAACAAATAACACCCACACTGATTATTAAAGCAAAATACCCCACTATACATTATAATTCCTCAACATAGATACATTCGAGCTGGCCCCAGTGTTTTCTGGCATTTTCAACTCCTCACTGCAGGCATGTCATGTGCCTGCCTGCTTCAAGTCCTCCACCATAATCCCTGTCCCCAAGAAACCTAGGATCACTGGACTAAATGACTACAGACCCGTGGCTCTGACATCTGTGGTCATGAAGTCTTTTGAGCGCCTAGTTCTCTCCCATCTCAGGACCCTCACGGCCCCCCTCCTGGACCCCCTGCAGTTTGCATATAGAGCCAACAGGTCTGTAGACGACGCCATCAACATGGCCCTACACTTCATCCTGCAGCATCTGGACTCCCCAGGAACCTACGCCAGGATCCTGTTTGTGGACTTCAGCTCTGCCTTCAACACCATCCTTCCAGACCATCTCCGAGACAAGCTTTCCCAGATGAATGTGCCTGATCCCATCTGCCGGTGGATCACTGACTTCCTGACGGACAGGAAGCAGCATGTGAGGCTGGGAAAGAATGTCTCTGACTCTCGGACCATCAGCACCGGCTCCCCTCAGGGCTGTGTTCTTTCTCCTCTGCTCTTCTCCCTGTACACCAACTGCTGCACCTCCACCCACCAGTCTGTCAAGCTAATCAAGTTTGCAGATGACACCACCGTTATTGGGCTCATCTCGGACGGGGATGAGTCTGCCTACAGGAGGGAGGTTGAACGTCTGGTGTCCTGGTGCAGCCACAACAACCTGGTGCTGAATGCCCAGAAGACAGTGGAGATTATTGTGGACTTCAGGAAGCACACAGCCCCACTCCCCCCCATCATCCTGACTGACACCCCCATCACCTCTGTGGACTCATTCCGCTTCCTGGGTACCACCATCACCCAGGACCTGAAGTGGGAGCCCACCATCACCTCCGTCATCAAGAAAGCCCAGCAGAGGATGTACTTCCTGAGGCAGCTGAAGAAATTCAACCTGCCAACACGGACGATGATGCAGTTCTACACTGCAATCATCGAGTCCATCCTCACCTCCTCCATCACCGTGTGGTACGCTGGAGCCACTATCAGGGACAAACAGAGACTGCAGCGTGTTGTGCGCTCTGCTGAGAAGGTGATTGGCTGCAGATTCCCATCTCTGCAGGACCTGTACACCTCCAGGACATTGCGGCGTGCAGCTCGGATCTCAGCTGACCCTTCTCACCCTGGACACAGTCTGTTTGACCTGCTCCCCTCAGGCAGGAAGCTCCGGTCCATTCGCACCAGAACCTCTCGCCATAAGAACAGTTTCTTCCCCTCTGCTGTTGGACACATGAACAATAACCATATGACTGTTCCCACCACTAACACATGACCCTACGCTGTGTCACTGCATCATTCCATGTTTGGCACTGATCACCACCTGCACTCATGTATATATCTTTCTACGTAGCACTTTTAATTCTTATCCCTACTTTTATTTTTTCATGTCTATTTAAGTGCTATTTATGACACTACTTAAGTGCTATTTATGACACTATGTTTGCACTGAAGCACCGCAGCAATTTCCTAATGTTGTAAACCTGCTCAACATTTGGCAATAAACCCCTTTCTGATTCTGATTCTGATTCAAGCACATAATCAACACTTACTGTGGACTAAGTTACTAGAGGTGGGAATCACCATACATCCCACGATACGATCTTATCAAAATACTTAACGCACGATACGATATTATTGCAATTTTTTAAAATATTTTGCGATATTCAGATTCTGTACATAAAGGTAAACTTTATCAATATTCATTTTATCTAATATCAAAGTCTCACACTCAGTCTTTCTCTCATTTCAGTCAGTTTTATTGTTGACAAACTGAACGGTTTGTATTACAGTCTAGTCCAACTTAACTGAATGCAACCATCTGGTACAATTATAGCTATTCTGAACTATGAAATTTATGAAAACTATGCAGCCCATTCAGCAACTGAAGAACTTGAAAGTAAATTAAAACAAAACATTTTACATTAAATAAAAAAGTTTTAAACTTAATTAAAATAAAACATGTCTTAAATTAAAATAAGTAAACTGTCATGTTTATTGCTGCCAAAAAACAAGTTAAACACATTTGGACAGTGAAGGAATGTCAGGATTCTTGCTCAGAAAAAGGATCAACATGCTCTGAAGTCAGAGTTCCAGTCCACAAACTTTTTTGGTAACAAAATATCGATTTCTGCTGTCCCTGTATCGATACATTATTAGCAAACAAAATATCACGATACTACATAGTATCGATTTCCCCCCCCCACCCCTATAAGTTACCAACTAAAGATAAGCAAACACAAAATCTTTCACTCTGCAATGACAAGTATAACAGAAAATGGTGGCGAGACAGGGAGGAGACAGTTGGTTTGGGTCTGTTCACTACTAACAGCTGGTGAGTCCCAATTTATACAGTGTAAAATAATTAGAATAATGCTAATAGAAATGTACATTTGCTGATAATAGTCAGACATAACATTATGACCACCTGCCTAATATTGTCTCAGTCCCATTTTTGCTTCCAAAACAAACCTTACCCATTGAGGCATTGACTCCACTAGCCCCCTGAAGGTTTGCTGTGGTATCGGCACCAAGATGTTAGCAACAGATCCTTTAAGTCCTGTAAGAGGTGGGGCCTCCAGTGGATTGGACTTATTTGTCCAGCACATCCCACAGATGATCGACTAGATTGATATCTGGAGAATTTGGAGGGGTAAAAAATGCCTCAAAGTCATTGTTGTGCTCCTCAAACCATTCTTGAAGTTTTGCTTTGTGACAGGGTGCATTATCCTGCTGACAGAGGCCACAACCATCATGGAGTACTGTTTCCATGAAAGGGTGTACATGGTCTGCAACAATGCTTGGGTAGGTGCTACATGTTAAAGTAACATCCATATGTATGGCAGGACTCAAGGTTCCCAAGCAGAAGATTGCACAAAGCATCCCACCGCCTCCACCAGCTCACCTTCTCATAGTGCATCCTGGTGTTATGTGTTCCCCCACTAGGTGATGCACATGCACCCACACCTCAACCAGTTGTCTAGCCATCACAATTTGGCCCTTTTCAACCTCTCAAATCCTTATTAAATTAAGGAAAGCCTCCAAGCCCCCCCTTAACACATGGACAAACATCACAGACTGAGGAAAGCAGACAGTTTTCCCACCTTGGTTGTTGGAGGTGCATGTGCCAGAGGTTAATGACACTTTTGCTGTAGTGGTATGAGATACTGTAAGAAATGCTAACAGTTGAAGGTGTTTGTTGCTCCCAGCTTTTTGAATGAGTTTCTCCTCTGAGTTGATTAAATATGCTCAACTTTAAAGGTTTTCCTACACTAACTAAAGTTACTTGTACTTGAATTACATTTTGCTATTTTGTACTTTTACTACAATGCCTTGACATGATCCCAAAGGTGCTCTACTGGATTGAGGGATGGTGGCTCTGGTAGCCATTTGAGTACAGTAACCCCCTTTCGTGTTCAAGAAACCAGCTTGAGATGATCTGAGCTCTGTAACGTATTGTCTTATCCAGCTCAAAAGCACAGGTGTAATTATAAAAACGTTAAAAGCGGCTGTGTTTCACCCAGAGATGCTGTGTCTACGGGTTTTTGGTTGTATAGTCTGGGTCACCAGAACATTAGAAAGACAAACATGTGCTTTTCCTGTCGTAACAAGTCAGACTTCATTATTATTCGTCGGATACCTTCGTTGTGCTGTGCTGTGTATGTAATTGCACTTACTTTATTGACATGGGCATGCTCTCGCAAAGCAAGATCCCAAAACCTGCAGCCAACCTGGTTGCCGCACTGTCCAACTGCAGAACGGAATTTCAGTTTAACTTAAAAAACACAATTAGTAGTAATACAGATTTCATTTGTTAAAGGTATGTAGCTACGTCACATAAAACGGAACTACTTGACATAAACACCGACCTGGGGGCTAAGCTAGCCTCCTACCTGTCATTTACCGCGCTGAGTTTCACTCACCTTGGACCACAACGGACTGTGTCATGTCAACAACACCCCATACACGTTGTAAAAGTGCGAAGCTAATCCATAATGACTGTTCCGTTTATGTTATCCATCAATAAGATCTTCACAAGACTTTTGAACACCTCTTCTTCCTCGCGCCTTAGCTATGTTTGGTCGAGCATTGATGACGTCATTTCCATGGAAACGGAACGTACGTTTCAGCCACTGACCCCCCCCACTCCCCAAAAAAGTGTGTGTGACGAACAAAAACAAACAATAAAGACATTTTTAAAAAGAAAAAACAGGAGGTTTGTAGTAATATAATATAGCAGTTTTGTAGAAACCACACATTAAATGATTAAAATCTCTTCTGTAGTTTAACTCCCATTAATAAAGTTAAAATAAAGGATGGTATGAGATACTGGTTTTTAAAAGCAGAATAAAAGCATTTAAGACTGTAAACTATATTTTGTCAGTGATGTTACATTATGGTTGAATTTTGTGTCTCAGCGTGGGTGCCAAATTAAGGTAGGTATATGTTTTTCCAAAATTAAAACAATTAGAAAACGAAGAGTTTTCAACCAGTTTTCCAGTGTTTTGCCTTGGTATTTATTGCTTGTCTGTGATTAGGCTTCCCAGTTATTTCACCTTCTGTCTTAACTGTCGTGAAATATTTTACCCCCTGAAAATGGTGTGCTTCTGAGTAAAAACATAATAAAAACATTTTTAAAGAAAAAAACAAACAAAAAACAGTTACTGAACACTTATTATGACTTTTCATCTTACATCACGAGCATGCTCTAATTTCCACGCCCACATAGGACATATACTTATTGGCCGCTTTGATAGGTACACCATCCAACTGCTAACTAAACAGCCATTAGACTGCTGATCCGCTTGGATTGTTGTGTATGTGTGTGTGTGTCGCCATCTAGTGGCTGATTAAACTGACTGCAAACAAGTTAACTACCTTTAACAAGATTGTGACAGTTGTTTAATTTTCATCTGAGTCATTGGGTGGACACTTTGGATGTACATGTCACTGGACTGTGGGAAAAACCAAAAGAAAACACTCCTGTGTTCTGACCATTTTTAATTTACTGAGTATATCTGTGCAATATTGCATGCATATACGAGGTTGTTAAGTCAGTCTCAGCTGATTTTGGTGAAATGAACAAGTGCACTATAGGAGAACACACATGTAAAAAAGTTTCAGTGGAGGTAAAATGTTATTTATTATCAGAAATAAAACAGTACAAAAGGAAAGCTTTGAAAATGAACTTATACAAAAAACATGTGCCATCAAGATTATGAAGTGGAGTAAAGGAACATACAGTAACACAGTAATGTTAGTGTGCCTGTGTGCTTCACACTGTGGACTGGAGGAATCAATCTGATTTGTTTATTTATAACGGGTGTTTGCTTTGATTGAATGGACGTTTTGGTCATACTCTTGGTGGGAGTGAAAAACAAAAACCGACAACTTCTACACAAAAAACACACAAACGTGTCAGAAAGGAAAAAGACTGATGATATGGGGTTTCTACCATGCATTTGGTCATTGCTTTGCTGAGCTAGAGATCACAGAAATCTTATGTTGCTGGACAGGTTCCAACACTGACAGCTCCACTGACCAGGACCGCTTTGCTGAAGTTTACTTGGCTGTTGTTGATTGTCAGGTTTCTCATGCAGCCCACAAAGGCCTTCCTGGTAGCAGCACTTTCTGGAAGGAAACCATCTGAGAGGAGGTAGAAGGCATTATTAACAGCTTTATACCGACAGGACAAAATCAGGAGGAGCAATTGTCACCAGCTCACCTGGAGTGCCACCAATAAATACAGGCTTTCTGCTATCTGTGGAGCTGGGGCTCAGAGGTCCCACCACATGGTTGATCTCAGAATCCACATCCAGCTGGACAACGTTGGCATCCCGTATCACTGAAACCAAACATTACAGAACGCTTTCATTAAACATTAAACTTGACTAGCTACTGTAAAAAAATAAAAAAAATAAAAAAACATTTTTTTTTTTTATTATGACACAAAAAGGCGGTTTTGCCTCTCACCCCCCACAACCCTGAAAAGGATAAGCGGAAGCGAATGGATGGATGGACACAAAAAGAGTGACTGAGCCCATTAACTCATTCCTTGACACAGAAAGCTATTTTCAGTCAGTCTTTTTGAAACCACAGGCCTCGCCCCCTGGTGGTCTTTAAATAGAATGCTGGATTAAGGCATTTGTGTGTTTATTCCTTTTTCAGACGTGGAAGACGTAACATTGCACATACAATATACAATGTCAGATTATTTTTCAGAGAGTGATGTTAGTGTGACATTAACAGTGCTGCCACAGAACACATCAATTCTGAATAATAAACCTACAGTGTGATCACAAAGGAATTCTTACCGGTAATTTTGTGCCAACTCCCCGAACACACTCCCTGTTTTGGTGACACCTTTGTGAAGAACTCACGAGTCCCATCATTTACAAGAACCACCACCTGCAAAAACACTAATGCTATAATCTGTCTAGAAGACGGCAGTTCTTTTGAATGAAAAAACTTCATTTGAACCAACACGAATGTGTGTATTTTGTGTAAAAACGTACCGCTCCTTGATGAATGTACACAGTGAAATAGTCATCTGCTGAGTGCACATGTAGTAGCACCCCTGATGCCACACGAGGGCGCACCTCCATCACCAGCTCAAACCTCGGTCCCAGGTTGAAAGAATCGTCTGAATTAGGAGGAAGATGACGTGAGGTCTGAGTTATTCTTATTTATTATGGCCCCATAACCCTTTAGCTACGTTCATCAGTTATTCTGAGGTGGGTGCGAGTGTGAAATCATTTGAGTCCTGAGTTTCTTAGGGCTTTCAGCTTTGCCTTTTCCTCTTTCGTGCTTCTTTAACACTCACACATTTTTACCACAGCTGCACTTAGGCTATCGAGTTCCCTCAGCCAGCCACACTCTCCTCATGAACACGAAAGAGACTGTGGGCCTTGTGAGGCTAATGAACTGTGTAAGTTAACAGATGCTCAGTTTGCAAACAGTTGCAGATAGTGGAAAAATATATGTGGTGTTACTCACTGTGAGAAAGATTGCACAAAACTCTGCATACAACATATTTCTAGGTTACAGAAAAATAACACAGATATTAAATTGCTAGAAACACACCCAGGACAATGTATCCTCCTTCTTCTGAGAAGTATGTTCCTCCCTCAGAGACTCCATCAAAGCATGGAGTGACCCCAAATGTGTCTGCCACAGAGGAGAGCTGCTTTCTATCAAGCTGAAGGTTCTTTATACAGCCAGTAAAGCTGTATGCAGAGTTTCTCTGAAGATGAAAGATAACAAAAAGAATGATTAATTACGATAATCCACACAGAAACAAACCTAAAAAGGCATCACAGAATATTTTAAAGAACTACTAAATAACACATTCACTTATCCACAGTAGTTCTCATATACTGATTTTTACTCTAATGTACTAAGTACTGAAAGTGCTTTCTACTACAAGCCTCAGTCACATACACATCAACACAGTACTTTTACTCTAAGTGCTCTGTCTAACATTCATGCACACTTTCACACCCCAATGAATGCATTGGGTTCAGTTTCTTCTGTCTTGCTCAGGAATACTTCAACATGTAGGGTGGAGGAGCTGGGGACCGAGCCACTGACCTTTCAGTAGACAACCTATAATGGTAGAGTAGAGCTCTACTTACAAGCAACACAACAAACTCCTGATCACTACAGAATATTTGAGGACCCTGCAGCTATAGCCCTATTTGGTCTGGTATGACTAGTGGCTCTGTATGGCTAATGACGGCTAATGCTAAGCAAAGTTTAAGTGAATGTAGCTGTGAAATCTTAGTGGTCTGTTTGATAACTTTATGACTCTTCCCTTATAAGCTTATCTTATGTAATTTCAGCATTCAACAGTAATCCCCACATTTGACCATAGTAGTTGTCATATAAGCTGTCTTTAAGGCCGCATTAAGCAATGTTTTCATAGTAAGACTGAGTCATTTGGTGACTTTATGCAAGAAAGAAGAAAGTGTATTTTATTGATCTCCGTGGGGAAACTCCTCTCTGCATTTAACCCATTCACTCAGAGAAGCAGTGGGCAGTCATTGGGCGCCCGGGGAGCAGTGTGTAGGGACGATGCCTTGCTCAGGGGTACCTCAGGGTAGCTGTTCAGGGGAATCGAACCCCCAACCTTCTGATCATGGGGCCACCACTCTACCTACCGAGCTATCCCGGCCCCCAGTGCATGTAATGTACAAGACATTGCTTTTAGGGTCACACCCCATAGAGAATTATCATCTCACACTTTTACATTTTATCAGCTTACAGTGAAATGGAGCTAGTACATCAGAAGAATGCAGCAATTATTATTTTAAACTGTTAGCTAAAGTCATTCTTATTCATCAGGAGCGATCTCTGAGTGCTTTGTGCTCCGCCCACATCTGAAAAGCAGCCAATTTTTGAACAGTGGGATTAATAGGAAGGAGAAGGGCTCCGCTATATCAGCTCCAATACTCAAAACTGAGAGGAAACCTTCTTTCTTAGGGTCACAATAGTGGTTTCCTCTTGTCTGTGGGAACAGACAGGGCTGGATGTCCACACATTTTCCGGACAAACATAGGGCTATAAATAAAGTCCTCTATAAGATTCCAGTTGTCCCATTTTTTTCTGCTGTTTAATGTTTTTCACATGGCAGATTTTGACTTGTACCTGAATATTCTTCTGGGCTCTCCCTGCAGGAACTCCTCCGACATAGAGGGGGCTGCTGATGTGCCAGGAGACGTTGTTTCCCTGAACGCTGTCTTCCAGCATTGTGAGCCCATCAACTATTAACCGCCCCACATTTCCATCACGGATAAAAATAACCTTTGGGATGAGAAAAGGTTGTCTCTTACATAAACAAACACTCATGCTGGCATAAATATAAAATTCAGTTATGGAACAAATTCATGAACTTACACTGTGCCAGGCACCATCATTGTATTTGTCTTCACTTTTGATTTTAACTTTTTGGTCTCCTACACTAAAAGTGTACACAAGTTTCCCATGGGCCAGAAAGAGTGCCATGAAATTGTCCTCTTGGGCATCAGATACATAAAAGATGAGGCCAAAAGATGAGTGGGTCTTCATTGACAAGGAGAAGTGGGACCTGGAAGAACAAAGATGAATTTAATCACACATGGAGACACAAGAATATGTGCAGCTTTAAGCAGACATGACACTGAGGTTAAAGTTCTTGTCTTGATCTACCTCTGAGAAAGGGAGTCTGGGAAGTCTGTGTAGTGCTGCCTGCTGTTGGCAATGCTGCTGAACTGGAAGGCGTGGTGAATCGATTTGGGACTTGAGGAAAGAAAGCAGGACTTGATGTTTGGCTCTGCTGATTCCTGGTCATCACTTCCTAGCTCAGTCAGCACTGGGGGGAGGCTAGATTTATCTCTGGTGACCTATGAGAACATTTATTAAATATCAGGTTATCAGTCAGCCCAAAAATGTTTGTAGAACACATTCATATTTAACTAAGGTCTGCTGTATGTGCTATTTTCACTTCACCTTTTGTGACTGTTTGGTTCCAGAAGTGTTAGCCCTGTGCCTTAACAGCAGTGCAGCCGGGGGTCGCTGTACAGGACAGCCCTCCAGGGAAATCTGGACCTTCTCTGGGTATCTCTTAAAGTCTTCAGGCTCAATGTCCCGGTCTAGTCTACAGTGACACGGCAGAAGTGTCAAACACTCTCAACACATTATTCATTGAATAGACTGTATATAAAAGATGAAAGCACTAACCATAATGTCACCTTTGGTTTCAGCAAGTGTTTTGGCTCCCAAAATATTGTGAGTTGTTTTTGGGTTTTTTTGTTATTATTTGGAATAGCCAGAAGTGAATATAATTTATATGGATGACAGGAGGAATTACTAAGTTGCCAGCTAATGCTATCAATTCTCCAATACACATACCTTCCAATTAGTGCCACGTAACAAATGAAACATCAGTTTTCACTTATGTCTTTATCCTGTCTTCCTTCTCTCACCTCAACTGGCTGCGGCAGATGGCCGCCCCTCCCTGAGCCTGTTTCTGTTGGAGGTTTCTCCCTGTTAAAAGAGATTTTTTCCTTCCCACTGTCGCTAAAGTGCTTGCACATATGGGGTCATATGATTGATGTTTTGCTGGGCCATATCATACCGTTCACGGTTATACCGGTATAATGTTGGGCAACGATAAGAAAGTGAAATATTGCGATAGAATTTGGGTAAAACGCGCATGCGCAGTGCCTTTGTTTTCATACGCACATGGCAGAAAAAGAATGGCGGCGGCGACGGAGAATGAGAAGGGCGAAAGCAGATCGTTGAATGAAACGGATGAACCAGAAGTGGTTTGTAAAAATGCTGCAACTTCAGTGGTGTGGAACTGGTTTAGCTTTCGTTCGTCAGATCCACAACAAAGCACTATTTTTGGTAGAGCATGCTAGCAGGCCGTTGTCATTACCGTGTGTTTTTGGAAAATACAGTGCACTTAAAATCAATCCTTTGAGTTTTCTGAAAATCGACAGTGCCCTTTATAATCCCGTGTGCCTTTTGTATGAATTCTGGTTGTGTTTACTGACCTCGAAACGATTTTATGTGGTACACAGCGTTCGAAAATCAAAAAAAGGTATACTGGTGACAAACTGAGCCGATTCTGCTATGCCTGGTGCGTGGGGAAAAACTATCATTATGCTTTTTGTGACATTTTTGTTTGGTGGTGTGTCGTGTGATTTTTCTAATGTGAAATACGTGTTGTGGCTCCAAAAGGTTGGGAAACACTGATTTATCTATCTAGCTATGAAATGGCTTTTTAACATTTACTTCACTAGGACAGTGGAAGACACACAATGACTGGTCTCAGGGCAGATTCAAACCAGGTGTCTGCATTAACCTCACATTATATTTGTCACTTACTCAACCGAGTGAGCTAAATGAACACTCTGCAACACTACTGCTTTCACCATGGTAGAATTACCTACAGGGCCCGCTATACGGGTTAACCAAACTGTAAACATGTTTTTTAATGCTGCTAAATATTGTAACATGCATTTTTCTTGGCATTTTTATATTTGCTAAATTTTTCATCTTTTTAGCAGCAATCTCCATCTCCTCACAGTTTAACTTGAAATAACATAATACCCCCTCTTTTACTGGAGAGAGGGGGTGACTTACCTGTTGATGTAGGCATAGCTGATGCAGCCCGTGAAATTCTTGGAAGTGCTGCTTGGAGATCCTCCATAGTAGAAAGTCTTCTCCTCAGAATCGTATGACGATCCCGCGGCTGATGTCGGCCGCTTCTTGAACTGCTTGTCTTCGTCATCCACCAGCAATGAGTACCTGAAGTAAGGAGTTGAAGCCCCTCAGAAGATTTTCTTTAGTTGTTGATGCGCCCCTTTGGGTGCAGGGGCGTATGTGACCCATGTTTATAAAAGGATCACCAGATCTTATCAGAGATGCAGGCATCATGCACTGCACTAACGTGTTGTCTTATTCTCGTGCTGCTGTTCTTATTTGTTGTTGCATTGCCCAAAGTTGTTATTTTCCTGCAAGATATTGTCTATGCCACATGCAGTGTACCACATGCTGTAATTGTTGAAGATATATAATGTCTGCTGAAATGTTACATATGTGTGCTTTCGGTCTTTTTAGCTCTAATATCCTCATATTTAACATTTTTGACTAACTACTATCAATAAACAAGTAAATTGATATAATGTGATAATTAATAATGTTTACTAAATGACAAATGCATTTGCAACTTTACAGTAATCCAGATGATGTCCATTGATCATGTTTAGAATACTTATTGTAAAGCACATATTAGCTGGTGGATGTAGTGGCTGTGGTGTCATTCTTTTACTGGTTAGTTGTGTTTTTGCATTCACATTTGCTATTTGTTTGGAAAAAAATGTGGTTTGGATTAAACTGCAACAAGCTGTGACTAAGATATTTCTCAGTGATGCTGTAAAGCATACATAATGGATCTGATACCAAAGCATTCTGACATCTTTCAGAACCTAGCAATTTAAAATATTGAGATAAAAATAATTTTTGTATGACAAAAACTATGATCTAAATGTAATTGTGTAATATTACTGAGTAGAAAAACAAACAAACAAAACCCACCATTAACGTGGTTAAGTTCCTATATGAAGGTTCAACCAGTGCATTCATTCTTCTTTTGAGACTTTATTTAAATGTATATAATCGAGAGGAAACAGGATGTGGAGCCTCAAAGACTAACACAGATGTGCACCAGAAGCAGCTGCCAACAGTGAAGTTAAATACTTACTTCTGATTGTTCACTGAAGCCAGTAAGAAGTGCGACCTTCCATCATTGTATTGTTTCTTGTGTGATTTGACCTTTACGCCTCTGTTGTTTAGGACCACTGCGCCATTCTCCAGGGAGATACTGAACTCGTCAGACTGAAGCAAAATAAAAAATTTTTAAGCAAGACAACGTTGCTTTAACATTGCAAAAGCATTCGTTTTGCATTTGAAAATGCATGTCCTAACACGCAGTAAACATGTATGTACATGTAGGTGTGTTTACCCCTTCATTGTGGTAGAACAAGAGTCCGCTGGGCTGCAGTGTTCTGAAGTTGAGTCCGCCCTCAAAGTTGTCAAACGGTGAAATCTTTGCTGTGGAACCGAGGTAACTCTTTCCAGAGAAATAAGCTTTGCGCGACATCTGTCAAGACGAAAACACATTTCAGTGACCTAGCAGTGGCAATATGGGCTAAAGCTGCTGGACTACACTGTCTCTTGTCTGTGCAGATGTTTACTATATTTGGTATTGGTTTCAGAGGGACACATTGCATTATCACTTAAGATGTGACGTGGTAGGTGCACAACTTACAAAGGACTCCTCTGGGCAGCCGCTGCTAATACCAATGGTGCCAGGTTCTTCCAGCAGGTTGAAGTCTTTTCTCTGGAACTGGAATCCTTTCACACAGCCCTTCAGGCCAACCACAGAGGACAGCTCTGGCCTGTGGGAACACATATATTTCAAATTTAAAGCTGCAAGAAACAAAGTCAGGAAGTTAAAAAAGAAAACTATCTACCGTACTCCAAAAGTTCTGCTGTTAGAGAGGAAGGTGCAGTCTCCAGAAGCAACTGAGAAAAACTAACCACTTATTTAAAATGACATATTATGCAGTTATTGTTGGAGACGGAAAGCAACTTTCTGGCCATGTGATGAAATAATACATCATTTAAAATTTGAGTTAACTTTACATATTCTACAAAAAGTTGTTAACAATAAGAATATAGATTATAAAGAATAGAGCTATTTCCATTTGGAGTCATTTATAGTTAGCTGGATGGCTATATCTTGGGACTTAAATGATAAATACTATTATTGTTTGTTTGCATGTATGTTTAGCTCACCTGGATTTCAGGATGCTGGAGGGAGCTCCACCTATGTAAATATCTGCGAAGGGCAGGGTGGTTTTTGGGTTCTCCATGGACTTAACATGACTCTTATCCACCAACAGTATAACCTTTTTTGACTGATGGTAGATCACTGACACCTGAGGAAATGTCCCACCACAGACAGTTATTGTAAGACATTCGCATTTTTAACTTGGGATTATTTAAGAGTTTTAATAAAGACACAAAAAGCTACCTCGTGGTATTTTGCATCATTTATTTGCAGCTTTGCTAAGTTGTTCTCTAAAAGCTTTGGCCCATTGCTGAAGCCAAAGTCATACATTAGACGCAGGATGCCATTCTTTAATTCCAAAAGAAAGAATTTATCCTGAAAAAACAGAAATGAAACATATTTATATTGGCCTTATACAGTTGTCATAAACCAGTTACTGATGATCATTATTACAGGGTTTTTTTATGAGAATAGAAATGCTGGCAGTTGACCTGCTTTACAGACTGGTAGCACATGGGTAAGAAAAACTAAAAGCTTTCGAGATGTGAGACTCTTGTAAGTTTTCCAGATGACTTACCTCATTGACCATGAGGAAAAGTACACCATCACTTGCAATAGTTCGTACTGAAATATCAAATCTTGTGACAGCATTAAACGTCCCCCTCCTCTCAATATTACTGATGAGTGCGTAGCCTTTTCCATCAAATAGGTAGCTTGCAATGCGACTCTGTGAAAATGCCAACTTGTACCTGAGAGCAGAGTTGGAAACATGATTTGGTACCTTTGACAATTTCAAACCATCTATGTGACAAATTAAGTTAAGATACATCCCTTGAAAATCAGACAGGCTAAATATGAACTTAATGTTTGAGATGTCAAAAAAAATGTCAGATTTCTGTAGCAATGTTCAGGTAAGTTGTGTTTAAATTATACAGTGGGTGGTCAATGCTTGTTGAATTTGTATTTTTTTGCCATTGAGACCCTTTGACACATACATTTAGCCATGCAAAAGTTTACCTGGGACACGGTGGAGATGTGGTTACATTTATTTTGTGAGTCTGTTTGAAATTGTAAAGACTGATGACATCGTTGTTCATCGATGACAATTCAATACATCCCACGAAAGGTGCAAGGATCAAAGGAGGTGGAAGCTGGTTTGTAACAAAGAAACAGTCACATGTCAGATTTCTAAAAGAAAGAAAGATTTCTTTATATTGAAGAAATGTTGTAATTGACATTACCTTGACATCTGGAGGGACACCCCCAACAAAAAACACTAGATCTTGGGGGTCAATGTCAAACAGGGATTCAGTGCCTGGAGCTTCACCTTTCTGGATGAACTTCTGTTCATCAGTGGAGCTCTGACTTGGGACTGTTAGGAAGACTTTTCCATGCCTGCCCAGTCTGCAAGCAAAGATCTGCAAGTTACCACTGTGACCTCCTCCTAGCTTGAACTTCATGAATGCTACCTGCTTAGCTTTCTCAAAATTTGCTAATGCACAAGAAAAGTTAACCACACTAACTGTCATGTGTGTTAGCAGGATTTCCCTTGTGTTTTGAGGAGAAAGGAAACCACTGAGACCAAGAACAAATTTTCAGTTCCTTGTCAAGATCAGCGTATTAGTAACTTAAATAGCAAAGATTTTAAATATAGCCCAACAATATGTATCATTCTATGACTCTATCACGCTCACCTTCTTGAGTGAGTGTGAAGCCAGAAGGTGCTCTAGCATATGGGACATTTTTCCTGGACTTTAAATATTTGGATATAAATGGCCCCATAGTGCTGCTACTGTTCAGAAACTTCATGTGATATATGTATATAAATTTTAGTTAGGCCTTTCAGGTGTTGAATCTAGCCCAAACTGGATCCTAACCCTATATTTTATTACATACTTCAGTTGCCTAGGATTATAATCAGGGCTAGTACTGGGGTTAGGGTCACCTCTGATGACGATTTAGGCTTTAGAGTTTTCAGTCACTTTTGTGTGTTACAAAAAATCTGTATGTATGATTTTCAAATAATGCCTAGCACAATTAAAATGGCAATCACTTTTGGTTAAAGATTAGGGTTGCTTTTTTCTTTTAGCCACATAAATTTGAGTGTTTCAAAGACATAAAAATTCTAAAAAAAAAAAAAGGGGGGCAAATGATAACCCAAAACCCAGCCTACCCCAACCTTAACTATAGATATGCTGCCACTGATCATATGGATGTTAAGAGGTTAAAGCTCATTTACCTCTCTATTTTGACGTAGTTGAAGACTGCCGGCCATTGGCTGACAGGCTTTGAACTCAATGGGATCTCAATGTCTTCACCTCCAAGTTTATAGACAAACACCAGGATGTCATTCTTGGTGGCCAAGCCCATGTAGTCTTTTACACCCTGAAAGCAGGAGCAGCAGAAAACAGAGTGTTCATTTTACTACCAAGGCTTTCACTGTGTCATTTTAAAACACTTCAGCATGTTATAATGGTGGTACGAGTTTCCAACTGTGTGGTGTTACTTTATTTCAGTGTAGAGTGGTTTCAAAAGCTTAACTATGCATCATTTGTGACCAACTACTGCTGGGCCTATTATTCCACAGTGAAAAACATCACTGCATAGATTACAGTGATGGTAAAATCACCAAGGTGAAGCGCTGTTAAAGAGAACAAAGAGGCCCCACATTGGGTATGCTGTACTGTTTCTATACCCTGGCAGGCAGGGGAAAACAGTATTTATGTAAATGAACTTTGAAGGCACACAGATGCACCATTGTCTCAGGCGTCTCTTGGACATCTTTTGAAGGGGGCAAATGGGTGCTTTCAAAGCCATTCAAAGTCATTTCTGTTCTCATGATCACAACATGCTGTTCATGCACACAAGCTCCTTTTCATCTTTGAAAGTTGGCATTTATTTTATCACAACTGATGACCCAGAAAGAGAAAGGAACAAAATTTATTCTGCCTGGATTCCTCACATTTCTGTCTCCCAAGTATAGGATGATTCGGTCCTCTATGGGATCCTTGTCAGGGTCCACCCTCATGAATAAACTGATGGATGTCATTGTCTTCAGTTCTTCCAAATTGCTGTGAGGATGAACCTCCACTGAGGACTGTCCGTTAAATTTCATGGAGACCTGGACCTGGGGCAGAAAATAAAGGAAACTGAGTTTTCTTTGTTTAGCAATTATCATCTTGATATCTGATAGCAGAACGTGAATTTAAAAAGGTTTACAGCTTCATAATGACTGGTGTGAAAATTTTAACTGGAGTAGTGGAATGGAGTAGAAGGGTTTTATTAAGTAGAAAAATTATAGGGAAGAATTTTGATAGTCAAGAGGGGATGCTGAAATACTACTTCAGAATTTAAAATGAGAACAAAGCTAACACGTCGGGTGTGTGGACAGTTTTTACTTTTCTTTTCTTTTTGTAGGGGTCACCTGTGTAGACATGGTAAGAAGAAATTTCATTTCTAAAATTTTAAAGAAAAACAAAAAAATAAGCAGAAATACAGAAACCATGGGTGGCTGTAGCTCAGGTGGCAGAGCAGGTCAGCCACTAATCAGAAGGTCGGTGGTTCGATCCCAGGCTGCCTCCGGGCTGCATGTCAAATATCCTTGGGCAAGATACTAACCCCATGTTTGCCTACTGGTGGTGGTCAGAGGGCCCGGTGGCGCCTGTGTCCGGCAGCCTCGCCTCTGTCAGTGCGCCCCAGGGCAGCTGTGGCTACAATGTAGCTTGCCATTGCCAGTGTGTGAATGTGTGTGTGAATTGGTGAATGACTGAATGTAGTGTAAAGCGCTTTGGGGTCCTATGGACTAGAAAAGCGCTATACAAATGCAGGCAGGCCATGTGTGAAAACTATGTATACCTAATGATTCAATAGATTATTATCGTATAGAATTTAAGCCCACTCTTTTTTTTCTTTTTACAATGTTCCCTCAGTTGACCGACGTTTGCATCTATACACAGTTCACTTAAGGTCTGACCACAGCATTTCAATTGGGTTGAGGTCTGGACTTTGAGTCATTGCAACACTGATTCTTTTCTTTTTTAGCTGTTGTAGATTTGTTGTGTGATGCAATCATTGTCCTGTTTCATGACCGAGTCTCTGCCAAGTTTTAGCTATTGGACAGGCAGCCTCACATCTGACTCCAGAATACAGTGGCATACAGAAAAGTTCATGGTCAACTGGATGTCAACTCGTGGTCAACTCATGGTCAGCTCGATGACTAAGGTGCCCTGCTCCTCTGGCTGTACAACAAGCCCAAATAATTTCTCATGGGAAGTCTACAGAGTCAAATATTTGCCAGTTTTGTCAATGTTTTAATTTATGCACACACAAATGTTTAAGGTGCAAGGAACTTGGGTTGTTCTTATTAACTAATATCAATTCCTCTAAATATTGTGGTATAACAACATTTTGTTTGATTGGGCCTTAGTTACAGGCTAGCTAAAGCTAACCTCAATGCTCTTTAATTATCATCATCATATATCATCATCTTTTATATTCTCTTATTAATATTTTGTTAGCTTTATTTAGTCCGTAGGTACAGTTTGTGGTTCTGCTTTCTGCTTTTGTGTTGTATTGCTATATTTACTATTTTACCATTTTTATTTAATAACTTCACTCCCCCCCTTCTTTTAGTCCAGCAAAACAATTTTTTTAATTGAAAGTGTTTAAAATTTTGTCAGATAGCTTTTTACAATTGACTGCACCATATGGCATGATTTTAAGCAACTTTATACTAGCCACAGCTGCTGCAAGCCACTTTGAAATCCACTTCCAGTCCAGCTGATCCTTATATAATTTACCTAACTGAATCAGTGTGATGTTGCTGTTCTCCCTCTTTTGTCTTTTCTTCTATGGCTCAAAATGAAAGGGTAGGAGGGGTGCAACAACAGAGCCATGTCATCAAATATAAAATGATTGCACATGGAAGTCAGTCATCCTTTGCTCTAGTGGTAATGACTAAATTGGGATATCATTACTAAGTGTGTCAAAAGGAGTGAACGAACTTTCTTGGCCACACTCCGGGCCTGGGCTATGAGCTCTCTGATCCTCATGATGTTGGTGGTCACGTTGTTGACAGGCTTCTTATCCTCAACAACCTTCAGCTTGTCCAGCAGGGTAGGAACAAGCAAATTCAGGTTCTCCACTGCCAAAAAAATAATGAAGAAAAATCAACTTTAAATGTGGTTGCGAAGGAACTGTAAGTCAAAAAAGCCGATAGGAATAACAATAGCTAACATGAAAACCAGTATAGTGTGTTCTACTCATTAAATACAAATCTCATAAAATGTAGTAATTTTGATATATACCTGCTGCCCCTGCAGAGGCAACAGCCTGTTCATAGGCAGCTGTGGAGTATTCGTTATTTTTCATGTTGTTGTTCCACTCCTCTACTTTGCTGCTAATGGGGGTGATAGATTGAAGAACTTCCACTGAGCGATTCAGAGTCTCTGAAGCCACTTCTGAGGTAAACTCCAGACGTTGTGGTGTTCTGTCTGAAAATTAGTGCACATTTATAACAAACTGCAAATTCGCATGTTTAGCAACTAAAGCATTCAGTTGATGGAGATTTCTGCCAATGTCCTCCTTAGTCCTGATAATGCAGAAACTTTAAGGTAAAGAACTAATTTGGGTCCGTATTGCCAAACTATGGGAAAAAAATTGCTATGGCCAAAACAGAGAAGACGTATCTGTGAAGTGAGGCTGTCCGTACGTATTTTTAAAATAGGGGAACAGAAATTGTTGAGTAAATGAGTTACTAAACCATGCACACAGACTAGGAAACTGCACAAACCTAAATGCAGAATTTTTGGATGGAAGAAGAGAAGATTATCCTTTGGACAAAGTGGGCCATATGCTAGGTTTTTATGCTAGCGGACAACAGATCACGATGTTGTCATAGTTTATTTGAGAAGGCTGTAGTTAAAGTAGTTTAATATCAAAATCTGCACATATTGTTCCTAGTATGCATTCCTGAAAGTGGTATAGTGCTATTTGTTTAAGTAGCAGAGTGTATCGGTCAAGCCCGCACCCGTGTGTATATGCAAGCTTGAGTTTCACCATTTCACAGTTTCATCAAAGTGGCAACTTTATTCAAGTCAGACTGGATTTTAGAATAAAAGGTCTGACCATTTTAGCTGAATTTCAGCAGATCAAGCTAACTGTGAATATCCTCTATTGCTCCTGTAGTTCTGTAAGGCCTACATCTCTGATTTTCAAAGAAAGCTACTTTTTAAATTTTAACTATATAAAACCCCTGGGGGATTTATTCATCGGCTGACTTTATACATCGGCTGACTTTATACATTGGCTGACTTTAGGACCAAACCACTCAAGTAAAAGAACAAAAAAAATTTTTTTGTGTGTGTGTTATTTCTTTCTTTCTTTCTTTTTTTTTTTTAATCACACATTCAATTGGAAAACCTAGCAAGGTCTGCCCTGTTACCTATTCCAACTGTTCCAGTCTGTGCGATAAACTATAGTTTAAACACGCCACGGGCCTCCTTCTGAAACGTATAAGAAAAGTATATTCTTACCTGTTTGGAGTTCACTGATGTCCTGCACAATTTCTGAGAGTTTTTTCACGTTGTTTTCCATGGTCTCTTTGGTCTCCTCAATGTATTTTAGCTTGTCAGTCACCTCATGTTTTAGCTCTGTTACAGAAAAATGTATTAGACAACAAAAATACTATGAACAGTATACAGCTGAAATATGACTAATATGTCCGCAATATATAATTCTGTTGAGCTCCATACCAATTTGCTCTGAATGCAGTGTGACAGATTCCTTGAAAACATTGTCACTCTGTGTTATGAGGTATTCAAGCTGCGCATTGATCCCACTGGTGGCCTAAAAGACAGATGTATGAAGAAAAATAACAAGGACTGATAGAAAGTTGAATGCAGTAAACGAATGCCTTAAAACTGCATGATCTGACATACATCTTCAGCTCTTTCGGATAAGTTGAAGGTGGTGAGTGAGGTGATGTTGGCATCGTCAACGTATTTCACTATGTTGTTGTAGACGTTGGCAGCAGTTATAGCCCTCTGTACAAAGCCATTGGCGTCACTCTTTCTCAGGTCCCTGGGGGAGACAGTGTGATTCAACTCAAGTGTTCATAATCTGCGACCTCAAGCTCAGTGAAACTGCAGAGCAGAACACGGACTGCTGTCACTAGTTGCACTGCAAGACAGCAGCATCAGAATCTGTCCACTCTCTGGAGAGCCAGCTGATTCCTCCTCCACAATGCATATATGACATCACTTAACAACTAAGTGTGTATTCCATATGTTTATCATTGTTACCAAAAACATGCAAAGAAACTGTATTATTCTAACATTTTATATATGATAGAAATTAGGAAAAACTTCATAGGTCACAAATAAATACTATATGAAGCATGAAATGTTTAATAAGTTTAATAAATGGTTCCTATCCGGGCAAAAGTCTACTAAAAGCCACTATGTGCAACTGTGTGCTACACAGGTTTATTTCAGATGGATGTCTCACTCTTCCAGCTCATTGGCTTGTCTCTCCAGCCCCTCAGCATGTCTGTCAGCCTTCTGAACCAGATCTCTGTCAACCAGTGAGAGGCGCTCCGTCTTCTCTGTCAGCTTTTGGCTGGCACCATCGATTGCTGCATGGTACTCAGTCACGTTCTGCACACAGATGCACACACACACACACACACACACACACACCTCAATTACCTCGAGACGTGCTTTCATGTTCCAGCCTGTAACATTCAGTAATCTCTGTTTAGCTTGTAACTACTGTAGGTAACAATATCAGAAAAGATTTTTTAGCTTGAGATTATTTATTTCAAGTCCAAAAAGCTACAATATGCACACACACACACACACACACACGCACGCACGCACGCACGCACGCACACACACACACACACACACACACACACACACACACACACACACACACACACTTGCTAACATTGTTACTTTCAGATTATTGTAATTCCCTCCAGAGTAACTTAATACAGAGCTACTTGACTAAAACAGGAAAGCACTTTGAGAATGCTGCTTATTCAATTTTCTTTCCAGCAATCCATAAATTGCTTCCAAATCAAATTGCCCAGCAGTGCAATGTAACACAGACCAGGTCAAGTCTTAGCAATCATTTCTGGAATGAATTCAATTTAATCCTTGGGATATTGGGATATTACAACCCCATAATTAGATTATGCTACCTTGGTATGATACATAGCCTTTGTTCAGTAGGCCATGAAGAAACCTGACCATCATTATAAAAGTAGGGCCTGAGATATTTTAAGTCTCATCAGACCGTAATTTGCCTCACCTTTCCCAAAGTGTCCACCTCAGCCACAGTTCTCTCTGATTGGGCGATAAAGTCTCTGGCTGCTTCCAAAGTGTCGTTGACAGTGTCATGGTTCTCCATTAGCCTCTGCAACTTCACCTAGGATGCAGGGAAAGAAAGAGAGCACCATTTTTTTTTTTTTTTTACCAGAGTCCAGTACTTCTTGGGGGGTTTGTTTGTTAGATATTCTTAACATGTCAAAATTCTAGGCCAGGGGTTGGCAACCTGCGGCTCCGGAGCCGCATGCGGCTCTTTAGTCCTTATAGTGCGGCTCCGTGCGGTTTGGGAAAATAAATTAGAAGCATTTAGCTGAAGTGTATTTTATTTATGTTAGTTATTTTTTTTTAACTTGTAGTTCTAAATTGGAAGATTATTGTGACATTGAAATATAAAAATAAAATTATATTTTATTATTTTTTCATTGATCAAAATAAGCGTCACACTCGCAGAAGTCGGTGTACCCACTGAAACGACATGCATTTATAGAGACTTTCAACCCCAGGTAGGCCAGTTATGGATCTTCGGATCCACATTATGTCAGCAGCTATTCTCAACCGTGAACTATGTTAAAAACAAACACCGCTCGCGCCTCACAGATGACAGCTTACAGTCCTGCGTAAAGATGAAAGTGACTTCGTACAGCCCCGAGTTGCAGACGCTGTGCGCAGAAGCTTAGGAGCAGAAGTCCCATTGTAAACATATCACGGCAGACCCGACGATGTTTCCATGAACATGCTTTTCACACACGATTGCTGTACGTATACAGCCGGCTGTAGCTTTTCAGCTCACAGCCCGACACATACCAACAACAGCATAGATAGCACAGACGTTAATGCGGCGAGGCGTGATTACGGGTGCAGCTCAGGTGCGTCTGCCTCCCCTGCAGCAGTGCTGCAGACCACGCCCCGCCACACACATTAACCTGGTAAAATACATATTTAGGCAGAATTTTGCAAAGATCTATTTTTCATTTTTTAGCAGCATAGTGCATTTTTTTTCCAATTATTTCTTTAAAAGACAGATCAAGGCTTCAAAAGCCCAAAGGCGATATAAGGGTGGCGGCTCACAACAGTTTCTGTTTGCTACATGGATCATTTTAGTTCAGGTTGGTGTCTGTCCTTTTGTTATGTTTCTTTAAGAGTTCAAAATGTGTTAATTACATAAATAAAATGTAATTTTCTCTGTAGCACTTCATGGATTTCATAAGCAACACACCTTAGTTGTTCACACAAAGCATCAAGGTAAAAAACAATATATACAGTGTTATCTTCATTTTAGATGTCAAAAAGTATTTGCGGCTCCCAGTGTTTTCTTTTGCATGGAAACCGGGTCCAAATGGCTCTTTGTGTCTTAAAGGTTGCTGACCCGTGTTCTAGGCTTTCCTGCAGATTCTGAAGAAAACACTGCTAATAAGTGCCAATATGTGATTATCATTGAATAGGATTCTAAAGATTTTCCTGTTTAGTCCTGTTTAAAGACTAAACAAATGTTAAAGTGGTTATAGAGGTCAAAAATCAATGATATTCCCAAAGACTTTACGTCAAGTTTTGAGTCTGATGCATTTTTGAAATAACTGCTTTAAAAAGACTAAAGGGCTAAAACACTTCATCACTGGCTTTACTTTGGAAGCAATGTTAATCTTTCATATGCAGCGTAGAAGTATTCGTGTTTGCGTATATTTTTGTTGCAAGTAATTTTAAATGTCACATAGTTAATAGCTATACTATTTAATAAATAGTCTTATTTAGTGGAATCATAATATTTATGCTGTTCCATTCAAGCAGTATGTTAGGCATGTATGTTACAAATAATAGATTCAGCATCCACACCCCACTTTTAATTTGACTGCATGACTGAGTATTGTACAGGGATGAGATCATCTGATTGGCTGTGGTCAGCCAGCAGCATACAGCCACATACTGGTGTCGACCAGTCTGCTGAGGCTAGGTAGAGCCCTGGATTAGGAGAGGCTCTGTGTTTGGCTAGGAAGCTATTCATGGCAGACACCCTGATCATGGAGATCCCCACTCCTGATAACACGCATGCTCACAAGTAACCAAATGCAGAGTCCAACAGGAGCTGCTCTGCTGCATCCCTGGATTTCGATTATGACCAGATGTTTTTATGTCGACTAATTAAAATTTTGACTCTATTATAAAAACAAAAACTGTGCTATAGCTAGATAAAAAAATGTTTAAAGGTTATGTCCTTTGTTCTGACCAATTAAGCTTTAAAATTAATTTTAGGACTCATAGAAATCCCTCAGTATCTGGTCTGAAGAGGAGAGATATTGGGCCATTCCATCTCAAGTCAGCAAATCTTTACATTTTCTGCTCAACCGTCTCTAAATTGCCTAGAAGTTTTATGGAGTATTCACTAGTTAAAAAAAAAATTTGAGCATACACTTGCTAACTAACTTCACATTGCAAAAGGCAACTAGTGACAATGTCTGAATACATATGGTTATATTTCATAAAAATGCAAAAGAAAACTTTTAATATTTTTTTAACATGAAATTCTTAGTCACAAAAAGGAAGGAAATTATATTTTAAATCAACTTTCATGCTGGATTGAACAAACACAACAAGTTGTATTGTGGAAATATCTCTAGATAGTGTAATCCGAATAGAACAAAATTCTGGAATTTCCAAATGGTATTTTAACTATAACTATAACATAGTTTTGTTAATTATGTACATATTTTTTATTTTTATGACCTTTTCCTCTCCTACTATCCAACCTCTCAGGGCAGATGGCTGGCCTTCCCTGAGCCTGCTGGAGGTTTCTTCCTGTTAAAAGGGAGTTAAAAGGAACTTCCCAGATGTTTAAAAAAAACACCCCTGCTCTCGGTCTATTCAACATGTACATTATGTGCATCTTAGTGTTTTTGCAGAGAAGTGTTTTGTTTTTTTCCCCTCTTGGGATAAGACTTGGCTGGGTGCATCATGAGAAAGTCAGTCATGTTTGTGTGGGTAGGCTGTGAATATTATCGTGGGAAAAACACTTGCATTGCAATGTTGCTTTTTCCCCTGTGCAGGCCCCCTTCTAATGTAACTCCCACAGATGGTTTTAAGTTTCTGTTCTCATCACCTAAATACCACAGTAATAGAGTTCTCTGACATGACCGGCAAAGTACAACCAGATCTCCTTCTCTCTCTGCTCTTTTGCAACTGTGCATTTCAGACTAAGAACACGCTGTACTTCTGTCTTTAAATGCCAGGTACTAGTGTGAAAAATCACAACTCAACACTGTTTGAAGTATTCTGAGTTGAAAAAAGGAAGAAATAAGCCATTCTATAGAAGTAAAAACTAACAGAGAATCAAACATAGTGTAGATGGGAGAGGGAAGTAGGGCGCTGTAAGAGCTGAGGGGGGTCACGGGAAATTACCTCATGCCTCTGGAATTTGAGGACACTAGCTCGGTTCTTATTCTCCGCCTCGTGCACATTGCTGTCTGATTTTGCAAGAAAGCCTTGAGCTTCTGACAGTCTGCCGGAAAAGCGGGACAAGACCTCTCGGACAGACGGGAGGCGGCTGTTTGTGATCATCAGCTTCTTTTCCAACTGCCGAATGCGGCCCAGCACTGCAAACATGACCAGAAACATTAGCTGAAATTTTATCACCACTGCTAACACATTGGAGTGACTCAGGGTGCTGTTTTTGTAGAACTTGTGAGTCTTTTCATCCACAGCAGTTATATTATAAATGGTAAATGGACTGATTCTTATCTAGCTCATTTTTACTCTGAGCACTCAAAGCGACCTGCTACATACATTTGTATGCATTATCTGATGCAGAAAATGTATTCTTTTAACCTTTTAACATCTACCAGGTCATGACTGAACCACTGAACCAGTCTTTTACATGCATGTTTGGCCTTACAGTTCTGCTGTGGTATGATTCCATTGGGCTATAGGGGGTAGGTATGAACCCAACCCGATACCTTAAAAGGTTGCCACCATTCAACTTGATGCTACCAGCCTGTTTTGCACATGTGCATGTTTACAAAAAATGTGCATGCTTTGAATATCAAAATAATGTTCATATAATGTTGCATCTCCAACCCTTGCTCACTACAGTGTAATAGGGATATAGTGATGTAATCATGCGCAGGTGTTTGCTGTGTAACTGTTGTGTGTCTTACAGTCATGGGCCTCTGTGGACTCGCCAGTGGCGATTGGTTCTCCTGGAGAAAGGTCTATTTTCCTCATCAAAGCCACTATTTCCTCAGCGTCCGCTGAGCTCTTTCTCACCACCTCAGGATCCACTTCCTGCTGGATACTGTACACCTCCCAATCGTGGATCATCTCTGTATGAACGTGTAACATCAAAACCCAGTTAAGCTAGGTAAAATACATTTAGACATAGCACACAGTTTCACTATTTAATTCACCGGACACAGCAACAAAACAGGCTTTTGCGTTTAAGAGTTGTTTGATACCTTCAATGCGTATGTTTAGATCAGTCAGATTTATGCTGAGCTGTTCAGCGAGTGTGAAGGTCTCCAGTGTGTCATTATCCAACATGTTCCACAGAATGTTCACCACACTTTCCTGAAAAGCCACAAATAAAGAGATAAGTCAAAGCCTAAAATCAAACATTTTAATAAATGTAAATAAATGTAGCATCTTAAATGCTGTGACAGGTTATTATTTATAAAAGCATAAAAATATGCGTCGGGAAAGTATGACCTGCAAGTTGATATTGAGTAATATAATTTCTACATTATTGTAAGTGAAAAAATAGCTAGACTGCAGACACACAAACACTAGCTTTAAACATCTAAAGGTTTGATGGTGCTCACCGATTTCCCTAGCTCTCTGATGTCCAGTACCACAACATCTGTGGCCTCTTTCAGCTCCTCAGTCTGGGCCTGCATTACAGACGACTTGTTTCTCCAAACTCGATACCCACTCTGAAAGGAAGACAGGAGTGAAGTAGAAATAATGAAAACTCACTGCAGGAATTCATGCATCAGAATTTAAATAGCAGCATTTCTGTCTGTCTCTGTAGAAATGTCTTACATTCCACACATTTAAAGCTAAAAATGTAAAGGAAGCTACAACTATCATAGAGCTAACATTGTAATATGTTTGTGCAAAAATAAAGCCGAACTATAAGAATTAATTGGAAGGTAAACTATGAACAGAAACTGAATGTTGTGGGTGTAGTTGCTAATTCTTGCTAATTTGGTGCTATGCAAATTGTATTATTGTAGGGTCTTTACCTTACAATATTGTTGTGATGTGGCGATATATAAATGAAATTGATATTGAAAAGTCAAATCAAAGTTGTGAGGTCAAAAACCAAAACAATGAGCTTAAACAGTGATGCTACTGAAGCTAAAATGCTTCATACATTTGTGCGGCAACTGTCAAGCTACATGACAATTCTTAGATTCATCAGTATGAGCAATGTACCTCCCAGCACACATAAACTTTTGCACATTATATGTATAAAAAGGTTTTACTAGTGCAGTTTCATTTTACCTTTATAGCAGTAATACATATAAATGTGCATGTACCTGCAGTTGATGAGCAGTATAGTTGTAGTATTTCACTCTATCGTTAGCAGCAGCACCTGTGGTAATGTTCAACACTCCAACTTTTAGCTGGTCCAGTGTCTTATTGGAGTGCTCCATGTCTTTAATCAGATGCCAGATACACTGATCACAAGCTAAAGTCAGGAAAAAGAACGAAAAACCCAACTTGGATCAGAGCTGTTCACATAATTTTCCTTTAGTTAGTGAATTTCTGCCGCTGTTGTTTGTTGCACTTACTGATGTTGCACAGGTTGACCGTTGAAGACTCTGCCAGGCATCCTCCTGTATGCATATCACAGAAGCCACTCTCACAGTCACACTCTATTAAAAAACCCCAACAAAAACAGACACTTTATTCAGTTTAAAATTTTCACCAGCTGGAAACAAGACATTAAAATCTGCAGATGTTCACTTGGCTTGAGGCCTGCACATCTGTCTTGTGGTTTCTTTAGTGTGTGACTCCTTATTTAAGCAGCTGTGTATGTATACAGATTTGGAATTGGGCGTTGATGTCATCCAACTCTCACAGTGATAGTCACTGGCCACAGAGACTATCAAAGCTTCCAGCAGATGTTCCTCTGACATCATTAACACCCGAGGTCAAAAGTAAGAAAGTAAAACACTTACTGTTACTGTCTCTGCATTGAATCTCGGACGTCTGTGCTTTACTTTACTTTGGATTCCTTACTTTTTCCGAAAAGCCTAATTACTATTAGGTTTAAGACATTTGAGGGGAATACATAAAAGACATTTCTATTATTATGTCCAGCACCTACACAACAGATTAAAAAGGCAGAAAAAACACATCTAATTAATGATGTCAGTCCCCTCTCACATGGGATCAGGTCCCAGTGTAGACTTTTAATTAGCCTTTTAAAATTGAAACCGGCCACAGCAGTTGGGTCTGGTTCTACCGAAGGTTTTTTGTTAAAAGGGAGTTTTTCCTTGAGCGTCGAGGTGGCTGTTGAAAAGTAAAACTGAAAAACGCAACGCTCTTAACAGCTCAGCAATATCAAAAAATGTGAAAAGTTTATATTCAGTTAAATTGGTATTTTTTAAAAATATTATTATATTTCAAATTTTTACCAGAGTGTTTTTAAAAACAATTTTTATTTCTACTTAAGCGAAGAATTTGTACTTTTACCACATCCAATGAACATTAAAACAACAGTGGGTGTGGGAACATGAGCGTTCAGTGCAGTCTTTTCCTCTGGGAATCTACACTGAATGTTTTTAACAAATGCTGATTATGTCAAGTTATCTGCCCTACTGTGTACAGGCAGATAACTTACTCTGGCAGCCAGAGGGGCTATAATTCCAGTATCCTGGGAGACAGCGCTCGCAGTAACGTCCTCCAGCCCCCGGGCGACATGGACAGCTGTGGGTGAGAGGATGGCAGGTGGACCGGAGGGAAGCTGGCCCACAGTCGCACCTCCGGCAGCCCTGACAGCTGGAGAAACCCGAGTAGCCTTCCTAGATTACAAGAGTGAAAAACAGTGTTGGACTCCAGTTATTGGGCTCTTCCAGTTCATTTTGAAGCAGGCTCTGTGCATAATATAAGAGATAAATGCTGTGCTCTGATGTCATTGTAAGGGTCAAAATACAGTTCGCAGTAACTACTGTAGATCTTAGAAAAAAAATGTAGGCAAATCATTCAGCTGTAACTGCTTCCATCTTTTTTATGTTCTCACTTGAGAGTTCAGCTGCTTTCATCTGCAGCTTTCATGCTTCATGTAACAGTTGCCCTGTTTTCAGTACTTTTCCCTTAACCTCACAATGACCCTTGCAGACATTTCGTAACTGCAGCTTTTTGTGTTTTTGCTTGAACTCATGCATCGACTTCATCTTTTCATCGACACACGCATACATAAATTCACAAAAAATAAACTAGACCTATTTTGGCTTTTATATTGCCTTTTTCTTCTAAAGAATCTTAGCTTATTTATTATATGTTTGAACTGCCTTCTTGAGTCTGCTCCTCGTATGTTCTATGAAGTTTTATCCTGGGCAGTGGCTGAGTGATGTAAGGCTGGTCCTGCCCTGTAGCCACTCCATCCCAGTCTCATAACAGAATATGGAATAGTCGGAAAAAGGCTTTCTGTTTGTCTGGGAGGATCAATTTATAACTTGTCTATTTTGACAGAAAGTTTGTTTGATGTCAGAGAAAGTTGGAAGGTGTTACAATGGTAGCCAAGCCAAACCACGATCTTTTATTATTATTCTTACCTAACCGAGGAACTTGCCTAAGCCTAGTTGTCAGTGCCTAATTGTACACAAAGGGACATTTTTTATTAATAAAGAAGAAATAAGAGTTGCAATAAAGAAGCTCACGTGCTGTGTCTCACCTCACACTGGTCGCACAGCCGTCCAGTGACTCCCGGCTTGCAGTGACACACTCCTGTCCTGTCATCGCATGAAGAGGTGCCACATTTGTCACACTCGCACTCTAGAAAAGACATGGGATGTATGGAGTGATGAGAACACCAGAGGTCAAATTATGTCACGAGTATGGTGGAAAGGGTTATTTTTGGACTTGCAGGGCCTCTAAAGGCATACGATAATCCTTGATATGGAATTGAGACCATGTGTCTTTGCAACAGAGCAACTTCAAGGTTGTGTGGGGCTAAAAACTACACTTTTGTCACCTTTTGTCATCTCTTTTAAGCAGCTAAGGTTAAACTGAGTAAATAAGTTGTACAAAATAGTCCTCCTGTGAAGTACTCTATGGCGACTTCAGGACAGTGTGACACAATAGTGCAGGTCAGTGTGTGCAGTCTGCAATGAGCTGCTGGAATGCCTGACTACTGTCACTGAGTTTATGACAAGAATGTTGAACAGCCAGCCAGAACAACTGCATCAACAAACTTCATTAATCTCCCATCATTACATTACACACCCATCTATGCGACTGGCTTAAGATACACAAATTACATTGTTGGGGTATCGTGTGAGAACTGCCATAAAACATTGAGGAACAATGCTTTCATGCATCAAACATTAGCTATCCCATAGGAAATACCCCCCAAAGTATGGGTATTCACCCATTATCCCCACCTCTGCAGTCCTTGGCACTGATGGCATCGCCATAGAACCCTGGGGTGCACCTCTCACAGTTGGCACCGGCAGTGTTTCCCCAGCAGTGCTGGCAGTGGCCCGTCACATTGTGACACTCGTTGAAAATCAGGTTGGGGTCAGTGTTACCATTGCAGTCGCACCTCTTACAGGAACTACCAGTCGTCATTGGGCTGCCATAGTAACCGGGAGCACACCTGGATGGAAGAAACTGCAGATGACTGAGAGCCTCACTGTCTAACACAGTAAAGTAAAATCTACTTTTGGAAAATCTTTTTGACCTTTGTTACAAGACAAGCAAAGCTAATGATTGTTGTAGCTTTATGCCTAGATTGGACATTATTCAGTTTTAAATGTTAACACATAACTAAAAGCTCAGCACGATCTGATATCCTCGTGTTGGTGTTGTTCCCAGATCATCATACTAAATGTTGTTCCAGGATCAACATTGCAAGTGACCAATCAGAATGTTGTGACGTCATACTTTTGCAACTTCGGGAAAAACCGGCGTAAAACAAAAAACTGTACTTAAGCTGCGAGAAACCGCCTCTGTCCGCCGATCAACGGATCCTGACCCTAACCCTAACACTAACAGTAACCCTTTAATAAACAGTAAGCAGAATTGATATTGTCCTTGCAACATTGGAATTTCATAAATGCACGAATGGCTTGGTGCGCAAAGGAATAACGTCACAACAATGTGATTGGTCACTTGCAATGTTGAACCTGGAACAACATTTTCATGATGGTCTGGGAACAACACCAACACGAGGATATCAGATCATCCAAAAGCTCATGACTTTCTTCCTCGTTGTTTAAAAAAAACAAAACAAACAAAGCTAAGGCTGCTCTCATGAACCAGTTAGAAGTGATCCGTAAGCTTTAGCAAATTACTAGCAAAATCTATTCATCTTGGGTGTGAGCATAAGTCCTATGCATATAAATGACAGTGTATGTGATGTTGCACTTTACAGAGATCTCATGTTTTCATAAATGTTGTGGTGTTTAAAAGTTTTGTACTATATATGGCAGTTGGAGTTAGATGCTGTATAGATATTGTGGCCATTCCAATATTAAGTAAGTAAGATAAAATAAGTGTGAATGTTGTGAACCTAAATATATTTTATGTGTTTCATTGACATGAAACTCTGCTCAGTCTGTAACGTGTACCTTTTTATTGAATGCGCAGGTAATGCAGTTATGTTATAATTGATTTACATAATTTACTGATTGCTTGTTCAAGGCCTTCTCAGCACAGACCTCTCACAGTAATTTCCAGAGTAGCCCTCTTGGCACTTGCACCGTGGAGTGGCACCTCCTTTGTCACAGTGCACTGCAAAGCTGGGCGGACACACAGAAGAAAATATTTTTGAGATGTCTGTCAGTCTTGTGGCAACACAAGCAACAGCAGAGCAGCTTACTTATTGGATGGGATGGGGAGGGGGCAGGCACATGGTTGGCAGGTGTGGCGTCCACCCAGGCCAGGAGTCAGAATGTAGCCATCTTCACACATTTCACAGAAATCACCCATGCTGTGGTATTTGCAGTTCTGCGAGAGGAAATATTATGTTTACGACAACATTTGTGTACCCAGGCACCTTACTGAGTGAAAGGCAGTCAACTTACTATACAGATGCCAGTGATGTCTTCACAGTAGTCAGCATGCCCCTTGCAGTTACATGGCAGGCATTCGCTTTGCTCACTGAGGAAAAATCCCCTGCCACACACCTGCAGTGGGAACAGAAATGTCAGTTTTCTGTAAAGTAAAAATTTGTAGAAAACTCTAGTTGGGTTAAGTAGACACACTAACTGCAGGTAAGAGCTGAGGAACTCTCAAAGTTAAGTTGATTGGTTGTTTAAACTTGTGTTTAAACAACATCCTCAGGCCATGAAAAGTGGAATAACAATGCTAAAACTGTGGTTCCTTTACTGGAAGTTTAAGACTTTGACTGGTGGATCTTGGCAAAGGCAAATGTGGCTGGGAGCTGCCCTTTAGGCTTGTCCTTGAGTCACTGTACTTGGAGCATTTATAATGGAATTATCTGACAAACAGTTTGTGGTACAGCAGCTACAGGAAGTTTGTGCTTCAGTTTTGATGAATAAAATTTGAATATATATATATAGTCGCCTCCAGCTCCAAAAAAACAAACGAAAATATAACATGACAGAAAATAAAATACTAACATTGAAGCCAAGTGTAAAAACAGTGTGTGAAACATCAGCAGTTAAGTCCATCTGTTAGTCTATTGTCAGGGTAAAGCAAAACTTAATACAAGTGAATCTGCCACATAACTAAGTTTTATACCGGGACTCAGTTATATGGTAAACTGATGTATATGTCATGTGCCACGTGCAATATTCATTCATTAAATGCAAAATGTTGACTGATAGTAGTGATAGAGGGAGAATGTTCGGGTGCATTTTCTTCAGGGACTGAGCTCTGACCTTAGCATTTAGCGTTGGGGCTAGGACTGATGTCATCGCTAATGATGACTGCACAAAGCTGTTTAGGGTTAGAGTTAAGTTTACAAATAGACCACAATAAGAGACTTGATTTGAAATGTAACATCTCTCAGTTTCTTAAACTATGCTGCTTTAGCATGTGGCTAAAATGCAGCTTAACTTTAATCACCAAGAAGCTGCTTGATGTTCAGTTCCATTAAAATATTATAGAACCAAATACAGATAAATATCACTAACATATCCTGTGCTATCTATCAACATATAAGAATGCTATTGACCCAGGGTTCTCAGTCATGGCTCTCACTTTCTGGGCATTTGAATCGATGGTTGATAATTTAGCAGTTTCAACACACAACACGATAAAAGTACAGCATCCTGACATTTTACAGAACATCAGTCCAAACACTACATCCTGTCTGATGTTTGTTCACCAGACTTTCTGACGACAATGTGATGCAAGAGTTCAGAGGCGTCACGCACACGCTCGGCCCTCTGACTATCTTTGATTTTCTGAAGCAGCACCATTCAGTGAGGTGTACAGTAGCACTTTGTTTGCAGTAGTCTGCAAGACCACCATAGTTTGATCTCCTTGTTCCACTCACTCTGCTGGACATTGATGCTTTGCATTCAGAATAACCAGACGATGGAACATTCCAAAGACATACAGTAGTGTATACCCACATGTGATTCATACTCTCCTTTGATTTATTCACAGATGGGCTGCGACACAAAGACGTTATTATGTTGCAAGCTGATGTGAAACATCCTGCAAACAGGAGCTCTTATTATTCTTGCTGATCCATTTCCTGTAGGCTTCCCTGAGTCTACAGGAAAAGCATCCACAGAGACATCTATTATTATCACGTAAACACTTATGTGTAAACCTTCCATGTATACACATACTCCTATTAAATGTGGCAATGGGATCAGTGCTCAAAGGAAAAAAAAAATAGCCCCAAATGTTAGTTTAAGCTATTAGAACTAATGAGCCTAAAGTTTATGGGAAAACCACAAAGATCCCAATTATCTATCATTTGTAAAAGCACATTAAAGTCTTCTGAAATAGTTCAGACCTATTAACTGTGTGACAGTCTGTGATGGGTCAAACAGCTGCAGTTCATATACACAGGGGAATAGAGGAAGGGGGCTGAGGGCCGAAGAGCAGATGGTATACTGCTAGGACTTGGACATCTTTAGACTTGAATGTTAGGGACTATGTCTTTTTACAAGAGAGCCTAAACAGAAGAACAAACAGTTACATTATACATTATGTTTATCTGGCCATAAACAGAAAGACAGAAGAGAAATGCAAATCACATTCATACTTAAAACAGATTTCTTACAGTTGATATGAATACAAATCATCAATATCAAGTGATTTTTGTCAGTTCAATTTCTTCGCCATGATAATCTGACATTTCCCCAAGAAGTACAAAACAGTGGTAACCAGATAGCTTAGGTCAGCATAAAGACTGAAGTAGATTAAACTGATAACCAAACTTCCCTCTCCGCACAACCTCATGCAGCTTGTCTGGGGAAATGCTGAAGCACACCCAGGGTAGCTGATAGACGTGATCTCTCCAGCATGCCATGGGTCTGCTCTTCCTTTTGGTAGGACATGCCTGGAATACCTCACTCAGGAGGCATCCTAATCTGATGCCTGAACCACCTCATCTGACTCTTGTCAGTCTATCTTGAGAATCACCAAACTCAGCCAATTTCTAAGGCAGAGACCAGCCAAGCTTCAGAGAAAGCTAATTTCTATTGTGTCTGCAACCTTATTCTTCCAGTCACTACCCAAAGCTTGTGACCATAGGTTATGGTGGGGAAGTAAATCAACCGGTAAATCGACAGCTTTGCTTTTACAGCTCAGCTCTCTTTTCACCATTACTGACTTGTGCAGCATCTGCATCACTGCTGACATGGCCAAATCTCCCCTTGTTCCTGAATAAGACTGCAAGGCACTCTTTGAATAGCCACTTCTCCCTGACCAGGGTGGGCCCTCCACCGTTTTCCGTCCTGCTGCTTCACACTCAGCACCACCTGATGAAGCTAATAGAAGAACATCATCTGCATAAAGCCAAGATGAAGCCACTGAGGGATGAAACGTTTCTCCCTTTAAAAAACGCTACGTCCAGATGAACAAAATAAACTTTTTGGGATTTCTGCCACTTGGTTAAGTGTAGAAATTCGGACCATAACAATTACGAACAGAATTGGTGACAAACAGTTTAGATCAATCTTACAACTTTACTCTCAGCAAAATATTTGGGTGTATTTTAGGTGAATATTGCTTTTGACTACAGTTTCAACATACTTTGATTTGTAAGAAAGCTTATGTTGCTCAAACAAACTTAAAAAGAAATCTATAGCCTCTCAGCCACTTCTTTAAAAAAAAAAAAAAAAATGAAAGAGGGTAAATGAGCCACATTTAAAACAAGCATAATTTCAGAAACTACATCTTTCAAATAAAGTCTGCGGCCTCACAGTGTTTGTGTTATTAGATTTCCCTTTGATTATGCCAAATAGAAATAGATTTGATAGCCTTGATAGAAACTTAAACCTGAAAAAAACACCCCTTAAACCTGAAAGCATTAATAACATTCACAAACATCTGAAGCTCTCTGCCAGCTGTGAGCACGCTTAGTAATGTGAACAATCTCTGTGGCCCTCCTACACTGGGAGGGCAGGACAAAGCTTACATTCAGCATATTATATAACCTCGATTTGTTTTTTAACTGAAGATAACTTTTCCAATGATTCACTCTCTCTGACATTTAGGTATTTATCAGTATCTGTGTGTTGACCTAGGCTCTGAGGATGGACCATAAGGCAGGTATCACACGCAAAAAACAATTTATGGCTCCACAGATTAGCTCACCTAAAATCAACACCCTGTCCCATAATATAGGTTGAAATTTGTACAGCCATGTGTGTACACGGAGCTCTTATTGTGGATGTGTTGCTTATAATATATGTACTTCTGCCTGCTTTTTGAGATTTTCCTAGCACAAGGGCACTATAAGTGGATTAAATGTTAATGCTTGAGGGTTGAATGTCATTTCCGCTTTGCCTCCCAAATGGAGTTATCTGCTGTACTTAGACTGACCTTGAAGGGATGGTCAGACGGTGGATTTAGTCATTGTAACTCTTCTGAACATCCGGATATACCCTGGGTCATGAGAATCTCATCCCGACTATAAGTGACTTTGCTCATACAGATCTCATATTTATTATCACAATGTTAAGTTATAGTTAATAAATATCCCTATTTGCTTAAAGTGCTAGATTTATCTCTAACTATAAATTTATATTATGTTAAGAATGTGTTGCAAGCACTACCAAGGCACCACAAAAACTTAATTTTTGCAGTGATTTGCAGTATTATACAATAGTCTTGAACCACCCACCGATCACTTTTTTATACTTGTGATGTTTTAAAACATGCATATATTTTTTGGAATTACAGTACAGAATGTAAAAACAGCGTTTGTCCAATTCCAACGAGCTTGAAAATCAGTATTTGGTATAATCAGCTTTTTTCTTAAATAAAGTCTGAACCCTCTTTGACAGGTTTCCTTGTAATTTCTTTTACCAGTCTTTTCTGATTTCATAATTCCATCAATTTTGACAAGTCTTCCAACACCACTGGCTGAAATACAGCCCCAAACTATGATAGGGCCTTGAACGTGTTTTAAAGATGGCTGAAGACACACATCTTTTGCACATACTGATGATGATATGAGCATAAAATTTTACATTTGGATTCACCACTAGATAAAACCTGTCACTGCCTTTTCTCACTGGCATATTTAAGCCTTTTTCTCCCTGTTTCTATTCCTGAAGAATGACTTCACGACAAGTACTCTTTCACTGAGACCATCTCTGATGAGACTCCAGCAAAGTCCAGTTTCCTCTCTACTGTCCTGTGTCAGACCTTTGCTATATTTTTTTTCTGTTGTTTAGACAAGAAAAGCAAAGCTCAGCAAGGTCCGTAAACACTGCCCTTAACCATAACCACTTTCGAGGTCTAGTAGCTGCACAAGACAATGCAGTCATTGTACTTATATCAGGCACTGGGTCATCATAAACAGAACAGCCTATAATGAAGATACATAAATGGTCCGTCAAAGATTTGAGTACTTGTGGGTTCGGAGCAAACTTTGATTTCGGGATCTAATAGCAAGTTATTCTTTGAACACTGAAGGAAAGAAACACATCTTTGACTGCTTTGCTAGAAGACCAGCTGTTGTCTGCACTCACAAACAAACACCGGCCTGAGTCGTATTATAACATAAAGAAGAAGAAAGAAGACCAGTGTTGTGCCGTATGATCATGCCAGGGTTTTTATATTATGTGAAAATGCACATGCAACAACCTCAGACTTTCACATTATCACATTATTTATCTCCATGCATCTTTCCCCACGGTCTAAGTTTATTATGATCGTAAATTCAATACTTTTAAGTTAAGCGTGTGAGCTTACAAGTATTAAAGCTATTGCCAATGGAACTGTAGAGTGTGTGCCAGTAGTCATTAATGGCTTCCATGCCCTTACTGCATATTGTGCCCCCTCCCCGTGCTGTTGCTCAACATTTTGTAGCTGCTTTCCATTAGAGAACTGTCAGGGAGGGGCAGGAGGAGCAGGCTGTGCCTGAATCACATACAGTAACTCAAAGCCTATCAGAGTTGTTGTCTTGGGGTACCTCTGATGGTATAAACACACATGCGAACCCACTGCAAGACCACTGTGAAGTTTCTGTATCCTCAGAGAGCTTTGCAAAGAACCCAAACTCCCAAGACATCATTTCCAGCTTCCCAAAAGCCTGTGTACTCAATCATAACTCATAGAAAGTCAGAAACTGATAACACTCACAGTATACAAGCCAAAAAGAAGGAAAACCAAATGTGTCTTACTTTGAGAACTGACTGCTGTTGTTCCCCAGAAGTTATTCTTGCAATCGATAAGAAGATGCAGAGAAAGCAGAAGGGCAGAGATTTTGCTGCCATATTTGTATTTGCCCACTGATCCTCCGTTTAAGTCTCAATCAGTGTCCACTGGCTGTAGGGAAGTCCCTGGGCAGCTCCTTATGATCGGCTGCACCCTCTGGCTTCGCTTTTCCACAGCTTGCGATGTCCAGATCCACCACTGCCCCTTATCCCGGCCCTAGCTGAGTCCTGTAAAACAAACTTGTGTTGACTGCTTCCCTTCCTCTCTCTCTCCCTCTCCCTCTCTCTCTCTCTCTCTCTCTCTCTCTCTGCCCCGATTCCTCTCCCCTAGTGGACCTGCCTCTCCCCTGAGCCTGTGCCTAAATCACATACAGATGGGAAGACTGGAAACCGAGACAAACAGTGAGAGAGACAGAACAGCAGAGGGAGCGGGAAATGAGCCACAGAGGGTTTGTGTCTGCTGAGCACGCTAGGCCATCCAAACTGTTCAACCCCCAACTCAACTGTCAGAGTCAGACTGAGTGTTAAACCCTTGTCTCCATTTGCAGGACTTTGGCACCCTTTTCACCTTCAACACGGGATCCCTCCTTCTGTTGTTTCCCCCTCCCCTTCCCCTTCCCCTCTGGTCAGCCAGGGTGGGCAGAGGGTCTAAAGCTTCAACACTCACTCTGCGCTCAGCAGGCCGAAAAGAAAAAGCTGCTCTGATTTTCTGGCCCATCTTCTCTTCACAGTCCCAGACATGAGCCTTCTCTATGTTTTGCAAGGTTCGATCATCAAAAGCTGCAAAGTTTGCAGACACAGTGTGAGTCTGTTAACAGGAAGAGACTTAGCATGACACTTCCAGCACAAAGAAGGCATTGTCAGAGTCTGAGGAAGGTATTTTTAGATTCAGATTCAAACCGATGGGTAGGTATAACTCATGACTCTGCGAGTCACACTGGTCCCAAGACAGACTTTTTTTTTTAACACCACAAAGATCGTGTTGTAGGCAGTTCCAAATATGTCCCATTATGCACCATGTCTCAAGTAACCAATAAACACTAGTTATGTTTGGCAGTGATGCATTAAAACAACAGCATTAAGAGGCTTGTTAGGCCAGGCTAGGTTTACCCCTTTGAACAGAAAATTGACATAAAATCGGAATTCTTTTCACTCCTACAGTATTTTAAGTATTACAGTTATTTCACATGATCCATATCCAGTCTGTCTTTGTCTTGTCTCTGTGTTCTGTCTTCAGCGTCTCTCCTTAGTGTCTGTGTGCTTTCCCTGTCTTGTCTAGATGATACATTTGTAGTCCTGGTCCATGTGTTGTTTCCTTCCTGTTCCCACATTCATCCCTCTGTGTGTTTTCCCTTTATTTTGACATTCCCTTGTCTCCCATGCGTCATGTTCCATCAGTTAGATTATCCATATTCCCTGGATGTGTCATCTGCTCTGATTACCTCTTGTGTATATGTTGACTGAGTCTTTTGCTATTCTTTGTCATGTTGTCATGTCTTCCCTCTCGCTGTGTGGTCTAGTTCTTAGTTCTAGTCATGCCTTGGTTTTGTGTTGCATTGTTGCATCTTGTTCTAGGGTTGTGTAGTTCAGCAATAAAGCTGAAGTTCTGAATCACTTTTTTTTTGCCTAGCATTGTGTTACCTGCCTGAAAAAGCAGTGATGCCATATCAGAGTTAATTGCTGCCTTAAGAATAAATGTGTACTTAAGTGAGGACTTTCTGAATGCAATTTCAGCCTTCATAAAACTTCTATGAAAAGTAAATAGCCTTGAACTGCACTAACAACCAGGAGGCTGAAGTTAATGTTACTTCATCCACATTCTGTTTATTTCACCAGCTCACTAAGAGGGTGGAGGCTCTCTCTCCATGTTTGGTCGGCTTCACATTGGTATTCTCAGCACAGCCACAGTATAAACACCAACGATCACTCATGGGCCAGGGTCATAGGCAGTGATAGGGGAGGTTTTCACAGCAGCAGCACTGCATTCTTAACTTCTCCACAAAGCAACGAGGTTGTCCCTTTGGGTGGTCTTCTCTGCCAACCTATTCAGCTAAGGCTATTCATGTAATCAAAGGCCACTGCTGGGTCTGGCAGCCAAGGGATACAGTGTGCGTGGCACAGTGTATAACACAGAGTAACACCGCTCTCTGAGCCAAAACCAACAGGGAGAAATCCATCTGCACTGCTTTGACTTAATATAATCGGTAAAGCTTTGCCACAACCACAGGGAGTTACTGACAGCAAACACATGTATTTCTGATGTCTGTCCTGCAGTACAGCAATTCTAATAATTACAAATGAGATCTTGTGAACTATTTTGGCTGTACATAAAACCATTGCAAATGGTTTACAAACAAACCCTTATGTTTGAGCAGTTTGAGCATTCATCACAATTTCTCTAACTGACTTCCTGCAAAGTTACATTTGAGTAACTTCTTTCCCCTCCCAAAAAAGAAAGACAAAGAATGAATTATTAATTCGCAGTGACTCTGAAAGCAGCCTGCTACATGCTTCTCCACACTGCTTTTAGTTTCAGACACCTAAGAGGCCAAAAAGTCCAAGGGGTCAGACCTGCGCCTCCTGCCTGTGGTGTTTCCTTACTCTCTGAACACAGAGAAAACTGTAACCTCTATCAGAGCAAAGACCTCCGATCTCAGTTGTAATACAAAAACACACCATGCTTAACAGAGTGTTGAAGACTCAGTATGATCCTGTGAATAAGATGGTGGGAGCGCTGCAGTTACACTGGAGTGAAAAACCTGTTACTGATTTTCACTGGGTAAGTACTTTGACTTCTACCCACTGATTAGGTTTAGGTACTAAAACTAATTGACTACAGGGAGTGCAGAATTATTAGGCAAATGAGTATTTTGTCCACATCATCCTCTTCATGCATGTTGTCTTACTCCAAGCTGTATAGGCTCGAAAGCCTACTACCAATTAAGCATATTAGGTGATGTGCATCTCTGTAATGAGAAGGGGTGTGGTCTAATGACATCAACACCCTATATCAGGTGTGCATAATTATTAGGCAACGTTCTTTCCTTTGGCAAAATGGGTCAAAAGAAGGACTTGACAGGCTCAGAAAAGTCAAAAATAGTGAGATATCTTGCAGAGGGATGCAGCAGTCTCAAAATTGCAAAGCTTCTGAAGCGTGATCATCGACCAATCAAGCGTTTCATTCAAAATAGTCAACAGGGTTGCAAAATAACTGCCCATGAACTGAGAAAAGTCAAGCGTGCAGCTGCCAAGATGCCACTTGCCACCAGTTTGGCCATATTTCAGAGTTGCAACATCACTGGAGTGCCCAAAAGCACAAGGTGTGCAATACTCAGAGACATGGCCAAGGTAAGAAAGGCTGAAAGACGACCACCACTGAACAAGACACACAAGCTGAAACGTCAAGACTGGGCCAAGAAATATCTCAAGACTGATTTTTCCAAGGTTTTATGGACTGATGAAATGAGAGTGAGTCTTGATGGGCCAGATGGATGGGCCCGTGGCTGGATTGGTAAAGGGCAGAGAGCTCCAGTCCGACTCAGACGCCAGCAAGGTGGAGGTGGAGTACTGGTTTGGGCTGGTATCATCAAAGATGAGCTTGTGGGGCCTTTTCGGGTTGAGGATGGAGTCAAGCTCAACTCCCAGTCCTACTGCCAGTTTCTGGAAGACACCTTCTTCAAGCAGTGGTACAGGAAGAAGTCTGCATCCTTCAAGAAAAACATGATTTTCATGCAGGACAATGCTCCATCACACGCGTGCAAGTACTCCACAGCGTGGCTGGCAAGAAAGGGTATAAAAGAAGAAAAACTAATGACATGGCCTCCTTGTTCACCTGATCTGAACCCCATTGAGAACCTGTGGTCCATCATCAAATGTGAGATTTACAAGGAGGGAAAACAGTACACCTCTCTGAACAGTGTCTGGGAGGCTGTGGTTGCTGCTGCACGCAATGTTGATGATGAACAGATCAAAACACTGACAGAATCCATGGATGGCAGGCTTTTGAGTGTCCTTGCAAAGAAAGGTGGCTATATTGGTCGCTGATTTGTTTTTGTTTTGTTTTTGAATGTCAGAAATGTATATTTGTGAATGTGGAGATGTTATATTGGTTTCACTGGTAAAAATAAATAATTGAAATGGGTATATATTTGTTTTTTGTTAAGTTGCCTAATAATTATGCACAGTTATAGTCACCTGCACACACAGATATCCCCCTAAAATAGCTAAAACTAAAAACAAACTAAAAGCTACTTCCAAAAACATTCAGCTTTGATATTAATGAGTATTTTGGTTTCGTTGAGAACATGGTTGTTGTTCAATAATAAAATTATTCCTCAAAAATACAACTTGCCTAATAATTCTGCACTCCCTTTATGTTTAGGCAAGACTGTGTAACAGCAACTCTAGACATTCAAAAATCATGTGCTGGGAGGGACAGCTCCATTTTACTAAGGTCATGACCAGGCATGTCGCACACCTCTGCCAGCTGACCCCTCGAGTGTAACTGAGAAGCACTGGTGGCTTTGACAAAAGTACATTATTTTACACACCAGGAATTCAAACGGTGTGAGAAAGACTCAGTGTTGTGAGCATTTTGCTGAATTGATTCAACTAAACTGGAATTATGCTTGAATGATGTAACTGCTGATAGCAGAAAAAGGATGAAGTCTGAAGTGCACATGGCTAACTCTGCACAGATTCAAAACTGACTGGATTGATCATCACAGTGCAAACGACCCAAAAATACTCCAGAAGCAAATCAAGAGTTTCTCAAAGAAGATCTTCTTTAATGGCCAAGTTGGTCACCTGCGTTCACCCCAATCTTGTCTTTATTAAATACAAAATACATGCAAACAGACCAACCAGCTAGGACTAACTGCATTTGGCTGCAGTAAAGGCCTGGCAGTGCATCTCAAGAGTTCAAGACTTCAGGCAGTCATTGGGGTTTTCATCCAAGTATTAAAAACAATCCTTGTATTTAAAATTATGTTATGTTATGTTTTTCCCAGGTAATTTTGAGTATCTGAAAATGGGCTTCTATGCATGTGTGAAATCTGAATCAAAGCTGCAAGTTTGTACAAAAAGCAACATGGCGGTATACAGAGGAAAACCTATAGGTTACGTTCACACTGCAGGCGAAAGCGCATCAAATCCGATTTTTTTGACCCTGCGACCCATATCCGATCATGGTATGACAGTGTGAACGGCACAAATCCGATATTTTCAAATCCGATCTGGGTCACTTTCGTATGTGGTACTGAATCCGATACATTTTAGAAAGCGACTGCTGTTTGAACGGTCATGTCGCATTAAATCCGTCTTTTATATCACTGACACAAGACAGACGCCAATTATCAGCACCGGAGAAGCGCCCGAGAAGACATTGGGACGCTTCCTGGCCATCCCGTGTAGATGTTAGTGAAACTGTTGGGAAGAAACGTTGGAGAAGCGTGAACATTTTATTTGTACTGTATAATCTGCCAATCTGAAAGAAATCTGCAAATCCTTTAAAGCACCGCTCCTCTAAAACAGCAATAAGGATAATTATTAGGTTATTTACATTATTATGTAAATAACAAAATAACTTAAAGCAAAAATTGGGAAACGTAAAGTCCGAAGTCTTTACATTAAGGGCCATCAGTCAAACAATATTGTTTGCTCTGGGTCTAAACAGAGCGCGTTATGTGTGACATCTTCTTTTGCGCATGCGGGCCGCTTTGAGCGTTCACTAGAGCGCGTTTGCTGTCACATTTTATTTGTAGTGTGAACAAGCAGACAAAAAAATCGGATTTGATCAAAAAAATCGGAATTGAGCATTAAGACCTGCAGTGTGAACGTAGCCATAGATGTGTCTCCGCCCAACGAATTTTCTACCTAATTGTACTTAATATTACTGTCCTTGATCAAACTGGACACATTTCAATGGAAGCACAACTACACTCAACAAAAATATAAACGCAACACTTTTGTTACTGCTCCCATTCCCCATGGGATGGACGTAGAGACCTAAAATTCATTCCAGATACACAATATAACCATCCCATCCAACAACCTCGCACAGCCATTGAAGTGGAGTGGACCAACATTCCACAGGCCACAATTGACAATCTGATAGACTCCATGCGACGATGTGTTGCACTGCATGAGGCAAATGGTGGTCACACCAGATACTGACCGGTTCTGGGTCCCCAGACCCCCAATAGCGCAAAAAACTGCACATTCCAGGGTGACCTTTTGTTGTGGGCAGTCTGAGGTACACCTGTGCACTACTCATGATGTCAGATCAGCATCCTGATGTGGCACACCTGTGAGGTGGGATGGATTATCTCAATATAGCAGATGTGCCCACTACCACACATTTGGACTGATTTGTGACCACTGTTTGGGAGGGATGGTTATATTGTGTATCTGGAATGAATTTTAGGTCTCTACGTCCATCCCATGGGGAATGGGAGCAGTAACAAAGGTGTTGCGTTTATATTTTTGTTGAGTGTACAACCAATGACTGAAATCTTTAGTTACGTATTTGTCAGTGCCAAACAGCCTGACATGATTCCCTTGAACACTCAGTTGGAACACAACCACAGATGTTAATTTCTCTGAAATTCTGGACCTAGGTGTTGATATACTATGATAAAGAATACTCCTGTGGGATCCTGCAGTCAAGGTCTAGCTTGCAGACTGCTTTCATGACTTTCCTGTGTGTGAGTTGCCTCTTCAGGGAAGTGTATCTTAGTTTTGGCAGAGAGCGTTGATTAGAAACAGATGGAAGGAGGAGGGGGTGTGAGAGAGTGATTTCCAAAATGTAGAGCAGAGGTCTGACTTAATGGGAAAACTGAATGATTTAATCTTCACTCATGTAAAACTGAAACTACCCGACAGATAAGATTGCTGCAAACCACATGTGAAAATACTGGCAGTGCCATAGTGATTTGCTGAGTGAAGCTCAGGCCAGTATAATATATTATCTTAACTCTTAGTTAAATCTTAACTCTTAGCATGTAAAATGCCACTGCAAGTTAAAAGATACCTAAACCAGAACCACAGGTGCCTCCACTATCCCGAAGACGCTTTTGTGAAGTGGAAAACTGTGGACTCACCAATCCAAATTAGAAATTCTTTTTGGAAATCATGAATGTAATATTAGTGCTTGTTATCCTTTAAAATCTTTTATCCATGACTGAACAAAAGTCTTTATTTTATACAAATACACTTGGGCAACTAATTAAGTACATAATTTGACATAATTTTGAACACAATTATTTTGTATTTATGTGGAAATGGTACATGTGAAGCATTCATTTTACTGTTTAGTAAATTTATTTAAATGTTAGTTTTATGATCAGAAGGGTTTTTCTTTTGTTTACAAAAAAATCAGAAAAATTGTACATCTATTAAAATAGTTATATATTTAAACAATTATAATCTGTTGCTCTAATGTACATAACAGTCATAAAGTTACAATATCTATATATATATTTAGAATCCCTATTTACCACTTCCTATATGCTTATATGTTGTCAGTACTAACAATGGCAGTAGGAAACATAGTATCAAAAAGCTCTACATGAAATTAGGATATATGTTAAAAATAAAATGTGTCATATTTTGAATATTTATACAGTAGAGTCTTTACCTTATAATATAAAGTGCCTTGAGGCAACTGTTATTGTGATTCGGTGCTATATAAAAATACAATTGAACTGAATTTAACTGAATATAGCTTTCTGTCAATTTTCAACTGATAAATCATTAAGTTAACCTTGGAGACCTTAGTGGATGTAAGTAAATTTCTAACATGTCCGCACTCTCCACCCCTATGAAGTTTTATGAGAATTCATTCAAAACTTTTCAAGTCTTTAAGCAACTGGCCAAACTCCGCCTTTGGTCCCAAAAGTCAAAGTCAAACGAATACTGCGGCATCACCGAGAGTTACAAACTGTCTAAATTCTTTCATCTTTAATAAAATGATCAGTGTGGCTGCTCTACACGTGTAACAATAAAGTTTAACATGCAGGCATCCATGAAAACAGAATTTATGAAGTTTAACAGAGTTACACAGCTATGGTTAGCATAATATAAAAACAGTGAAGCTAGAGGATGAACACTAACTTTTTTCCACTCAATAAAAGTTAATGTGAGGGTTCCCAAAAGTTAGGGACAAATGCAATCGCATGGCACAATGCTGTAAATGGACCAAACTTCAGTCAAGAGAACAACTAAGATCATCCATCCACAATTTGAGGTTAGTCATCAATATACTGCTACACGTGGTGGGCTGTAGTTACATCTTAAGGTTTTAAAAACCGAGCTTTAAAATGAATAGTGATAATAAAAACCGAGACAGGGGCTTGTTCAGATTAAATAGAACAAGATACAAAACATGTTAAAAACACAACAGCCTTAATAAACTCAGAGTAGTTTAGACCCAGAAGCAGGAATCATACATCCTCACTTAACAATGCACACATCCAAACACCACCAAACACACAACCTGATGAGATGGCAAAGGACATTATCATCAGACTACCAGAAGTACTGTTTCTTTGAGCCATTACATTTTAATCATTTTAACTGACAAATTAATTATTAAAGCTATGAAAACTATAGTTGTTTGTTTTAACCACAAATCTGATCTTTTTTTAAACACAGGACTTTTAAAGAAGAGTTTTAAGCCCCTTAGTTTCAAGCCCAAAGATGCTCAGGTCTACTTATTCTAAAAACAGCCACCTGGTCAAATAAACTCAGATAAATAAAACGTGTAAAACACAGCAGGGAAATAAAAGTTTGAATTGCACAGGGCCACATTTCCTGCCCCAAGTGGAGGAGTTCAAGTATCTCGGGGTCTTGCTCGCGAGTGATGGGAGAAGGGAGCCGGAGATCGACAGACGGATTGGGGCTGCAGCTGCAGTAATGCGGACGCTGCACCGGTCCGTCGTGGTGAAGAGGGAGCTGAGTGTAAAAGCGAAGCTCTCAATTTACTGGTCGATCTACATCCCTACCCTCACCTATGGCCACGAGCTGTGGGTAGTGACCGAAAGAACGAGATCGCGGATACAAGCGGCAGAAATGAGCTTCCTCCGAAGGGTGGCTGGCCTCTCCCTTAGAGATAGGGTGAGAAGTTCGGCCATCCGGGAGGGGCTCAGAGTAGAGCAGCTGCTGCTCCACATCGAAAGGAGCCAGCTGAGGTGGTTCGGGCATCTGACAAGGATGCCCCCTGGGCGCCTCCTGGGTGAGGTGTTCCAGGCATGTCCCACCGGGAGGAGGCCCCGGGGCAGACCCAGGACACGCTGGAGAGATTATATCTCTCGGCTGGCCTGGGAACGCCTTGGTATTCCCCCGGATAAGCTGGAGGAGGTGGCTGGGGAGAGGGAGGTCTGGGCCTCTTTGCTTAGGCTGCTGCCCCCGCGACCCGGCCTCGGATAAAGCGGATGAAGATGGATGGATGGATGGAAGGGCCACATTTCATTATTTTCTTTAAAAACTGTGCGTCCAGCTAACAATCAGGTGACTTTGAAATTTGTACTGAAAATTTTTTTACTGCTCAACAAATTGACAATTGATTTGCTCTTTAATATTTTTCTAATGACCTGTGCATACTGATTTTTCCATCACATAGTAGAATGTGTTTGGCTTACTCTATATGCATTCAGACAAGACTGGCCAAAAAACCCATTCACAGCTGGTTCCACTAACCTCTTTATCTTAACCTCTCTGACCCCACACATCAAAGAGCTGCAGACTCCACTTCAGTCTATCTACGTACTGTCCACTGCTCTGCTGCTGTGAACACAACACAGTCTCTGAGTGGGTCCAGCATCACACATTGCCCTAAAAGACAAACCAATCTCCACCTAAGACAGACCGAGCTCTCCATCAACCTGTCTGCCACTGCACAAACTCAAATTGACTTCATTTTATTTCCACCTTCCTGCTCCGTATCTGCACCACAAACTTAATCCATCTCTCCCGTCATGGAAAACCAGGCCTGCAGAAATTCTGGGTCACCAAATTCATTTTTATCTAAATGGTTTCACACACTGACCAGATGCTGTCAGTGTCTAGTCTGGCAGGAGTAACAAATTGCTTTTCATTTATCTTTAGAAGGGAGCCTCACAGTGAGTCCAGCCGGCCGCTCGATCTGCCAAGTGAAAACACCTGCAGTCTGAGCTGAGTCTCTCTGACATCTTCATTACTGTTTGACACAGTCAGACTTCACTTAAGCTGATTTTAGTTGTCTGAAATGCGTGTAAGAGTTATAACCAAGAATACAGTAAGCCCAATAACAATACTAAATAATACACTATATGTTTTAACATTCATAAATAACAGACCCAAGGCTTGTTGGTTGTTCTCTTTGTACCTCTGCTCTGGATATGGTCAAGTAAAAAAGAAAGTGGCCGATGTTGTAAAGAAGACTTATTCGATCAGTCAAGCATTCAAGTGTTATGCATGTTTGCACAGCCTGCTTTGAGGTGCCTTAGACTTTCATTTCATTCATTCATTCATTTCATTTATTTGTTCATTTTCAGGCACAACAAATACCTTAACATAGCACAGAGATGTTGACTCTCAGCTGATTCTCACCTGACTAACATCTCTCACCTTCAGTCAAATCACATGAGCATCACCAAATCAATACATTAATTACAATAACTAAACCTTTAGTGCCGGGGTCACCAACATTTTACAAACTGAGAGCAACTTTAAGGGTACTGAGTAATAAGGTGGGCTCCTATTTTGATACAAACTTCCTGAATTAAATCCTTCCTGAATTTATGTCTTACCTTTACCTTGGAACTTATGTTTTCCGTTGCTTTCCATAATACAGTGGGGCAAAAAAGTATTTAGTCAGCCACCGATTGTGCAAGTTCCCCCACTTAAAATGATGACAGAGGTCAGTAATGTGCACCAGAGGTACACTTCAACCGTGAGAGACAGAATGTGAAAAAAAAAATCCATGAATTCACATGGTAGGATTTGTAAAGAATTTATTCGTAAATTAGGGTGGAAAATAAGTATTTGGTCACCTCAAACAAGGAAAATCTCTGGCTCTCACAGACCTGTAACGTCTTCTGTAAGAAGCTTTTCTGTCCCCCACTCGTTACCTGTATGAATGGCACCTGTTTGAACTCATCATCTGTATAAAAGACACCTGTCCACAGCCTCAAACAGTCAGACTCCAAACTCCGCCATGGCCAAGACCAAAGAGCTTTCGAAGGACACCAGGAAAAGTATTGTAGACCTGCACCAGACTGGGAAGAGTGAATCTACAACAGGCAAGCAGCTTGGTGTGAAAAAAATCAACTGTGGGAGCAATCATCAGAAAATGGAAGACATACAAGACCACTGATAATCTCCCACGATCTGGGGCTCCACGCAAGATCTCATCCCGTGGGGTCACAATGATCATGAGAACGGTGAGCAAAGATCCCAGAACCACACGGGGGGGACCTGGTGAATGACCTGCAGAGAGCTGGGACCAAAGTAACAAAGGTCACCATCAGTAACACACTACAACGGCAGGGAATCAAATCCCGCAGTGCCAGACGTGTTCCGCTGCTGAAGCCAGTGCATGTCCAGGCCCGTCTGAAGTTTGCCAGAGAGCACATGGATGATACAGCAGAGGATTGGGAGAATGTCATGTGGTCAGATGAAACCAAAGTAGAACTTTTTGGTATAAACTCAACTCGTCGTGTTTGGAGGAAGAAGAATACTGAGTTGCATCCCAAGAACACCATACCTACTGTGAAGCATGGGGGTGGAAACATCATGCTATGGGGCTGTTTTTCTGCCAAGGGGACAGGACGACTGATCCGTGTTAAGGACAGAATGAATGGGGCCATGTATCGTGAGATTTTGAGCCAGAACCTCCTTCCATCAGTGAGAACTTTGAAGATGAAACGAGGCTGGGTCTTCCAACATGACAATGATCCAAAACACACCGCCCGGGCAACAAAGGAGTGGCTCCGTAAGAAGCATTTGAAAGTCCTGGAGTGGCCTAGCCAGTCTCCAGACCTCAACCTCATAGAAAATCTGTGGCGGGAGTTGAAAGTCCGTGTTGCTCGGCGACAGCCCCAAAACATCACTGCTCTCGAGAAGATCTGCATGGAGGAATGGGCCAAAATACCAGCTACTGTGTGTGCAAACCTGGTAAAGACCTATAGTAAACGTTTGACCTCTGTTATTGCCAACAAAGGTTATGTTACAAAGTATTGAGTTGTATTTTTGTTATTGACCAAATACTTATTTTCCACCCTGATTTACGAATAAATTCTTTACAAATCCTACCATGTGGATTCATGGATTTTTTTTTCACATTCTGTCTCTCACAGTTGAAGTGTACCTCTGGTGCAAATTACTGACCTCTGTCATCATTTTAGGTGGGGGAACTTGCACAATCGGTGGCTGACTAAATACTTTTTTGCCCCACTGTATATACAGTATACTCATGAATTAATGTAAGAATTGTCAGGTGGGGAAGCCCTGCGATCAGATGTAGGAGTATAGCATGGGGAAAACACTTAGAAAAAAGGCACATAATTCCTGTATTCATTGGTGTTTGTGGATTTAATCAATCAATCAATCAATCAATCAAGGCTTTATTCGCCACGTGCAGGGTGCCCTGCAGTGAAATAATACCCCCCCGACCTTACACACACAACACAGACATCACATGGGGATACAGGTTGGAGATCGGTAGCGCTACAGAAAACTCCCCCCAAAAAAACTGAAATATACACTACAATGGGAAAGTATAAGAGGGAAAAAAAAGACCTCTACTCATGCTGGGCTCCTGGGAGGACAGCATGAGAACAGGAAACAAATAAACTCTGCACAAAAAAGCACATAAATGTCCACAGTACAACATTGTGGAACACGTGACAACCCACAGGGTCGGGTGGGCGGTGAGGAGTAATCCGAAGCAAACACAACAGCCATCCTGCCCAGCGCTACCATTCCAGCGCGGGCTCAGACCCGCTGTGTTCCCAGGAGGGAACAAGCATCGAAGGCGTTTGGAAAGGGAGGGGGGATGAGTGTGTGCATATCAGTGTATAAGTATGTGTGTGCATGTCCAGAGTTCAGCTGAGACAGTGTCCTTCGCCCTGCTAGGCTAAGTAAACAGTCTTCCAGCCAACCCAGGTGGCCTTGCATGGAATGAGAAGGAACAGACTAAACACAGTCGTTATCAGGGTGTTTTTGTTCGGCTCCAGCCTTGCGACCGCAGCTGGCGCCGAAAGGGTATCCGCATGAAGTGATGGTGCTTTTTACTTTAGTGCGAACAGCTCATATGAATTTCAAAGCAGTTCTACAGTCCAACACTGGTCTCTCAATCTCCCGTTGGAGAGCCGCGAGCTTCGCCATACTTGCGTTCTGTGATGTTGTCATTCTTGTGCTCAAAGAGCCGATTCTGAGAACTCACGACAGTGTGCCTCCCCGAGATGCCATCCAATTTGCACCCAGAGATGTTATTCCGAGCGAGCCATTCCGAGATGTAATCAAGTCTGCACTCAGAGATCTTATTCGTATTCACGGCAGCCGTAAACCTTTCCAAGATCTTATCCGTGCTGACTCAATGAGCCCATTTTGAGAAACTCACGCCTCTTTCCATCGTTTCAATCCCAGCAGGCAGCCTTGTGGGCGTTTGAACAGCCAGTTCCGCTTTCTTAATTCTTCGATAAGTCAGGGCCAAGCCAGCTCCGATCAGCCAGAATTTAGCCAACGATTTAGCTGGATTTAACCATTAATGTAACCTAACACAAAAACCTACCTGTTCTGTAGCAGTCCAAAGAAGCGTATCAGTGTAATCTTTGTCATAATACTACAAACTACTGTAGTTATAGTAGGTGTGGAAGGTAAAATGGAGTGTTTTTTATATGCACTTTTCTTCTTGGGGATGGGTGTAGCTCAGCAGGTAGAGCAGGTCATCTACCAAGGTTGGTTGTTTGATCCCCAAGTCCAGTCCTCATGCCAAATATCCTTGTGCACACCCTGTTTCCTCATGTTTTTATCTACGTCATGTTTATTTTTCTTCATTTTCAGTCTAACAGCTTGGAAAGGAAGCACAGAAGCGATGTGTCACATAAACTCTATTCCATGGGAACAAATATAGACTCCATCGCATGAAACTTTTTAACCTTTCCCGTTTCATTCGCTCTCAGACTCTGTTCAGATTTCAGCTGCTTTGGTTTGTCGAGCCTGTTCCACGTTTGCAGAACACAGCAGAATCATCAAACACTTCACTTACACACTCATCTGTGACACTGAGACAGCTTCTGAATATTTGCTATATAGGTTTTCTCAAACTGCTGCACTTAACAAGTTTCCAAAGAACCTGGTGTATGAGACGATAAACATCCTTCATCCTGGAGCTTCTGAAAGAAACACAGGTGAGTCAGCTGCTTTTCATCAACTGCAAACACATTTGTACACTTTGTCTGTTTATTGTGCTTTTCTTAACACAACTTAAAAATCTGACAGTGCTTTAAATATTTCAAACTTTTTCAAATGAAAATGATAACTATACATTTTCAAGTGATTTTATATGTCTTGATGCATGCTCAATTATCCAGTTCAGCAAATCCCAAAAAGTTGATTCTGTTCATCTGGACTTAGTGTTTTCAGTGGGAGAAACGTTTCGTCACTCATCCAAGTGACTTCTTCAGTCTCAGCTGACTGCAGGTTTCTCCAACCTTAGAAACAGTACATTTGCACAATGACTGAAACTAGTCCAGTGAATGAACAATGGGTTGGTCGTCACTTTGTGAACAAGGATCGGGTCCCTGGCACAAACAGAGTAATATAGCGTACACCGTTATGTGCCGGGAGGATTGCCATGATTTATACATCGGGAAAACCAAAGAACCTCTAAGCAGATGGCACAACACTGAAGATCTACCTTGTCAGGCCAGGACTCTAGAGTCTATTTACACCTACAGGCCAGTGGACACTCTTTCAATGATGAGGATGTACACATCCTGAACAGGGAGGAACGCTGGTTTGAGTGGGGAGTCAAAGAGGCTTTTTATGTGAAAAGAGAAAGAACATCTCTGAATTGGGAAGGGAGCCTAAGGGTACATCTTTCGCCATCTTACAATCCTGTGATAGCAGCCATTCCCCAACTCTGTGAATGGTACTAATAGTACCAGCTAATAGTACTAATAGCTAGTTTTAGTCATTATGCAAATGTACTATTTCTAAGACTGGGGAAACCTGTAGTCAGCTGAGACTGAAGCAGTCACTTTTTTTTTGTTTTCCCATTGTCTAGTTCGTGTTTCCTCATCTTTTTACCCAGGTCATTATGGTTTGTCTCTGTATGTATCCTGCCTCTTTAGTTTTTGTTTGTTTTATGCTTTACTTTTTGTCTTTTGACCTCTATTCGTGGTGTCACGGAAGTTTTCTTCTTTTCTTCTTTTTTCATGTTGTTCTTGTTTTTTGTTTTCATGTCTAATTATTTCTCCCGTGTGTGCTGTTTCCTCTTTGTCTAATCCATAATTCCATAAGTTTCCCCGGTTTTTAAAAAAGGTTAGTCTCTGCTAGTTTTTACTAGTTTTTACTTTTTGTAATTTGTTTGTTTATTGTTATTGTGATTTTATTGTTATTATTTTTATTTACACTTTTTTACCTTTTACTTTTTCTGTTGTTTTATTTCCACTTATATCCTGTTTCCTGAATCTTGCTTTGTCCTGTCTTCTGTCCTGTTTCCCTCTATTTGTTATCCATGTTATGTCATTGTTCATGTTACCAAGTTGTTTCTTCTCTCTGTTTAGTGTTGTTCTAAAAAAAGTACACCAATTGCTTTCAACCTTTGTAGTTTTATCTTTTTCAGTGTTTTTCTCTCTGTTATTGATTTGTAGCCTTGTGCTTGATATCACACCTATTATAATGTTGTAGAAATGACTGCTGTAACATTTCTTAGAACATTATTAAATCTTAAATTCATGTCACTTTTGTACTTTATTACATTTGTAGGACAAACAATTGAATGGCACGATAGGTTACATGTAGGGTTAAAGAAAGATGCTGGTTTCATTTTAACTCACAAGCATATCCTGTGTTTGCTCTTGATCAAATTTATGTCAGAAAAGGATGATACACAGAGGTAGGTTGAACCAAAACACGTAGACAACATTCATAGCCGCTGTGCATACACCTTTGTTCATTCTGTGTCCATAAGGCAACAAAAGTGTGGTACACCGTGATGGGCTTTGAGGTGGAGGTCATTTTGCAACATTAGGATTTTAATCTGTCCAGCATGCAAATTGAATGTTGCACTCTCACCAACGCTCTCATGTCCACTTGCATGAAGTGATTTGATTTCAGTATCCTCGAGCAGCCCCACCCACTTTTTCTCCACAAAGAACTTCTTTACCATGTGATAGATTTCAACTCCCTTCATTGTTGTATACATGGGCAGTAGTGTCAGGAGCTTTTATTTTGTGGACAAAATCATCAAAACGCTACCTGGATAAACAGTGTCAGCTGTGATGTATGGCTGTTGTACACAGTTACAATTTTTAGAGGGATCGCCATGGTGACTAGTGGTATTTTTAGAAGATATCTTGTTGGGCTACCACGTGCTCGCAGGCACAATGTACCTGATACCAGTACCACTGATATAGTGTATAGAAAAGATGGACATTAAGCCAGTGTAGAAATGGCAGCAGAAGTCTGGATACATGACATCTATAGGAAAGTAACCCTTGGCTGTCTTGATCCATTCCCTCAGTAAACAGTGTCCTCATTAGTTTATGAGATCTATTAATGGTTTCAACTCTTATTGAATAGAATATGAAAGGTATTTAGTGGTCTCAATTAGAGTTGAAAAGAACAATAAAGCATGTATGGTGGGCCAGCTCTGTTTTTGAAAAAATGCTAACATGTGAGACTGAAGTGCGACTTTGTTTCATATTCATATTCACCAAGTAATCCTGGTCACACCAGACTTCAAAAAAGTAAAGCATTTGCAGTAAGTTAGAAATGCTGAAAAAGCTTTACTCATCAGGAGAGCTGAAGCTAAACTTCAACTGAACTCTGTACTAGCTTGTTGTGCAACCTGTCAACTATTTGCTAGCAGGTTCACCACAGTAACTTTTATAAAGTAATGTGTGTTCAAAATAAACATATACTCTGTTTCATAAACATCTGTTTAAACTCAAATTGTTAAGTCTGTTTTTCTAATGGAAGACGACTGATGCTCTGATCAAACATATGCCTGCATAAGTCAGAATGATTTCTGAGATGTTTTTTCCCCTTTGCATCATATACAGCTACTTCTGAGTTGAATCTACTGCTATCAGCATGGACACTAACTATAATAGGATTTAGTATATACATACTGGATATTGGTCTTTGTCCACATGAAAATGCAGCTTTTGGTCACTGAAAACAAAACCTGTGTCTTATTCAGAATGTTGGTTCTGACTGGTCAACATGGCTTTCTTATTTCTTTTTTCTTACATCTATGGAAAAATACCTCGGTGCTCTAGGTCCATGTCAAAACCAGAAAACAAGAGTGCTCTGAGAGTCATCTTTCTGCTCTGAAAACAGCAACCCATTACTCAAGAACCAGACATAAAACCTTAAATGTCATATGGCAAGAACATGGGCAGCATCGCGGTGCGGTGGTACTCTTGCAGGTGGTGGAGTTAGGTTAATTGGTGATTCTATATTTTACATAGGTTATGAAAGGTTATGTGTATCTCTCTGTGTTAGCCATGTAAAAGGCTGGGAACTTGTCCAGGGTATACCCTGCCTCCTACCCTACGACAGCTGGGATAAACAAGATGAAGCAAGAATACACATGTAGAGCAGGAAGAAGACTGGGTTTCACCCAGTCTGAGATAATCAGCTAAAGAGCTGAGCTTGAAACCCTGAACTGTGTTTGAAATGATTTCCCTGGGTGTCATCATTAACCTCAGAGCACTAAGATCTATGCTAATGATTTTGGCCAGACATGCAAACACATACACATGCCCTCTATGCCCACAGAGAGACACAAAGATGCAGTTGGTTGACAGCATGGGAAATGGGATGATGGGATGGGAAAACAAAGCACTGACTCAGACCCTGGTTGAGATAAACAGTCTAATTTGTCATCAGGCCCACTGCTCTCATCGCCCAACACTATCACCAAACTCACAACACAGAGCGGGCCCCTTGTTTACCACTGTGTCTCCCGAACTTTTCTGTTAAGCTGCCGGTTCAGCAACAGACACTCTAGAGGGCAGTGTTGCTCTCAGATTTTAGCACAGGAACCAGCTGCTGCGTGTCCTCAGGGTGCTCCTGGAATGTAGGAAGGAGGCTGTCTTCCTCTTTTGTTTCCCAGTTGCTCTCGGATAGGACTCCTGCCAACCTCCCCTTGAAAAAATTAAGACAGAAGAAAGACCTGTGTGGCAGAGCTGGCAGATCACAAATCAGTAGTACTGGCCAAGCTCCCTTATTGAGTGTTATAGCGGTAGCTATACAGCAATTATGGCCCAGGCCAGTCAATAGAGAAGCACTGTATTTTCCCCCAGGGTTTCGAACAGGGTAAATAGATCCTTAGACAAAAAAGAAAACCTTCCTCAAAAGAAGGAAAAGTGTCAGCTGAAAGTGATGAACTATGTATTGTATTTGCTTTCAAATGTCTGATCCCTACAAGACACCTGATTTTGTTAAAGCACAAAGATGGATAACCTTATCTATGTCGGTTCACAACAAATGTATTCCTCCACACTTTCATCTGGGCCTTCGACTCTGGATATGTGGAGGAGGGTTCTTTACAATTCAAGAAAAGGGGAAAGGTTGGAAAGATGGTGTGCTACAGAGAAAGAGAAATTATCAGTGTTTAGATGAGATTTTGGATGATTCAACAATACAAAAATTCCCATGTGATCAAATCACAAGGGAATTTTTCTTAATCCTTGAAAATATGTAAGCAGATTGATCCAGATATTAATCTCCTTTTTTCTATCTGTGATAATGTATATTAATATATCTGGGTGCTCTGTCTAGTATCATGAAATACCAGTAACATTGGAAACCATCAGGACCATCAAGAATCAGTTTTTTCTCATCAGAGAACAAAACTTTCTTAAAACTTTCAATGTCCCATGTTTGGTGCTCTCTTGCAAAGTCCAAATGGTCAGTTCTGTGCCGTTCAAGGAGACAAGAGCTTTGCAGACATTTTTTGTTTTTGAAGCCTTTCAGTCTTTGATGCCGTCTGATGCTGCAGTCGGCACCAGTAACGGTCTTAATTTGATTGAAGGATCATCCAGTGTCTTGACGGACAGCCAATTGGATGGTGAAATTTTTTTGAAATTTTTTTTGGTCTTCCACTTGACTTTTTTGTTCCATAATCCTCAGGATCATTTAAGAAATTCCAAATGACCGTCTTACTGCGTCCCACCTCAGCAGCGATGGCGCATTGCGTGACACCCTGCTTATGCAAAAAAGGGAAAGTTTTTTTTCCTTGGCCATCAGAACGTCAATGTTAGTGTGACTACCTGACAGAAAATGACAATGAATCCACATTTTTGCATAGATTTGGCCTTTTAAAGGCACATGATGCTAAACTTTTGATCAGCTTTAAAACAGCCTGTTTCAGTTTAAGCATTGTTTTCAATAAATTTCATGCTCATTTCTTCTTGTTGCATGTGGAAGCTCTACTTGGTAACTTGTTAAGTTCCAACCATGCAAAATATGCTTTTTTGCCATTTCTCAAGTGGCCTTAAACTGTTTGTCGTGACTGTATATTAGAGTAATTAGAGTGCTGAATAAAAGTCTATTCAAACTAAAATTATTTGTGTCCAAGACAGTCTGCATCTGACAGCAGGCCATATGGTGTTTCAGATAATTGTATTAAAAGCAATTAAAATGGCAACAACACCACAATCACAATGGAGGAGGTGTAGCCAACTGTGCTGGCAAACATATCATGTGCCTTTTTTATTCCTCTACAGCTGTCAAGAAGAATGAAATTGTCCACAGTGACAGTTTTCATACCATTTTTGCTGTAAACTTTGGCATTTTAACATAGGGAAGAGTTGCTTTTGGATCCAGTCTCAAGTGGGAACTGCAACTTTGGCAGTAGCTTGCTTCATCCTTACTTGCTTGGATATTGACAGAGTATAAAAAGAATCATGGATCCATTTAATACAAATTTAGACTGTTGAAACCAGATGGACAATCTTCAAGTACAATTCTGTATGTGATTCATCACAGTGCATTCCAACATTCCTTGTGTTGTAAATTAATATCCACCCACTTAAACTGAACCCACACAGGAGAAAGTGTCCATTTCAAAGTTCTGAGCGAATGATTTAACCTGCTTGTCTTAAACGGAGTGCTCACTCAGAGAGATGGACATTTCCATTTGCAGTGTTCAGCTCCTGTCAAGCTCTTGTCTGAGATTAATGACAACTACATCCCTCAATGCCACTCCTGCCTAATCTGTATTCAAATGCACTGCTTGTAGAATCAAAATAGGTCAGGACCTTAGCAAAGTAATGCATATCTCACAAGCTGATGTTAGAGGCACCATGTTCCAGACACAGTAAGAGCCATCTTTTTTTTTTACAGTCAGTTCAGATTGAGACTTTCAGCAGGGTCAATAACATCAGAGCAACACAAATTGGAGGTCGAAATCATGCCAGGTACCACTATATTAGTCATCCCGTTTTCTTTGGCTGTATATGCTGGTAAAAGCATTTGAACCCTAAAGTTTCTAGGGCAGGAGTGCCAGTCATGACCAGCAGGAATCAGAGAGCAGAGACAGCATTACTGTGCCATGGAGTCCTGATGGCAGACAGACCCACACTGCATCAGGGTCTTGGTTCAGATTCTCTATGATGCTCTTTCTGGGCCATCTTACCAGCACTGCTGAGGCTTGGCTTACATTGTCCCTTTGCCAGAAGACAGGGACCCTCAAGCATATTCTGAGCTGTTGCCCTGGGAGAAGGCTGCTATCAGTGGTTTAAGACCATCACCGAGAGCATCTGTAATATGATAACCAACTGCCAAAGGTCAAACACAAAAAGAAAGCCACCAGCTTCATCAGAGAAGGAGAGAAGCCAATAATAACATCTCAGGCACCTTTGGGGTTTCTCAACACTGCACAGGACTGCCAGCTGTCAGTGGACCTTGGCAGACAATTCCCAAGTCTCCCTAGCATGCCATCAAGACCACCCTCACACTTGACATGATGACGGTGTTAGAGGCAACAAAGAATGTTTTCACTGTGCTGTGGGAAGAGTGAATGGAGAAGACCTTTGAGCAGAATAGGGAGAGGTACCAAGAACTAGTCAGTGACTGCTACAGAGAAGGCTGGAAGGCAAGGTGCTGCTGCAGAGACTGTTACTGCACTTGGCACCACAGGTGAAATGCAAAGAAGGGCCAGCTCTAATAGCATAAAGGCAGCAGGTAGCTCTGTATAAAGAGAACAGATCTGTGGGAGTGTGCTACCAGTGCACAAGCTCAGCTTTGATCAACCTAATCTGGATTGCCTGAAAGAGGTGTTACAACACAGCTCATAGGCTGCAACAAAACAGAGGGAGACTGGATGAGGTAGTAACGAGTAAAGAATGATTTATTTTGCAGGATATAATTAAAGTGAATGTTTGTCAGCAAATCAATAGTGCAAAGCATGCATGGGTGTGTGGCAAAGTTTTTAGAAAGCAGAATGGCTCAAAAGCACATATTATAGCTGAGTTGGTGTAGTCTGGGAAACTGGTGTCCAAATCAGGATGGAGAGCAAATTAGAGAACCGGAGAGAAGCCAGAGGCCCACTGCAGAAAAGAGGGACATTTTATAGCCAGGCTCACTGCGCCAAGGTGAAGCTCATGCAGCCCATTACCACAATCAGCTCCTGAAGAACAAAGCACATTACAAACCACCACACCAAATCCAAAACAGAGACACCTTGTGCCTGGAGGTCATCACAGAGTGATGTTTAAAAGACCCAAAAACATCATGATGATGAGCCCCAGCTTTGCAACTAAAGATGCGTCAATATAACTGCACACATGTGAATAAGTCATGCAAAATAAAGACTATGTGCGCAAAAAGCAACAAACTGATAAACTGCTGATGTTTATGTTTCCTGCATTTCACATGGGAGAGGAGGGCTGATTGTTACACGCATTCCTAGATCAGAATACAAAATGAATAATAGCTATCCAGCTCTCATTCTCCACATTCAGAGTTTAAAAAACATATTACAAATTTGTGTAAAAACTGCAAAACACAGGCCCTGAAACTACGCCTGAAGCAGCACCATATTTCAATATTTGCTATAATAACTACCAGAGAAACAGCTTTACTCTCTGGAGGTAAAATAATAACTGTCATACTGCCACTATGCCATATATATATATATATATATATATATATATATATATATATATATATATATGTGTGTGTGTGTGTGTGTGTGTGTGTGTGTGTGTATACACCCAGCACGCCCCTGCGGGCGGTTTTATCCTTCAAGCTCGGGTCCTCTACCAGAGGCCTGGGAGCTTGAGGGTCCTGCGCAGTATCTTAGCTGTTCCCAGGACTGCACTCTTCTGGAGAGAGATCTCCGATGTTGTTCCCGGGATCTGCTGGAGCCACTCGCCTAGCGCATGTTGGTCCGGTGAACCACCTGACTCAAAAAGGGTCTCCTCCACACAGTCTTCATTTATAAAGTGCTACAGACCCTAACATTTCAGCTAACAAGTGAATTTTCTTACACACAGTTAGCTAACATTGAAGAACCACTTACTGCTAAAGAAAAAGAGAGTGAAAATGCACAGTATAGCCTCAGTTTTTTTTTAAACATAAAACTCATTTCTACAGTCAGGGACAATACAAAAGTGCCCCTTTAGATTGCTTTTCAGTATTAGGTTTCTTGTTTTCCAATGAGTTATCGCTTCTTTCAATAGTTAGCTAGGATCAACTAATGTAAGTCTAGTAGCACTAACCAACTAACCAACCCAGTGATGTCACATTCTGCACTTGTGCAAGATGGCACTGAACATGCTCTAAAGACCTGCACTACAAGCTGTTATCTTTTAAATCCAGCTTCACAGTTGTCAGAGTTAAATCTGTGACAGTTTTTTTCAAAGCAGGGCTTTATTGTGTAAGTTATCCTTAATACAGGCAGTGTTTCGTGTCTACTAAACAAATCTCCAAATAAAAGGTTCCATATTGTCTCACTGATTTTTTTTTTGCACAAATAAAATCCAGCTGAAAGAAAAGTTCCACTTTATCGACAACTTTTTCAGTGCTTGGCATTCCCTGAAAGCTAGATATTACTATACTGTGTTGAGCTTCTTTGAGTACTTGAATCAGTGCTAGTAATAATACTAGCAAATGGAACATTTACAGCTCATTAAGTTTGAACACACTATTAGATTAAACTGTGACATAACAAACTTTGCTTTTGTGTTTAGCAATATGTTCTAACTGTGCTTATACAACTAAGTGGAATTCAGTGTGGCATATGTACAGTTGGTGTGAGGTAATTCAGATGTTTGGTTAGGGCAGGGTGTCAGCAATGAAGGCATCTGCTTATGATACATCAAAACATATCCTTTCGCAAAGGAGCTTTGGTTGTTATGCTACCTGCTTTCAACACGGCAACTTAAATACTGCTGAAATGTACCATTGTCGTTAGATAACAATCACTTCACTTGTCTGTGGTTAAATCATGGCAGTTAACAAAGAAAACAGAGTCCAATCCATGTATTTGCTGTATTTGTATTCAACAAAATTACAGCAGTTGCAGTAGGTGCCTACAGTACCTGCAACAAAATTACATATCTGCCATATATTAAATTAGGAAAAAATTTCACTACTCATACTAACTGAATAAAACAGTTTACTTCACTGTGCTGATATGAAGAGGAAACATGCTGTAACATGCTTTTCAGAATTTCCCACAGAAAAGGGATTTATGGAATTATTATTCGATGAAGTATTAAAAACAAGCTTGCTGGATTAGACAAACTATGTAATGCTGATTTTGAACCAGAGTACAACAATAGTACTGCAATAACACTATAATTCAACATAAACTGGACATATTTTTCCATTTTCTGCTGGTCCAATTGGAAAATCCATACACATCAATCCCCACATCATATATTTAATTCATATTCATGTAATAAGCCATTTGACAGAAAAGGTCATGTGTGATAAATTCCAATGTGGGTTAACATTTTAATGATTAAGTGAACCGGGTACATTTTGTACTCCTGCATTTTTTTCAATGTTAAAAAATGAAGTTAAGAAAGAGCCTCAACAGTGAAACAGTCCAGCAAACTCAAAAGTAAAAGGTTTGATCATGGAGCAGATCTTTAAGGAACAAAAAAGGGGTTTATTTGCTATTATTAATGATGTGATTCATCCAAGACATTTTTGGTAGCTTCCCAATGTTTCTCTTTGTACACTTTGGAAAACAATGTGCTGTAAAAGTAGCTGATGTACAGGCTGTTTTCTATCCACTGGGACATGATCAGCATATACACAGGTGTTTCTGGTTATAACCCCTCAGTCTCTGAACAAATATTAAATCTGCATTGTAATGTGACTCATACTAAGGAAGCAAAGAGTTTCATTCCAAAGTAAGGCACCCTTGCTTTGAAAACACTACCACCTGCATTCACACACTAACAAGTTTTTAGTTCAGCTGAGGTCGCTGCTGAACTAAATCCTTAAGTGACCACATCTATTGATAGCACATTGCATCATTATTTAATGTTAAAAGAAAAGTTCTCCCTTCATGGATTGACTGAAAGATTAATTCTGGCCTAGAAATGAACTCCATCCCAGGCTATTCTGTTATTTTGAAGCACAAGAATATTAACCTACAGTGGTGTGAAAAAGTGTTTGCCCCCTTCCTGACTTCCTATATTTTTTAGTATGTTTGTCACACTTAAAAGTTTCAGATTATCAAACAAATTAAAATATTAGACAAAGATAACACAAGTAAACACAAAATGCAGTTTTTAAATGAACGTGTTTATTAAACATCTTCAAGGTAAAAAAAAAGAAAAAAGTAAAAAATCCAAACCTACATGGTGCTTTGTGAAAACACGATTGCCCCTTAAACCTAATAACTGGTTGGACCACCCTTAGCAGCAACAAGTGCAATCGAATGTTTTCAACAACTGGCAATGCGTCTCTCACAGCTCCGTGGAAGAATTCTGGTCTACTCATCTTTGCAGAATTGTAGTAATTTAGCCTGACGGTTTGCCAGAATCTCTTCGAGGCAGTCTGAAAGTCTTTTGCTGACGTCGACTGAGAAAATTGTCAGGCGGTGGAAGGAATACTTCGAGGACCTCCTTAATCCCACTGACACGTCTTCCGAGGAGGAAGCAGAGTCTGGGGATGAGGGGAATGACCCGCCAATTTCCAGGGGCGAGGTCACTGAGGCAGTTAAACAACTCCTTGGTGGCAGAGCCCCTGGTGTTGATGAGGTCCGTCCCGAGTTCCTGAAGGCTCTGGACGTTGTAGGGCTGTCCTGGTTGACACGCCTCTGCAATGTTGCGTGGAGATCAGGGGCAGTACCTGTGGACTGGCAGACCAGGGTGGTGGTCCCCATCTTTAAGAAGGGAGACCGGAGGGTGTGTTCCAACTACAGGGGGATCACACTCCTCAGCCTCCCTGGGAAAGTCTATGCCAGGGTGCTGGAAAGGAGAGTTCGTCCGCTAGTCGAACCTTGGATACAGGAGGAACAATGCGGTTTTCGTCCTGGTCGCGGAACACTGGACCAGCTCTTTATCCTCTCAAGGACACTTGAGGGTGCATGGGAGTTTGCCCAACCAGTCTACATGTGTTTTGTGGACTCGACCGTGTCCCTCGGGGTGTCCTGTGGGAGGTGTTGTGGGAGTATGGGGTGTCTGGCCCATTGCTACGGGCCATTCAATCCCTATACAACCGTTGCAAGAGCTTGGTTCGCATTGCCGGCAATAAGTCGGACTTGTTCCCGGTGGGTGATGGGCTCCACCAGGGCTGCCCTTTGTCTCTGGTTCTATTCATAATTTTTATGGACAGGATTTCTAGGCGCAGCCAAGTGGCGGAGGGCTTTCACTTTGGTGGCCTCAGAATCTCATCTCTGATTTTTGCGGATGATGTAGTTCTGTTGGCTTCATCGGGTGAAGGCCTCCAGCTCGCACTGGAACGGTTCGCAGCCGAGTGTGAAGCAGCGGGAATGAGGATCAGCACCTCCAAATCTGAGGCCATGGTTCTCAGCCGAAAAAGGGTGGAGTGCTCACTCTGGGTCGGGGATGAGTTCCTGCCCCAAGTGGAGTTCAAGTATCTTGGGGTCTTGTTCGCGAGTGATGGAAGAAGGGAGCCGGAGATCGACAGACGGATTGGGGCTGCAGCTGCAGTAATGCGGACGCTGCACCGGTCTGTCGTGGTGAAGAGGGAGCTGAGTATAAAAGCAAAGCTCTCAATTTACCGGTCGATCTACGTCCCTACCCTCACCTATGGCCACGAGTTGTGGGTAGTGACCGAAAGAATGAGATCGCGGATACAAGCAGCAGAAATGAGCTTCCTCCGAAGGGTGGCTGGCCTCTCCCTTAGAGATAGGGTGAGAAGTTCGGCCATCCGAGAGGGGCTCAGAGTAGAGCCACTGCTGCTCCACATCGAAAGGAGCCAGCTGAGGTGGTTCGGGCATCTGACAAGCATGCCTCCTGGAAACCTCCTGGGTGAGGTGTTCCGGGCATGTCCCACCGGGAGGAGGTCCCGGGGCAGACCCAGGACACGCTGGAGAGATTATATCTCTCGGCTGGCCTGGGAACGCCTTGGTATTCCCCCGGATAAGCTGGATGAGGTGGCTGGGGAGAGGGAGGTCTGGGCCTTAGGCTGCTGCCCCGCGACCCGGCCTTGGATAAAGCGGATGAAGATGGATGGATGGATGGATGGATGGATGGATAGTAATTTAGCCACAGTGGAGGGTTTTTGAACATGAACTATCTTTTTAAGGTCATGCCACAGCATCTAAATTGGATTCAGGTCAGGACGACTCCAAAGTCTTCATTTTGTTCTTCTTAAGCAAATCAGAAGTGGACTGGCTCATTGTCTTGCTGCAGAACCCAAGTCGGCTTCAGCTTGAGGTCATGAACAGATGGCCAGACATTCTCCTTCAGGATATCTTGGTAGACAGCAGAATTCAAATTTACCACAGCAAGTCTTCCAGGTGCTGAGGCAGCAAAGCAACCCCGGACCATCACACTGCCAACACCATATTTTAATGTTGGTATGATGTTTTCTGAAATGCTTCCAAAAAGTTAGAGTTTTATCTCTTCAGTTCACAGAGAATTTTGCCAAAAGTCTTGGAGATCATCAAGATGTTTTCTAGGAAACTGAGATGAGCCTTTATGTTCCATTTGCTCAGCAGTAGTTTTCGTCTAGAAACTTGCTCATGCAAGATATTTTTGTCCAATTTCTTTCTTATGGTGGACTTATGAAAATGACTTTAGTGAGACAAGTGAGACCTGCCGTTCTTTCAATGTTTTTCTGGGTTTTGTTTTTGTGACCTCTTGAATGAGTTGCCGCTGCGCCCTTGGGGTAATTTTGGTCGGCCAGCCACTCCTGGGAAGCTTCACCACTGTTCTGCGTTTTTGCCATTTGTGGATAATGGCTCTCACTGTGGTTCGTTGGAGTCCCTCAGCTTTAGAAATTGCTTTATAACCTTTCAGACTGAGAGATCAGAAACTGCATTTTGTCTTTACTTGTGTTATCTTTGTCTAACATTTAAAGTCGTTTCATGATCTAAAACATTTAAGTGTGACAAGCAGACAAAAAATAAAGAAAATCAGGAAGAGGACAACACATATTCACACCACTGTATCTTTGAGGTACTAGACATCATGTTCAAACGTTGGGGTGAAAAAATGAGGTTCCTCTTTTGACCACTTTAAGCTGGTTCCTCTACCTGAGTTTGTTAAGGATGCCAAATCAGGCATGTTGACAATGGCACTATTGCTGGTAGTTCTCTGGCAGAACTTACTTCTGCTAATTTGAGTTGTGAAATCAACCTCTCAGACAATTGTAGGGACTTTTCAAGCATTTAATAGAATTCTCTGACGAATAACACGACTTGCTTCATCTTACATACTGTCAAAGAAGTTTGTGCTACAAACTTTGGATTAGATCAAAGTTTGTAGCACCCCAACCTGGTTATGCTGGAGGTTTCTTCCTGTTAAAAGGGAGTTTTTCTTTCCCACTGTGACCAAAGTGCTCATAGGGGGTCATATAATTGTTGGGTTTTTCTCTGTATGTATTATTGTAGAGTCTACCTTACAATATAAAGTGCCTTGAGGCGACTGTTGTTGTGAATCGAATTTAAATTTGTGTCTACACATTTACGGATGCAGGTTGCCATTCAAAGTTGTGAGCTATAGTTGATCATTTAGAACTCCTCTCCTCCAAATATGATAGCAGTCTATGGATGAAACGCAGAAGATCATCATCACACTGCACTTAAGATTAGATTCGAGCCTTTTGGTCCAGCGGTTCTTGTAGTGAGTGGTCTTGTAATAACAATATTTTAGAACTGTACTCTGGTAAACTGCACCCCCACATAACTCGTGCAAGGAAGGAGGTTATTACCCTGAGAGGAGGGCAGAGGAAACAGACAGTGATGACTAGCCCAGATCTAATGCCATATGCTCACTGTCCACATTTGAATGGTACTTTCTCATTAAAAGAAAGGCAAAGACAGGACAAGCTTTTCAACCAAATGAGGCTTAAGTGTCCTGGTGCTCCACAGAAAGGAAGTGTAGGAGGCAAAAACTGTAATCAGTGTCTGTGGAATATATAATGATGCAGCTGGGTCTGTGCTTTGTGATCTGCACTGTTGTGTATCAGGGGCAATACAGAAATATACCTTACTTTACAAATCAATGGAATTATACCTAGAAACAAATAGGTTATAGACATGTTGTAAATCAGTAAAACAGCTACTTGATGCCGTAAGTCAAGGAGTTCATTGCTCTTTTGATTGTTCATTGACAAAATTAAGTAGAAAGTAACTGTGAGAGTATGTATGCACTGAAGTGACTGCCAAGGAGAAACTAAAATCCGTGGTAATTGCTTTATGTCCTGGGTTAGGGCAAGGACTTACATTGTCTGAAATGCAGTGAATAGCTGCGCTGGTATTTATACTTGGGACATGGATCTAATTTCATGCTTTTCATTAATATAGCTCACGACAATAGAAAACTTTAAAAGTCTGAAAATATAAAAGAGCTGATCCTCTGATAAAGACAAAAACCTTCAAATTCACAAAAGATGAAAAATATAGGTGTTACAGGATTATCAAACAACATCCACAGCTAGGGCCAGGGTTGCTCTGGACACTTAGTCAATGACATTTCTTGCGTTGGATGAAATTGTTAAGGTGCTGATGTCGTAATTGATGAAGCTCCTGCACATAGCTACAAAATTTTACAGCCAGTTTCCATACTGAATGCCCTGACATGAAAAGTATCTGTTGTGTCAGATCTACACTCAGAGATACACACTGTGTTGCTGTTGTCTTTCAGGATTCCCAGCATGAAACCTGCCTATCCACTCTGCATACCCTCTTCATTGCTGTACCCTTGACAGGCAACAGTAAGAAGCAGTTGGTGCAGCACACACAGGGCAGTTCCATGTAGGATTGCGAGTCAGGTCCTCACATGAATAATGGGAACGCTGTGCAGCAGCCCAGCTGCTCCAGTCAGGCCCCGGTGTAGCCAAAACCAAACAGCAGGCCCCTCACTCTCTGTCCTCCTAACACGATCTCATCATCCCAGCCACACAGGAACGTGGCCAATCACAACTAACCACAGCCCGTGGTGATATCTCAGTCTGCTGCCCATCTGCTTCCTGGCCTGTCTGACCTTGGAGGTTACCCAGACAACGGATGGAAGGTCAAAAAGCCTTGAGTGCAAGACTTCTGAGTGAATGATGGACTTCTGCAGAGCCTTATCTGAACTGCACTCAGATAAAGGCAAAATAAATGCAAAACGTGCATGGAGCAAACTAAATACGTATAAGCTGGAAAACAAGGCCATATCACTGATAACAACAACAATATACAGAATTGATATAGAAGAAAGGAAGCACTTCACCTCATCTAACATCTATTTCTATCTACCATTCAGACTCGAGTAAACACATGAAGCAACTCAGTGTTAAATATCTTGCCCAAGGATACTTTGGCATGCAGACTCAAGCAACCGTAGGTGATCGTGGCTCAAAAGTTGGCCGTTCGTCTTGTAATCGGAAGGTTGCTGGTTCGAGCCCCGGCTCGGACAGTCTCGGTCGTTGTGTCCTTGGGCAAGACACTTCACCTGTTGCCTACTGGTGGGGTCAGAGGGCCCAGTGGTGCCAGTGTCCAGCAGCCTCGCCTCTGTCAGTGTGCCCCAGGGCAGCTGTGGCTACATTGTAACTTGTGGGTGGCTGACTGAATGTAGTGTAAAGTGCTTTAGGGTACATATGGACCAGGTAAAGCGCTATACAAATACAGGCCATTTACAACCAACCTTCTGATTACTGCATGACCTGCTGTACCTCCTGAGCCACAGACTCGCCGATGAAATGTAATGCAAGAAAAATGAATACTCCAAACTGTTGAAAGCATTTGTTAATTGTGGAAAGTTGTAAACTATTTTTAACTCAGGAATTTACATTAAGTATCATAAATATCATCATCCTATCTGAAAGAGCAGAGTTTGGCATTGAGTCGTTTTTCTTCCACGAAACAGCTGCAGCTTGAAATAAGATTGATCTAGGAGTTTGTGGAAATCAAAACAGTTAATTAAAAAAAGTCTATCAAGCTCCATAGAACGAAAGGGAAGAGTTGGGTTGCCTCACTTTTTATGGGAACCTTTTTTCACAAAACAGTTCATCGGTTCAACTTTGACAGAAGTTAAAATCGAACTCACTGAACTAGGAAACTTTTCTTCTTCTCCTACAGGTCAAAGAGTTCTTCATTTTCATCGCTTATACTGTGGTCCAGCTGGTTTAAACTGCTGTTCAGTACAGTATTATTACACACAGAAAACTATGTTTGTAAATGAGTATAAGGATGATAGGACACCTGTGGGGTTGGATGGTCGTGAAACTACTGTGAGAAGCTGTTGACAGCAACTGTGTATGCACTGGGGGGCTAGGAGAGTCTACCACTCTGTAGCTTTACTGACAGGAAGTGGGCCCCCTTTCTGTCCTCACATTCCTCCAACAGATGTTTGACAGGGAAAATATTTTCACAGCTGGAGAGGGAAGGGAGGGAAAATATGTTTTATAATATATCACGCTGGAGGTGGCAGAAACTGAGGGAAAATGATTTTGGTTTTTTTGACAGTATGTCTTTAGTGGCTAGATATGGATGTTCAGTTGCTGTCTACCCTTCCACAAACTTCCCCAATTTCCATGGTTTTATGTCCTTGTGTTGGTGATAACAACTCCAATAAATCATTCAGCCAAAAGAATGTGAGCTTTTAATGATTAATACATCTCAACAACAGCTGTTATCCATCAGCAACACACTAGAAAGAGAAGTGAGCGATAATGATGATGTTGTGGATGATAATAGCTGTACCTGTGAACCTACCAAAGTGTATTACAATAAGCTGCTTGGTTATGCATTAAAAACACAAAAAACAAAACAAAAGAGAAAAAGACTAAATATGTAGTAAGTATAGTACAATTCGAAGCCAAAGACTGACCACAAATGCAAACAGCAGAACCTAAAAAACAACCCCAAAAAACAGAACAAAAATCAGAACTGCTAACAGTGCCCAAAGTGTTAAAGACAAGAAGCAGGGCACTTTCACTTCTCAGTTTTTCAGGGGGTCCATCTGGCAAAGTGAGAAGTGGCACAACTCAAATTCACTTCATGAGCTGCCACATTTCAAGACAGACAAACAGTTGTTTAATATTGTGCAGTCACCAGAGGCTGCTTCATGATTCTTCTCTCCTTGCAAAGCACAAACCAGAGTTTGTTTTCATAAAACTCTTGAAATATTTCAATAAATGTTTGATGATTGCTTCCCGTGTGATGGCAGTCTCCCTTTGCTCTGTGATGCCCTTGACTTCAGCTTACACTGTCCCTACCTCAGCCTGGACTCTCTTCTTGATTGTTTTTGTGTTGCCACAGTAGTGAGGTCATTGTTTGAAGATTGTCTTAGTGGAAGGAAAACATGGGATGGGAGAGGATCAATATCCCTCCTGTTAGTACAGCTGGTCTAGCCCAGCCAGGGCTTGCCGGTCCCTGTCAGTCACAGGCCACCTGAAAGAGAACTTCAGGTGAGATCAAAATGAGCCAAAAAATCAATATACTGTTATTGATGAATTGCCAAGATTCATTACACATGTTGGAAGAATATAAAGGCAGAAACTCAAAGACTGTAAGAAGTAATTGAATATGCTGACAAAGGTTTTGCTTTTTTCCAAAGTCAAGAATGAACAGTAAGTATGGATGAAACCTGTAAAACTGCATAAACTTTCATCTTGTTAGAAAGACTAATAAGGTTATTTTCAAAACACTTACTGCACCCCTTAAGCTTTATTAGATTTAACCTCATTAAAGCAGTGATAAAATGATGTTTTTGAAAAATAAAAGTAAATGAAATGTGAAATCTCATCAGCTCATCAAACCTCTCTGTCCAGTCTTTGGTTACAGTATTACTGCTTGTCTATGGACAACAAAACTATTCACCTGTGTCATTACAATGACTTTGAACAGACTACTTGTCAGGTAACAAGGGAACTTTGCCCACTTTAGATGTGAGTCAAAAGGTGTGAATGAGCTTCCTGCTGCATCCGGCTGAAATACGTGCCCACGTTGTTTGGCTTAGGTCCCGGCTACCACGGCTGCTCTTCTGGCTTGGCTCCCACTCAGTCTGTCCACATTGACTAGAGGAGCAGCACAGTGTTCTGACCCTGTGAACACAAGCCTGCCACCCCTCAGGTCAGAAAACAAAGGTCAGAACTATGGCCAATAACATCTATATCTATATATCTATATATCTATGTTGCAGTTTCATTCTAACACATTTTAATGCTGCTACATACATTAGTACTGTAATAGTAGCATTGTGCCTTTCAAATACAAGCATTTCCTCATTTATTATGGTAGAAGGCATTCTGCAAAGGCCACACTAAGCAATACTGTGTATTTTTCTTCTTGCCAGGATTTGGCTTAAAACAAACTCCAGTGACCCCTCAGTCAAGCCTGAGCTTGTTTAACATCTTGCTCAAGGTTGTTGATTTCATGTGGGCGACAGCTACTGTGTTGTTAGAAAGAGAAGTTTATAATGTACTTCCAGTTCCACTAAGGAGATTACAACATAAACAAAACCATCCAGGAAGCTCAAAACAACACCAGCGTGCATGTTTACACATGCAGGTTATTGCATGTCTAACATTTCATGAAAACCATTTGTGTGACTTTCCCACACTTTTCATTTCAGTGTACCTGTTGAACGAGATCCAAGCTGTTTACAAACCTTTGTCCCGAGTACAGCTTTATGGTATAAAGAGAGCATTAATAACTTAATTTTGTGCTTCCTGTCTATTGGCCCTGACTTGCAGACCAACATGCGCTATGATAGCTTTAGAGTACAATAATTAGTGGTATAATAATGTTTACTTATGCATTTGCTTAAGGAGAATCTTCACCTGACCCAAGGCCAAACTGTCACAGTGCCAAGGAAAAGAAATTGTATTAGAGCATTCCTCTAGAGATAGGAAGAATCTGCTTTACGGTATATTTGAAGAAGAGCAGATAAGATGAAATTCAGGTGAGCTCACTGTCAAAACACAAATACATAAAAGTTGCTGCCATGATGGCCTGACTCGAGTGGGAGGAAGTTTCTTGCCAGCTTTTGTCAGATGTTTTTTTTTTTGTAACTGTTCTATGGGCCAAGTCTGAACCAGAGTGCCCCTATGAAAACGTAGGGATTAAGACAGTTGGAGAAAAAGCCAAAGAGCACACATTGCCTCTCTTCCAATGAGAGCGCCCACCCATCCACACAATGATAGTATACAATAGGATGATGTGTTCTTTTTGGCCCACACCGGATATGTCATCCTGCACTACTGTGCAGAACTTCCATGCATTGTGTGCTGGGCTCTGCCATTGTGGCTGAGCAATACTAATACCTTGCAGATATTTCACAGTTCATGACTACTTTCTTTTAGACAAGGAAGCCCAGAGTTCCCTGGCTTCCAGGGTCAGGAAGCAGGGAGGCCCTGAGACTGACTAGCCTACAGAAGCTCAGCTACAGCTGTGGGGGAAGAGGAAGTCAATGACCTGTGTTCCTTGGTCACCATTTGTGTCTCTACCATGTTTGGAGAAGTCTTTAAGGAGATTGTAAACACTCATTTCCTTTCTGTCTGAGAAATAAAAAGACATCTGTGAAATCTTTGTTGTAGAGTTTCTTGACAAAAAGAACGTCTCCCCGCTAAACCTTAATGTTACTTTAATTGTATAACAGCATCATCTTTAATTATAGTTCATTAATCTTGAAAGTTTCAGATATTCAGCATTATTTAAATTAACATCCGCCAGGAAGAGAACAAAATATTTACTTTGGTCATTTATCTGCATTCCTTGAGGAGTGTGCCTGCTTGAATTGCAGCACTTTTCTGTACAATGAGATTCATAAGAATTGGTGTATCTTCCCTACACTGAAAAAAAGGCTATGTTGGATTTACTTGATTCAATAGTGGACATTGGTTGCACACAAATGTTTTGCTTTGGCAGAAACTTAAACAACTGAGTTAAATCAACACAACTTTTTCATATTCAGTAAACCTGTGCATTTTGTGTTCGTAAAACGCGATTGAAACATGTTCAGATGAAGTAAGTTGAGCTCTTGGAATATTTTAATCCTTCACAATTTTGTCATTTTATTTCAACACTATTCAATAACTTTTACCCCAATACTACTTGGTCACTTAAATACTACATGCTGTCTTCATATTACATAATGTTCAACAAAGTCTAGATCCTGGTTACCATAAAAAGTGAATAGGTCTTCAACAACTACCATCCTTCTATCTTTATCCTGGTTGCAGGAGGGCTGGGAAATAACCCTGAAGTGATAGGTTACAAGGCATGGTACACCCTGGACAGCTGACCAGTCTATCACATAGAAACAAACAACCATTTACACTTACATTCACAGATAACTTAGAATTACCAGTTAACCCTAACTCCAGTAACTGCATGAGGAAACCAGAATACCCAGAGAGAAACCTGCAAACTAGCCAGAATGTGGATTTGAACACAGGACCTTCTTACTGTGAAGCAACAGCACTAACCACCATGCCAACAATCTAGGAAACGTAGGAAAGCTATGATTTCCTGTATTTGATGCAGAATTGTTTTGTTTTTGTAATAATACACAATAAATAGCAATAGCATGCATGTGGTGCGTGTGTAGTTGTCTGCCTCTTATAACTCCAGTGATTTTCCTGCAGTTTGAAATCTTGTGTGATCTTGTGAATTTCATGAGTTCAGCAACTAACCACTCTTACTAGATTGTATCAGGTCGTCTCAACAAGAACAAATTAAGTTGTTGAATTTCGTACAGATTCTTCATGATTTAATTACGTTCATAGAAACATGAAATTATGGTGTTCAAATTACAAGTTAGACTTTTTTAATGTAACAACCACCCAATTTACTTTTTTTGGTATACTAAAGAAAGTAGAGGTGGCTGCTCGACTTGACTGAGATGGATGCCTTCCTGAAACCACAATCTAAAGAGCGCGAGTCTGAAACCCGTGCAGTGTCGCGGGATTTAACATTGATATATTATTGACTTACTTCACTTGAACATGATATGAACAATTTAATCTAGCCTCTCTGCATATCATGTAGTTTCTACACTATGTAGTTACACTTAACTTTAAAGCATGAGGCAATTGTGTTAAATACACGCAAGATGATTACGTAAATCCAAGAGCTGGCCAATCCCTTTTTTTCAGTGTAGCGTGGCTCTGGTGTGACCAACATATTTGAATATTTGATAAATACATGTAATGTCTGAAGAAGGCAAGGCACATGTTTGATGTTGCTCTATGAAACAAATGTACACTAACCTGCTCCAAATGTCTAATGCTTGGTGAGAGTCATAGACTGACACATGTGCATATCAGTATTATGTCACTGATATGGCCTGGCACAGCCCGCCTTCCACCTCCTTTGTTTCTTGCTCTCTCTCAATCTGTCTTTTGACAGGTAAGGGCTTTCCAGTCAGCTGTTGGCCACTCCACCTGGATGCATTTGCTTATCATTCCCTCAAGCTCCTGTGTATTTAAGGAATAGTTCAGTTTTCCACACTTCAGATCATTGTAGCTACTACAAATGTCACTGTAGTGGGTCTCTGATCTCTTTGATTGGACTGGACCATTTCTGCCAGTTTGGAGTTCTTCCTCGGATTCCTGTTTTTGAAAGAAAATATTCATCCATCCATCTGCTTCCACTTCTCCTTTTCAGGGTCACGTGGGGTGCTGTAGCCTATCCCATAGGGTGAGAGGCGGGGTACACCCTGGACAGGTCTCCAGTCTGTCGCAGGGCTAACATATAGAGACAGACAACCATTAGCACTCACATTCACACCTATGGGCAATTTAGATTGACCAGTTAGCTATCCCCACTAACTGCATGTCTTTGGACTGTGGGAGGAGGCGGAGTACCCAGGGAGAACCCACGCAAACATGGGGAGAACATGCAAACTCCACACAGAAAGACCCGGGCCTGATGGTGGAATTGAACTCCAGACCTTCTTGCTGTGCAGCAACAATGCTAACCACCGTGCCGAAAGAAAAAAAAAATATATTATTTTCTCTTCTCTTCTTCTTGGTTGATTTAATAAACTTATTTGAGGTATCTTTTTATTTTAATGCTAAATATCCAAGACTTGGATTTGGGTTTGATTACTAAGGAAAAGTGCATTTTGCAAATGTCATGGACCAGCAACCATTTTCATTTACACACAATGAAAGCAGCAACCAGGAACCTTGGACATGCAGATGCGATATTTGTCATGACCATTCGTGCTGTCTGCAGCAAGGAACTGAAAAGGGTTGACAGAGGAACTGCTTGTGTGAGAGCAGTCAAAAGGAACGTTGCCCTTTGGCCTTTGAAAGCACATTTTTCTCTGCTGTCATGGAGATTTCTTTGCTAATGAGCTGAATCGGTGAACTATCAAGTACTGCCAAATGCAGAGGAGAGAGCTGTTTCTTTGCTTAATTAAATCCTGGCCAACCTTACAGCTTGAATATTTGGGAATGCCTCATGTAACTGTTAGTGGGACTTAGATCCACTAACTTTTGTGAAAAATTAAATTGAAATGCTTCTTTGTCAGGGTGAAAACAGAATTAGATGGTTTCTTCTGTAAGTATTCACACATTTTCACATTACTTAGACGTAATGAACAATGACAATTATTATACATATATATATATGTAATATATGTAATATATGTATAATAATTTCCATCTATCACAGTGTCTTCTTCAGCCTAATATACCAAAGAAATTGAGACTATTTGGGCAGCATTCAGCGTACAAACCAGTGTTTCCACAACAAATTGAACTACAGTAGTTTCTATCACTGCTCTTTACTTCTGTATATCAGCAAATGTGTGTAGAAGATTGACCGTTGTGACTTTCTATACTCTTCATCATGGAGATATTTTCAGATGGAAAACAAACAGTGCTGAAGAGAAACCTAGGGTTGTTCTTATATTCTTCAATCAGTGATGAGTAGTAAGATGTTCTGGCTTTCTTATAAAGCAACAAACTATTTCTCCAGGCTAAATGATGATCTTCTAAATTTGTGACACGCCATTTCCTCTCCAGCTTATGAGTCATCTGTTTTAGGCTACGTGTTTGAGAATTATACCACGGAGTCAAGTACTTCTGATTTGAGGCCTTAGTTTTCACCAGAGCTACAGTATCCAGAGTTGTACGTAGTGAGGAGGTAAAATTATTAACAAATTGAAGTGTTGAGTAGCGTTCAGGTAGCTGCTCTGCTCTGTGTTGGTACAGGGCATTGAAGATGATAACAGTGGGTGGATCATATTCTCAAACTTAGTTGCAGCACTTTCAGAAAGACATCTACTGTGATGAAGTCCGCTCCCCACTACTGTGTAATCAATTATTGTAAATGTAAATGGGAATCAGGAAATGATTAGACAGGAGAGGGTTTTCAGGAAACACTGTTAAATGTTCAGTTTCTATAGGCTGTCATTTTTAGCATCTACATGAATGTTAAAATCACCCACAATAATTATTTTATCTGAGCTGAGCACTACATCAGATAAAAAGTCTGAGAAATCAGACAGAAACTCTGCGTAAGGCCCAGGTGGACGATAGATGGTAGCAGGTAAGACTGGTTTCTGAGTTTCACAGCTGGGGTGGACGAGGCTAAGCATCAGGCTTTCAAATGAATTAAAAGTCTGTCTTCGTCTTTCATTGATTAATAGGCTGGTGTGAAAAATTGCTGCCACACAGCCACACAGCTGTGCTTTGAGGTTTCTGGTAGTTAGAATGACTCGGGGGTGTTGATTCATTTAAACTAACAGAATCATCCTGCTGCAACCAGGTTTCTGTAAGGCAGAGTAAATCAATTTGTTGATCAATTATTAAGTCATGTACTAACAGAGACTTGGAGGAGAGAGACCTAATATTTAATAATGCACATTTCACTGTTTTACTCTTTGGTTCAAATGTGGATACTGTATTGTTCTTTCTTTGTGATTTTTTTTTATGTTTAAGTTGTTTGTTGCTGGTTTTTAGTTTGTTTTTTTGTCTGTTTGAGAGCTGACACAGTCTCAATGGAGATTTGGGGGTGGGGGGGGGGAGATCCGGAGTTGGGACCAGGAAGCAGAGCTGCTTCCTGGTCCCGACTCTGGATAGTCATATTTTGGGGGGTTTAATAAATTTGTCCATATTTCTAGAAATGAGAGCTGCTCCATCCAAAGTGGGATGCATGCCGTCTCTCCTAACAAGACCAGGTTTCCTCCAGAAAGTTTGCCAATTATCTAGGAAGCCCACATCGTTTCTGGGACACCACTCAGACAGCCAGCAATTTAAGGAGAACATGCAGCTAAACATGTCACTCCTGGTCTGATTGGGGAAGGGACCAGAGAAAACTACAGTCTGACATTTATTATAGCATTCCTCCAGTTTATTCATTTAAATCAGTGGAAATTGAACTAATTTTGAAAGGCCTGTTTTGGCCAACCTCCAAACTTCAACCCCTAACACTATTCAAATGTATAATTTATTAAAAAAAAAAAGTAAATAACCAAGATGGACAAAAAGTGTTTTGTAAAGATTACGAACATGTCACTGCCATGGCTCATTTTAACTATGAGGATTAACTTTGCTGCTTTTGGGGCCCGCCTTGAGTGGCCATTAATGACAGGTTGAAAAGACTGTCATCCTAGAGAATGTTGAGTTGAGTCAATTGCAGATAACTTTATTTTATTTAATATTTTTGCACTCACCTGAACACACAAAGTAATGCTAATATCTCAGTATTTTTCCTTCTGGTCAGTTTTGTGAAGTACAGCATGTGTGACAGTTACAAAAGTCTTTGTGCACTCAGAGTAGAAAACCATTCCAGTCCATTTATGTTCATCTTCACCTTATACTGTACCTTTTGCAATCCTAGACTTTGGAACTCAAACACACGGTTTTCAATAGATCTTTTTTTCATATTTTTGTCACTTGATATACAAAAGATTTAGTGTTTGTGTAGCTGATGTGTGTCCATCATCTGGCAGATTGAATTGCAATACTTGAACTGAAGTCAGACATTGCCCATGGCACTTACTGTGACATACAATCCATGAACACTGCCTTCGTAAATGTAATGCATACATCTTTAAAAAGAACTTTGGTGATGTTAGCTATGCCCTGTGGTTCCAACCCATGGTGAGTTGAATGGAAACCAGGGGTTAATTTCATTTAGGATAAAGAGTGGAAGCAGGGTCTTTGTTCTGGAGGAAAAAACACATGAGTGGGAGCAATCTCTCATTTAACCACCAAAAGGTCCATTGAAAGATGAAGAATGCGAGAACCTACACTGGAATGATAATGTTCTGTTTCCATAAAGCTTTTAAGCTATTTTCTAAAGCGTATTCTATAAGCAGGAACACAGGACGAACAAACAGGAGGAAGAAAGGGATTCAGCTCAACAAGTTCCTTTCTGCCATAAAAGGGAAATGTGGTTTTGTGTCCAGGAGCTTTGAGACGATAAAAAGAGGCTCCTCACAAAGGCATAACTTCACAGCTGTTTCAGCAATGTACAGAAGTGTGAATGCAACTTTTTCATGTTCAAGACAGGTCCTCCAGATCAAAGGTTCTTTTCATGAGCCTTGTGAGCAATAAAAGTAGCCACTTGCAGTAGACTGGAACTCAGGGGAGGTACGTCCAGGTGGCTTCTGTTGGCATACAATGTAAGGGAGTAACTAGGTGTTCTGGACTTGTGCTACAAAGAGTGGAAACGTTCATAAATTAATTGCAGTTGCTTAAAAGTCTCAGAAGTTCTGCCCAAGTGAAAGCAAGCTCCAAGCAGAGCTTGCAGAATTTGATGTTCCCTTCTCAATTAGGAATATTTTCTCACGTGGTTTCAAGTGTTTGAAACAAAATAAAAGAAGGGACAGCACCAGGAAGGTGGCACACTGTTGTCAGACAGCAGCACTGCGCTAGACTCCAACTCTGCTCCAGACTTACATTACTGCCACAAGGGACCTTGTTTATGACATGCTAAAGCCTAACAGGCGTGATTTCAACCGCTGAGATTTTCAAAGAAAAAAAAAAAAAGCAGGACTCCAGTGTTGATTCATCAGTGCTATTTGGCACACGTATCCATCTAAACTACATCTGTTCAGTCTGAAAGAACACACCCCCACACAAACACATGCATTTATTGGTTGCATCTGATGGAAACAGTTCTGGATAGCATGTGAAGTCATGTGGAAGTCTATAAGGAGGCTTAATGAATCCATAAGTATAACAGTATGGAGTGAGATGAATGGGAGACGACGCTGTTTGATGTGCCACTGTAATAGGTGGCCTTTGCCCACACAGAGGTTGGTGGAATGCTGGAGGTGTTTCTGTGGCAGCTGCTGCTGCTGCTGCTGTTAGAGAAGCACGCTCACATATAGGCTTTATGTTATAGTTTGACTATAGTCAGACATCTTCCTTTTCATGTTGCAACTCATTTAACTTTTTTCTGTTTATTATTTTTCTTTTACATCTATTGTCAGTAATGTTTAAAAGCTCTTTGTGTCCCCTAAACAGATATGCTTATCTGCTCAATCATCAGTGATACATAAACCCCCCCAATAAAAACAGTGATGTTTGTAATTTTGCTTATTAATTTAATTATATACAGAACCACACAATTACTTTCAAGTACTTTAGATGCTAAGATTCTCATCCATAGAGCCAGACTGGGCCAGATGGGTTTCATTAATTTTGTAGTGTATTATCTATCTCTTTTTTCCACTCTCACCTCATGAAATTGACTTACTTTTAATAAAATGTTGCAGATCACTTAAAACCTATCTCAGTGTGTGATCTGATATGTGTGATGAAAAAGCATGACAGTATATGTCTCACTGCTCTGGTCAATACTAGCTTGCAAGCACAAGCTACGTGTTAAAACAAGCATCAGCATGCTGATAGCGCTTGACTTAGCATTAGCAGGTGTTAGCAATGATTTTGTTTTTGCAGTTATCTTTGGATTATGTCCATTTTGACTAATCTCTGGAGATACCTTAGCAGGTTTTAAAGTGGTGGAATTGGAGAACTTTGTATTAGGCAAGCAGATTAAATTCACATTCACTTCAGTTTTAGCATACATATCTCTATTTTTGTTTCTGATTATCTGGGTTCTCCGCTAACATTTATTTTTTTAATGATCCTTTAGAATTTTACATTGGCTCTTTTTGCTAAATGCTTCTTTCTAAATTACATGCAATAAAAATAGTCAGAGTTTGCAGCCCGTTTTTGTAACTGTAAGCTCTGAATCACAACTATAGAGTTATGACATTTCTTTGCTATATTTTGAAGTTGGCACATTTTCTTTTTCTTTCCTGCCTGTTAAGAAAAAAGACTACATCTGGAAAGACAACATCTGGAAAAGGCATCAGCCATTTCCTTTGCTTTGTCATGTAGTTGCTGTGACCATGGCAACAGGGGTCTGTGCAAAGGCAGCGTTCAACAGGAGTTCAGCTCTGCATAAGCTGAGAGGCACTGAAATAACAGTTGGATCTAGACTAAAGGAAGTCGTGTTCAGACTGAAGTCATCAATAGATCTTTTTCTAAAAAGGAAACTGCGCTTCATCTATTGCCCATTGTTTAAAGAATGCACTAGAAGCCTAAATGAAGTGATTGATTATTCTTCTGTAGTGTGCCTTCTTACGCTGCCATCAAAGCAAATGAAAATCCAGTCAGATCTCCCTCTGACAGCCATCTTAAATCCACTCAGAGATCTCTGGGGTCAGTTTTTTTTGCAAACTCAATATGCTCACAGCTCCTTCAGCCCACACCGTTGCCATGGTGACCATGGACCACCTCTGGCTTCTAGTGCATCTGTCAGCTAGTACCCCACTCCTCCCCTCCACCAACACACAAACATGCTACTGTCTTGCTCCTTCATAACATGAACCGAAATGCGAGATGTTTAATAAGAATACAAATTGACACGCCAATAAATAAATAAATATTTTGAGTTTTACTCCACCATTCTGACGCCATTCCCTGCACATGTAGCAGAGTGGAGGCAAGAATGCTGAGACGGCAAAGCAAAACTGCCCTTTGGGTTTTGTTTTTTTTGGGTTTTTTTTTACAGTTTCTATCTGAAGAGGGCACCCTTGATCCTTTTCTCAGGCAGCCCTGTTTTCTTACCACACGCACACACACACACACACACACACACACACAAACAAAAGAACCCCAAAAGCAAGATAACAAAATTCTAAAATTTTTTATGACAATCCATGCAAACTTGCTGTGTCACTGTGTCAAACTATTCAGCAGTATCTATCTATCTATCTATCTATCTATCTATCTATCTATCTATCTATCTATCTATCTATCTATCTATCTATCTATCTATCTATCTATCTATCTATCTATCTATCTATCTGTATGTGTGTCTGTTCATATGCATGCATATTTAGCAGCAAGAAGAAGAATGAAAGACTGACGGAGGAGCAGCTGAGTGAAGCAGCTCTGTTTAGCTCTGTCTTTTTATTTTCTCTTTCAGAAGCAAGTGAAACAGTATTGTGTATTTAGCTGTACTGAATGTGCCTTCTCTTCTCGCCCTTTTCTCTTTCATCAGAGATCTTTCTCTTTTGTCACCCTAAACCTTCCCCGCCTCTCTTAAGTCCCCCTTCACCCTCAAACCCCACCCGTTCTAAACCCTTCTGAAGTCCCCACACTTTATCCAAGAAGCAAGTGTGAGATTGGATTGGCGGAGTGGGGTATGTTGGGGGAGGGGTGTAGTACTCTTGTAATCTGCAATTGTTAAAGTCTGGAGCCTTGCTACGCCGTCACCATCCCAAATTGATTTAACCGTCAATGGCTGCATCTATTTAAGTGCTGTGGCTGCTCTGGCCACAACTGCCCAGATTCAGCTGAATGTGCAATGTGGACCCTTTTGCTGTCTTTCCCACCATTGGCTATCAAAGGCTATTGTGACCTGAGAAAGAGGAAGGGTCGCCCGTTCACCCCCTGTAGTTGAACCACGAGCTGGGACTGACGGGAAAGTGAAAGAGTGGTGAGGAAGAGGCTCTTTGTACTGATGCGGCATTTATCTGTACAGAAGTGTTTCTGTGTGTGGCCCTGATGTCAGTGGAGTCATTTAAAGTAGAGAACTCAAAATATTTGGAATTGAAGTACACCCCATCTGCTGAATGCTGAAGCTACTGAAACAAGGTGCCAGGTGAACTACAGTATAAGTAAGTAAGTAAGTAAACTTTATTTATTAAGCGCTTTTCGCAGACAGGCAATCACAAAGCGCTCACATTAGTGATACAGCATTTTATCCAGTGACGCAGCACAAATCAAACATTAGCACTATCTTTCTGTCCTTCCTAACCTGTTTGCACTTAATGGTGTCTCTTTTGTAAGTGGCAAAACAAATTTTTGTTTCCCCCTTTAGTAGGAATGGCATGCTTTGCAAAAACCTGTAGGTTGAGGTAGTTAAAATAGATCTCTTTTTAGGTACTGCCTGGGCTTGTTGCATTGCATGCACTTGGGGAATGCACACGCATTGCGTTTCCATATAATTTTTTGTATCACTTTTGCAAGAACCAAATAGATACATATGTTTCCAATGAATAAAAGTTACATATGTGCACAGTTTCTACTAGATTTAAACCTCGTAACAGCCTCTTAACCTCTTGCTTTTTATTCTTTTCTTTACCTTTACACAGAATTTGCAACTATACTTTACACCACAAGAACATAAAACTAAAAGCACGCAAAAATCTAGATTTAAAAGTTAATATCTTGTAGTTCTCAAAATTGTCCATGTTCAGCATGTACTTAAAGTGAATCCCAACCCTACCACTAACTGATTCACTAGTGACCTGTTGGATGTTAATAAAAGTATAATGTTAACCTTCAGCCAAAATATCCTGAAAATCCTTGTTTTTTGCTGGTTTTTCTTTTAGTGGTCTGGGAACAGACAGTCTTTGGGGATGGGATTCTGGCAGGATGACAGGGGAACATAACTTCACTTTCCAGCTTCAAACTCATGAGCCTGCCTGACAGTGTCTTCACCTCCACAACACTGTTCACATGCTCTTCCTTCTACATTATCCCTACTCTATTTCTCTTCTAATCTAAAGCATGGTAGAATAGCTTGAATCTACCCCCTGCGCTATTGGTCATGATTCCCTTCCACCTGGTTTTCTACATATGCCGGACCCCTTTTTCACACAACCTTTACAATTTTTCAGTGTGTGGGATTGACACTGGCTTGCGGCCCCCTATGGCTGGTTTGTTTTTAAAAAAAAAAATAAAACATTCAAGGCAAACTCAAGGCCTTATACACTGGTGAATTTTCAGCAACATGCAACTTAAATGCCAGGCAGAGTTCACATGACTCACCTCGTCATCTGGACACATGCTGGCTCCAGCTCTTGCCCATGTACTTTGGCTTATTACTAGCTAACAAATGTGCAGAGAAAGGTTAATGCCCTACTTTGTTCATGTTTGACAAGTGACATAAGTGCAGGAATGAAATATGATAATGAACAGCTTCCACAGAAGCATCAGTTAAGATCAGCAGTATGACTACAGTAGACTGCGGACAATTGACTCATGTTTGTCATGTTTTTGGTTCACTGACGCTTGGTCCAGAAATAACACAGATGTATGTTTCTACCTGTAAGGAGCTGTTGAAAGAAAAATACTGTCATGCTTTTGTCTTTTGAGATATATTAAAATGTTGAAGTTTTCTGTGTCTATTTACCTAGCATTATAAACTGCTTTCAGTGTTGGTTTTTAAGCTTTCAATGCCAATACAATGAAAGAAAATGAAAATTTCAGGTTCATAACTCATACCATAAGAGAATCACACTAATGTGTGTGGTTAATTGTACTAACAGCCCATCCATGATGTCTTTTCTCCAGCTTTGATCAATTAAATTGTAATATTTTCTCTGTTACTTAAAAATAAATAGCACTTCTACCTCTCATCCAAATGTCACTTCTGGCTCCAAAAAACGCAAACTTAGAAACAGTCCAATGCTAAAGTTGAAGCACACTTAAATTTTAGCATCGGGCTTTTTCCATAAATGTCCTTTTGGCTACGTTCATTGTTTTTATTCAGTCTGTGGTGAAAGATGCCACATAAAAGACATTCAACCTTTCCCGTTCTTCAAAAAACATCGTCCATATTCACCAATACAGAACAAGTGGATTAATCCAGTTCTCCTGCCTTTCAGTGAATCCCTCCCATGTGCCAATAACTCCTCGTGATTACCTGTTAACCAACCCTCAGCCAACAAGTACCACTTGCCCTGTTGAACCATAGGTGGTATTCCATTCACATCGATTGTAGGTTCATAAAAGCAGAAACCACACAGATGACTCAAAATTATAAGACGTAAGTGAAATAACTTTCTTTTTCTCTGAAACAGCATTTTTAGGTAATACGAAGCAAATAAACAAAAAGAAAAACCTATAATGCACTGAGTATTATTTATTATTATACTGCTAAAATAATTAAAACTTCTGAAAAGTATTACCGTTTTCCATCTGCATATTCTGCACTGTTTTTTTTTTTTGCTGTTGCTGTGGTGTTAATTACATCCACAAGCAGGGCTTCTTGGCATGGCAAATGTTTTGACACTTGAGTGTTGTACAAATCATCCAACAGTGGAATCCAAGTCATCCAATTCATTATCCAATTGGATCACTTGTGTAGGGATTCAGGTTTCTATAGCCTTCCAACGAAAGTGGCTCAGGTCCAACTTAGAATGGCACTGGCCCAAAAATTGTTCAAATTAGCCACTCCGGTGCCATTTAGCACAGTTCAGAGAGGTAACTACATTTTGTAGAGAAGATGCCGCACAGGGACGGAGACAGTTCATTATCCCACTCACTAGCTTGAATCCAGGATGTCTGGAGAAGCTTTTTTTCACTGTGATAAGTTTCAGGTTCACGAGTGCTGCTGTTAATCTATCTGCTAATTGTCCAGGAAGCACTATTGGAAAAATAACATCTCTGAAATCTTAAATGGATCAGAAGGAAAGGAAGTAGCCTTCGGTGACAGCCATTATGCATATGATATCTTTGGCTTGGTTCATGCACCAGCATACAGATGAGGGTGCCTTTCACATTCCTCTCCACTACAAAGAGACTATCACTCCCTTGTCACCCAGGAAAGGCCCACTGCACTCACTGCCTTTATTTTAGTTTTGCTCCTGATGTTTCCATGGTAACCTAAATACTATTCAGCACTTGCAAGAAAAAGAGTCCTTGTAGGTGCCTTTTCTTTAAAGCAAAGAATGTCGCTTGCTCGAGCAAGGGCTGATCAGAATTCGATGATTTTGTGTGCGTAATTCTGCCAGCTAATTTAAAGGTTGGATACAAGGGGAATCCTTTAAGTTTAATGGTGGAGTCATGACTTGTTGACGGTTTTATTCAGTGACCTTTTTTCTGTCTCTCTAAAATAGCTCTCAGTTTGATATGATGGGGGAGGGGAGTGATCAAGTAATAAAACTGATGTAACATTGAGCGTATTTCTATGGTGAGCTTGTCGCTGAGTAACCAGTTGCCTTGGTAACCCTCTCCTTCCCCATTCTCCACCACAACTATTCCCTAGCCACATTCTCTGCTTCAGCACTGCGTGATCTCCAGTATGGGAGGAGAATATTAAAGTATTCTTATCAAGGCTTCAGATAATGAGAAGGGCTGTGTACTACGCACTCCCAGAGGTCTAATGTCATCTGCCATATGGTCCTGAGAGACTCTCAGGGGAGTCTCTAATGGCTCCACAGAAACAAATGAGACCCGAGGACTGGATGTGAACACGATTGGTTGTCCCTGACTGGCCGTTTGAGGTCGGGTGAGGGGAGGAAGACAGAACAAAAGACATATTATGGAAGAGAGACAGAGATTAATATTAACTGATGTTTAAATGCAAAGTGGTGTGTGAACACATACTGAGTGAAAAAATGTGAATGAAAAAGCACTCATCGTGATGAGACCCCATCAGTCTTGACCTATTGCAACATAACCAAAGAAGGATTCAGGGTCACCTGATCCAGCCTTAACATTATACTTTGTCAAAAAGTAAAGTTTTAAGCCTAATATTAAACATAGACAGGGTATCTGTCTCTCGAATTCAAACTTGAAGCTGGTTCCACAGAAAAGGGTCCTGAAAACTGAAGGCTCTGCCACCCAGAAGTAATAAATCCATAAACCAGCTTTTCTAATTTGAGAGATTTTGAAAAAAAAAATGGAAAAAGCAGTCTGATATATTTGTTTAATATACACAGTTTAGGACTGTAGTGAATCCCGCTGCCAGCCGTACTCACATCAACAACAACATCTGGTATGATATAACCTACGATCCTGTGAAGACCCTAGGAGACATCCCGATCAAATGCCCGATTCACCTCAACTGGCTCCTTATGAAGTCCCTCTCGATTAACGGAACTTCACCCTATCTCTAAGGGTGAACCCAACCACATTTTAGGGAACGCTAATTTCAACCATTTGTATTCGTGGCCTCATTCTTGTTGCTATTACCCAGAACTCATGACCATAGAAGGGGGTAGAGACATAGATCAACTGGTAAACTCACAGTTTTGGTTTAACGTTCAGCTCTCTCTTCATCACACCAGACCAGTACATCACTGCTAGATGCTGAACCAATCCAATTTGCCTCACTTGTGAACAAGACCCTGGCATACTTAAAGTCTTCCATTTGGACCAGGATTTTGCACTACATGCTTTACCGGCTGAGAACCATGGCCTCAGACTCTTGGTTCACAACCGCTCCAGTGTAAGCCTAACCAAGCCAACAAAATCATGTCATCTGCAAAAAACAGAGATAAGATTCTGATGCTGCAAAGGTAAAAGCCTCCCACCACTTGGCGACCACATGCTTCTAAATTTTGATTTTTTTTATATTTTAAAAGCAACAGGTGAAATGGCTAGCATCAATTAACTAAAAATATTCTGCTGGAAAAATCGTGTGTGCTGGCATTTATACGGATGTTACTTCGACACATGATACATCGCACTTAAAGAGCAGTGGCCTTTTTCAATAGCTCAAGGAATGCGACAAAGAGCCTAAGTCTTTAACAACACTTCCAAAGTACCACGACCTTTCTGACTGAGCAACCGATGTGCCAGGATGAGTGTAAATCACATCTTGGTTCCAAACACCACTGAATGTCCTGAGGAGTTCCATGTAGGTGCACTGATGCACCAAAAACCATTTTGGTGACACAAGTGGGCATTACAGTTTTAGAGTGTTTATTGCTAATGCTTCTAGCTGTAAATGCACACTAACATATGCTGCTGCCACTAGTACTGGAACAAGCCTCCCTTGTCTCTCAGTTAGTCGTCATTTGTTGTATTCGTGATTTCACACACAATTTGAAACATTCAACAGAGACTATACTGCATATCCACATGATTATGTCACATAATTTCAGCAAATTTGTCAAGTGCACATTCATTATGTCAGTCACTGACTCACACATTGGAATTTGTGAATGAAATCTATTGGACTCATTTTCTGTTATTTTACTATAAGGGGATGGTAAGCTGTGATCTTAAAGAGCTAGACATGGTGAACAATGACGAAGCATTATAACATTATACCCCCAGCAGCTTGGACCGCAGATATTTATGATGGGCAGGATCAATCATTCATGGTCTTAATCAATGCCACTATCACATTTCTGATTAAAGAACTGTTTTAGTTTGTGTCTTTTTTGTCCAGTATTTAGTTTGATTTCCTGTCTTGACATCATGGATTTGTTTTAGTGGTCTCTTTTACACTGGTGTTTCCCGTCTCCTTTGACTACCAATCTATTCAATGCCTCAGTCTGTTTGTTTCTCATTTCATTGTACTGTATTACTGTCTGGCTTTACTTCTGTATTTCTTCTGCTTCTGTTTGTATTCCCATGGTCTTTGTTTTCAGCTGCCATTTAAACTGCTGCTCCAGCTGACTGAAGGTTTGTCTGTTGTTTATTAACTTTTTCTACATAGTCTGCACTTGACAGTCACACCGTGTTGTCACTCTATCCTGCTCTTTTCTTTGGTAAGGTATTGCTGCTGATGCCTCTAGCTTTCCATTTCATCGAAGTATGTATTCCACATATGCACTTCGAAGTGTGCGGAAATTCCAGAACAGAGCCAATAATAAATTACTGCAGATGGAAATATCAAGCTTTTTTTTTTTTTTTAAATCACCACAATAGTAGGGATGTTTTTTTCCATCCTGATGTTGCCTGAACATTTGCTGAAGCTTTTGACAGATATTTGCAAGAGTTTAACTACTGCTCTGCTGTCACATGATTGACTGATCTTGTTCTCTATGACAAATGGTTCAAATGGAGATTAAGGTAAATTATGCTGGCAGCATTACATGTAGTATTAAATTGTTACCCTGGAGCAAAGATAAACATGTTACACAGACTAATCAATCAGCTGTATTTGTTTCCTTAAGCCTCACTGGAAAACTCCTGCTGTCAAATCCCACACGGTTGCTAATGGGGAGGCAGTAGATTCACACATCAATATTTGATGCTGATAAATAATGAGCAGAGTGAAATGAGTATACACTCGGTATCTCTAATTACTGAGGATAATTTATCCTATGCTTTGAGATTTTTTGTGCGTTTAAAATGCAGTTTTGTCTTTCTTTAATTCTAACTGCCAAGAATGGAGGATGTGAACTGGCAAGATGTGCTATAAACCTTGGTTTATTCTGGTGTTCAGATAACATGCGTGTTTCTGCGCTTAGGATGGAATGTTTATATCACCAAATGTGTGTCAGAAGAAGTATGCAAGAAGCTAGAGTAACTTTAATCAGAATATGTAATTTAACAAAAGCCTTTTTATTGGTTTACAATATGCCTTACTCTGTTTACACTAGTCATAGCTGTGGAGACACTAACAGGACATTATATGTTACTTTTCTAATTACACCCATTTTTATTGCTATTAGACTGCAGCCCTCGAACGCCTCTGTAATATCTTCCTATAAGTGATATAGGCATTAAAACATCATTTCTACTCAGATGCTATATCTGACAGAAGATTAGTTTCCATCCCATCAGTGGGTCTATGCTCAGACCAAACACGAATTACAAGCAGAAACCAGTGCTCCTCTAAGTAGGATTTTTAAAAAATGCTCACAAATTGCACATGAACTCCTCTGAGGAGTAATTTGGGGTGGGGTGTTCACAGAACCATCCATTAGTAAAGGCTGTTACAATTTGTCAGTTTTCTCTCCATTTTCTCCCTCCTGATGATCAGGTAGAAACATTGTGAGCCCCTCTGAGCCCTGTTTTGATGATATTACCAGCTGCTCCTCAGGAACCAGTAATGAGGAGCTCTGATTAATTTATTATTCTCTGGAGCAACTTCCAACTCAAGTCCCACCAAAGCACCAAATAATCACCTTCAGTCTACAAGCATCAGAATAAAATCATGCAAATAACATCTACACTCACAAAACCACTCAGAATAAAATCGATTATAAAAGACAAATACAAATTTCCACTGTGTGACATGTACATGAGGATTTAAAACAACTTGGTGCAGACTGAAATTTTGACAAATTTATACAAATAGGACCTTCTTGCTGTGAGGCAACAGTGCAAACCACAGTCCCACCGTTCTGGCCTGAATTACATTTCACCACCTGGCTGGGGCCTTTGTCTGTGGAGTTTGTATGTTCTCCCAGTGTCTGCGTGAGTTCTCTCTGGGTATTTGGCTTCCTCCCACAGTCCAACTGTAGTTAGGTTAGGTCATTCGTAACTCTAAATTGCCCATGGGTGTGAATGTGAATTCGAATGATTGTCTGTGTTAGCGCTGTGACAGACTGGCGACCTGTCTGGGTGGGGGTAAAAAAATGGACTGTCTTCCAGATCTAAATTGACCAGACATGTCTAGACATAATGTTTAAAACACTTGGTTTTAAAATTATAAAAATGATAAAATATGTGTGAAAGATTTGTGAAAAACTAAGTACACTGCATGATTATTTACCTAATTATAAGACCTAATAAATATTCAGTTTTATTATGTTCCGCTACGTAAATTCTTATAGACTAAAAGAGGGGATGTTCATGAACTGGGGACACATGTCAGTATTCTGCCAAGTAGGTTTAGCACAAATCCAAATAAAAAAATGAGACTGCTTTAAACAACTGTTTATCCATCTGAAAAATTACACAAATAAATTTGGAAAGAGAGGAGCTGCAAATCATTACTCAGATTCGGTCTCCTGATTTGGTTTTACAAGACAAGCACTTTGATAAATGTTTCATTCTGGTATTGTATTTATACAGGGCAAAAAAGAAAATCAATGCAGCTTGAGCATGCACTAGTGTAGAGTTTAAGCAGTGTATTCTTGACCCTGGAGAATCAGTTAGAGACACTTTAAAAGTCCACCTGTCCTGTAGTTCAACCAAGAGTTTAGCTGTGATCCATGATTAACAGCGGCTGCACATCATGTCCTTGAAGCACTGTTCACATGGCAGTAAACGACACCCATCTTGGAATACCAAGATCGTTGATTTTAGATTATCTTTAGTTACATTTCACTGGCTACTTGGTCAGGTTTAGGATTTCAGTGATTTAATATTTCTAGAGTGTTTTGGCTGTTTAGCTACATTTTGTACCAGACTGTTGGATTTATTGAAAGACTGACTGAAATCATGTTTTTTTATATTGACTTCTATTCCCAATACGAACACATTAATTTAACACTAATTCAACACAAACAACAACAGCAACAAAAATCAGATGGTGTTTTTTATTGTTTTTCTTGGTAGTGTTTCCCATGCTGACACTGTTGTTAGACAGCAAGACGAATGACAAATAGTTGAAATGGAAATACAGGTTTTGACCAGCAGGGGGTTTGCGTGCACATGAAGTCTAGACAAATGAAACCTTCTCTGAACCAACTGGATGGAAAGCTTCAAGGCTTCATGAGGCTTCATCTGGTCATCACTGTTGAAGGACTTCCAGCATTGTAAAAAACTAACTTAATGGAGGGTGAAGTAATGCCAATGAAAAAATTATTAAAAAAATATTAAATAAATGGAAATTTGCTACCTGGAAACCCACAGGAAACCAACAAGCACACAGTACATAACAACAGAACTGAGGGGAGACACAGGCTGCTTCCACACAATGTAATCACATGTATTCCTCTGCGGGGCAACCTGCATATGGCCAATAAAGCATTCATTCAATTCAATTCAATTCAATTCAAAGAAATGAAACACCAGGATACACAGCTGAAACTAATCAAAACACTGAGACAGGGAAAGTTTGAGAATGGTATAATTGCAATCAAACCAGGAGACTATGCTAGAATACAAAACCCAAAATGAGCAGCAAACTATACAGAAACATATTACAGATCAAACATAAGTGTCAGAACTTGAAATGCTTGGTTGGAAAGCCATTACTGTGACAAGCACTACTTATGTAACTACAGGGTTACATAAAAGTGAACAGTCCAATACAAGAATATGATTTGAGTAACATGGAAGCTTCCTGTGCATTGTATATCTGTCAAAATGCTGATGCTCAACAGCATTGATACACCTGGTAAAAAGCAATTCATTGCCTTACAACATAATGGTCATAGTTAAAGAATGTACCAGTGGTTCATTTGACAGAGTTGATGTCCATGAACTACAAATACAGAAACATCTTGACATATCTATCTATCTATCTATCTATCTATCTATCTATCTATCTATCTATCTATCTATCTATCTATCTATCTATTATATATATATATATATATATATATATATATATATATATATATATATATATATATATATATATGTATATATATATATATATATATATATATATATAAAACGACACCAACTCTCTGCCATCTATAATCCAGTTTTGAGATCCCTTCCCAGACGCCTTAACGTCCACTCACATCCTGGGCCATCTGATCTCAGGAATTCGCATGATAAGGTGGGGCCAGGTTTCACAATGAACTCACCCGAAACTCTGGCTGATTGGGACCCACACCCAGTTTCACACCTTGGCTCAGGTGATTATTAGAGGATCATCAGGGGGTCCTTTTGTCCCTCTGTGGGGGGATACTCCCACTAGGTTTATATCTGGGACTCTCCACCATTTGACCTTAGAACTGAAGAAGCTTCTCGGATGAGAGGTGAAACGTCTTCAAGTAACTTAAAGAAGTCCAGACGCTTTTCTTTGCAAGCTCCTTTGATTCAACAATGTTCTTAAGCAGTGGGCCTAGGACTGGACAAATTTAAGAAGTTTAACTTTTTATCATTATACAACCACAGGTTTGTAAAATTTAAAATCCTTAAAACAATGTATAAACATTGAAGGCACGCACGACAATCATGCACCTTTAAAGCTATGATCTTTCAAAATGTAAACTAGTAAGATAAATTGCAATATGTTTCTCTGATATAGCTTTGGAAGACTAACTCACCCCTTGGCTTTTTGTATTATTAGCTCCCCAAGGAAGCCGCCTGTAACTCAGCCTGCAAATGAAACAGACAGGATGTTTATTGATAGTAACTGTGATTGCCTCGGTGGGCATCTACACATGAATCCAAGCCAGATCTAAATATAACCCACTTCTTTCCCTATACAGATGGCTGGCAGTGAATACCATCTCACAGGCTTTCAGAAGCTCATGCCTTGGAAGATGGTAGAGACTTTGAGGGTGTGGATGAATACAGAATGTATTTTCTTTTCTATCAATATTTAATGAAGATAATATAGCACACCAAGTATTTTCTTTCCTATTTGCCATATTCTGCAGAAATAGCTAAAAAGTGTGCTGTATGGTCCTGGATCTTGGATCTAGAGTTTTGAGGTTTGGACATATATGTGATTGTTTATTTGATATTTGTCATTTGGATTTTAATTGGTTTATTTGTTACATTTTCATCATAATGTATAGTCTTTTATATTTTTGAGTCTTTAGTTATTAGTTCAGTCCTTGTTCATATTAAGAGTTATTTTGATCTGTGGGTGTTTTCTGTTTCTACCTCCTGTGTTGTTTCCTCTGTTGAGCTTATTCTTCTGTGTGTTTTCCTGTTTAGTTTAGTTTTTTGTGACAGCTGTACTACAATACAGTGGTCTGCTTCTTAATTGCTCCTGACCATCTGTATGAATATTTTAAAAGGAACTTGTACCTTTACTATTGTTGCAAAAGTCTGCAATGACAAGCATCAACTCAGTTTTTTAGCTGAAGTTTATACTGGACTGTCCCAATCTGGAATTGCCCTAGGTGAGAGAGAGGTAGGTAATCTTGTATCCCGTTGGTTTGTTATGTGTAGATTGGAGTATTTCCTAGGACCTATTCCCTTTGCCTTTGGGCTGGGAAATGGGTCCTTACTATCATTTGTGCTTAAGCACTGAATGACAGTTCAAAATACCCAGGTGTCTTTGAGTTGCTGGATGTGGTGCTGGAGAATGCCCTACCTGAGAATTCAGCACTGACCTAGGCAATGAAAGTGATACCTGGAGTAATGTGATTGGGAAGAATGACCTGCCTGATCTGAAAACGAGTGGGGTTCTATTTTTGGATGGTTGGTTCATAATGACCATAAAGGTGTTCATAAGTGCACATGGCACCAGGACACCTTAGATCACTACTCAGTGATGATAGAGTTTGTATTTGTATCATTAGATGTGTGGCAGTACACTCTGGACATGCAGGTGAAGGAAGGAGCTGAGCTCTCAACTCATCCATTGGTTGGATCAGGTGGTGCTTGACAGGACTAGCATACCCAAATATATAGTAAAGCTATGCTGTGGAGGATCTAGCAGAGGCCCTGTTTAGTAGACCTCTTTAAATCCCTCCCAGAGCAGAACACCTCCATTATTGAAGTGGCTGCACAGGTTTGGGCTTGGTTAGCTTGTGGGACTCAGGAAGCAACTTGGTTGATATAATTTAGCACCATAACAGTTAATTTACCCAAAAGAATTGTTTCCATGGTGCAACCTGCTCCAGTCAGTCTCAGTTCAGTAAATATTAAGATTAACCTCTGCCAAGTTGGTGAAGCTTTCTCAGTACTGTCATTTGTGAAACCACACATGTTAAAGACATCCTGAATATATGATACTATTGTAAAACCACAAATATTGAAATTAATACCATTTAAAATGTCTTAGCTAAAAAGCTGAGGGTAGCTCTCTCACACAGCATCAGTACCAATTTTACAACAGTAGCAGGCAAAAAGTCAGAAACTTAAAAGCAGCAGAGAGCAAGTGCACTGGAGCTGCTGATTAAATATTTATTGTATAATATACAAGACTTAAAAATACATTTTTAAAGAGACTCTGGGACTGTGGTTGTTTTTAGTAGCCACTGAATACTTTACCTAATTTCTTCCTCTAGTAAGGAGGTAGGTGACCCTCCTTTCACTACAACTATGAGTCCTCACATGCTCATTCCCATTCTGCTTTAATTTTTTTTTCAGCTCAAAGCATTTTATCTGGTGACATTTATTTATTTATTTATTTAGGACAGTGCATGTTAATGAACATAAATGTAAAAAAAAAAAAATACATGAATGTAAACATACCAGATTATAGCCAAGGGCTAATTTCCATCTGTTGTCCTTAAGCATAAAAATTAGACATAATTCATAAAAATTCATCATTCATTCATAATAAAAACTCCATCACCAAACTTACACATACACACCATTCTGTAATTGTCAAGTGTTTTTCTTAAAAGTTAGCAATAAGAAACAGTTTTTAACAGCTCTATATAGCATTATTATTACATTGACCTTCAGATCAATCTATTGTCCTTGAAGGAGAGGTCAGAGGTGAAATGTGACATATTTTAAATCCTGTCTGTGGTACATTCTTTATCTTGACACTACCCCACTTAAGAGTAATGGTTATAAAAGTTACAATGCCTTTTTTTCAATTTTCAACCAAAGAATCACTTAGTTGACCTTGAAGACCTTGGTGGATGTAAGCCAAATTTCATTGGATTGCTAACATTATCCCACCCTACAGAGGCTTAGTTTTATAAGAATTCATTCAAAACTTTTCAAGTTATCATGTTTGAATCAGACACACGCACACAAGCACTACCAAAAATATAACCTCCTTGGGGGATGTAATAATGTTTACACAGAGGGTACGAACCCCAATCTCCCGGGTAAAGCCCAGTCTCCACTGGGGCCCCTATATGGGCTTTCAATCCATAGAAACCCCTTGTGGTGCTCATAATAATTTTGCACTTTTTGTCCCCTAAGAAAAATTTCTGTGAGCACCCTAGAGGGGATTCGCTCACTGAAAACCATGTAGGGCTCATGTAGTATAACCAATAGGCCTCTCAAAGCAGTTTTGTCCTTTTTGCACCCTGGTGGGTTAGATTATGCAGACACTACAGTAGTTTTAATTCAATTCAGTTTTATTTTGACAGTGCCAAATCACAACAATAGTCACCTTAAGGTGCTTTATATTGTAAGGTGATGATGCTTTTACCACATAAGGACTGCATTTGCTTTGTGTGGGCAATTGACACTGGGCATTCTTCTCTCTACCTAGCAGGAAACCCATAAAAGGCACAAAACACCCACTTGAGCCCAGGTGAAATAAGCATGGGTTTGCCCTTCCTACAGTTCACCAACATCTGCCAGGTGTAGGCCCACACGGCATGTTTGCTAGGCGATTTTAGTATCTGTGCCTGTGCATGTCTACAGTTTAAAGACAAAGGTCTACAGAGCATAACAAACTAAAGACTTAATACCCCCGCCTCCAAAAAATCAAAAACAAAATACATAAAACGCAAAACGAAAGTAAAGAAAAAACCCATCACAAACAATTGAAAATGCATTATGGTAAATGGTCCGATTCTTATATAGTGCTTTTCTACTCTCCTGGAGTACTCAAAGCGCTTTATACAACATGCCTCATTCACCCATTCACACCCACTCATGCAAGCACTTCTAAACCCAAATGCAAACTAACCAACATTCACACACATTCACACTCCAATGAATGCATCGGAGGGCAACTTCGGTTAGTATCTTGCCCAAGGATATTTGGCATGCAGACTGGGGAAGCCAATGATTGAATCACCAACCTTCCAATCAGTAGCTGATCTGCTCTACCTTTTTGTGGGAAGTTTTATTGTTGATGTTTAATGTTTTATATTGCCTTCCACTTCTAATCATTTGCTTTATTTAATAATATAATAGCACACCATCATTTTGCCATAACAGTAGCCATCTACTGAGCCATCTACTATTAATCTTCCAAACTGGTTCTGTAAGGTCCAAGCAAACAGCAAGACAAATATGGTGCATTCAAAGAGCAGCAGACAGTAAACAGTAGCTCAAGAAAGAGGACAGACAGTCACATTATCTTCATTAATGCATGAAGCAATGCTCAGTGAAGGAGCTCGACTGGATGTGCAGACGTACTTTACCACTGGTTTTTCTGTAGGTTATCTGTGAAAAAAAGAAAAAGAAGATTCTTTTCGTTAAAAGTGTTAGTATGCACAGGTGAGAGAATCATAACCTGATTATCTGAAAAGAAAAAAGAAACCAAATAGCTTTGAAGTCATGACTTCAGGCTAATAAGTCTGCCCTTGACAAAGGGAAAGTCAATAATTCACTGGCCTGTAGCTACCTCCCTGTTTTATCTTCCTGCTTTATCTATAATTTTGCCAGGTTTAACATGGATTCACACAAATACTGAAATGACCCTTAAATATTTTGTGAGTGAGTCATGTGGGCAAAAAGCCTATGATAATTATGCAAATTACCCGACTGATCTGTCAAAATTTACAGCTGCCACTTTTGCTGGACACCATCAGCCCTAACAAAAATCATTAAAGCTTTTGTGTAGACAACACTGCCAATCAAGAAGATGCTGTTTTTCAAAACAATAATCCAAAGCTGACCTCAGAACTAAACCCTACTGAAATTGAAGAAGAGGGTTTTTGGATCTGGAAAGAAAAAGGAGAGTGTAAAAGGAGCTGAAAAGGGAAAGGACAGCCACAGGAGAAAGCATGGAGGAGCATCCATCCATCCATCCATCCATCCATCCATCCATCCATCCATCCATCCATCCCCTTATCCAGAGCCGGGTCGTGGCGGCAGCAGCTTAGGAGGGGGGCCCAGACATCCCACTCCCCAGCCACCTCAACTACTCTGACCCCGTCCCTATCACCCTATCACTCTATCGCTGATTCTCATTCCCACCATTTCACACTCGCCTTTGAACCATTCCAGTGCGAGCTGGAGGGCATCACCCGATGAAGCCAACAGAACCACGTCATCTGCGAAAAGCAGAGATGAGATTCTGAGACTCCAGTGCCCCACTAACACCAGCAGCATTCACTTTACACTATCACCCGCTCCACTCCACATCAGAGGAATCGACTATACCTCAGCCTTCAGGAGTTACCACCCCAGCTGCTTACCATAATGACAGACGAGGTGAGAAATGTGTTAAGGGAGATGAAAGTAAGGAAAGCAAAGGGCCTGGATGATATCAGCTCCAGACTTCTCAGGGACAGCACAGACCAAACTTGGGTCATTTTTCATTGTAACCTAAATCCTGAAATGAGAATGCAATCATCAGAATCAGAATCAGAATACTTTATTAATCCCAAAGGAAATCATGTCTCTGTTCCATCAATTTCTTTATCACCTAGATAACAATGGGAGCACTGAAGAGTCATTGAGCCATTTTCCTCGATTTTTCTTGTGCTTTCAATCCAATACGGCCATTGCTGTAAAGTATCATTGATTGTCATACTAACTGACTGCAGTACATTAGACTTCATGGCTGTGTGTCTATAGTAATGGTAAATGGCCTGTATTTATATAGCGCTTTACTAGTCCCTAAGGACCCCAAAGCGCTTTACATATCCAGTCATCCACCCATTCACACACACATTCACACACTGGTGATGGCAAGCTACATTGTAGCCACAGCCACCCTGGGGTGCACTGACAGAGGCGAGGCTGCCGGACACTGGCGCCACCGGGCCCTCTGACCACCACCAGTAGGCAAAACGGGTGAAGTGTCTCGCCCAAGGACACAACGACCGAGACTGTCCAAGCCGGGGCTCGAACCGGCAACCTTCCGATTACAAGGCGAACTCCCAACTCTTGAGCCACAATCGCCCCAGTAGTATTTTGCAGCACAGTGGCCCCACAAGGTACCGTGCTATCCATTCATTTTCACTCTCTACACATTGGGCTTCAGACACCATGTTCACAGTTTATCATCTCCAACGTTTTATAAATACTCAGTCATTATTGATTGAGGGGAGCGACCCAATACACCAATACAGGTGGGTTATTACCAACTTCATTGAATGGTGAACACTGAGAGAACCATTTTCAATTAAAGCAAGAAACAATAAATGACGACTGACCTCCCTCGCAAGGTGACACCAGTAAACATTCAAGGTGAGGAGACTGAGATTGTTACATTGTCATATACCAGAGCACTTTAAATTAAAATGAAAAACCTTTTTTGGTTTTTATACATTTCATGTTATACATGATTGCATTGCACTCTAAAAGTTCCTTATCTTTCCAAAGCACTATGCCTTGAAAAGGGACTTTTCAGCGGGTAAACAGTTTTTCCTCAAGAGTAAATGAAACAGAGGAATGGAGTCGACAAAAGGTTCTAGTGTCTCCAAGGAAAAGCCCCCTCAGTGCAGCTTTTGTTTCATGATGTTCTGTACAGGAAGTTTTAACAGAGAAAATGTAGGCGTTCTAGAATGGAAATTAGAGGGTATATTATTATTAACGAGCTGATTTAGTTGAGAGTCACAGATTTGCTAGAATGTAATATATGAAGGAACAGTGCCAGACATTTGTGGCTGACATTTAATTTCCTGTTCACAAGCACTTAATACTGAGTTCAGTACTCTGGGACATGATCAATAGAATTAAATATTCACTGTTCTATAAGTGCAAATTACTGACTAAGCAGTGCTTAAAATGTGATATTGCAGTTCATTCCTGTGTTGAATACAATAATGCTGTGCTGTGCACGAAGGAAATTGAACATAAACACTGTGCTAAGAAGCACAGCCTGTTTTCACTAAAATAATGTTAATGCCTGCCATATACCATTCAAACTCTTCCATGCATGGTTTGCTCTCCCTCAGTGTGTCTTTCTTGTGTGTAGAATGAGACATCAGTCAGATTTATTGGTGGTTGAGCCTGGCTTAATGGTGCACTTGACAGCTTTCTTTGGCTCAGTGAACAGACTAGCTCCTGGAGAAAACCTCTTTAGTTCTTTCAGAGTGACTTACTGTATAACCCTGTCAAACTGGATGGACCTGCGGCCCACACTTGCCTTTGCTGATAATTACAAATAGAGGTTGCATTGTTCACTACAGAAAAAGAAAATGTGAAAAAAAGAAAAAAAATATGTGTAACCATATAAAGTTCTAAAAGAAATTATGTCTAGGAAGACATAATCCATGCTCCTCTCAGGGTCATGGGGGTGGGGGGACCCTCTTGCTGTGAGGCAACAGTACTAACCAAACTTTCCCCAAATACAAGCCAGGAAAAATCTGTCCCTTCTGACTATTGTTGCATGTAATATGTCAGAAAATCAGACCTTTAAATTTGATGCACTTTAAGTATTGTGTGCGTTTTGTAGCATCATCGGAATTTTTTGTGGAAAATGTAGATTTGATTTTGAAGCCTTGAGTTAGTTTATCTGGCCAAGAAGCTTCTGTTTTCAGCTAACAGTAGCAAATAAGCTTAGCAAACCACAACCATAAACTGTGCAAATGCAACTAAGAAATGCAGATGCAGTCACTTGCTAATTATTAAGTGCAACCCCAATTCCAAAAAACTTGGGATGTGGTATAAAATGTAAATAAAAACAGAATGCAACATTTTGCAAATTGCATAAACCACATAAAGCCATAATTTCATCAATTCAATAGAACACAGAAAACATACTGTATCAACAAACTGAAAAGTGTTTTTATTTCATGAAAAATATTAGATTAGTTTGAAATTGACGCCAGCAACATGTCACAAAAGAGTTAGGTTAACACAACAAGAAGCTGGGAAATGTTTAAATGTTAAGTTTTAAGACAATGTTAGAGGCGCACGGCTGACATGGTTTGAACATGTGCAGATGATGGATATACTGGACAAAGGATGCTGATGATGAAAGAGAAAAGAAAGCTCTCAAAGACGATTAACTGAAGTAGTGAAGGAGGATATCCAGAGGATTGGTGTGACAGAGGAGGGATGATCTGCAGATGATCTGCTGTGTTGACCCCTAAAGTGAGCAGACAAAAGGACAAGAAGATGGTTAATTGGCAACAGGTAGATTAGAATTGGTATATATTAAGAGCATCCAGAGTTTCTCTGGAGTAAAAATAAACTAAACCTCTGTTTTCTCATTCAAATGTAAACACAGATTTTTGAGTTCACAAGCTGTGTTTTCAGTAATCAGGAGGAAAAGACAGGGAAACACTGGGAACACCAGGAAATATGATTTAAAAAGATGACTAAAGAGCAAAACAAACTCAACAAATACAGAGCAAGAACCTGGGATGATGACAGGACTTGGCCCACAATGTGTTTTGGCTGGTTGTGGGCTCACGCTCATTGTGACAACTGAATGAACTCATTTTTTAAGTCCTCACCATTATTTCAGTCTCCACCACCTTCCACAAGGCCAAATCTTTGCTTTTCTAAGTAAAAGAAAGATGTGTGCCCCCCAACTGAGAGGAAAACAGTTGCAGGACACTGCCTACTTGAAATGGAGCCATTTATTACACCAGTAGCATTAATGAAGGAGACATAGTCAGTAGAGCAGAAAAAGGAAAAGAAAGAAACATCTCTTATTTAATTAAGAGAAAATGCACAGATTGACAGTGATTGGCAACTAATAGGATTCATTTTAGACTTTTACTGGATAGTTTTTGGAAAGCAGTTGGAAACAGTTTGTGTCTTCACAAGGGTGCGTGGGCTTCTTAACTAATTTTCCAGAATAAAATAAGCTGGAGACTTACAATAAGTAACCCAAAAAACATTTATAATTCTCAAGTGTTTCTAAAACTAATTTCAAAAGAAACCTTTAACTGAAATTAGATCCACTGAGGTTTTGTGTAACATTAATGCAAGACCTGTGGGCCATGTGCCTGGGGTCAAAAGCCAGCAGGGAAGGGGGATGTTTGGTACAGTATTTGTTTGCACATGGACTCCAGAAGGAACTCCTTGGTTAAGCAACAGATGCCCAGTGTCAAAAGTCACCACGTACCCCTAAGCCCCCCTCTTCTGCTCAGACAGACGGGAGATAGGGAGGGACAGACGGCTTATGGTCCCCTTTGAGTGCACTCCTTTCTTCTTAAGCCTCTGATGCCTCAGGATTTGTCTTCCTTTGGAAGCCTGCTCAATGTATTATCTTTGAAGTGGCTAAGGGTGTACTTCAAGGTCTTTGTTTGATGCAGAGGATGAATGTAAAATTGACATTAGTATTAGTATAGTTTTCTTTGTCACTGTTTCTTTTGACTCCATATGAGCTGGACTAAGTGTTTGGGGAGGGAGAGACCTGGGCTTCTCTGCTAATTTTTATTTTTATTTTTTTTTAGAAAATGTAGATGTTCCTAAAATCTTTTAGATCAATTGTGTTGTGATGAACAAATTAAGCACTGTGATAAATCATCATCAAATTGTAGAAGGCCATTCTTTTTTCCCAATCACCGCCAAAATTTGTGTCATTTGCTTCAGCTATAATTCAGGATAAACACTCTTCCTGTCGCCACAATGACATTCTGTTAAAGCATTTGGTTACACTGTGTGCAATCTGCAGACTGATTGAGCAGCTTCCGTTTTTGGAAGTTGAGAAGATGACTTATTTTAACAGGCAGAGGAAGTGCTGAGGGAAGTGGGAGGTGGTGGTGGTGGGATATAACATTTTAGACAGTAAAAAAAAAAGTGAAATTGTCCTTTGTAGCTGGCGCTCTGAAACATTGCATTGACACTGGGAGTCTATTTAACATTTGTCAGTCATAAGTCCCTAGCAAATCAGACTAGTTTCCCTGTGTTTCCACTCTACTGCCAAGCTTTCTGGCATGAAATTGGCTGTACATAAAAAAAATGTTTAAATTATAAACTAAAATCCTATAACAAGTATTTCCCAACATAAAACTTTAGTCTGTTGCAGGTGTATTGTATAGTGTCACTAATCAGAAGGACTATGGTTCAATCATTGGCTGCTCCAGTCTGCATGCCAAATATCCTTGGGCAAGATGCCAGCACCAAGTCGTTCATAGAAAGCACTTACAAAGAAAAATGTGCTTGTATGTATGGGTGCAAAGGCAAGTTGTATAAAGTACTTTGAGTACTCAGGTAGTGTAATATAAGAACCAGTCCATTTATCACAATTGATCTCTAGCTTTCTGAACCCAAATTAATCCATGACTATAAAGTGATATATTAAGTTAATTATATGTCTTCCTTGACACACCCACTGGAGTGGGAGCTGTAGTTGTGAATACTCTAGGTGTTTATAATATAAACACATAGGGTAGGTGTCTGTACATTTACAACACTATTAAGCGCATTTGAGTATTAATGGGTTGGAGTGGTCCAACTTGTAAAATGGTAGGGAAAGAGACACTTTATGCCCATGTCTCATATTCTTTTTTACTCTGTGAGGTATTTGAAGTCCTATAAATATGATTTTAATGCCTTTAGGTGAGTGATTTTTAACTAAAGGGCAACCTCTGGAGCTTATAAATCAAGCCAGGACAGAAATTCGTAAATGCAAACTGCAGTTCCTCAGGCACTTGAAGCTTATTCCAATCCCCACGGATTCTGTGGCCAGCTTGGCCAGCAAAGAAGCATATTTACAGCCTGATATAAAATGCTGATAGTTTCCACCCTTGTAACTGCTCAGTGGTTTAAATGTGTTTATAACTCATTGTATATTTAAATTAGGTGTCTAGCTGAATCGATTGAATGGTGTCAGCCATGGCACCTAAAGCCAACTGGTGTCTGCTAGACCTCAGCCACAGCTTTGAGTCAAACTCAAAGCAGGCACATCCGCTGTGGCTTAATTTTTTTTTCAGTGATCCCATCATACTGTATGCTAACACAGCAGCTAAAATGTACTTTATATGAGCATGGTCAGTGGCTCTCATGCTTGTCATTCTGACTCTAGACTGACAGACATCTGTAACAATCTGTCAGACCACTTGAAAGGATCTTAGTGGTAGTTCAAGACAGTAGGTGTGCCTAGGACCACATATTACTTTGTCTACAGATACGTGGTTCAGTAATTTTGCTGGACATGTCATATGTTTCTATATTTCCTAGAGCATAAATCAGGCTTGTTACTCAGACATGTTGCTTCAGTAAATGAGAAATGTTTTGCACTGTCCCTTTGGCATTAAGGAAACATGGGCTCCAGAACAAAACTTATTATGTTTTTATTTTCAGTCAAATGTATTTTCAGCGACTAAGTTTGAAGGAAAGTGATGGTACATCAAAAGTACAATCCTGTTCCTGCAAATAGTTGGAAATGTGAAAAAGAAAAATATATAATGCAAAAATATAAAATGCAGACTAACTAATAATAGTATAAATAAGACATCCAATGTTAAAAATAAGTTACATTTTGTAAGAATATGTTATTATGTGATGTCATCAAGGCAGTTATTCATTGATGACAAATGTTCATTTTATAGAAGAGGTTTACATTGTTACATGGCTGTGAAGACTTTAAATAGAACAATCTTAACGGTAGGTAGGTAGGGACACAGTTAGTGTTGGTACCAGAGGGCGTTCCAAGCCACTGTTCAGTTACTCAACTAAGTGCAGACATAATAGTGAACTTTTTACTGTTATTCTGAATTTAAGAAACTACAGTAATCAGAAACTGCATAGTCATTCCTGTCATGATCTGGCTGAGAAGCTGGAAATTTCCGCCAGGTTCCCGAGTTTCTCTGGTCTCCACCCCTGGGCAGGGCTGCTACCTCTCCAGCAGCTCCACGCACCTGGAGTTGATTCAAGGCAATCAGAATGAGAGATTGAAGCTTTATGTGGACTCTCCTTCATCACCAGTTTTTCAGCTACTCCAAGTTGGTAATTGGCTCCCATGCTCCATGTTCCTGTTACTAAGTGCCTTACTTAGCTTGTTTCCCTGTGCCTCAGCTCTCCTGGACTCTCCACGACACTTGCCTTTGGCTTCAGCTTATTGTCTTGGATAATTATCTCACTCTGAAAATCTCTATGAACCTCACCTGGCTGCCCTCCAGCCATCGAACGCTATCGTATCCTACGGAACTCAGGTCAGCCAGCTCGCACCATCACCTCACTCGGATACTCACCGCCTCTCCCTTAAGGCCTGATCCTTCATGCGCTCCTCTCTAATCCACCATTGTAACGCCATTCTCCTCTCTCCTCAGTACGACCTCTAGATGTACCTGTCACCTTCCAGTCGTTTCTCCAAGCCCCATTCCCCTCTCTAGGCCCACGACCTCGGCACCACACCACTCACGCCACATCATAGTTTCATTCCATGTCTCTCTGTGCCCAGTACTGTTAAATCTAACCTGTGCTAGTTTAATAAACATTGTTAAACATTCTGCCATCTCTGCCTTGGGTTTCTGCGTTTGAGTCCAGTTCTGGACCAGCCTTCGGTCATTGTGACAATTCCAGGTCATGAGTTAAAATAAACAACCCAGAACGTTCTCATTTGCGCTTAACGGCTTTATTTCTAAATTTGGGATCAAACCAACTGTGAGCTGCCTTTCTTCAGACTCCATGTTCATTTATGGGTAGTGTGAAAAATATAGGGCAGGGTTGAGCATTTTCTCTTATTTTCACAATAAAACTGGGGAATATTGTCTTCATATGAAAAAAATATTCAGATATTCTTCTTAATATATTCAGTGATAGGTGAGGTGGGAATTTTTCTCCTTTTTTACCTCGGTGGAGGTATGCAGCCTTCAACTTTTTTTACTATGTATCTGCCAGTCAACAGATGATGAGCGTATCTTTGGACAAACAGGTTTGAGTTTGTTTCCAGATTAACTCAGATAATGCTTTTATAGCTTACTGGGGTTTCTGTGCCAACAATACTTCTGCCTGGGAGATTCAGATTTCATATAATCTTGGCAGATTATAGGAAAACAAGCATTAGTTACATCTGTGGTTGTGTGCTGTATATTCTCGGCGCAATGTTTTTGGTGCAGTATCACTTCTATTTCAGTATACTAAAATTGCTTTGAGTTTGCCTTGACAGAGACACATTTAGATGATAGAGATATACAGAATTTTCAGACGTGTGTCATCATACAATATTTGAGTGAGCAAACAAAGCTTAGGCGGAAGAGTGAAGAAAGGTAAGGCAAGAATCAGTGGGTGGAGGAAGTGTAGTGTTGAAGATGAAAAGAAAACAGACTAGAGGATGTTTTGTTGTCAAGTTCAGAGCCTGCTATGGATTGTAGGTGGCTGCTGCTTGAGGCTGTGCACAAAGCAGTGTGCTCATTAGCACTGGGCTGACAAAAGCCATGCTTTTAATTAATCTGTTCATTTTTGTCACTTAATTAAATAACGAAAGAGTACGCAATACAGGGTTCCCCTTGTCTTTGATGTGTGGTGACTGGCGGCTCCACTGTGCACCCTACCCATCTGGCTTGAACTGACAATGGCAGTCCAACATCAAATCTCATTAGTGGTGACTAATATTCTTTTCATCTTCCACAAAAGGCTTCCATTGTGCCGGTGCTAAAGTGCATTCCTCAGCTCCCCTTCTTCTCTTCTTGTCTTCTCTGTGTCTCAGAGGGAGGGATAGAGGGGGGTGAAGACAGTGTAAGAAATAGAGATTACTAGCAGGGTTGACTAAGTTCATCTTCAACTGTTCATGAAAAAAGAGTTTACATCAGTCGGGCTGTCGGATTTTGTGTTTTTAATCTAATTTTGGATTAATCGTGTTAATACAGTATGTCAAAATTAAAATACTGTAACTATAAATTCAGACATGTGAGGTTGTGCTGAAAAGAATGATACCAAACAAGGTAAGGTAAACAGTTTTAAAGGTGAAATGTAGAGATAAAATCAAAAGTAGTCAAAAATGGCCAGTTATACCCTGGACCCCAGAGGGTTAAACATTTTTTTAAAGTAACACAATCGTTACTTTTCCTAGTAATCGGTTACTTTTATAATATTGTAACTCACTTTTTTGAAGAAGTAACTAGTTTACTTCAAATTATTTTGTCAAAGTAACTTGCACAACACTGGCAGTTATAGGGTCTGCACCATCTCATCCATATTGAACCACTGACTACACCTGATATAAACAGAACTTGAGAAAATGTATTTTGAATTTGCTGCAAAGACCTTGAGACCAAAACAAATTTAAGTACCATCCAACTGTACAAGACTTTGTGCACTCACTGGAGTAGTGACATTAACTTGGTCCATATTAAAAAGCAAAAACACAGCATGACATAGACAGTTGCAGGATTGAGATATTTTATTTATAATATATACAGTACTGTGCAAAAGTTGTAGGCAGGTGTGAAAAAATGCTGTAAACAAAGATTCTTTCAGAAATATAAATTATTGTTTATTGGCCCCAAATGTATTCTGCAGCAGGACAACGACCCCAAACATACAGCCAAAGTCATTAAAGAACTTTCTTTAGCGTAAAGAAGAACAAGAAGTGATGGTATGGTCCCCACAGAGTCCTGATCTCAACATCACTGAGTGTGTCTGGGATTACATGAAGAGACAGAAGGATGTGAGGAAGCTAGATCCACAGAAGATCTGTGGTTAGTTCTCCAAGATGTTTGAAACAACTTACCAGCCGAGTTCCTTCAAAAACTGTGTCCAAGTGTACCTAGAAGAATTGATGCTGTTTTGAAGGCAAAGGGTGGTCACACCAAATATTGATTTGATTTAGATTTCTCTTTTGTTCATTCGCTGGTATTTGCTGATTGACGAAAATAAATGATTAACACCTCCATTTTTGAAAGCATTCTTTGCTTACAGCATTTTTTCTCACCTGCCTAAACCTTTGCACAGTACTGTAGATATGTATATATATGACTCGATGCCCCAAACCTGGATCCTGGAATGCCTAGAACTGTACAAGATCAACAGGACCCTAAGAGCCTTCCTCAGCAACTCAATGGGGATGTGGTGTACAACACCAGAGGCCAACTTTAAGCCCATAGCACAAGTCAGCATCATGTGCGGGATCTACCAAGGAGATGCTCTGTCACCACTGCTGTTCTGCATATGCCTGAACCCACTCAGTGAAATTATAGACAAGACTGGTTACGGATACTGACTACGGAAATGAGCAATCGTCAGCCACCTCCTCCATATGGATAACATCAAGCTCTATGCCTAGAGTGAACAAGACATCAATTCACTGATCCACACACCAGGATATACAGCAAGGACATCGGAATGTCATTCGGATTGAAGAAGTGTGGCTGGATGGTAATGAAGAGAGGGAAAGTAGTCAGAACTGAGGGGCTTGAACTACCAGAAAGCAACATTGCAGAAATGAAGGACAGCTACACCCCAAGTCAAGCACCCTTAGGCTGTATGCTAATTGGAAAGAAGGGGGCAGAGGACTAGTGAGTGTCAGTACCACAGTCCAGGCTGAGACGACAAACTTGTACAGGTACGTCAGGTAGATCGTCACAACTGAGCGCATGCTCAGTAAATACCTCAGGCAGCAGAAACCTAAGAAATAGGAGCAAGAGGAGGAACCATCATGGAAGGACACAGTATGTACCCTGCACAGTATGTACCAGAGGCAGAAAGAGGAAGTGGCTAATATCCAGCACTCAACATACAGGCCTAGACTGATAGGCAAGCTCCTGGCAACCTCTGGTCACTAGGGAAACATGTATTTCTTGACTGGTTGGCAACTGGTGTTTGGCGGACTCCTGGCTGTCACCAGGTTAAATTGGTCACAAAGAGGATGCTGCACCGAAAACTTCATTGTGATCGCTTTAATTGCAAACAGATCGACATAGCTGTCGTGAGAATATTATAAATGTGATTGTACTACCTCCAGGTCTCGCTGTAACGACAGCGAGACCTGGAGGGGCGTGATTGGGAGGAACGGCCTCCCTGATCTGAACCCGAGCGGTGCTTTGTTATTGGACTTCTGTGCTAATCACAGTTTGGCCATAACGAACACCCTGTTCGAACATAACAATGTCCATAAGTGCACGTGGCACCAGGACGCTCTAGGCCGTAGGTCGATGATCGATTTTGTAATCGTATCACCAGACCTGCACCCTTATGTTTTGGACGCTCGGGTAAAGAGAGGGGCTGAGCTGTCAACTGATCACCACCTGGTGGTGAGTTGGATCAGGTGGCGGGGGAGGACGCTGGACAGACCTGGTGCACCTAAACGCGTAGTGAGGTTGTGCTGGGAACGTCTAGCAGAGGCCCCAGTCCGCGAGATCTTCAACGCACACCTCCGGCAGAGCTTCAACAGCATTCCGAGGGAGACTGGGGACATTGAGTCCGAATGGACCATGTTCAGCGTCTCCATTGCCGAAGCTGCTGCATTGAGCTGCGGCCGCAAGGTGGTTGGTGCCTGCTGTGGTGGTAATCCCCAAACCAAATGGTGGACACCAGAGGTGAAGGGAGCCACCAGGCTGAAGAAGGAGTCCTATCGGGCTTGGTTAGCCTGTGGGACTCCGGAGGCAGCCGACAGGTATCGACAGGCCAAGCGGAATGCGGCTCGGGCAGTGGCTGAAGCAAAAACTCGGGTGTGGGAGGAGTTCGGAGAGGCCATGGAAAAAGACTTTCGGACTGCCTCGAAGAGATTCTGGCAAACCGTCAGGCGTCTCAGGAGGGGAAAGCGGTGCTCTACCTGCACTGTGTATAGTGCTGGCGGAGCGCTGCTGACGTCGACTGAGAAAATTGTCAGGCGGTGGAAGGAATACTTCGAGGACCTCCTTAATCCCACTGACACGTCTTCCGAGGAGGAAGCAGAGTCTGGGGATGAGGGGAATGACCCGCCAATTTCCGGGGGCGAGGTCACTGAGGCAGTTAAACAACTCCTTGGTGGCAGAGCCCCTGGTGTTGATGAGGTCCGCCCGAGTTCCTGAAGGCTCTGGACGTTGTAGGGCTGTCCTGGTTGACACGCCTCTGCAATGTTGCGTGGAGATCAGGGGCAGTACCTGTGGATTGGCAGACCAGGGTGGTGGTCCCCATCTTTAAGAAGGGAGACCGGAGGGTGTGTTCCAACTACAGGGGGCTCACACTCCTCAGCCTCCCTGGGAAAGTCTATGCCAGGGTGCTGGAAAGGAGAGTTCGTCCGCTAGTCGGACCTTGGATACAGGAGGAACAATGCGGTTTTCATCCTGGTCGCGGAACACTGGACCAGCTCTTTATCCTCTCGAGGATACTTGAGGGTGCATGGGAGTTTGCCCAACCAGTCTACATGTGTTTTGTGGACTTGGAGAAGGCATTCGACCGTGTCCCTCGGGGTGTCCTGTGGGAGGTGTTGTGGGAGTATGGGGTGTCTGGCCCATTGCTACGGGCCATTCGATCCCTATACAACCGTTGCAAGAGCTTGGTTAGCATTGCCGGCAATAAGTCGGACTCGTTCCCGGTGGGTGATGGGCTCCGCCAGGGCTGCCCTTTGTCTCCGGTTCTGTTCATAATTTTTATGGACAGGATTTCTAGGCGCAGCCAAGTGGCGGAGGGCTTTCGCTTTGGTGGCCTCAGAATCTCATCTCTGATTTTTGCGGATGATGTAGTTCTGTTGGCTTCATCGGGTGAAGGCCTCCAGCTCGCACTGGAACGGTTCGCAGCCGAGTGTGAAGCAGCGGGAATGAGGATCAGCATCTCCAAATCTGAGGCCATGGTTCTCAGCCGGAAAAGGGTGGAGTGCCCACTCCGGGTCGGGGATGAGTTCCTGCCCCAAGTGGAGGAGTTCAAGTATCTCGGGGTCTTGTTCGCGAGTGATGGGAGAAGGGAGCCGGAGATCGACAGACGGATTGGGGCTGCAGCTGCAGTAATGCGGACGCTGCACCGGTCCGTCGTGGTGAAGAGGGAGCTGAGTGTAAAAGCGAAGCTCTCAATTTACCGGTCGATCTACGTCTCTACCGTCACCTATGGCCACGAGTTGTGGGTAGTGACCGAAAGAAAGAGATCGCGGATACAAGCGGCAGAAATGAGCTTCCTCACCCTATCTCTAAGGGAGATAGGGTGAGAAGTTCGGCCATCCGGGAGGGGCTCAGAGTAGAGCAGCTGCTGCTCCACATCGAAAGGAGCCAGCTGAGGTGGTTCGGGCATCTGACAAGGATGCCCCCTGGGCGCCTCCTGGGTGAGGTGTTCCAGGCAGACCCAGGACACGCTGGAGAGATTATATCTCTCGGCTGGCCTGGGAACGCCTTGGTGTTCCCCCGGATAAGCTGGAGGAGGTGGCTAGGGAGAGGGAGGTCTGGGCATCTTTGCTTAGGCTGCTGCCCCCGCGACCCGGCCTCGGATAAAGCGGATGAAGATGGATGGATGGATGGATGGATACTTGAGTGGTGATGCAAGGGGACGCTACATGTAGTAGAGGAAAGGGTTATGATACTTCACAGTGATTATCAGTTATCCTTAAACATCAGCCATACATGTTATGTACATCCAGACAGCAGTATTTAATATCAGCTATGCTGCTTTGAAAAAACGTAACACAAAAATGTACTACTTTAAATACCAAACATAGTGAGCAACCAACAACACCGCAGATATGTAAAAAATATCAGGCAGTCGGTCATTATTGTGTGTAGATGAACACTGAACATTACAGACACAAATTAAGGGTGCTGAACAAAACAAGAGTGCACTTGTTTTGCTTTAGAATCTTCTTCCAAAGTTAACCTTATCAAGCCCTTCAGGACAAAAGAAATTGGAATCAAGTGCAGGTCAAACAGGTTGTCACTTAAGATCTTACCATAAATCAGAGTCCTCTTGATTTAGCAGATAGTACTTAGAATATTGCTTGAAATTTTTTAAATGCAGACCCTTACAGTGACTTTGACATTGCAACTCTTCCCAGTCCATAGGTAGGTTCCTGATGACCTGATATATAATAAAAAGTTCCACTTGTTTGTTCACCTTCTTACCTGAGAAATATTTAATACACCTTCCTGTCTCATTTCCATGTGATTATTAGAGTCTATCTCACTTTGCAGTTTATATCTCAACTATTAAGGCCATGTCTGTGGTTGTATTGCAGAATTGCTGATAAGTACACATATAAGCTTTGTACCTATAAATAATCAATACAACCAAATAGGTTGGTTCCAAACTCTTTTCTAAAAGAATATTTTTTTATTTTCTTTTATGTTTAAGTAGTAAAACAGGTTTTCTATATGCAACACAATCATTTTGTAACCTATGGTTATGGAGAAGAGCTTCATTATCAACAGAGAACTCAAATTTCTGATATCCTGATAAATACTTACTGAGGCAGTATCTTATTGCAAGTGCTGCTTTTGCTTACCAGTTTACTATACAGGTCTGTCCAGTCAGTCAGTACTAGGGATGGGAATCGAGAACCAGTTCTTGTAGAGAACCGGTTCCCAGTAGTCTAACTTGGAATTGTCAGTCTGTCTGCCTATCGTTCCCACTTATCGGTTCTTGCACTTGCGCTACTATCAGCTGATTTCAGTTTGTGTTGGAGGAGGAAATTTGTGGATATGGACAATACTTTGTTTTTTATAGCACAAAAGGACGAGAGCATGATGATAAAGAGGAAACTGCATCCAGGACAGAAACAGCTGCATTATGTTGCTAACTTTGGCTCTTTGCAAGCACCTTCTCAGACAGCATGCTAATGCTAAGCTAGACAAGAACCCAGAATGACGTTAAAGATGAGTACATGCTGACCCCAGTGTAGTAGCCAGACCCTGAACTTCAAGAGGCACCAAAAAGGCAAAGCAGAGTCAACGAGAAGCCAACAAGAATCGATAAGGAATTGAATCGATAAGTGATATCAGTAATGGAGTCAGAATCAGTTATTCTTGTAATCGGAAGGTTGCCAGTTCGAGCCCTGGCTCCGACAGTCTTGGTCGTCGTGTCCTTGGGCAAGACACTTCACCTGTTGCCTACTGGTGGTGGTCAGAGGGCCCGGTGGCGCCAGTGTCCGGCACCCTCGCCTCTGTCAGTGCGCCCCAGGGTGGCTGTGGCTACAATGTAGCTTGCCATCACCAGTGTGTGAATAGGTGGGTGACTGAATGTCACCCAGCTTTGGGGTCCATAGGGACTAAGTAAAGCGCTATACAAATACAGGCCATTTATCAATTCCTATCCCTATTAAATACTACTTGACAGATTGGAAATATCTTACGTATAGTGGTTTGTGCCATTACTTTGCAATCATAAAAGGTGTAATGAATGCATTTTATCTGGAAAGAAATACAAAAGCACAACATACTGACTATTTGATACATCTGTCAAATGTGATAATGGACGACTGTTTTGTTTTTCTGTAATATTAATTATAACTTGATTATCTTTTGGCCTGACAAAAAAGTAAGACAAAAAATGAGAAAAGAAAAAAAAATGATTATGGTAAGGTAAGTTGGGTTCTGGGATGCTTTTTTACATCATAAAATGCAAGTTTGTCAGCCAAAAACACCGGCTCATGTCCTCGCCCTTTATTTCTGACTTTACTTTCAAGCTAGCTTTAGGCACTGAAAACTGCTTAGAAAGGTTTAGTTAAAAGAAATTGTGGTTTGGGTTAAAATTCATACCTTTCAAAACCTTTTATTTTAGAAAATAAATAAAGGGTTACTGCTGCTGTTTTAGACAATGAGGGATTATACTTCACATTAAAAAATAACTTTTAAGGACTACCTACTGAACCACACTGTGAAGCCTATTACTGGACTTGTGAGAATACAAATAGTTAATACAAAAATTTACTTGAAATAATCCATGACATTTCCCACAACATTCCTCTTCACACATTTACAAGACAAAATGCATCTTTTTCCATAATACATCTCGAATCATTTCATTTCACTACATGTACATATATTAAGTAAGAGATAAAACCAGAGTGTGAATTGTGAGACTAACCAGCAGCCCGTAAACACATTCCCAGGCTGAGGTAAATCTATTTCTTTTCCTCTCCCATAATCAGAACTGGCAGCTGAAATGTGCTGACCTGTAAAATCCCAGCTGTGGGCCTTGTGGTACCCAACACAAACTGGATATTTCTCATTGAAACTAAACACCCATGTTTTGCTGCAGGAAACCAAAGAATGTTTGACCGCTGGGCCTGGCGTCTGATGGCAGTCTGCGTCTGTTTGATGTACTCCCCTTCCAAGGCTGTGGCCAAAGTAAATAAAAGCAAACCCCTCTTTCGACCTCCATCAGAAACATCACTCAGAGACAGCTGTTACCATTTAGCAGAAAAAACCACTGACATTCCTCCTCTCAAAATGTATGTAGGACATGTGAGATAGCAATCACACACATTCTCTGACTGTGGCTACACTTGCAATTTCTTCCTCTTCCCAGTGTAAACAGACTGGTCCCGCTGCACTGACCAGGTTGAAGTTATGACCTCAGAATATTGTTTTGTTGTTTTAAACTTTTCTACGCTGTGATTATGTTGTCTGATTTGTTTTGGTTTCAACGAGGAGTCTGTGTACTTTCAAGAATAGCTGCTTACATTTTTAGCACAGAGATAATGTTTGCTTATCACTATTTACTGTACAGTAACTACTGTACAGTAAACATACTGTAGCACAATTAGGTATGGTTACTTTATGACAAAAAGAAACAGTGGATTCCAGGATGTTGTGATTTCTGCAACAAATAATGGTTCAAGAACAAATATAAAGCAAAAAATAAACATTGCGTTTTTCCGATTGTGTTACCACACTTAGTGATAAACTGCGGCACATACGCAGAGCCAGATGTATCCCTGGTTGGGGCCTACACATAATTCTGTTTTACATATATCAGCTGATGTGTATCACAGGACAGATGTTAGTCCCAGTCATTTAAATTCAGATTCAAAGGACATTAAATTTTAAGATGGGCACGATATGTCAGAAATGTTGACTGAATTCTGGGTACAGCAAAGTCAGCATCATTCAACCTCAGAAGACTAACAGGGTTAGTACAAAATCTCATGGTAATATCTATGATACTTCTACATAGTAAAATAAAATCTCTCTAGCTGCTGTAATTTAAATTTACCAGCATTGCTCTGTGGTCTGTGCTCTGCCTTGTGAAGACATGGAATAAGATGGCAACAAGGAGCGTATAGCAAAACCTCCAGCGTAAAACAGTGCAGGCATTAATGACTTACATGAAACTAATTAATTCAGACACAACATCAAATGAAAAACTGGGATAGTAGTGGGTTGTAAAGCAGCTTACACTGTGCAGTAACACTATACAGGCTAAAACAGCTTTAACAGAACGCCCTACTGCAGCACGAGGAGCCAATTTGTTGTGCTGAATAGTATGACCACATACTGCTATTGCAGCTGCAGTAGTGTAACATAGAAAGCTTTCAAAGGACTCTTTAGGCCTGTGAACAACTAAGTACACACTGAAATTCAGTAGCTTTGAGAATCACCTGTAGCAGCAGCAAAATTGGAAGTAATGGTTTTCTTCTAGCTCTCTTTCACGACATTGTCGAAGAGCTTTGGACCACTGTTACTAGCGCTACTTAGTTTCTAACATTACTACATATTGTCCTGTAAAATTTTTATTTTTCACATAACTGTATAAGCAAAAGAAAAGTAATAGACAAAGTTGGAGGTCCTTTTTATTTTCAGATTAAAAAGCTGAATAGTGGCATTTCACAGAGCCTGTACTTCCTTATTTGCCCCCCTTGGTCATTCAAATTTCAAACCAATCTCAGCCAAGCATATTGATCTTTCAGCATCCATTGTATGTACAGTCACCGAACATTGGGATAAAGAGCATCTGAAAAAATTCTCTTCATTCATGGGCAGAATTGTTGGCAATTAGACAGAACATGTCAAATAGATTTCTCTAATTGAAATAAACAACTGAAAAACTGAAGATGAAGTAATTAAAATACACGCAAAAAGCAACAGCACTTTGCATAAAGTTACTAGTTTCTGAAATTTTGGTTGTGATTTTATTTTTCAATCACACCACATATGTGTATAAAAGAACGGAGATCTTGATGTGAAACACAGCCCACCAGCGTGCATACATTTCCTAAGAATCACTGTGGCTGTGGGCTCTCTGGTTTTTTGGATTGCTGAAAGAAATATGAAAATTGTTTCTTTTCCAGTGTTCCCTAAGGCTCCAGCTCCACAGTACAATAATCTTTGTGGGATGGGAGTTTATTTGCAGTCTTAGGGTGCTTACACTACCTGATGATGCATGGATTACTTGGATTTTCCAAATTCCAAATGATCAACTCTTTCTAGGAAACAGTTTTTCATGTGTGGCAGCTAGATTTCTTCTCTGCAAGTATATCCATCATTTCCAAATACAAATAATCCATTTGGAAAATAGATCATGTTAGTAACCAAATACTGACATTTGGCTGTCAAAAAGTTTATAAGATCAGCGAATGAATGGTTCCTCAGCACTGGGACACAGCTCTGAATTCTGTCAAAGTGGAGATAGTGGAGAACAGCTGAGCAAACACACTTTCATGCTGGACCTGAAACCACAAACGCATTGTTCGAAGAATAAAAGACTTGTGTGATTTAATGTAGGCTGGATTTCTGCCAGAAACCAAGCAACAGAAAACTCATCAAAAGCAACAATACGTGACCCTCTGAGGGCGATTCAACTGGTCTGATTGCTATTTTTTTGGACTGCAGTGTGTACAGCTTCAGGCTCTCTGTATCTACATCAATATTCAGGTCGGTCAGTGTGACGGGTTGTGCACACAGTTGACTGGAGAGGCTGGAGGGGAGCAATGCGTCAGCAGTAGATGGCCTGAAATTGCCGACTGGCCTGTCTGTGACCCTCAGTACATTCCCTCCTATGGTCTGCTGGTCAGGGCACTGGTGTTTTGCTGGGCAGGCACATACAGACTAACATGCCTGCACAATACAGCTCAAATTCATTATTTCAGGTCAAGAGGGACAGAGTGACCACTGCCATCTGGAGAGCTGCACCAAATTCCTTCACAGCATGACAAGCCAAACACTTTTGGCCACTGATTTCAACACACTGATCATGATAGCCAGTAGGGGCACAGAACCGAGGAAATCAGCAGAAATATTTCTATAGACAGAGTTTGACAGATTAGAATTGTTGGCATAAATCGATGAAATGCATTAGAAAGCCCCCAAAAGAGCATTAAATACCTATGTGTTGCACATGAGTGCATTAAGGGAACTGTTGTGGTTGGGTGCTAAATCGAACTGACATCATCCATTGCCAAACAGTAGCTCCCCTGACTTGCCACTACAGTAAATAAACAAAGCTCTTTTTCAGCAGTTCACAGCTATATCAGTGGTAAACAGATGTAGTGTTGACAGGAGTTGTAAATGTGATCTTTTGTTAACCAAGTAGTTTTATTACCTAAACTAAACCAAAGAGCAGAATAATACTGACCAAACCTCAATACATTTCTGTGTAGAGGTTGAGAAAAGTTGAAGGACACCCAAATTTTTACTCGAAGGGCTAGATTTGCTAATGTGGTGTTGCAGCGGGCACAGAATCTCAGTGCATCAGGGTGTAGATTGCAGTAACAAGACTGCATGCACGAGGTGGAAAGATTTTTGTGACTGACCCTGATGCTTACAGTACGTATTTCTGGGAGTTCCTTTCTTATGAAACAAAATATAGGGAGGAATGTATTTATATCAAGGGTAAACTGATTTAATAATGATACACACTTTACGATTTACTTGTTGCTATTTTAATATTTACTGTTTGGGCCGACTCTAGCTCAGGATACGGTGCAGGTTATTTACTAATGAGCTTGTGGCTTGTGGTTCAATCCCTGGGTGCTTCAGTCTATATGCCAAAGTGTGAATCTTAGAAAGCATTGGGCATAGAAAAAAAGTGCCTGTATAAATGGATGAACGAGACAAGTTGTATAAAGACCTTTGAGTGCTCCAGTAGAGTAGAAAGGTCCTATACAAGAACCCCTTTTTTTTTGTTGCTAAAAAACCCCCAAAAACATGCAGTGTTTAGCAGCTACATTGCTTTTAAATACCCCAGCATGGTGGTTAGAACTATTGTCTCACAGCAAGAAGGTCCTGAGTTCTACAGGAGCCTCCGGACTAAGACCACCAGGTACCGGAACAGCTTCTTCCCCACAGCTGTCAGACTCCTGAACTCTGCCTCCTGACATCTGACACACGTTAACACATGGTCTGGACATACACACACCCACAACCACCTACACACACACACACACACAATGGACAACTGTACCCTCAAACACACAATAATAACATGGACTGAACCACCACCCACAACCACTAGCACTTTATATAGCCTGTACATAGCTTGTACTCACTACAGCCTGTACATACTTGTAGTTAAAGCATATTCACAACATACTTCATACCGTGTACATATTTCATACCGTAATAGACCCATTTCTGTAATATACTTGCATATCTATATTATTGCTAATATATATTGTAATATATCTATATCATGGCTAAAGCACTTCTGGATGGATGCAAACTGCATTTCGTTGCCCTGCATGTGCAATGACAATAAAGTTGAATTCTATTCTATTCTATTCTATTCTATTCTATTCTATTCTAATTCCTGCAGTAGCTGGATGATTTTAGGGCATATTAGAGACATCCCAGGCAGGGCAACAATGACATATGTGTCTCAAGTAGGTACCCTGGGATGTACACACAGGCGGCTAAATGATGCATCTAACAGGATTGCTGAGATCAAACCACATTTCAAGAAACTGGCATTCTGAGGCTGGATCAGCAGTTTGCTGTTTGTGTCACCAGCTTGCATTGCTTGCAGCTTGTTTCACAGTAGCATTTGGAATGTGATATTTCCTAATGCCGAGTTAAATACTGGGCTAAAATAACAATGCTTTCTGTCTACAGAATGTATCTGGCTCTGGGTCCATTAACATAACTCAGAAAAAACAGAACAGTTGCTCGCTGGAAGTGATGGCAGACAAAAGCAAACCATATCCTTATCAACAACACTGCTCCATCATCACTTCCAAACATATGCCTACAAGGAAGTTTGGCTCAAATGTCCTTAGCTCGAGCTGATAAATCCTTAGCAGGCTGGTGATTCACTCATTTTTCTCCTACTGAGGTCAAAAAAGACAATTAAATTCAGTAATTCAACCTTGACTTTAAAACTGTCTCAAAATTGTATGAATGTAGTAATGACTGGGTGAAGTGCAAATTTCTCATCCAACACTACCAGCAGGTCAAAAGTTTAATTTGTTCATTATTTTGATTAATGGCCAAATAATTTGGAAACTAAGAGGATTTCTATCATCCCCCAATGGCCTAAATTGATCATACTTTTCACAGGCACAGACACCAGCAGCAGTCTATAGTAAAGGAACTATGCTGCACTAAAACACCCACACACAACACTTGAAAGCCCCAGGGCTTTTAAGTAGACGCTCTGCCATAGCTGGCAAATAGCTCTTCCATTTTTTTTTTTTTTTTTTTTTTTAGAAAATCATTATGCAGTATTTACGATTTCAACTTCACATCTCATTTACCAAAAGATTCAAGAACTTAAACTCTCAGGCTTTCTGAGTTTGTACTTTTACTCTCTGACTCTTTCTCTGTACTTCTCACCACACAGGCAGTAATGTTCTGATGATTAAAGCTCAGCATACATTCAGTTGTATGGACAGTATTAGATTATCATATTTGACTGTTAATTCTAGTACTTCTCTTAACTATGCTGTGCAGTTCAGTTGTGCAGGTTTTGCTTCTAACAAAGGTTAATTTAATATAGTCCTTGTCATCTCTGGGGGTCACATGCCAGTGTACTCCCAATGCAATGCAGTTGCCAGCCCAGATAAATCTGAAGGGGTGCATCAGGAAGGGGATTCAGCATAAAACAAAACATCAGTTATGACATTTCCACACCTCATCAGTCAGGGCTTGGGTTAACAACTGTTTCTGGTACTGTTGGCCAACAACAGAACTATACTACTGTTGGCTGAAGACTGTACTTACTCATCAGCAGTTTTTAATCTCTGGCTCTCGCTCTCACAGTTTGCCTATTGTTCTGTCTCACTCTGCTCTCTTCTTTTTCCCCTCACCCCCAACTGGTTGTGGTAAATGTCCACCCCTCCATGAGCCTGATTCTTTAGGTGGTTTCTTCCTGTTAAAAGGGAGTTTTTCCTTCCTTTTTTCGCCAAGTGCTTGCTCATGGGGAGTCGTGTGATTGCTGGGGTTTCTTTCTCTGTTCAGTGTTGTAGGGAACTTAACACTAAAAAGTGCCTTGTTGTGGATTGCTGTTACATAAAAATGAACTGAAGTGAATTGTCTGCAGGAGACAACATGGAAGGAAAGCAAGGCCAGGAGCACTGGACAGCAGACAACATTGTAAGGAGCAGGGGGAGGTGTAACAGTGAAACTACAAGAAGTAGAGATAGTGAAGATGGACTAATTTAAATACTTGGGGTCAACCATCCAAAGTGACAGAGAGTGGATAAGAGCAGTAAAGAAGAGAGTGCAGACAGAGTGGAGTGGGTGAAGACAAGGGTGATTAGTGGCAGCATAAGTAAGACTTACAAGATGGTAGTGAGACCTGCTTTGATGTATGGTTTGAAGATGTTGGCAATAATAAAAAGACAGGAGGATGAGCTGGCGGTGGGAGAATTTAAGATGTTAAGATTTTCATTAGGAGCGGGAATGAGTATATCAGAAGGACAGCTGAGGTTGAGTGGTTTGGAGACAAAGTTAGACTGAACACGTGACATGTGCAGAGGAGGGATAGTGTTTTTACTGGACAAAGGATGTTGAAGAGGGAGTTGCCAGGCAGGAGAAGAAGAGGAAGGCTACACAGAAGATTTACAGATGTAGTAAAGGAGGATATGCACAGGGGTGGTGTGACAGAAGAGGATGCTAAGGATAGGGTGAGATGGAAGCAGATGATCCACTGTGGCAACTTCAAAAGGCAGCAGTAAAAAGAAGAAAAAGAAAGAAAATGAAGCAATGATGCTTCATTATATATATGCTTTATTATATGAATGTTGCTGATGATTGGAAATGTGGGCTGGCAATAAGAAAAGAAAAAGCCACAACCACTGTCCACTGCGTGCCAGTGTGATCAATGCACCAGCTGCATCCACACCAAAATAAAGTCCTCGGTCTCAGATTTCCTGATATCAGCATTAGATAATAGCAGTGATATTATATATTAGTGTATGGATTAGTAGTGTGCTTCCTCTTGTACTGTTGTCATCCCTACCTCACCTCTGGTAAAAAAAAGAAAAAAAAAAGAGACAATGTAATATATTTAGCTGAGCTTTTCTATCCATTTGAAAGTATCCTACTGGGTTTCTCACAAGACACTGAAGGTGTTATTCTCCTCCACTGTGTAATTTCATTGTTACTTGTGTGAGCAATGAAAAGCTTAAAGGCATATGGTGGGAGGAGGCTACAGAGTAATGAATTAACTTCGAACCACCAAGAGGGATCTTTTGTGCACTTGTCTCCAAGGACATCGGACTTATATTTGGTGAACAAATAGCCATCTCGCAAAATAATGGGAAATAAATGAAGCTCCCAGGGATAAGAGAACAAGATTTCTCTGTTGAGGACAAAGAAATACAAAGGGCTGCAAAATGAATGGCAGCTTTGTGTTCTGTTCAGAACTCAATGAACCCTTAGGCTTTCAAGAGTAGAGCCCGCTTTAAAAAATGTGGCAGCAAATGTTAAAATAATTACCAAGAGCATTCAGTGTACAGAGTGCTTTTAAGAACAGGAACAATAATCAATATGAAAATCTTTCCCATGAAATCAACACTAACACAACCAACAACCAACCGAGCTCTATCATAAAGGAGAGTTTAAAAAAACGTGTTCTGTTTTCTCATTCCTTGTCAAAATCATCAAGCTTCACTGCCCACAGTGAAACTTGATCATCAAGAGCTCAATCAGAGATCACGGTTTGCTATGTTAGTAGTGACTACAGTACTGTGAAAAAGTAATTGCTTCCTGAACCTAATAACTGCTTGTGCCACCCTGAGGAGCAAGAACTCCAATCAAGTGTTTGTGATAAGTGGCAATGAGCCTTTCACATCACCGTGGAAGAATTTAGTCCCGATCTTCTTTGCAGATTGCTTTAATTCGGCAACATGGAAGGTTTTCCAGTATGACCAGATCAGACCATCACAATTTTGGTATGAAGTTATTTTTTTTAAACTATATATTTATTGGTTTGTTTGTTTTTTTTTTCATTTAAACATGAAGTAACACAAGCAGGATCAACATAAATAAATTGAAACAAAACAACAAAAAAACCCAAAACAAACAAAAAAACCCAGACAAAAAAAGAAGAAAAAAGTTGTGTCATGTCGAGTTATATATACACAAAAAGATATCTTATTAATACAAATGTTACAAAGAAATAACACTGGAGTCTACAGTCATTTCTCTGTGAAAACATTTCCATTTCTTCCAATATTGTCCATATTTTTCTGAAGATGGTCTCAAAGAGAAGGTTAGCCATTTCGTGTATTATTTCCATCCAGTCCGAAACAGTTGGTGGTTCCTCATTCAGCCATTTGCGTGTTATTGCTTTCTTGCTGGCAGCCAGTAGTATCTGTAGCAGGTATCTATCCTGTTGAAGTTATTTTACTGAAATTGCTATTTTAGTTTTATACCAAATAGAACATTTTTGTCTCATTAATCAACAGAATATTTTCCCAAATGTCTTGGGAATCATCAGCCTGTTTAATGGGTAAATGTGAGTCTTTGTGTTCTTTTTGGATGAATGCCATTTTTGCCAAGTCTTTTTTTAATTGTTGAATGAGCTCTGACGTTAAAGTATTACATCAAGTCCAGCTTTATAGATTTTAATTTGACATTTTTATGTGACTGGTGTCCTGTCTTTGTTTGGGTGCTCTTCTTGTTGAACTATCATTAGCAATATGTGAAGAATATACAGATATGTGGAAAAAAGTTTTGCCACGATTCTATTCAGTCCTATAAATCTAAATACACCCCGTGATTCAGTAGCTTGTATTTGTGACCAGTGTTCCACATTGCTGTGGAAGAAGAGGACACTTCTTTCTAATACGCTTCAGTTCACTGAGGTTTGGTGGTGTGCTTAGTATCATCATCCTTGTGCATGACTCATCTTTGACCAAGCTTTAGCTGTTAAAACTGTAAAACAAACCAAAATCATCACCCCTCCATCACCATCCTTGGTTTGAGGTGGTTGTGCTGATATGGTCACACTTGCTAATGACCGGCTCTTATAAGCAGTAAGGATGTACAGTGGGGCAAAAAAGTATTTAGTCAGCCACCGACTGTGCAAGTTCCCCCACCTAAAATGATGACAGAGGTCAGTAATTTGCACCAGAGGTACACTTCAACTGTGAGCAACAGAATGTGAAAAAAAAAATCCATGAATCCACATGGTAGGATTTGTAAAGAATTTATTCGTAAATCAGGGTGGAAAATAAGTATTTGGTCAATAACAAAAATACAACTCAATACTTTGTAACATAACCTTTGTTGGCAATAACAGAGGTCAAACGTTTACTATAGGTCTTTAGGCAAGTTTATTTGTATAGCACAATTCAACAACAAGGTGATTCAAAGTGCTTTACAGAGACATTAGAAACAAGAACAAATAAAAAGCATGATTTAAAATTGATTAAAACAAGCAAATAAACTAACTAACTAATTAACAAACAAACAAACAAACAAACAAAACAGTATATAAAATCAAAACAGATAAAATCAGAACAGTCGATAAAATCAGTAGTTAAATGTAAGTTTTGAAATTTAAGCTTAAAAGTGTGGATTTGGTGCTTTATTCAAATGCAGCTGAGAACAGGTGAGTCTTCAACCTGGATTTAAATAAACTGAGTGTTTCAGGTGATCTGAGGCTTTCTGGGAGTTTGTTCCAGATATAAGGAGCATAAAAGCTGAATGCAGCTTCTCCGTGTCTGGTTCTGACTCTGGGAACTGATAAAAGACCGGATCCAGATGACCTGAGGGATCTGGAAGGTTCATACTGGGTCAGGAGGTCACTGTTGTATTTTGGTCCTAAACCATTCAGAGCTTTATAGACCAGCATCAGAACTTTAAAGTCTATCCTCTGACGGACAGGCAGCCAGTGTAAAGACCTCAGAGCTGGACTGATGTGGTCCACTTTTTTGGTCTTAGTGAGGACTCGAGCAGCAGAGTTCTGAATGAGCTGTAGTTGTCTGACTGATTTTTTAGGTAGACCTGTAAAGATGCTGTTACAGTAATCAAGCCTACTAAAGATGAATGCATGGACTAGTTTTTCCAGGTCCTGTTGAGACATCAGATCTTTTATCCTTGAAATATTCTTGAGGTGATAGTAAGCTGACTTTGTTATTGTCTTAATGTGTTTTTCTAAGTTTAGGTCTGCATCCATCACTACACCCAAATTTCTCGCCTGGTTTGTGGTTTTTAGATGTATAGATTGAAGTTCTCTGGTGACCTGTAATCGTTTTTCTTTGGCGCCAAAGACTATTACCTCAGTTTTGTTTTTGTTTAGCTGGAGAAAATTGTGGCACAACCAGTCATTGATTTCTTCAATGCATTTACCAAGAGCCTGTTCAGGGCCTCGGTCTCCTGGTGACATTGTGATATATATTTGTGTGTTATCTGCATACCTGTGATAGTTTATTTTGTTGTTGTTTATAATCTGTGCCAGTTGGAGCATGTAGATGTTAAACAGAAGGGGTCCCAAGATGGAACCATGGGGAACTCCACATGTGATACTTGTCTGTTCAGATGTGAAGTTACCTATTGATACAAAGTATTTCCTGTTTTCTAAGTATGTTTTGAACCAGTTTAGTACAGTTCCTGAAAGACCTGTCCAGTTCTCCAGTCGTTTGAGTAATATGTTGTGGTCAACTGTATCAAATGCTGCACTGAGATCCAGTAAAACTAGGACTGACATTTTTCCACTGTCTGTGTTCAGACATATGTCATTAAACACTTTTGTCAGAGCAGTTTCAGTGCTGTGGTTCTGTCTAAAACCTGACTGGAAGGCATCGTAGCAATTATTCTGTTTTAAGAAGTAACTGAGCTGTTGAGAAACTGCTTTTTCAATGATCTTACTTAAAAATGGGAGATTTGAGATCGGCCTGTAGTTGTTCATTTGTGTCTTGTCAAGATTGTCCTTTTTCAGTATAGGTTTGATTACAGCAGTTTTTAGTGATTCTGGAAACACACCTGATAATAACGAAAAGTTGACGATCTGTAACAGGTCTGACTCTAAAGTCTTTGAGACCTTTTTGAAAAAACTTGTTGGCAGGACATCTAAACAGCAGGAGGCGGAGTTCAGTTTACCTAAGATGTCCTCCAGGTCTTTGCTGTTAATAGGTTGAAACTGTTTCATGGTGTTTAAACAGTTTTTTGGTGGACACAGTACATATCCTGGATCTGCTGTTGATGTACCAATTGCTTGTCAAATTTTTTGGATTTTTTCTGTGAAGAATTTGGCAAAGTCATTGCAGGCCATGGTCGAATGAAGTTCAGCTGCCACTGACACAGGAGGGTTTGTTAGCCTGTCAACTGTAGAAAATAAGACCCGAGCATTATGGCTGTTTTTAGTGATGATGTCAGAGAAGTAGGACCTCCTTGCATTCCTCAGTTGTAAATTATAATTGTGAAGTTTCTCTTTATAAATGTCATAATGAACCTGGAGGTTTGTTTTTCTCCATCTGCGCTCAGCTTTCCTACACTCTCTCTTTTCATTTTTCACCAGTGTGGAGTTTCTCCATGGAGACTTTTTCCTTCCAGAGATAACCTTCACCTTAATGGGAGCAATAGTATCCATTACATTTAACATTTTTGCATTAAAGCTATTGACGAGCTCATTGACTGACCCTCTGGACAGGTCAGGTGTTAATGGGAAGACCTGGTTAAAAATTGCACTACTGTGTTCAGTTATACACCGTTTTGTGATCACTGTTGTTGATATATTTGTGTGGGCTGAGATTTTACTTTCAAAGAAAACACAGTAATGATCAGACAGGCCCACATCAGACACAGTAACCGTTGAAATGCTCAGGCCTTTGGAGATCAGTAGGTCAAGAGTGTGTCCTCTATTATGTGTGGCCTCTGTTACATGCTGAGTCAGCCCAAAGTTGCCCAGAGTGTTACTCAGGTCTTTAGTCCCTTTGTCCTGAGGGTTGTCCACATGAATGTTAAAATCCCCAACAATAATTACACAGTCGAAATCAACACAGATCACAGACAGCAGTTCACTGAGGTCATTGAAAAAGTCTGTGCAGTATTTGGGAGGCCTGTAAACATTAAGAAACACAACTTTGGATGGGGCCTTCAGCTGTAAAGACACATATTCAAAAGACTGAAAACTTCCAGGAGATAGCTGCTTACATTGAAATGATTCATTAAATAAGACAGCAACCCCCCCTCCTCTCCTGCTCACCCTGACCTCACTGATAAAACTGTAGTTAGGAGGGGTCGTCTCGATGAGAACAGCTCCACTGTTACTTTGGTCCAACCAAGTTTCAGTTAAAAACATAAAATCAAGGCTGTGCTCAGTGATTAAATCATTAATTAAAAATGTTTTCCCAGCTAAAGATCTAACGTTTAATAAAGCCAACTTAAGTGTTTTAGAGGTATTACTTGTCCCTCGTGTTTGGGAGCAGTCTGTGGCACACAAGGTATGTTTACTATATTTAAAGATCTTTTAGAGTGCAGCTCTCTGTGTTTTGACCAGGCCACATGTCTCCTGTCACCTAAAAGTACAGAAATTTTAAAACCTTCTAGTAAACAGGGTCCCAGCTTCTCCTGGGAAAAGTCACCACTGCCATAATCCTCACAGCCCGGACCCTTCACACATCACACATCAGACTGCGGAGACAGGGCATGAAGAGGAACTAAGGGGGGCGAGGCTGGGCAATGTGACTTCGATTGCTCTGTTGAGGGTGGGGCTCGATGGCGAACCTTTGGCCGCTCTGGTGGGGGGTTTATGGGGGACAAAAAGGGATTGGGACGGGGGGTAGATCTGAGCCCAGCATTGACCCGCTCCATCATCTCCTCAGTGAATTTCAGGTGTGGGGAGGAGGGAGAAAGGGAGGGGGAGGAGGGTGATGGCCTGTCAGGGGTTTGGGGGACTGGGGAAGGTCGTGGTCCCTTGTCCTGGTCGTTGGTGTTGTTGAGAGAGTTGGAGGCAAATAGGGACCCCTCTTCTTGCCTTAGATGTCTCTCCTTTCTGAGGCTCTTCCTCAGATGCCTTAGATGTCTCTCCTTTCTGAGGCTTGTAACAGCCGTTATGGTGTGGTGTCCCTTTAAGACACCCAAGTCGAGGGTTGATGGTGTCATCAGTGTGTGCCACTGCTCTCTCGCTCTCTCGCTCTGGGATTATGAGGACACGTGCCTTCACGCTCGTGCTTAACGAGGGACGGACTTATGTTTTCTTTTCCAGACCCTTTTTTTTTGTTTTGTTTGCAACGCTTGGGTTGTATGAACGCTGGGCATTTTGTTGTTGAGCCGCAGCCGTTCAGCCGGGCTTTTATACGGTTGCTGAAGAATGCGTATTAAAGAACCACCGTGGATTACTGATACCAGTGTGGGTGTGTATCCTTCCGCCTAGCCTGCTAGGTGTTTTGCCGCCTCTTCTCAACCACACAACACAACCAAACGTTACAAAATGGCGCCCGAACATCTTCTCTTGGACCTCAGTATGCAGTATCTTCGAGCAGCGGATGATTGATACACTGAAAGGTACATAGCGGCAAAGTAGAGCTAGTAGTAGCCTGCCATACTTCGCGGAGACAGACCAGGCTGGCCTCGACGCGGACGTCCGATTCGCCGGATCACGGAAGTGTGTTTCCACGGCAACGAGTGGAGCCGCCGCAGCGCTGTTTTCGGGATGTATTATCGTCATCTGCCGAACGCCTTTACTGCGACATTTTTGGATTAACGTGGATTTACGCTACTTGGACGCGAGATGGATGCCGTTTCTTCATAGTTTCTGACGTAAATGTAAGCGGAGTAAAGCGCACCGGATTTTTTTTCTTCCTCGCCAGCTGAGCTCACGCTGCAGACTTTGCTTCGTTCGTACGGTCTCTGCAAGTGGGAACTTTTCCACGGGACAAACCTCTATACCGCGTCAGGACTGGACAAGTCTGGTGTCCTCTGGAAAATCGCCGAACTGATGTAGTGAGTGTATTTAAAAAAAAAAAAAAGAAAAAAAAAAGAACGCTGTCTATATTTCAAACTGATTTGCTATTGATTCTCACTGGCTTAACTGTCCTTATTGAAATGCTGTTTTAAGTGCATCTGACTTGAAAAGGTGTTGCTCATACTCAGTTACTCGTAAGTTTGGATCTATTTTACACCTAAATGCTTTTGATCCAGGGTGTTTGCTCCTTCCACCTCCACGTTTCAAAGTCAGATAAGACATGTGTAGCTAAACTTCAGAATTCACATGTTTCATATACTTTTGTGTGACCAGAACTGAAGTTGATTTCTGCTTAACTGCTACCTTGTATAGATTTGGGTCTTTGATAAGTGTGTATTATGGCTACTCATCCTGACTTGAATGACATGTGTGATGATATAGACTTTATGTTACACCCCAACCGACTTACTGCCAGACATAGTACTGCTGACATTGGGCATAAAGTGCAAAGTCTGCAAGCAGAGGTTGATATGCTTCAGCAGTGTCTTCATGACTCTTTGGACCTCCAGAGGAATATTCTGGAGCAGTGGACTCAACAAAAACGACCAGTCCCAAAAGTGCCAGCTGCCCAGATTACTCACCCTTTTCCTCAGGCCTCCTCTACACCATATGTGCCAGGCCTGCCAACCAGGGAAACGCAACAATCTATCTCAACACCTGGCCCCACGCAGCCCGCCAGAGCCTTGTCCCAATCCCACTCAGATTCACTGGAGCTAATTAATACAACCAGAGTCCTTGCTGCGGCATTGCACCAAGCCAAATTGGAGCCCAAGGTGTTCGCTAATGATGGCAGCCTTCACCCAGAAGAATGGCTGCAGTCTGTTGCTGCTTATAAAACCTCCTTAGACCTAACAGACGCCCAAATCCTCAGAGAGCTGCCACACTTCCTAGCTAAGGAACCAAGAAAGTGGTCTAATGTGCTCATTCCTCACGTATCTACATGGGCTAAGTTTTGTGAACTTTTCAGAACCGTCTTCTTGCCTGCTGACAACCAGGAGCAGATTTTGAGAGGCATCCTGGACTGTTTCCAGCACCCCGAAGAACCTCTGCCAACGTTTGTTGCCCACATGCTCAGTGAATTTAGGAGACTGAGGAACCCACCATCTGAACTGGAGCAAATTGAGCTCATCTGTAACCACGCAGTGGAGAAGTACAGAGTAGCACTGTACGGAACGCCTGTAAAGTCAGTAATTGATCTAGTGCTGCGTGCCCACGAGCTGCATTCTGTTCTTGGCACTAACCTTTCACGGCCCTCCCGAGCTCAGCCAAAAAACAGAACTGAGGGAGGACCCCGCTGTTTCAAATGTGCCATGCCTGGTGTTACCTCTCGTACGTGCCCTAACTGTTCCACTGATTTTCAGGGAGCTCGACACTCTCCCAGGATGGCTCCGGAGCTTCCCCAAACGCTGTCTCCTGACCAACATCCAGTAACTCAGCCTGCGGATCCAGATGAAACTGGCGGGGTCAGGGAGACGAGAGCAACGGGCAGGAGGCCGGGAAACTTCAGGGGGGGGAGAGTGTTTCACAGGGGCAACCCTCCCCCCAACCAATAACTCAGCCCTCATCGTCTTTGTCAAATCAAAGTGTGCCACCAGTGCTCAATCACGTTGAAGATGGAACTTCGCAAGCATCGTGGAACACCCCTCTCAGAGTTAAAGTGAACTTTAATGGGGCGGCTCTGGATGCCACACTAGATACAGGGGCATCTCTTTCAGCAGTAAATGCAGACCTATTATCTGAGAGACACCGAAACCAGTCATTAGAGAATCCGTGGGATTCTCCTCCAATAAGACTGGCCAATGGCACCAACTGCAGTCCATTAGGAGTAACCTGGCTGACCATTGGATTTATGGGCAAGCGAGTCTATCAGCGGTTTGTGATAGTGCAGGACCTGTCATCCCCCTTTGTTCTTGGGATGGACTTCATGACTCGCACTTCTGGACACAGTCTGTTTGACCTGCTCCCCTCAGGCAGGAGGCTCCGGTCCATTCGCACCAGAACCTCTCGCCACAAGAACAGTTTCTTCCCCTCTGCTGTTGGACACATGAACAATAACCACATGATTGTCCCCGCCACTAACACATGACCCTACGCTGTGTTCACTGCATCATTCCATGTTTGCACTGATCACCACCTGCACTCATGTATATATCTTTCTACGTAGCACTCATAATTCTTATTCTCATGTATATATCTCATGTATATCTCATGCACATATCTTTCTTTCTACATAGCACTTTAATTCTTATTGTCTGCACTGAAGCACCGCAGCAATTTCCTAATGTTGTAAACCTCAACATCTGGCAATAAACCCATTCTGATTCTGATTCTGATTCTGATTCTGATTCACTGACAATACATGTCCCAACAAGAACTGTAATTATGGATGATAATCCCCCATGTCTTGATGAACTCTGTGAAAATGGCTTTGTGGAAGCTGATCTTGAGTGTGGAACTATGACCCTGCAGAACACCCCGCAGCTCCATGATAAGGCTGGAGAAGCTAACTTGGATTCTGAGGAACGGGAAGAACTGTTGGAGTTGTTAAATAGTTTTGGTGACCTGTTTGATGGCCACCTTGGTCGCACTTCTCTGGCAGAACATGTCATTGTAACTGGGGATGCAAAGCCTGTTAACTTGCCACCATACCGCACCTCACCAGCTAAAAAGCAAATCATAGAAGAGCAAGTGAAAAAAATGCTACAGGATAACATCATCGAACCTGCATCAGGACCATGGGCAGCCCCCGTGGTCATTGTGAACAAACCCCCCCGCGAACCACGGTTCTGTGTTGACTTCCGTGGTCTGAATCAGCTGACCGTGAAGGATTCTTACCCACTCCCGCGAGTGGATGAATCACTGGACTTTCTGTCGAGAGGGAAGTTTCTCACAACACTAGACCTCGCTCGAGGTTACTGGCAGGTCCCCATTGCTGAAGAAGCTAAACCAAAGACTGCTTTTATCACGCACTATGGCCTGTTTCAGTTCAGAGTCCTTCCTTTCGGCCTGTGTAATGCCCCTGCGACTTTTCAGCGGCTTATGAACAATGTTCTAGCTGGCCTGATTTATAAGTCCTGCGCGGTGTATCTAGATGACATTGTTGTCGCATCACCGACCTTTGAGCAACACCTGCTTGACTTAAAAGAGGTCCTTGGTAGGCTTCAGTCTGCTGGCCTCTCTTTAAAGCTGAGCAAATGCCAATTCTGCCTTTCAGAACTCACCTTCCTTGGTTATCGGGTTACGCCGGCTGGCATTCATCCTGACCCTGACAAGGTGAGAGCTGTGACTGACTTCAGAGTGCCGACCACAACAAAGCAGGTGCGACAGTTCCTTGGCCTGACTGGCTACTATTGCCGCTTTGTGCAGGACTATGCCCGCCATGCAGAGCCACTCTTCGCCCTCACTAAAAAGGACGTGCAGTTTCACTGGGATGACAAGTGCCAGGCAGCTGTGGACTTTCTGAAACATTCAATAACCTCAGCGCCGGTCCTCAGGTTCCCAGATTTTTCGCGTCCATTCTTCATTCACACTGATGCATGCGATGCTGGTCTTGGGGCAGCATTAATGCAAAAAGATGAGGATGACAAAGACGTTGCTGTAGCGTTTGCTAGCCGGGCTATGCACAAATCGGAAAAGCCCTACTCAACTCCAGAGAAGGAGTGTCTGGCCGTGATCTGGGCCTTGGAACATTTCTGACCCTATGTCGAAGGCTTGCACGTAACCATTTACACCGACCACAGCAGCCTCAAGTGGTTGATTTCTTGACCGAATCCCTCTGGCAGGCTTGCTCGGTAGTCTCTGCGCCTTCAAGACTTTGACTTCAGCATCATCCACAAACCTGGAGAACGTAATAAGGTGCCCGATGCCCTTTCCCGTAATCCTCTACCAGATGTGGATGCCCCCATTGATCTTCTCCCTCCCTATGCCGTGATTGGGAGCATGGACCTTCGTGCTCTACCTTCTGTGATTGTTTCGGACCGCCCGCATGTTCGTCAGCTGCAGCTTGAGGACCCAGTCACAGGCCCGTTGCTCAATCAACTGGAAACTGACCAACAAACAGGGGAGAATAATCAAGATCTGGAACAGTACGTTGTCCATGACAGTCTCCTCTATTTCCTCGACCCAAAGACAAAGTGTGGTCTCCACCCACTCAAGCAGCTTAAACTGTTTGCTCCTACTGCCCTCCGTGGTTATCTGCTCAAATATTACCACGATCATCCCACAGCTGGACACCTGGGCATTGCAAAAACGCTGGCACGCTTGCGTCTCAGATTCTTCTGGCCACACATGAACTCTGACGTGAAAAAGTATGTGGTCTCATGTTGTTCGTGTCAAACCACTAAGCCGAGTCAAAGAAAAACAGCAGGCCTTATGGTCCCTATCCAGCCACAAAGACCATGGGAGTACGCAGGGGTGGACTATGTTGGCCCACTGCCCCGCACACAAAGGGGGAATGCTTATATCCTTGTTTTTGTGGACTATTTCTCAAAATGGGTCGAGGTGAGTGCTGTGAGAGAAGCCACTGCTCAAGTTCATTACTGACATTTTTGCCCGACATGGTTCTCCCTCCCACCTTATTTCTGATAGGGGAACGCCTTTCGTCAGTGAACTCTTTGAGCATGTTTTGTTGACTCTTGGAACTGAACACAGACTAACAACTGCATACCATCCTCAAACGAATGCAACTGAGCGTGTAAATCGCACTTTGAAAACGGCCATTCGAGCCTATGTTGGGGATAAACACACCTCTTGGGACAAGTATCTTCCCCAGATCTGTTTTGCACTGCGCACTGCGCCTCACGAGAGCACAGGCTTGAGCCCGTCCATGATGCTGTATGGGCGAGAGTTGGACACGCCCTTGGACCTTGTCACTCAACCCTCCTGGGAGGGACTGAGCGACCCAGAAACGCCCCACTCAGATAACCTGAGAGCTTCGCTTCGGGATGCTCATGAACATGCTCGCTTGGTGCTCGGAGAGAGTCATGAAAGGCAAAAGCGCTACTATGATCTGAGACGTTGCACGGTTTCTTATGAAGTTGGGGACCTCGTCAGGGTAAAGTCACACCCAAAATCAGACGCATCGTCCAACTTTTCTGCTAAGTTGGCCCCGCTTTACACGGGTCCCTACCGCATCTCCAAGAGGATGTCGGATGTGCTGTCCCCTCTTCTCTTCACCCTGTACACCTCTGACTTCTGCTACAACTCTGAATTATGCCATATTCAGAAGTTTGCAGATGACACGGCCATCATGGGGTGTATCTGGGATGATCAGGAAGAGGAGTACAGAAGTCTGGTGAGGAACTTTGTCGCATGGAGTCACACAAACCACCTGCAACTCAACACCTCAAAGACGAAGGAACTGGTTGTGGACTTCGGGAGGTCCAGAGAAGGTCCACTGCCGGTTCAGATAGAGGGGGAGGAGGTGGAGGTGGTCAACAAGTACAAGTACCTCGGGCTGTGGGTGGACAATAAACTGGACTGGTCATGCAACACAGAGCACCTGTATAAAAAAGCCCAAGGCCGACTGTACTTCCTCAGGAGGCTGAGGTCTTTTAACATCTGCAGGAAGCTCCTGAGGATGTTTTACCAGTCGGTGGTTGCTGGAGTACTTTTCTATGCTGTGGTGTGCTGGGGGAGCAGCACAGCAAAGAGGGACTCATCCAGGCTGGAGAAACTGATCAGGAAGGCTAGCTCTGTGGTCGGCATGAAGCTGGACACTCTGGTGACAGTGGCAGAGAAAAGGACATTAAAGAAACTGATGGACATTATGAACAATGCTGGGCATCCTCTGCACACGGCCATAAACAATCAGAAGAGTCTGTTCAGTGACAGGTTGCTTCTCCCCAAGACAAGAACTAACAGACTTAAAAACTCCTTTGTCCCACACGCCATCAAACTGTTTAACTCCTCTCTGGAGGGGAGAGGGAGGGGAAACAGGAGGACAAAGGAGGGGGGAACAACTAAGCTGTAGTGCCTCTTCACCTCACTGTACAATACCTTGTGCAATACTTTTTGTAAATAGTCAACAGTGCAATAGACTCAATACTTGAAATGTGCAATTCACTTGTATTTTTATTTTTTATTCCTATTTATTCTATTTATCCCCTTTGTATATTTTATTTATATTTGTCTCTGTATTTATATATGTGTGTGTGTGTGTATATATATATATATATATATATATATATATAACAATTCTGTAACTGTAACTTCGGTCGTTGCTGTGCTTTTTGGAAGTCGAATTTCCCAGAGGAACCCACCCGAGGGATTAATAAAGTTCTATCTTCTCTTATCTTATCTTATCTTACTCTCTCACCACAGTGGACACTGGGGAGAGAGTGGGAGTTTTTCATGTTGCGAACATGCAACCATTCCATACCTGGGACTCAGCTTTGTCTAGCCAGTGTGCGAAGCTAAATGCTACAGCAGCTTTGGATCTCAGTGTCCCGGACAGCAGTTTGCCTCCTGCTCTTTCAGTCCCGGGCCGCATTGACTGTGACGCGGTTGACGCAAGTCCCGCGGTCTTTAGCAACGCCCCTGCTGAGACTGGCTTTGACTGTGCTGACGCTGCCCCGCTTGTCGTGGACCAGAACTCTTTCCAAGAGACTGCTGACGTTGCTCTGGAGACAGAGGTTAACAGTTCACCTCCTGCTGCCGATGGGTGTGCTGTTAGAGGTTCTTATGACCTCAGACCAAGACGAGTTCCTAGGGTCACCGCTGACTGGTCGGTCAATAGGTGGACCAACCCTTTTCATACTGACAGATTTAACATAAAGTGACCTTGTTTGCTTTCTGATGTGTTTCATGTGGTCTACTGTTGTCACAGGACCGTTGTTTGAGTTTTCTACGATTCATGTTGGCACCGTTTTCATGTTGTGGTGATATGTTCATGCTTACTGTTGTAATTTTTGGGAAAACGGTGGAAACGCAGTGTAACAATAAGAGGGAATTTCATTCTGCCATTGTCCTGGCTGTCCTAAGCTTATTTTCTTTCTTTGACATTTATTTGAATGGGCATTCACCATGTGGGACACTGTCATGTATGCCAGTTTGTCAATTTTGGACTGTACATTCCCCTATTTTGGTTTTGACGTCTTATCCTGCTGACCATGTATGGAGGCTGGTTAAGTTTGAACTGTACCTTTGCTGTGTTCGGCTGGGGACAGCCTTTGTTTAACCGGGGGGGAATATGTAACAGCCGTTATGGTGTGGTGTCCCTTTAAGACACCCAAGTCGAGGGTTGATGGTGTCATCAGTGTGTGCCACTGCTCTCTCGCTCTCTCGCTCTGGGATTATGAGGACACGTGCCTTCACGCTCGTGCTTAACGAGGGACGGACTTATGTTTTCTTTTCCAGACCCTTTTTTTTTTGTTTTGTTTGCAACGCTTGGGTTGTATGAACGCTGGGCATTTTGTTGTTGAGCCGCAGCCGTTCAGCCGGGCTTTTATACGGTTGCTGAAGAATGCGTATTAAAGAACCACCGTGGATTACTGATACCAGTGTGGGTGTGTATCCTTCCGCCTAGCCTGCTAGGTGTTTTGCCGCCTCTTCTCAACCACACAACACAACCCAACGTTACAGACTCTTCCCGGGTGGGGGCAGATGGAGCTCCTCCTCAAGGTTTCTGCTGGGCTTTGTCTGTTCTTGGAGTACTGTTTGTTCCTCTTTATGAGATAACTCCTCGTTTATCTCAGCCTTGGCACCAAGCACAGATGGATGACGTATGGAATAAAACAAGTTGGAGGTGAACAGTTTCACCCCTGACTTGTTAAAATTAAATCCATTTGCTTTGAACAGATGCCTGCGTTCCCAAAAAATATTAAAGTTGTCGATAAAATGCACTGAGTGGTCAGCACATGCTGATATAAGCCATTTATTCAGTGTAAACAACCTGCTGAATCTCTCGTCTCCTCCTCTGACCGGCGGTACAGGTCCACTGATGAATACAGCTGCATTCAGAGAGTTTACAGTATTTAATAATCCAGTAAAGTCCCGTTTCAGAACCTCCGACTTTTGTTTGGACACATCGTTTGACCCTGTATGCAGAACAATGTTTGTCACAGTTGGATATTCATCTGCAATTTGAAGAATTCTCTCCTTCAGGTTGTTGACCATATCCTTAGGAAAGCAGAGGACTTTAGTGTTCTTACCGCACATCCTTTGTACATCCTTTACGGCAGAGTCACCCACAATCAGAGTTTCAGGCCTAGCCTTTAGCTTTCCCTGTGGTCTTTTGCTATTCAACAGATTTTCAGACCTTACTTCGCTGCTTTTAGATGGATGGTTGTCCGATATAGATCCAGGGTCCTTTGATAGTGGAGCAAATCTGTTCTGCAGTTTCACATTCAGTTGTTTTGGAGGTTTGTTGTTATTCTTCCTATTCACGGTTGTCCAGTCCTGTTTCCTCCCGTATACAGGGGTAGAAGAGCTTCTCTGTCTCGTAGGAAGTGAAAGCCAGTCGGTTTCAGAGATTTCAGCTCGCTGTGCCCTGCCTGTGGTACGTCCTCCCCCTTCCAGGAGACATGATTTATGTCTTGGTTTTGCACCAAGACAGTCCAAGGGGGGATTATCACTTGAGGATTTATAATAATGCACAGAGTCTACTTTCTTGGTCATGTTATCTGTGCTCCTTAGCTGTGTACTAGCTTGCTCATCGCCATTGTTTTGAATCAAAGGCAAGGTTGTTTCATTTCCACACAGTCCATTTACCTCCACGTTTACTTCTAAGCGATGAATTTTTGTCTCCAGTACTGCAATCTTCTGCAGGAGGCTGTGGTAGTCATCTGTGGAGAGGGAAGGCATCTTGTTGCTAGTTAGCCTAGCGGTTAGCCCCTTTCCAGGCTATTGAGGCTGCTCGGTGCCCAGACGCTGTAATCAGGCTTCAGCTGTGTCTAGGCCACAGACACATGGTGTCAGGATCTGACGGTGCCCTGACCGGTCGACCTGCCGGTGTGTGTATGTGTATATCTGTGTGCGTGTGTATGTGTCTCTCCTGTTGCTCTGTCTTCCCCTCCGGCTCCGCTGTGATGTGTTGGGGGGTAGCCTAGCAACGGGCTACCTTCGACCCGGAGGTGCTGTTGCCCGGACCTGCCACACCTACAGTCAAGCCACCAGCTGCTGCCAATCAACTTCCATCTTCAGCAGGACTACTTAATGGTGTGGCTGAGCGACAGACAGCGCTGGAGTATTGCATTAAGCCTGGTAGTGTCGTTGAGTCGCTAAACGTTATTGTAGTGCTGTCCGATCGTCATACTCATTCTGCTGTCGTGTGTGTGTGTTCACCCAGGGATTGACGGAGGATTCACGGACACAAGGGAAGCACCTGGAGGAGAGACGGGCACTCATTACTACGCACGGGCTTACACGGAAGGAGGGACGCACTATCACCACTGTCGCACATTTGAACTGTTGTCACCTTGCTGCACTGTAAATAAATGCACTGTCATTATTTCTGAGCTCCGCGCCTGAGTCCACTCTCTAACCACCGTGACACATGGAGCGCTGAGGATAAGGTAACTATAAAAATGTTGCTGTTTCTGTTAAGAACACTTTAGTCCTAATGATCTATGAGTGTCCAGAAGCTATCGCAGGTAAGCTCATAAGAAAAAAAGGGAAAAAATCAGCATAAAAATCAATAAAATCAATAAAAGAAGCAAAGCATTAAAGAGCAAAGAGATGAAGCGTCCACACTCACAAAAGGGGAGGAGGTTTGCACACACATTAGCTGGTATTTTGGCCCATTTCTCCATGCAGATCTTCTCGAGAGCAGTGATGTTTTGGGGCTGTCGCCGAGCAACACGGACTTTCAACTCCCGCCACACATTTTCTATGGGGTTGAGGTCTGGAGACTGGCTAGGCCACTCCAGGACTTTCAAATGCTTCTTACGGAGCCACTCCTTTGTTGCCCGGGCGGTGTGTTTTGGATCATTGTCATGTTGGAAGACCCAGCCTCGTTTCATCTTCAAAGTTCTCACTGATGGAAGGAGGTTTTGGCTCAAAATCTCACGATACATGGCCCCATTCATTCTGTCCTTAACACGGATCAGTCGTCCTGTCCCCTTGGCAGAAAAACAGCCCCATAGCATGATGTTTCCACCCCCATGCTTCACAGTAGGTATGGTGTTCTTGGGATGCAACTCAGTATTCTTCTTCCTCCAAACACGACGAGTTGAGTTTATACCAAAAAGTTCTACTTTGGTTTCATCTGACCACATGACATTCTCCCAATCCTCTGCTGTATCATCCATGTGCTCTCTGGCAAACTTCAGACGGGCCTGGATATGCACTGGCTTCAGCAGCGGAACACGTCTGGCACTGCAGGATTTGATTCCCTGCCGTTGTAGTGTGTTACTGATGGTGACCTTTCTTACTTTGGTCCCAGCTCTCTGCAGGTCATTCACCAGGTCCCCCCCGTGTGGTTCTGGGATCTTTGCTCACCGTTTTCATGATCATTTTGACCCCACGGGATGAGATCTTGCGTGGAGCCCCAGATCGAGGGAGATTATCAGTGGTCTTGTATGTCTTCCATTTTCTGATGATTGCTCCCACAGTTGATTTTTTCACACCAAGCTGCTTGCCTATTGTAGATTCACTCTTCCCAGTCTGGTGCAGGTCTACAATACTTTTCCTGGTGTCCTTCGAAAGCTGTTTGGTCTTGGCCATGGCGGAGTTTGGAGTCTGACTGTTTGAGGCTGTGGACAGGTGTCTTTTATACAGATGATGAGTTCAAACAGGTGCCATTCATACAGGTAATGAGTGGGGGACAGAAAAGCTTCTTACAGAAGACGTTACAGGTCTGTGAGAGCCAGAGATTTTCCTTGTTTGAGGTGACCAAATACTTATTTTCCACCCTAATTTACGAATAAATTCTTTACAAATCCTACCATGTGAATTCATGGATTTTTTTTTCACATTCTGTCTCTCACAGTTGAAGTGTACCTCTGGTGCAAATTACTGACCTCTGGCATCATTTTAAGTGGGGGAACTTGCACAATCGGTGGCTGACTAAATACTTTTTGCCCCACTGTACTTAGCTTTTCACATGACTGTGACCAGTGAATAGAATCTTTTTCAAATGACTGAAAAAAAAATATATATAGAGAAAGAGAGAATTAAAATTACATATGGTACTTTATATTGTAAGGTAGACCCTACAATAATAAAATTATTACTGATAATGATTTGATTTTCTAACATTAAGTAAAATAGTGTCAGCTTTCTCAAAAAAATATATAAATTATGGCGTACTCAATGTTTTCAGCCACTGCAGGTGTTTTCTGAGAAAAAGCTCTTATAAGTGTCACTATGCACAACTTACGCAGTTGCAAGTCTGCTGTGTGCAGTGAACAGAAGTGTATCACACATCCACCCAGAAGGGCAGTAGACAGAAAGCCACAGGGTTTCTCAGGAGAGGCAATTGTGAGTATGGACATTCATGAACATGCTAGAAACACAGTTTCCAATGAATAATGTTCATGTTTCCCTTTAATGTCTCGATGTACACAGTCAGCAAAGACTTTTTTAGGAACATGATACAGAGGCCTAAGGGCTGGCTGTGGCTTAGGATGTAGCCATGGTTAGCTTCTAATCATAAGGTCAGTGGTTTGATCTCTGCAATCCCAGCAATTTGCTGACAAATCCGGTAGCACCAGAGTAAAGTGTGAGACGTCATTACAACAGTGCATATGGAGAAATTCTTAATGGTCCATACTCACTAAAGACATGTTAAAGGGGACCTGTTATATATTTGTTCTTATTTTCTGTCATATACAGTATATGATGTACTTAATAAATATTGCCAAAGTTTCACAAAAAAAATTAGGACAGTGTGTATGTGAGCAATACCTGCGATTAAAAAGCTCATGCTTCAGACCGCTCTAACCACCATGTTCCAGGCAGCTTTTACTACTATTGGCTCTGTATAATTTCAAATGTTGTCATTTCAGGCACACAGGTTTGACTTTGTCCACAGAAGGCCCACCCACACGGTGTCCAAATCTTACATTTGAGAAATTAGCAGCCATTCAGAAGAAAGTCGGTTTAAGGGGCGCATGAGTGAGGAGCTAAAACATCTTGTTTCAGACAGAAAATAAGCCAACACTTCACTTCGCACGCTTTGAGGTGAAGGGACCGGAGGCAGCAGCAGCAAAAACATCGGACAGCAGCAGCAGCCCAAGCCTCATAGTGCAGGAATATGAGGTGAGGCGCACACTGAGGGCAGTGGACCCCAGGAAGGCCGCCGGACCAGATGGGGTAACCGCAAAGGTCCTAAAAGAGTGTGCAGACCAGCTGGCTGGGGTCTTCACTAAGATCTTCAACACTTCACTGTACCAGTCCTGCATCCCGCCGTGCCTAAAGTCAGCCACAATTGCCAAAGCGTACTAACATTAGCAGCCTCAATGAGTACCGACCAGTTGCTCTAACACCTGTTATAATGAAGTGCTTCGAGAAACTGGTCCGACGTCACATCATGTCCTGCTTGCCACCCACACTCGACCCGCTCCAGTTCGCATACAGAGCTAACAGATCAACTGAAGATGCCATTGCTTCAACGCTCCACACCACCATCTCTCACCTGGAAGTGCAGGGCCTTTACGCCAGGCTGCTCTTTGTTGACTTTAGCTCTGCTTTCAATACGATACTCCCGGACAGACTAATAGTTAAACTGCTGGAAATCGGACTTCCTTCTACCACCTGCCGCTGAATCAGAGACTTCCTCGTGTACAGAGAGTTAGAGTGGGGCCTCATCTGTCGCGGTCCGCTGTGACAGACCGTGCGGTGGTGTGAGTGGTGGACCCAGGTGCGAACACAAGTGAGCAGACGGGAGTGAACTTTAAACAAAAGCGAGCCTTTTATTGTGGCTGGTAACGCAAGAGAAACAAACAAGAATAAGGGCAGCACGAAAGCAATAACTAAACAGAAACCTAAACTGGGAATGAACTAAGGTAAGGCTATGACTTAGAATGCAACAGACCAGGCATGGAAACATGGAGGGTGGGAACACAGACAACGCGACGCAGACTGTAAAAAACACAGAGATTAAATACACATGAGGGATGATCAGGGGAAGTGGCCACACATGGGAACGCAGCTGACACACATGAACTTAATGACAGGACAGGAGGAGTGAGCTGAATACACAGACAGTGAATGCAGGCCTTCAAAGTAAAACAGGAAACATGAGACATGAACCGGGGAGACGTAGTACAGGGGGAGGTGACAATACTGACAGCATGAACTTGACAGTACAAGACACACAGACATAACCACACGAAGGGCAAGGGAGACGTAATGCAAGGGTAACATAATTACAAAAAGGACTGGACTACCTTAAAGAACCTAAGCAAACAATAAACATCAAAATAGGTTAAGCATAACACACTGGGTCACACGACCCAGGACCATGACATCATCTTTCCTCAGCCCTCAGCCTTAACACCGGCTCTCCACAAGGCTGTGTACTGAGTCCCCTACTGTACACTCTGTACACACATGACTGTGTTAGTTCCCACCCAGACAACACAGTCATCAATTTTGCAGATGATACCACCGTGGTGGGGCTCATCTCAGGGGGAGATGAGACTGCGTACAGAGCTGAAGTTCAGAGGCTGTCAGATTGGTGTGTAGATAACAACCTGGACCTCAATACCACCAAGACAAAAGAACTGGTAGTTGACTTCAGAAGGAGGAAGTCCGTGCTGCAGCCTGTCAGCATCAACGGGGAGTGCGTGGAAAGGGTCTCCAGTTTCAAGTTTCTGGGTGTGCACATAGACACAGACCTCCAATGGAGCTCTAACACCTCTGCGGTCTTAAAGAAGGCCTAACAGCCTCTCCACTTTCTGAGAATCCTCAGAAAAATGGACCTGAAGAAGGAGCTGCTGACGTCTTCTACCGCTGCTCCATTGAAAGTGTGCTGACATATTGCATCGGTGTGTGGTTCTCCAGCTGCACCACAGCACACAGAAAGGCACTCCAGAGGGTCATCAATATGGCCCAAAAAATCATTGGACATCTTCTTCCCTCCCTGAAGGACCTGTACAGCACTCTGATCAATGTAAATAGCTCACCTGACTGGCTACCTCCCTGGACTTTTTTAGGGGGGAGGTAACAATGTTTAAACAATAACAATAATAATATTTATATTTATAACAAGGTGCAATAATAATTAATGTGCAATAATAACAGTGTGCAATACAAATACACTTATTCTTCTTTTTTTATACTAAGTTAATATACTGTGTTGTGTTTTTTGTGTTGCGTTGTGATGTGTCATATCGTGTCGTGTTGTGTTATATGTAGTGCCGACGTAGGACAGTTTTCCAATTTCATTGTATTACTGTACTTTGTATGACTGTGCAATGACAATAAAGAGTTATCTTATCTCTTACCAAGGCACAAAAATAGAATAAATAAGGATTAGTATGAATCAATAAGGAAATTCTCAATTAGTCCATGAAAAAAATATGGTGTTGGTATAATATGTCAATGTTAAAACGGCTTCTTGAACTGTGCACTGCAACAACTTTTGGAAATGGTTTTCTTATGGAAGGTTTGAGACCAGTTTGGATTTACATTTGAGAGTGGAAAACAAATCTGAATACAAAGAGAGATGGAGAGTGGAAGATGCTGGTGGCCCTGATAGCTGCAGCTTGTAGCACAGACTGTTAGTCTACTGTAACTCTTTGCAATGATGCACGAACCGCCTAATGGAGAAAGACAAAACAGGAGTGGCCCCTGCTGAGGGCTGCTATGTTATATTAGTCTAGTTTAATCTAGTTTCCAACTAACAGTACAGTATACAGTAGTATTTACAACTGTATGTTGTGTACTGCAACTGTACATCAATGTCAGCAAATACAATAGCTGCTAGGGAAATAAGTAACTAATGTTGTTGTTCTTTCCAGTGTGGCAGACTGCTAGTAGACTTTGCAAACAGTCCAGCTTTGTGTTGTGAGTGTCCCTGAGCAAGTTACAATACAAATGTTACAATCAATTTACAAATTAATAGCCAGATATTCAACTGTGAATCACTTTCATTGTGTTAAAGGGTTACATGAAAGTCAAGTTGACTAACTAAGGGCACTGGGTGAAGCCCTGAGGAGATGGCTAAACCAAGAACTATGAGTGAGATTACACCCTATTACCAGCACCCAAACTTTTCCCCTCAAACTCAGACAAAAAATCTGACATGTGACATTAAACAAAGAGCAGATCTAACATTAGACAGACACTCAATGTGCCAAACAGAAGAAGAACTTTAGTTTCTTAGACTGAGCTACATGGGATTAGAAGCTGGAATCTTTAAGGAGCATCAGCACATTGTAAAAAGTTGAATTGTGCATGTTCAAAGTTAAATATTTTATAAATAGCTCTGGGTAAAGATATCCACGCAGATATCTACCTCCTGATTTTTCAGGTATCCATTTGTTTCCATTCATCCATTTACAATGAGAATGATGATGACCAGAACGTTGATGAGAAAAGATACATTTCCTTTAAATGAATCCAATGTCTTTATACAAAACAAACAAAAAAACCCAAACTGCAATCACATAAACTAACAAAAAATAAGTGTTATATTCTGTCACCTGTAAAATGACAGTAGTGAATTTATACAAATTCAGAAAATTTCCACAATTAAAAAACAGTTTTACATAATCAATTGTGTATTGTTTGAAATATTATATGAATAATATAATAAAATATTAAATATACAGTTGACCCCAAAATTGACAGGAGTTCATAGAGTCCCCGTGAATGTTTTAACCCTAAATATGTGTTTGGGTGCCATCTTAGGCCTTTATGAAGAACAAAACAAAAAACACAAAAACACTCGAGATAGCTGCACGCAGTAAACTGTTACGATGCTGAAATGCTGGACTGCAAGATGATGCAATAAGGAGAGATGAATTGGCCTCTGAGTGCAGCGGTATTTCACCATCACAAACCATATTTTCCTCTAAAAACACTGCAGCTGATATTTGTGTTTTAAGCAAAATTTCAGATTCAGTCTGTGAACGACTGACAAATAACAACAAATAATAATAAATAGTATTAATACAAATAGTCAAGCTCAAAATTGCAATAGACTACTATTTTTAGTTGGATTTTATTATGCATTATTGTTTGTTCATGTGGAATATCTTGTACATTAAATTCATATTTAATGCATTGAAATGATTTATTGCCCATAAAATGTCATATCACTGCTGTAACATTGTTACATTTTGAATTACAATATTTCCATCCAAAAACCTTTTTAAATTGAAATTCCAAAAATGTAATGCTACTATGTGAAATGATGACTTTTTTTTAAAAATACGAATACATATGTATGCTGTGAAACTGTAGATGAATGGTATATTCAGCTACAGGTGATGAGATGGCTGTGCACACAGATACTGCTGCTGTGAGCTGACTGAACTGTTTTCTCCCAGGTGACTCCTGCTGAACAACAACTTATTTTCCAGGTAGATGAGGTTAAAAACAGGCCCAGAGGGCAGCCAATGCCAGGAAGGCTGTTGGCCCGAATGAGATCCCAGGTAGGGTGCTCCAGGACTGTGACACCAGCTCACTATATTTTTCAGATATTTTCAAGCTCCCTCAGTGACTACAGGCCTGTTACTCTCACATCTGTAATATCTAAATGCTTTGAAAGACTAGTCCTAGGTCACCTCAAATCATGGTCATCTCAAATAGGAATGAGGTCACGTATAGAGATGAGGTACAAATCGTATCTGCGTGGTGCTCATATAACAACCTCTCCCTGAACATTCAAAAAACAAAGGAAATCTTTAATTTAATTTCAGGCAACAGAGAGGAATTTCAGGAGAGAGAATGGTTTGCTTTAAATTTCTCGGAGTTGCCATCAGTGAGGAGCTTAAATGGATAGCAAACGCTGCTGCTATTATAACAAAAAAGGTACAACACGGGCTTTATTTCCTCAGAATACTGAAGAAGACCTACGTGTCTGCAAATCAGTCTTTCTACTGCTGCTAAATAGACAGCATCCTGATGTACTGTATAACTGTCTAGGTTGGGAACAGCTCAGCAGCAGACAGTGCAGCTCTCCATAGGGTGATAAAAACTGCTCGGGCCACCATCGGCCACCCCCGGCCCCCTCAGAAGGACATCTACTTGTCCAGACTTCCAGTACTTTTTTTCCCTGAACATACTGTATTTGAAATCAAAACTCTTGTCAGTTTTGAGCAATAACAGCCACTTAGTTTGGATCCTGCTGCAAATTTCTGCTCCCTCACAAAGCAGGATGATTCATGTATCCAGTAACTGTGATTACTATAGGCTTTTCAGTTTTGTTTCAGATACAGTTGCCATGGAAACGTCACACTTGTTTCCTTTTTTCAGCTTCTTGATACTGTGTGAATAAACAGAGGCAGGCATGTTTGGGTATTAGTAAAGTCTCCAGTAAAACAAATAGTCCATGTAATTCAGATCAGTCAATTCCATGACTCACTTCACTTCAGATGTATATTACTGACTTACTCGCATCAGTTTTTAATTGGCCCTGTTAAGAACTTAAGGATGTGTCATTTGGCAGATTAACTGGGAGGAACAAATACCCAAAGTATCAGGGAATGACAGGTTTGCTGACAGCAGTGAAAACCAGAAAAGCTTTCATCCTGATCTCCTTAAACCTTGTAAGCAGAAATGGATTCTGACAGTGGCACAGTAAGGTAACAGAAAGATGCCTGAGTTGTGGTGGCAAGTTAGTGTAATCACATCAGTACCTTAATGACAGCCACTGAGCAATCATTTCACAGTAAAGACCAGAAAACATCAAATATGACATAAAATAATATCCATTCATATTTTAACAGCAATACTTCCCCTCCCTAATAGGAAATCCACAGACCTATTATACTGAAAACAATACTGATATTGAAAAAGTTTTTTTTTTTTTTGCCTGATAGATTTCCATAGTGTGACAGATTGTTTGATACGTAACTGATTTATTTTGTGGGTGGGAATATGGTTTTCTCTAACCAACCACTACACTAGTGTATCCGCTCAAATCAGTCTCTTCCATTTTATGTTGATACTGATGCCAATAAGAACTGGTTCCAATTGTAAACTTATCCTAGATTGCTCAAAATTAGACAATTAGCTTATTTCTACAAAAGTCTTCAAAAAAAAAAAGAAAAAAGAAAAAAGAAAAAAATATTACAATATTAACGAAAACTTTAATCCACACTGCTGTTGGTGTTAGCTCTTAGAGATTAGCTCTGAGAGCTAAGCCAGTCTACTCAAGTATTATCTCCCAGCAAGGAAAACCTTTTAAACCCCACATAGAGAAAGAAAAGAAGAAAATAAAAGATGAATAACTGTCTATGTGCACTTTCACTGAGATTTGCAATGAAAGGTTTGAACCTTTTCACAACAAAAGAACCTGACCTCCAGAAAGCAGTCAAGAAGATGCAGGTAATAACTAAGTAAATAATTTGAATCGTCAGGTTGCATAAAAAGTAAAATTTATTACATTTAAGCTTTGTTACCCCTAACTTCTAGTAAACTCAAATTAAAAAAAAAATCTCAATCTTTAATGTTTCAAAAAGTAGTGCCGGGTTAAAACGTGGGGAAAAAAAATCCCATATTTGAGCAAATATAAAAAACTTGCAAAACGGCAAAAGACAAGTACTGACAAACTCTGAATGGTATATATTAAAATACTACTGAAAAGTACTGATATATGAAACTAACATTTCACAGCACTCATTATATGTTCTAACTTTGGACCATTTTATGCAAACTGGAGATTGTTGAAGACAAAATGGTCTAAAAATTGGCTGATTTCGCAATGACCAGTTCGTCAATTACGTTGTTGGCCAGTAAGCAAACCTTTAATCTGTGATGTCACAAGTGTTTATTGTTTAATTAACAACAAAAGGAATGCTGTGACCACTAATTTAAGGTAAAACATGGACTTTTCCCAACTCCAGCCATATAATACACAGACTAGTGACAGTTCAAGGATATGGACAAAGTCCCAAATCAGTTTTCATTTTCCAGATGTTTCTACTCAGTCATGCCCAAAGATTATGTAGTATAAAAGTAACTCAGCCGACTCAGAGTTAAACTGTGACAGCATCATACTTTAAAAAAGACTGAAAACATCAATGAATCAAGTGGAATTCGCATTTGTCAATCACATTACCACTAAAGCCCAAAGTAACGTCATGCAAAATGTGCCTTTAAAGCCTTCTGTGTGCTGTGTAAAGTCCTCACACGGGACTCCTGGAAGGGTTCTTGTGTCAGGAATATAAAAATCTGCCTCTGTCATGGTTTTCAGAAGCCACGTCTACGTGCAACGTGCCAAATTGGAAAACCAGAGAATCATAGTTGCCAAGCTGAGCGCTGAACCACAGCAGTTCTAAGACATTTTAAATTAACTAAAAAGCGTAAAGTCATCTGAGGACACTGAGATCATCCTTGGGAGGAATGATTCCTAGAGATTTTGAAAACAGAACTTGGAACTGTGATTCTAGATATGTATCTAACTGGGGGACTGACATTCCTGGTTCCTATGGGATTATTCTGGCAGTCATTATTAAGCTTTGTAGACTCTCTGAAGGTCCCACAGAAAGGGAGAAGAAATGCTATTAAGCATTCTGAATGAATTTTTCAGATAACTTCTTTTTGACAGTTGTATGTTGAGGCAATGATAGCACTCACAGTGGTTAAATGTGCTTGATAGAGAAAGATATAGAAACAGCAGTTTATTAAATTAAATTGGTTTGGAGCAATTTAGCTTTTGCAAAGAAAACACTATAAAATGTAACAATTCATGTGTCAGAATCAATAACAGAAGATGCAATAAAGAGTTGGTGTCCTGCGATGACGATGGCAAAGGATAATAGTTTTGTTTACACTCAAACTGAATGTTTGGCCAGGTATAAGTACACACATTCATGAATGTATGTATGAATAAGAGCTTACATCAAGATTTTGAGCTCATTCTGACTCTAATTTTGCTTTTAGTTTATGTTGGGTTTTTTTGTTATTTAAATGTCAGCCTCTATTCCCTTCTGCCAAGACAATCACATGTCTGCTTTTGTAAAAACAGTTGCATGTATTCCAACTATATTATATTATTGTTGTCATTATAGCAACTGAGCTAGAGCTTTGGGAGAATTCAGAGGCCTCAATCAGACATATTCTCTCCACAATGCTTTAGCCATCATGGCTGGTCATCAGCAGTCCTGTTCTGGACAGAGAGTGCCTGCCAGAGAATGAGTCACACTTTGGCACCAGTCATTCAACTGTCACCAAGGTCTCAGTGTTGTTACTAATGACAGGACAGAGAATAGATTATGCACATGACTGTCTCCCTATTCATATAAGACCCTGTCAAGAGGCCTGTAATTCATTGAACCTTTTATTTTCATGTTTTGCAATTTGCAGTTTGGATTATATCTGTTACATGTAGCTCAAGTTCTGGTCTCCAACAGAAATGGCCACTAGGCTAAACACAAGTCGTGGAAGTTCTGATCTGTCCATCACTGTATAAACACAACACCGGTGTTTCATTTGTTAAAGGGCTGTTCCCAAGTAAAACTGTAAGTATTTGCATATGTGTAGACACGAAGGTTTTGATGAGTTTCATGGTGTGACATTTCTTTGGCCTGCTTTCCTGGCTGTTTGGCTACTAGACTGTTCTGAATTCACTGTTCTTTTGTTATTTTGGACTCTCATTTGTGATCCCACCTCCTCCCTAGCTCCGGCTCAACCAGGTCACTCAGAGCTCCATCCAAGCCTCCATTTTCATTTTCGCCACCAGCATCTAGACTTCAGGGGGGCCTTAGTTAATTCATATCACCGCTGGGATTCTGTTTTATGATGGGTCATTGGAGTCTAATCACCAAAAAGCTCATCTGAATTTTGTATCTCAATGAATCATGCTCAGTTTCTCAAAATGATTTCTCCATATTGAAATTGTACTGCATTAAGAATGTCAAAACAGCAATATCTGATGATGATGTAGACTGATGCCTAAATAACATAATGTCTCAGCTGTGTGATGCTGAGACATTAACTCTTCAAATTTTAAGTGTTTTGTTCATAGAATAAAAATGATTATGGAGAGAACTCTACCAGATCAAAGAGAAGCTCTACGTGGAGTTGTCATGGCAATCATGTGACTCAGAAAACCTTTTTTCCTTTATATACCCCACTGTTTGATAAGTTGCTATGAGGTTTTCTTACTGGGATACTGCTACTCTACTCAGCAACACTGTCAACATTGGCATAGTTTTGTGAGATAGAGATTTCTTGGGGGAGAAACAAACTGTTACACATTCTTCCAACCAAATATAGTAGTGAAGGACCAAATTCCATGCAACAAAGGAGCACATGTAAATACCTCTACAGCTAACATTTGAGATTATATAGAGAGATGAGAACCAATAAAAAAGAGAAATGTTTTCTAAAAGTTCATTACAGGGCCTAAAATACATAAAAATCTGCATCAGTTCAAGTCTTTCCTTGGGAAGTACAGAGATAAAATTCCTTCCAATAGCTTTATGGCAAAACCAGCTTTCCAAATCGGCTTTTACTTCTCTGTTACTTTGAATATTTCCTTTTGCAGTGTGGCCTGCCAAAGACTACATCAGCTGTTCCTATACAGCACTGGTGACAAGGACAGCCAGGTAAAAGTGCAGAATGAGAGCATGTTAAAGCAATCCAAGCTAGTAGTCAAATATTTCCACCATCGTCTCATCTTAGCCAGAAAGAAACCAATCAGTGCATTCTTCAATGTCATGGAACACATTATATCCTTGACTGTAAAATCTGAGTCAGAGCCACTGTAATGTGCAATTAATTAAAGACATGCATTCCTGAGGATTTGTGGTCGTGGCAAGAGTTCATCTAATATTCTTATTCTGTTTAAGCAAAGTTCAAGCAAAGTTTACATTGAGTAAGTCAATTTTGGCAAAGTGTATTTTGAGCATCTTAGGGACTGCTACTGTAACAACAGCCTTTTGTTTTAAATAGGGGGATAAAAGAGCTTGCAGAAATATGGGAAAAAGTAAAAAGTTAAAAGGGAATCTACAGTTTATTGAAACACATTTTCTCTCTGACAATCACTAAAATACGTTTGTTTTTTAATGAAATTAGCTGATGAAACATCAAATAAAAGGCCACATTCAAGAAAAGGTAAACTCAAGTTAGAGCTCCAATACTGGTAAGTCAGTTGATGTCAGTGGTTCACATAGAGCATGCTTTTTACAGTTCTGTAGCCTACTGATAGTTGCTTCACATAAAAGATGCTTACTAACCAAACTTTCACCTCAGCTCCTGTTTCTTTCTATTTCAGACTTCAAAATGATTGTATGTGTAATTACTGATGTCTGCTCTAATGGGTGCAGGGACTTTGCTGCTCTCCCCTTCTGCTGCTTTTATTGTATGGAGATTGAGGGGCAGGAAAGTCCCATAACAGAGTTACACTACCACATATGAATTACAGCAGATGGAAATATCTATTTTCTTTCGAGTATACAGGTCTGTCTGAACACTGTGTTGTAAATATCCATCAAACTTTAACAGAATGGAAAATTCTTATCTGCTATTGCTTTGAGAACACAAAATGTTTAGCAGACAGTGTTCTGAAAGAAATGTGGATTACATGGAAGTTATGAACAAGGTAAAAAAACGTACAATGATAAATTGCTCCAGTGTAGGCGTTCTGAGATCCCACATCTCGGTGTCAAACTATTTCACCTTTTATTACTTGCCTAAGCGGTTAGTGTTAAATTGTTAATCTGAATGGAGGTGGTTACCCTCAGTACAATCTGACAAATCAGCAAAGAGAATGTTAACTATGAGCTGTCTTTGCCAATACCAAATGTGAGACTGAAAGAAGAACACTTGACTTAGTTAAGAAAAAAAAAGACCTTCTCTGTTCAGTAAGGAAAATCCCTAAGCTCAGGGTTTTTTCTAAACCAGAAGCCAACTTTCATTTCTCATTTCTTGAGAGGTCCTGGGTTTGTTTTAGTAGATAGAAAGTTGAAAAGTGGGCAGAACCTTGGCAAGAGGATCGCTTTCGATTGAAGAGCAAAAACAGGAACTCAATTCAGTGCTGTCACACCAGGCCCATTCAGAGGTGTATGAGAGAAAGCTCTGATCCACAGGAAGTAAGCTGGACTCAGCTGGGCCAGGGCATTTACATTCTGATGGGATGCAGTCATTGTGTCATCCTGGGCACTGTCTCACACCTCCCAGCCCTAAAGAGTCGTGTCATTTAACGTAGATGGCATACATGTTAAAAGAAAAAAAGAACTATGGTATGTGAACTTACATGTACAAAACTAATCAGTATGTAATCTGACTGAAACTGGGAGAAAAGAAGAGCCTAGTTTTATTCCAGAGCTGATAGGCATAGTGGAAAGAACTCCTCTGAGACAGGATGATGATTTGTGCGCAGGAAAATCAAGCCAATGAGTTCTGCACACTTCCTGTAGCAACCCGAGACACATGGTGGCAGAGGCCTTCACAGTGACAGACCTCAACTCACACTCCATAAAACCATGTTATGGAGTGTATTTGTAGTGTGAGACTTTCCAAAGCTTCCAATAAGTGTTTCTCAAAGACTGAGCAGGGCTGTGAAAGACATTTGGGAATTCGTCAGCTACTTAGCAGAAATGCCTCATTGTAATAATAATAATAATAATAATAATAATACAGGGAGTGCAGAATTATTAGGCAAATGAGTATTTTGTCCACATCATCCTCTTCATGCATGTTGTCTTACTCCAAGCTGTATAGGCTCAAAAGCCTACTACCAATTAAGCATATTAGGTGATGTGCATCTCTGTAATGAGAAGGGGTGTGGTCTAATGACATCAACACCCTATATCAGGTGTGCATAATTATTAGGCAACGTCCTTTCCTTTGGCAAAATGGGTCAAAAGAAGGACTTGACAGGCTCAGAAAAGTCAAAAATAGTGAGAAATCTTGCAGAGGGATGCAGCAGTCTCAAAATTGCAAAGCTTCTGAAGCGTGATCATCGAACAATCAAGCGTTTCATTCAAAATAGTCAACAGGGTCGCAAGAAGCGTGTGGAAAAACCAAGGCGCAAAATAACTGCCCATGAACTGAGAGAAGTCAAGCGTGCAGCTGCCAAGATGCCACTTGCCACCAGTTTGGCCATATTTCAGAGCTGCAACATCACTGGAGTGCCCAAAAGCACAAGGTGTGCAATACTCAGAGACATGGCCAAGGTAAGAAAGGCTGAAAGACGACCACCACTGAACAAGACACACAAGCTGAAACGTCAAGACTGGGCCAAGAAATATCTCAAGACTGATTTTTCTAAGGTTTTATGGACTGATGAAATGAGAGTGAGTCTTGATGGGCCAGATGGATGGGCCCGTGGCTGGATTGGTAAAGGGCAGAGAGCTCCAGTCCGACTCAGACGCCAGCAAGGTGGAGGTGGAGTACTGGTTTGGGCTGGTATCATCAAAGATGAGCTTGTGGGGCCTTTTCGGGTTGAGGATGGAGTCAAGCTCAACTCCCAGTCCTACTGCCAGTTTCTGGAAGACACCTTCTTCAAGAAGTGGTACAGGAAGAAGTCTGCATCCTTCAAGAAAAACATGATTTTCATGCAGGACAATGCTCCATCACACGCGTCCAAGTACTCCACAGCGTGGCTGGCAAGAAAGGGTATAAAAGAAGAAAAACTAATGACATGGCCACCTTGTTCACCTGATCTGAACCCCATTGAGAACCTGTGGTCCATCATCAAATGTGAGATTTACAAGGAGGGAAAACAGTACACCTCTCTGAACAGTGTCTGGGAGGCTGTGGTTGCTGCTGCACGCAATGTTGATGGTGAACAGATCAAAACACTGACAGAATCCATGGATGGCAGGCTTTTGAGTGTCCTTGCAAAGAAAGGTGGCTATATTGGTCGCTGATTTGTTTTTGTTTTGTTTTTGAATGTCAGAAATGTATATTTGTGAATGTGGAGATGTTATATTGTTTCACTGGTAAAAATAAATAATTGAAATGGGTATATATTTGTTTTTTGTTAAGTTGCCTAATAATTATGCACAGTTATAGTCACCTGCACACACAGATATCCCCCTAAAATAGCTAAAACTAAAAACAAACTAAAAACTACTTCCAAAAACATTCAGCTTTGATATTAATGAGTTTTTTGGGTTCATTGAGAACATGGTTGTTGTTCAACAATGAAATTATTCCTCAAAAATACAACTTGCCTAATAATTCTGCACTCCCTGTAGGAGAAAGCCAAAGCAAAGCCAAACTAAGTCTTGTGTAAAACCACAAAAATTAGTTCCAGGTCAAAACCACCAGGTAAAGCTAGCATGTCATGAGAGAAGAGTGCAGATGATCAGACAGTCATGAAAATCTACTACCACAAGTGTTAGCAGCCCATCATGCAAGAGTGGTTTGAGGTATAAGGTGATCTTCAAATATTAGCCTAAACCTAACCAAATGAGAAAATCACATGAAAAGCTCTGAGCTACAGGTGGTCATTTTTTATTCAGTTAATCGATTATTATTATTTTTTTATTAGTTTATTTTAAACACTGCCAATTTCAACAGGTCATAAAAAGTTTGAAAATTTTACAGTATATGAGGTGAAGTCTACCACACAGTCAGCTTGAGCTACACTCCCAAATTAATGTGACATGTGACAAGTTGGTCTCTGATGTGTTTATCAGAATATGAATATTAGATAAAAAAGCTAATAGGTGAAAAAAGGTGCTTATGTAAACAGATGAACAAGGCATGTCGTACTGAGTGCTCTGGAAGAATAGAAAAATAGAATACAAAAGCCATGTACTGTTCTAATTACCTTGATCAGAGTTAACAGGGACTAGAGAGAGATATCTCTTATATTAGCTCCTCCCCTGTTAAATCCAGTTTTAAACTTAAAGCCTTCTCCTCACATAGAAAGTTATGGATGATCAGGCCCTAACATATTTTAAAGACCGATCATTTTATGACCATAAGCACTTGAATTTTAGACTGTGCTGACTTGTGGTTCCTACAGTTTCCAAAAGTAGAATTGTAGACAGACTTCAGGTATCAGGCTCCTCTTGTGTGGACCCCATCCTTTAAAAGTTAGACTTAAAACTTTATATTGAAAAAGCTTACATTTTCCCTTTACCTTTTCCCTCTGAGATGCAAATGGGAGTGTCATTAACTTTTGTCTGCTTTTCTTCTATTTTTGTTTTTATGCTGATGTTCATTGTTTCGCTATACTATCAAATTACACAATATAAATAACACAATATAAATAACATTAAATGAACATGAACATCTCAAAACACCATAGATGACATGTATATATTTCAATTCTGTGGCAATAAAAATATGACCATAATAAAATGATCCGTTTGTAAAAATGGCAATAATTAACTTACAGGTGGTGTTAACAGGAATGAAATATACATGATGTAGCTCTCTGCCACAGCTGCTATGTACTACCTACAGGTATTTCAGTTCTTCCGGCAGTGTAGAAAGAGACATGAGATGATGGGAGCCTCTAATTATGTAGCACCAGTCTATCAAGTTGTCATGAAAATGATGATACCCACAAGTAATTTTCCCTCATGAGTTCAGCCCTTTTGGTGTTTGATGAGAATAGAGGCTACTTGAGAGAAAGAGAGAGTAAGTGGGTTTAAAAGGAAACACATACATTTGTCAGCGTGTACACATAGTTACCCAGGAGGCACACTAACGTAAACACACACAGGGACAATGGAGTACAGGATCTATTGACCAAATATATGAAGCAAAGGAGTCATATTATAATGTGCTGTTTACCCTTCTCCATCAAATTTCACCCTACAAGAAAAGCAGACTTGGGTGGAATTCAGTCTGGACCTAAAATGTGTAGTCAATATAACCACAGTCCAATGTGGTTGTGTCGTGACCAGTAACGGACACACCACTGTAGTAATAATGAAAATAAAACAGAAGCTTCTAGTACATGGGATTACTTTTCTTTCAAATAGGTTGTTAACAATGAGAATATTTTCAATCAAATGATAAAGATCACAACTGTTTGTCTCTCCTACCTCCCTAAAGGTGTCTCCTTGACTGGTCTCAACTGATGGCTTGGCTGGTGCACCTGCCTAGTCTGTCAGTTCTGGAGTTTAAAACTGCGGTGAGGACAGAGCTAATAAGTTGGGTGTGTTTTTCAACAGTTTCAACACTGCAGTGAATGCTCACCCCCCCTACAGCCTTACCTGCAGTTAGCCTGCAACCCACAGCCACAGCGCTTTTGCACCACATCGCACCGTTGCCTCTTGTAGAAGTCCTGACACCCCTCCCCCACCCATCGCTTTCACTCACGACCAGGTTCAGAGACAAATGAGGAGACTCCACTTAGGCAAGTCCGCTGGACCAGATGGGGTGAGTCCCCGCTTCCTCAAGGCTTGTGCCCCCCAGCTTTGTGGAGTCTTTCATAAACTGTTATTGATACGTCTGAGTCTGCAGAGGGTCCCAGTGCTGTGGAAGATGTCATGCCTTGTTCCTGCACCAAAGACGCTACGTCCCAGTGGCCCCCAGGATTAGAGGCCAGTGGCACTGACATCCTATGTCATGAAGACCCTGGAAAGACTCATCCTGTGCCAGCTCCAACCTATAGTCAGGCCACATCAGGATCCCTTTCAGTTTTCTTACCAGCCCTGCCCCATCATCTACCTGCTCAATCGTGTCTACGCCCATCTGGACCAGCCGGCGAGCACTGTGAGCACTGCATCATTAAGCCACGTTCAGATCCATATACGGAGCCATGTCTGACTCAACCCTCGAACACAGATGGCCATTTTCCCACAGGATGCTACTGAGGTTTTTGATGTGACGTCACGTTTATATTGGACATGATAGACCACCACTGGTTCCTCACTGGCTGGTTGTGGTTTCTTGAGGGTACTTGTTCTAGCTGCATGTGACTGGCTGCAAAGAGGGTGCTCCACTAAAAGCCTTCTAGTGATTGCTTTGGTTGCTAGCAGATTGCCATGGTAGCTTTTAGTTTTAATGTTTGTCTGCAAATACTACTAACTACACCTCAACAGAAGTAAAACTAGAAATAAAAGGAGGATTCACGTTCAAAGTAAATTTATGCCACTGCAAAAATGTTTCAAAGGGCACGGCTTTTAGTATGATGGCAGACCTTCTTTTCTGGTTTGCAATGCACTTTTCACAGTTGCACTACCTAGAGTAGCTGGAAAGTGTTTATAGACAAATCCTTCATTTCCATTCAAATACCACTGCAGCAAAATCCTATCTAACTAGTGCAAAAATACACAATTTGCCCTTGTGACAGATCATAGCCACTGGGTCATGGACCACTCTCTTGGCCTAGAAGACTGGGACTTTTGCAATCATTTTCTCAGTGATTCCCACCAACTTCCAAGAACCGCTCCCAGCTATTTTGAGAATACTCATTTTTCCTTCACTAGCCACACAGGTCTATAGACTGGTACATTAGACTATCAACGCACCAGTCTCTAGGTCTGTGTGACTAATTATTCAATGTGATTGTCACATATCCAAAATGAGATACAAGTCGAAGTCACATGGTCACATTTGCAAAACCTCAATAGAAAAATAAGTATTTTTTTTTTACACATTTGATGCACCAAACAAGGCCCCCTCAATAAAAAGGTTATTTAGAAAAGTTTTAGAAAATATTTTCAGACTGTCAAAGTTTCAAGAGAGAAAAAGATGACCTGATGCTGTCCACATTCTCTTGTTATGATATTTATGGAACTAACTCTTACTTTTTCTCAAAAACATGTGTGATGCATTTCTGGTCCAGGGTTAGAAATGACCTTCTTCCTGTTCCCAGATATAACCCTGGTCAGGACGTTCTTTGCAGCAGTACCACCTTCCCAACTGTGACAGCAGCTCTGAATAGCAGGATGTCCTGTTTGAAGTACCCCTGACAGACTTTGTCATAGGTCAGGCACCCTGGCATGGTTCACTGGCCATGAGAAGGATGCCCACTGCCACAAAACAAAGAGGCTACACATTCAGTGCCATGAAAAAGTTTTCACCTCTCCTTCACAATTTCTTAGTTTTTCAGATATTTGTCACACACAATTTTATTTATATAGCACCAAATCACAACCACAGTCACCTCAGGTACAGTTAAATGTTTCTGATCATCAAACAAATTCTAATGTACCCTCCACCATTGGTTTGGTGGCCTGGGCAGAAATGTGCTGTTTTCATGTTTCATTGTACATAAATAAAAATTCAACTCAGTTTCAGTATGATTGAAAATGAAATGATAAAGACTGTTTCAGCAATAGAATAATACCATAAATAGCTGCAGAAACGTACCACTTAACCTCCCTTGTCCCTAACAGTGGACAAAAATTAATTAATGGGTCTTAGGAAGTTGAATCCAATTCTGATTTCCTGATTGTAAGCTAAAGTCACCAGCGGCCATTAACTATCATTAGCAGTACAAGGACTGACTAGGGAAAGAAGTTGTGGAACAAGTCTGAATCACCTTCCATAACTTGCTGAGAACGTATTGGTACCAGATACCACGGGATCTTTTTCATTTATTCACAGAGACCATGCTGGGTGATGCAAAGGACCAACATTAAAGAGGATGGTCATAATGTCTAGCTGATCAATATAATATCGATTCAATAAAAAGAGACAACTTGGACATAGTGATAGGATTTAGGATGAGGATCCCTAGCCAAGACTCACACGTGGCTTGACAGGCAGCCGGAGCGCAGGACCACACAGCGCACCAGCCTCTGGTGGAGGTGAGGCCGGTGTTCTGAGAAACCGTTCTACAAATCGTCCTACCCATATTATAATTTGATGGTGACTTCTGACTAAACCCAACCCTAACCATAACAAATATTCACAATGGGTTAAAAAATGAAGTAAATTTGGGTTTTGTATTGTGTGCAAGTCCAGCGTATGTGCAGAAACAACAGATAGGACGGTTTATGAGGTAGGATGGACTCCCAGAACACCAGTCTGGCCGGCACGCTGACCTCAGGCTTAGCAGGACTCTCGTATGCTTCGACCTCCGTCTCCGGCAGGTGAGATCCCTCACGTATACGTGGCCGCCATCTCGACCACCATTTGGGCCAGCTCTTCCCCTGGCTTGCCCAGTACTGGGTCGGCCGTGCCCCATTCTGGGTTTCGGCACCACTGTAAAATACGCACGACAGACCCGACCACTTGGAAGGATGATAAAGGTGTTGTCATTACTAAGTGATGTGAGTGCCTTCCTCTCTTCCATGCTGATGTTCGATGCTGGGGGCATTTTAATATATTACTTCTCTTTCTTTATAAACCTCAAATATATACCCATTTCAATTATTTATTTTTACCAGTGAAACCAATATAACATCTCCACATTCACAAATATACATTTCTGACATTCAAAAACAAAACAAAAACAAATCAGCGACCAATATAGCCACCTTTCTTTGCAAGGACATTCAAAAGCCTGCCATCAATGGATTCTGTCAGTGTTTTGATCTGTTCACCATCTCACATTTGATGATGGACCACAGGTTCTCAATGGGGTTCAGATCAGGTGAACAAGGAGGCCATGTCATTAGTTTTTCTTCTTTTATACCCTTTCTTGCCAGCCATGCTGTGGAGTACTTGGACGCGTGTGATGGAGCATTGTCCTGCATGAAAGTCATGTTTTTCTTGAAGGATGCAGACTTCTTCCTGTACCACTGCTTGAAGAAGGTGTCTTCCAGAAACTGGCAGTAGGACTGGGAGTTGAGCTTGACTCCATCCTCAACCCGAAAAGGCCCCACAAGCTCATCTTTGATGATACCAGCCCAAACCAGTACTCCACCTCCACCTTGCTGGCGTCTGAGTCGGACTGGAGCTCTCTGCCCTTTACCAATCCAGCCACGGGCCCATCCATCTGGCCCATCAAGACTCACTCTCATTTCATCAGTCTATAAAACCTTAGAAAAATCAGTCTTGAGATATTTCTTGGCCCAGTCTTGACGTTTCAGCTTGTGTGTCTTGTTCAGTGGTGGTCGTCTTTCAGCCTTTCTTACCTTGGCCATGTCTCTGAGTATTGCACACCTTGTGCTTTTGGGCACTCCAGTGATGTTGCAGCTCTGAAATATGGCCAAACTGGTGGCAAGTGGCATCTTGGCAGCTGCACGCTTGACTTTTCTCAGTTCATGGGCAGTTATTTTGCGCCTTGGTTTAGGTTTAGGTGATGTGTAAACCAGCAATTTATCTCATCACAATACTAATGATTTACTGGTCTGAGTCTATTATCCCTCTATTTTTTTAATGGTCAATGGTCAAAATGAAATAGAATATTTTAATATGCAGCAACTTTGAGACTGTAGAAAGAACAGAGACAGGACTCTGTACTCTAATGTGGTATATAAGATAGAGATTGCATTTGGCTAAGCTTCTGCATGATTTGATGCAGATTTTTCTTCAACAGCAACACACTTATCTGCTCTAGAAAGATTTATTTTTTGGATGACGGGTGATAAAATCAAGTGAATGGAGCACACCCAGTTTGATGTTCTATCCCTTGGCAACAATTTAACACACAAAGCTTCCCATTGATGTACTTTTGTTGGCCAACTTGGCAGGCAAGAGCTCAACTGTGACGCACACACAGACCTAGGGCGTCTTGGACAGTCCACTGCTGGTTGGAGTGGTTGCATATAGCTGCGGCATTGCTATTATTCCAACTTCCTGTCTGGCGTTGCTCCAAAGACGTTCTGAATACCTGTCAGCTGTCACACATGAGCCTAATGAGAACCACAACAATACTCGGCCTGGATCTACTGTAAAGCTTAGTCTATTAAGATGTCACGTCTTCCTGTTATGCCATTACTGTGGAATGGCACTTAAATACCAGCTATCATCAGGCTAGGAGGCACTGTGCTAATTTTTTCACGTGCCCGTCGTACATTGCAAACAGTCCAGCAGTTTACTTTTTGCCTCCCATAGAGCCACTTTCCTCAAACTTCTCTCCTACTTTGTTCGGGAAGTTAAAAGCTGACCTGATTTTATTTTGGCTCCACAATGCAACACCTGCAAACTGAAGGAGATGATTCATCTCTGTATCTGGCGCTGCCTAGATATCTGTGACTGTGTGTGCAGTCGTTGTATTTTCATATGTGCCATTATCTCCAGTGGGTACGGACCACATAAATCAGGCCTCATTCTTAATGCAAGTGACAGAAAATCCAAACAAAGCCTCAAGTCTCTGCTTCCAAAGCGTCTTTCTGTCACTTGCCAGGAATCCAGATGGTACAACTCTATACATCACAGCATAATGCTCTTTCATTGTACACAGACTTGTTTGACATGATGTGTGGCTCTTTTGTGAAGAGCTGTCACAAAAGTACATTCACTGAGTTCAAAACCTCTGACTCTCACAGACACCACTCCCTGTCTCCCATCTTAAAACCAGAGGATATAACAGTGTCACTGTTCTTTGCTTGTGGCTACAGAGAGGCACACTGGTTGGTAAAAAGGCATTACATTAATTTTGCATCCTCCATTCAGAAATACAAATAGTTCTGTAATGACTCGTTCAACCCAGAGGCAAAGTACATGCACAAAAAAGAAAAGCCCTTCATAACTGATAAGGAAGGAACTGATGAAGGGCTTTTTCTTAGAATTCCCATGCTGCATATGATATGACATGCACTATAAGCATGCGATTGTTCATTCATTGCAAGTATTGAGAATCAAAGCTTATTAGAAGCTAAATGAAGCTATTTTTTTTCCAGGGTAGCTAAACCCAGAATTCCCTGAATTTCAGAATGTAGGATGTTCTACCAGGGCTTTCAAAATTATATTTTAAAAGGACTCCAGCAGGAATTCTTTAGGAGAACCTAAAAGAAGGACGTGTTAATAGTATAAATAGACTATGCAATATCGTGATTTTCATATTAAAAACCAAATATCTCCACACATCACTGAAAGTGACAGCACATAAGAAATGTGCCAATTCAAAAGTAATATGCATTAATTTAACTTTCTGATTTAACTGCTCGTTAACTGAAGGTGCTGAAAGGATGCTGGGTCCACTTTAATCCCTGGTTACATCCTTCTTTCTTTGTCTAGTGCACACAAGTGAAAATGACAGATTCATAAGCTATTCTATAATGATGTAGCTTTCAGTATTACCTTCACCTATCAGGGTAACCTTTTTCTTGCCCAGAACTTCGTGTGCCTTGCACTAGTTGTCATGGTCCGGGGTGTGTGGCTGGAATTTTCCATCAGTTCTTCCTGAGTCTAGCTGGTATCCGCCCCTGGGCAGTTAAGCCAGAGTGATTTAAGCCTCACGCTGACATTCATTCACTGCCAGTTTGTCACTGCCATGCTAACATTGCTTTCTTATGCCACAGTTCCTGAACTCACCTTGTCATAAACCTCCAGCTTAAGCTTCTTTCTGGAACTCAGGATACCAAGCCTCCATCTTGGAAATCACTCAGTGCATCACCTGCCTACCCTCCTGTCATGAACCTCTGGATCTCAGGTCAGCCTTTCCACAGCTCACTCTGGGTTTGTGTTACTCCCCTCTCATCGCTCCCTTTCTCCTCCTGCAAGTAAGAAGTGTTATATAATATACTTGCCAACTTCAGAGCTCCTCTCCATTGTGTTCTCTCCTCTGTCTGACTGCTTAACTGGCCCTTCTAGTCTGCAACTTTGGCCCAATTCCCCCTTTTTTTTAGATCCACTTCCACCTAGCCATGTTACCCAGGGCTCACCACTTCAAGTTCTGTGCTTTGTTGCCCTTTGTCCTTGTCACGCTTTTAAGTTTAATTAATAAACATTTTAAAACAACTTGCTGTCTCTGCTCTGGGTTGATGTGTCAGCACAGCGACAGAGTGAGATGAGGGCAGGTGATCCCTAAAGCGAGGAAATAAAATAAGAGGAACCTACCCAAAGCTCAAAGATGATTGGTCAATGGGACTCAGACTGCAAGCAGACTTCAAATTATTTACATTTTTATATGAAGCACCTGAATACCTACTGTAAAGGCACAGACAGCAACAAAGCTGTTCGTCACCTCTGTACTGCAGAAGTGAAAAACTGCAACAAGAAGATCTCAGACTGTGTAGAAATGTGTGGCCATTGAGGATTTATGCTCTGATGTGAAGGTTTTACACGTGGGTGTAACCAGAAATGTTTATTGTGACCACATTTTAAATAATTTCAAAACCCTGTGTTGCTTATGGATGCAATTAAGACTCTCTCAAGCACATTTCATTGATTAAAACTTTATGTGATGTTACTGGGAACTCAAACATGTAAACACTAGGGCTGAGATAAATATTTAGGCATTAAATAATGGATCAAGTGTGCTTTCTGACATCTTAATGTGCTCATAAAAATGATTTTAACATTTGAACTCAATTACTGTTGCAACAGAAAACAACTTTTTCTCTTGATTTACACAATCTGTAAGAAAGGCATTTTAATGCCTCAGAGGGTGTGTTTTCAAGTCTTATTCCAAGACAGACTAGTGGAATGAATGAATGAATATGTTTGGTTATAGTAAATGTCTTGTGGAAAACCCTGGACAACCACAAGGAGCATAATAGGAGTTGCGTGGAGAATCGGGGGAAACACTGGCAACTGGTTGTAGTTGAAAACAATCAGGAGCTACACTGGGTTTGGTGCTGAGAGTCACAGAGGCAATGGGTCAGCAACACAGAAGAAAAGAGGTTAACGGAGAAGAAGATGGACCAGGGATGAAAAGAAAATTAGTGGGAGCTTACTTGCAACGAATAGAAGCAGAGGCTGGCCAAGTTTGCAGGATGGCAGAAGGGCAGGCAGGTGAGGCAAAGAGCAGCCTACTCCTGATGGCGAGTCAAGGTAACAGTAAAATGCTTCATAGTACTATGGGGTATTTTATAAATCCAAGAAATGTCAGAAAATGTCCAAGTCATTGCTTTATTGTGAACATGACAATGTTAGATTTTCTAAGACAGAGAAATACATCTAAAATAATCCGATATACTCCATTAAACTGATTTTTTCCAAAATTTGTAACAATTTGTCTGAAATAGATGTAAGAGAAATTGCTTGATTTGATTCACAAACGTATTCTTTTTCGTGTGGACTGAATGCAATCTAACCAAATTTTCTGCCCCTAATTAGTTCACTATAGGGACACAGTGAGTGTGAAGAGGTTAACAAACTACATGTACCAAGTTAAATGCAAATAAGAGTCACAAACATTAACAATGCTGAAAAAGGCAAATTAATAGAAAGTCTGTTTCTATGTCTTCAGTCCTCTTTTACATGTGCAAATCTTACAGAGTAAAAATACATCATTGGAGAATTCTGTATCACCTGTACTGAACCCTATTTCTGCATGCCTACAGCATATATGAGATGAACAGGATTGTACATGCATCAGAAAGAAACACAGCAGCTATGGAGGAGATGGAGATTTTCCTGGACATTCCAGGAGGTCAAATGAACAACACACAGTGGCTGATACAGTATCATGCACTGTACATGCAGCAGACAAAGAGTTCCTCTGTATGCCACTTGCCACTGCATTTGACTTGCATGCTCTGTCTTCCGCTGACAGCACCCTCATTAACATGCTGACAAATTGTATTGTCAGCCTGGTGGAAGCCAAAAATCCTGTCTCGTTATGACTGATTACTGTTACAGCAAAAAAAAAAAAAAAAAAAAAATATTTGCTTAACTGCTCATGACAGCATTCTGTATGTGGAGTAATTCTTCTTCATTTTAACAAGAGATAAATCAGTATGCATGGATGTGCTTAGGGTGGAGTAATGCTGCTGGAGGAAACAGGGTGGTGGTGGTTCGGATTTCTTTTGCCCCATTTGTTGTTTTTCACTTATTTCCCCTGCGGGTCAAACAGAGAAAGTCAAAAAGGCATGCCCTTGTAATAACACAGCTAATATATCCTGGTGAAAAATAATACTCACTACGCGTCACTGACTCAGCCCGTCCCAGGCTTAGACAGGGATGAACCAATTCAGGGTCATTAATCACTTGTATGAATGTGAGTGACTTTGATTGGTGCATAACTGGAGCAATTGTAAGAGTATCTCTCTCCACATCTTCTTCTTAAAGGTAGGAGAGATTTTGTAAAATTTTTGGCCACCTCCATTCACCCACAATATCTTCTACTTTACCTTCAATTCATCTGTCCCTTCTTCATCTCAGTACAACAACCCAGGGCTGGCCACCAATAAAACAACGTGTACTATAACTAGAAAAAATTTGCATTTCCTGCGAAAATGCTGTGTGGATGCCTTAACGCTGAAGATTTCTGCTGAAAAAAGCTGAAAAAGTATAAAGTTGAAAAAAACATTGCCCCTGACCTGGCCTTTCAGGTCTCAAGGCAGCTACTCATCTTACTGCGCCAAACTCATTCGCACAAAGAATTGGTGGGGAATCTGACAATTTTGCTGAAATGAGCAGAAGCTGCTGAGAATTGTGCTGATAAGAGGTGAAAAGGCTGAAAATTTTGCAGAAGAGGTGAATCAGCAGAATTTCTGCTCAAAGGAGGTTTTTTCTTAAAACAGCTGAGATTTATGCTGATAAGAGGTGAAAAGGCTGAAAATTTTTGCAGCAGAGATGAATAAGCAGAATTTGGGCTGAAAAGAGGTGAAAATTCTGTTCTTTCTGCTGAAAAGAGTTCAATCAGCAGAATTTCTGCTGAAAAGAGGTGAATGAGCAGAATTCTGCTGAAAAGAGCAGAAGCTGCTGAGAATTATGCTGATAAGAGGTAAAATGGTTGAAGATTTGGCAGAAAAGAGGTAAATCAGCAGAATTTCATCTCATACTCATCTCACTGAGCCAAACTGGTTCTCATATACCTGAAAAAGGTGAAAAAGCTGAAAAGTCTTATTAAAAACAGCAGAAGAGGCTGAGAAAACACTGAACTTTCTGGTGAAAAGAGGCAGAACAACCTGGTTCTGCTCAATTTCAGTCCACCAATCAGAGGTACTGCTTCTGTCTGCTTCATCAGGCTGTGTACTTGTATGTATTTCTGCCATGGACTGTTAACAAGAATCTGAGGTCCATATTAGAAAAGCTGGTAAAATCATAAAAGTTTGCAGAATTGTAATAAATGATCAATATGTCTGCGATAGTGTATTAATTTGTAGTGAAAAAAACATATGGACAAGGTGTAATTGAACCCACGACCTTTGGGCTTCAGACCCGTGTCATTACCAACTGCGCCACTGGCAAAGAGAGTGGGTGCCTGGAAAACAGGGTGATGAGCAGTCAGAATTAGATCGCGGTAAGAGGCGAAAAACGCCGTTTTTTGGAGTTACAAAACGTCGTGTAACTCAAAAACTAGGTGACATAGACGCATAATTCTTGCACTGGGTGAATCAGCAGACTTTGGTGAACTTTCACTGCGATTTTCATAGCGCTATGTACCTCCGTCGCGGAGTTATGACAAGAGAAGAAACGGCTTCATTTTTGGAGTTTGAAAACTGAGAGGAGGACAGATTTCCACCCCTCAAACAAATGTAATTTATGGCTCAACGGTAAGATGACTGTAAAAACTGCTGTAAAAACCAATACATACAGCAGTGTCTGAAGATGTATTGGCACAAGCCTCATGTCTTAACTTTGCTTTGTTACGGAGATATGACGATTTGAAAATGCCTCTCATTATAGAAATCCAGCGCTGGTTTTAAACAAACTCTCCATTGACTTTCTATGGAGAGTTTTAAAACTTTGTGTTGCTCTGAGGCGATTTGATAAAAATCTGTAACTTCCACAACAGTGACAGTGACATTTTCTGAAAGCCAGCAGAAATACCTACGTTTTGATGTATAATTTGAGGAGGTTGAGTGAAAATTGAGTGAGTAGCAAGAAGTTGTTCAGACATGAAGAGAAAACTGAAAAAGGACCAGCACACACTCTGAGTTAATTGCATAGCAACCATAGCAACGCATATATTTTCTGAAAAATCACAATTTTGCAACTGAAAACTTAAAGAGGGATAAGATTAAAACGGTAGAAGATCTGAAAAAGCTGAATCATACAGGAATAGCCCAATCATTTGAGAACATTTTAAAGTTTGAATGGAGTTTCTAGGTGAAAGTATGAGGAAGTAGTTAAGTTTGAAAAACAAGCAAGTTTTAGCAGAATTGTGGAAGTTTCCCATTCATTTCAATGGGACAAAAAAAAGGAAAAAAATGTAATATTTTAAAACGTATAATAGTAATAAACACCAAAAGATATAGCTGGAATTAGGAGAAATAGCAGAACAGTTTAGAGTTTGAACGGAGAAAATCGGCTGAAAACTGAGGGAGTAGTTAAGTGCCGAAAAACGCGGAGCAACATGAAGAATAAAGTTTAGAGAGAAACAGGAACTCAATAGTGTGGATGCCCACACAATTACCATAAGCTCTCTTTAAGAAGAGCACTGAATGTAATCTGAAATCGAACATACTCCAGACACTGTAGCCAGATGTCTGTTTAAGCACACAGTTCCCCAAGTCTGCCCCAGATTAATCTGGTGGAAATAAACCCTCTCCCTGTGGGGAGAGGAGCTCCAGGTGCACACACACATGCAAACTCACACTTCCAAAGTGGTTTGATATCACTCCCGCCCGGCCCTCTGGGCACACTGCACACCAACCACACAAGAGACCAAGGGACAGCGTGGAAGGAAAAACTGACTGCGAGATGGAGTGAGGTCATTACAGTTAGATAATATTACATTCAGGCTTTTCATACCTTCAATGGTTTCCAGGAAATCTCAATAGTTTTAGATAAAGGCACATTACAAAGGTCCTAAAGGTATCCAACATTTCACAAGCATTATATCTTCTTTCAGCTCAAAGTGCTTGTAGTGGTTGCTTTATGAATGCATCTTGATAGCATCATTTAATAATCTTTTCGCATTTATCAGACTGGGAAAGTTCACTAAAATGAATCTGATCATTTCTTCTCTTTAATATTTATTGATCATTATTTTGGCAGAAGGGCTGTGATAAACCAAAGCAAGAGCTCTATAAGACCTCTGTGTCATGGTCCTGGGTCTGCAGAGTTTTGAGTTTACTAGACTTTGATGTCTCTTTGTAGTCTTAGGTTATTTATTGTCACAGTGAATTTTGAGTATTTAGCTCTTGGTTTGAATTAATTTTCATTTGAATTTAGCCACGGTTTACTTAGTATAGTTGCCCCCATTATTTTTCCAAGTTTTACTTCCTTTGTCTCATCATCCCTTGATTGTTTGAACCTGATTATTTATTCACTTGTTCCCATTCCTCTCATCAGCCCTTGTGATTTTAGTGACTCTTTCTTTGTCGTTGTTGTGTCATATTCTTGTATTTGCTTTTAATTAAAGCTTCTAATTTGCTGTTTCTTTCATTTGGATTTTTGAGTTCTGGATCGTGCCTTCAACCAAAACTAAAGGTTCACTTTATGTTTTCGTCAGTCTATTTTTTGGTGCCTGCATTTGATTCCTTTCTTTCTGCATATCATGGCACTCTGAAGATAAAGGTTATTTCCAGATCCATACATCCTCCTCTACTTTGAATTGTCCATTGCAGAGTAGCCTAAGCCCAAGCCACCTACAGTGTATTAAAATTAGAACTGACAGCCAAGAGATATCTCTCCAGCATGTTCTGGGTCTACCCTCGGACATACCTGGAATACCTTAGGCATCCTTGTCAGATGCCTAAACCACGTCAACTGGCTCTTTTCAATTGGCCCGTTCATCTGGTTTGGAGGTTACCGCCTTCGAAAGCACCATACAATGGAAGAATGGAAAATGGTTCATTCAGACTCAGTATCTCCAGCCTCTCTGGGAAAGCTGTTGAGGTTCTGCTGGAGGTGGGAGTTTGGGGCCTGTGCCAGGCACTCTCAGTGCACCTTCGCTATACTTTCAGGTGTAGCAGGCCTGTCGAGCATTGTTCCCTCTCACCTGATCAGTTGACAGCGCAAATCATTTCTTCACCTGTGCCCAGATGATACATTCACAAAATCAATCATCAATCTGCAACATAGAGTGTCAGGTTAAGATCAGCCTGTTCCTGCCATTGGTGTCCCTTCAGGTTTTAGTGAAACCCAGTGACTCTGAGAAGGCTGGGTACTCTGAACTGTCACCAAAGGTAAAGGGAGACAACTCTCTTGTGCACTGGTAAAATCCCATTTGTACAGGCATCAAGCTGAGAGCATGCAAGTTTGTGCCCAGGTCTAGAAGACAAAAAAGATAACACTTTATAAAGTTAAGTGTAAAAGTGACAAAAATTTAAGACCTTGACTGATATATTTAAATGCATGCAATATGCCTTTACAAACATTGGAGAGAGAATGGGTTACTCTCAAAAACTCATGGAAGGGCAGTGTTGCAACAAGCCAGCTTGTGAAATGTCTGACCCGGTTACTGCAGAATTCTAAACCTCACCTGGCATTAACATCAGCATAAAAATTGGGTGTTGGGAGCTTCATGATTTGGGTTTCTGTGGTGAAGCAGTACCTGTACAGTAAAGATGTAATATGTGGGTGGCACCGTACTTCTGTCCATAAAGTCTAGCTTTTAGGTGACATTGCCTTCCACTGCACCACCATGCACCCTTAGGATCCAGGAAACAATTGCAATATTAAAAATAGACAAACACCCTGTTTTTGAAACAAAAGACCAGGTGTGATCTTAACTTTCACTTTATTTATTTATTTATTTTTAAATAAAGGCTAGGGCAGTCCAATCAGATTTAGTATGTTTATGATGATCATTAAGGTGATCATTGTTGCAGGAGAAAATGACTCAAGAATGTATGTTTCTGCTGTATAGAAGCCAGGAAGTATTTAATGCCAAGTGTAAAAGTGTGCTTTTTGTTTATATCTAATTGCTTCACTGCAGTAGTATATGCTTAAGTTAACCAGCAGCCTGTTTACTGTTGTAAATGCTTCCTCACTTTCCACTAGCCCCTGCTGGTCTCCCAGGGAGACGCATGGCATATTAGGAATGATGAAGCCATGGCAGATGGGCACACTCACTTTCCGTGCCCACTTGCCTTATTCATCTCACAGGCTGGTGAGGCAAAGAATCATTATCAACTAATTGGCTTCTTCTCCTAGGGTGTACAGCCAGATCTATACTCTGAGAGAGAGTGAAGGAAAACATGGTCAAAGTGAGAGATGGGAAGAGAAGTAGCATGGGATCATGTCGTCTGCCTGTGGTTCAGGTAATCAGTTGGAGCACAGCCCTGTGACCTGCTGTCTGCACACTGCTGAGCCTAGGGAGGCTGTTGTCTTTAGGCTGCCATGCTTTACAAAGCTACTATCCATCTAATGTGACACTGAATTAAATGCCTGTGATTTATTTGAAGGGCTCCATCTTACAACTTCACACTGGGATGTTAAAGGCAGTCATTAATCTTCAGGAATCACTTATCTGAAATGTCTAATTAATAATTGTCAGAATCAATAAAAGGATGAATGCGTCATCAGAGTCACATATGACCACTATAATGGGCTTGGTTCATCATCAACTCCGGCTGTGAGAGTCTGTGGAAATAGTCACCATTATCACTGATGACAGCACCGCCTGTACTAATGGCTACTTCGCTTATCTGGACTGCAGGTGTGCAATTGTTCAGGAAGGGTTCCAGTAACAAACAGTGAAAAGCTAAAACCATTTTGGAACAAAAGCCCAGCTGAGGGACAAATAAGATGAGACAATGTGCTGGTGTGTTTAGAACTGGCTCTGCATCTACCAGCAAATAATGTGCAAGCATAAAAACACAGTAACAGAGGAAAGTCTGCAGAATGTACAATAGTGGGGATAAAAATATGACAAAGGAACACAATAATGAAGAAAAACCCTAAATGCTTTTAAGGCTTCTTAAATGGAAAGTTAACACCAGGTCTGCTTCACCCATAACTGACTCCATTAATTCTCATTGCAGGACTTAAATCCTAAACTACAACACTGCAAAGAGAAATTAAAAGCTAAAGAGGCATGGAATAATGGCTGCTTTGTAAACAGTCTCAACATTCGTGAGGTTACCAAATTCCCGTTTAGGCTCAGGGGTAAGAGTGGTGTTGTGGTTAGATACAAAACTCAATGATCAAGTATGGCCTTTTGGTAGGTGAGAGAAGTAGCTGATTATAACTGAAATTAACTGGACACACTGAATTGGACCTCTCAGCTGTGTTTGTGTTGTTTTGGAATTAGCTGACAAATAGTATGGCCTGCTATGTGGTACAGATTCCCGTCACTTCTGGCTCCAGAAAACGAACACATTAATAGCCAAAAGTCAGTGGGTGTTTTCATGGTGGCTACATCTATGTTTTATAAAGTCAGTGGGAAATGCAAAAATATATTATGCCGCTTCAGCCATATTTAAGTTATCCAAGCTGTTTACTTACAGAGAATGTGTTACTTCATTTGTCTGTAAATTATAATGTGCTGAGTGACATGCTTTCTGGTTTTCAAACTAGAATATTGCTCGTGGCTCGAGCTTGCATTGGGAATTTTTTTGCCAGTAGTCCAGTGAAATACAAGACAGCTAAGAGTTCTAATCTAAAAACCCAAAGTGACCTAAGGGATAGAAGGAATCTTGGCATTCCTCTCACTTTTATACACTGTTCTCCTTGCTCCCGTCATGATTTACAGTGTTTGATTTACATTCTACTTTGTGCCTGTGGAAATTCATTCTCACGTTCTCATTTCTATCCAGCTTCAAGTTCACAAAAGGTAGGATGAGGAAATTTTAATCGGGAAAACAAAATGCTTTCCTTTTTCCACTGGTGTTGGATAGCGTAATTCATGTTGTTTCAATTATGCATCAAGGTGTTTTAATGATTTTGGAACTGGAAAAAGTTTTCCATAAAAAAAGAAGAAGACATAACTAAAAATGATGGTTACACTGAATGCGACAATTACAATATATTATGGTGTATGTGACACATATCCTGAACAAGCATCCCTATGTGACAAATTGGGAGTGAGAATGATGCCACTTTAAACATATCATATAGATATTTTTGTTTCCTTATATATTTTATATTTTGACTTTGCACATTAACATTAATGCTAAATTTAAGCTAGGTTTAAAACATTTCACCATACAACGCCTATTAAAACCACTAACAGTGATTTAATAGTTTTGTTTGAGAAAGGATTAAACTAAAGCAACATGCTCATATGTGATGGTATTGCATTTTTTTCCTTTTTATGTTCGATGGAGCTGAGCTAGCTGTCCCTCCTGGGCCCTGTTTCAGGAAGCCGGTTAAGTGGAAAAACTGAGTAAGTATACCCTGAGTTAACGAAAACTCTGGGTTTTCGGTTTCACAAAGCGAGTTCAGATGAAGCCTCAGTGAGTCACTATGACGACACACTCCGTGAAGCTAACCTGCCCCCTAGCAGGTTTACTACAACTAACCCTGACTGTCTCCGCCCCTTTGTCGGAAACCTAACAGTAGGAAGTGTCGGACATGGCGTGCCCCTCCTTGAAGAGCCAGTAGATCGTGAAGCCCAAATTCTCCGCAGAGCTCTCCGCCGGGAGAGAGTGATCAGAGCGCGTTTGGACATTTTATCATTTCCTGATGATTTTCTGTGTGAACGTTACCGTTTCTCAGCACAATCTATAAGTTATTTGGATAACATCCTCAGGCCATATATTACACATGTGACACATCGCGGACATTCTCTCAGTTCTGTACATATTATTTGTATTGCACTTCGGTTTTTTGCAAACGGGAGCTTTCTGTATAATATTGGTGACGCTGAGCACGTTTCCAAGGCTACCGTCTGTCGGGCAGTCAGGAATGTTACAGTTGCACTGAAACGTCTCCTGTACTGGTTTGTGGTGTTCCCCGGTCATAGACCCACAAGATTTATCAAAGAGGGATGCCACAAAATTGCAGGTATCAGGATGACCAAAACTTAATTTATGATGTGGTGATACTTGGACTACTACTTAAATTTTACATTTATTTTCACGGTTCCCAGGCGTGATTGGCTATACAGATGGCACTCACATTCCAATCATTGCTCCTTCAGTAAATGAAGGAGACTATTCAATTCAATTCAATTCAATTCAATTTTATTTATATAGCGCCAAATCACAACAAAAGTCGCCTCAAGGCGCTTCATAGATACAGAGAAAAACCCAACAATCATATGACCCCCTATGAGCAAGCACTTTGGCGACAGTGGGAAGGAAAAACTCCCTTTTAACAGGAAGAAACCTCCGGCAGAACCAGGCTCAGGGAGGGGCGGCCATCTGCTGCGACCGGTTGGGGTGAGAGAAGGAAGACAGGATAAAGACATGCTGTGGAAGAGAGACAGAGGTTAATAACAGATATGATTCAATGCAGAGAGGTCTAGTAATACATAGTGAGTGAGAAAGGTGACTGGAAAGGAAAAACTCAATGCATCATGGGAATCCCCCGGCAGCCTACATCTATTGCAGCATAACAAAGGGAGGATTCAGGGTCACCTGGTCCAGCCCTAACTATATGCTTTAGAAAAAAGGAAAGTTTTAAGCCTAATCTTAAAAGTAGAGATAGTGTCTGTCTCCCGAATCCAAACTGGAAGCTGGTTCCATAGAAGAGGGGCCTGAAAACTGAAGGCTCTGCCTCCCATTCTACTTTTAAATACTCTAGGAACAACAAGTAGGCCTGCAGAGCGAGAGCGGAGCGCTCTAATAGGGTGATATGGTACTACAAGGTCATTAAGATAAGATGGGGCCTGATTATTTAAGACCTTGTATGTGAGGAGCAGGATTTTGAATTCAATTCTGGATTTAACAGGAAGCCAATGAAGGGAAGCCAAAACAGGAGAAATATGCTCTCTCTTTCTAGTCCCTGTCAGGACTCTTGCTGCAGCATTTTGGATTAGCTGAAGGCTTTTCAGTGAGTTTTTTGGACATCCTGATAATAATGAATTACAGTAGTCCAGCCTGGAAGTAATAAATGCATGAACTAGTTTTTCAGCGTCACTCTGAGACAGGATATTTCTAATTTTAGAGATGTTGCGCAAATGGAAGAAAGCAGTCTTACATATTTGTTTAATATGTGCGTTGAAGGACATGTCCTGGTCAAAAATGACTCCAAGGTTCCTCACAGCGTTATTGGAGGCCAAGGTAATGCCATCCAGAGTAAGAATCTGGTTAGATACCATATTTCTAAGATTTTCAGGGCCGAGTACAATAACCTCAGTTTTATCTGAATTAAGAAGCAGAAAGTTAGCGGCCATCCAGGTCTTTATGTCTTTAAGACATTCCTGCAGTTTAACTAATTGGTGTGTGTTATCTGGTTTCATGGACAGATAGAGCTGGGTGTCATCTGCATAGCAGTGAAAATGTATGCTATGTCTTCTAATGATGCTGCCTAAGGGAAGCATGTATAATGTAAACAGAATTGGTCCTAGCACTGAACCCTGTGGAACTCCATAATTAACCTCAGTGTGTGAAGAGGACTCTCCATTTACATGCACGAATTGGAGTCTATTAGATAGATATGATACAAACCACTGCAGTGCAGTACCTGTAATACCTACAGCATGTTCTAATCGCTCTAATAGGATATTATGATCAACAGTATCGAACGCTGCACTGAGGTCTAGCAGGACAAGCACAGAGATGAGTCCACTGTCAGAGGCCATAAGAAGATCATTGTGAACAGGAAGTCTTTCCACAGCATTAATGTGCAGGTACATAGTTCCCTGTAGCATTTCAAACTAACAAATTATTTCATTATAGTAATGGATGCTAATTTGTGTTCTCTGCACTGTGAAGATCATATGTGATGCTGCCAACATTATCACAAATGTGGAAGCCAAGTGGCCAGGCTCTGTCCATGACTCACAAATATTCCGTGAATGTACACTGAGCACAAAATTTGGACATGGTGAGTTGAGAATACTTTAAAATATATAAAGACCAATTGCTTCAGGGACATTTGAACTGAAGTGTATCCTTCTGTCTTAGGAGAGTTCACTGGCTACTTGCTTGGTGATAGGGGGTATCCATGTTTACCCTATTTGCTTACCCCTTACCCTGACCCTGAACCGGGCCCACAGCAGCGATATAATCTGGCTAATTGCAGGACAAGAGCCAGAATTGAAATGACTATCGGAATGCTTAAGGCCCGGTTCCAGTGCCTGCAAAGACTCAGGGTCACCCCAGAAAGGGCATGTGACATTATTGTGGCATGTGTGATTCTTCACAACATTGCCACAATTAGAGGAGAACACTGTCCTTCTGAACCAAACATCAGCAGTGATCCAAACCATGAACATCCTGACCCTCGCACGGACATACAAGATGGAAGCGCAGTCAGAGACACCATATGTCACAATCATTTCCTTTGACCCATCACCTCAACATGTTGAAAGAAGAATAAACAGATTTTTTGTTCAACTGGCTTTATTGGTCGCCTGTGTTTCCTGTACACAAAGTATTAAAAGATGTAAACCTCATAAAGTGTCTCTGTTGCTTCCTCCTCTGTGACAGCTGTCAATGTTTCTTCATTATTTTCCTGTAGTAAAGAAGTTAACAACATTGCTGTTCTACTGTAAACTCATATAATCTGTGGAGTATTACTCACAACTGCATGTTGGTCTGGCTCAACAGGAGGCTGCACCAGATGCAGTACACCATCACCATCAACTGATAGAATATGAGGTTTATACAGGTCACTTATAACTTACAAGGGACCAAATGGCAATTAACAAACATACCAATCACCTTACACTTCATTGTCATTATGCTCTCAAAGACAACCAAGACTGAGGCAAGGCAAAATCAGTAGGAAAGTAACTTCACTACAAAATAATCCATTATGGTAAAGAGTTTATCAAATGAATGAGCAGCACTGCAAAGGTGACTGTGAAGAAAGGATGTATGCACATCATGTATTATTTTGAATTTACCCCCTATGTAGGCACTTGTGTCTTGCGGGGTTATTGACTCAGAGGATGTCCCCGCAGAGATGCCTTCGGCCACAGGGCGCCCACTGTTTTGGCTGAGGGCCAACTGCTCAGCCTCTGTGAGTGGTGGAGGACCCCCACCTGTTTTTCGGGCCTCCGCTTTTTTTCTGTTGGCTATAACGGGGTCACATTTGAGCATACAGAGTAAGCAAATATGTACTTGTAATGTGCTCAGATAATTTCAATAATTTCAATAATTTCAATAATTACAGAAAGAAAATTAATGTAGCCTCTAACTGAAATTGATTTACATAGGACAAACAGACCAAGCACTATGGCTCATAATACAATTACACCTCACCTGTTTGGACTATATTTTTATATTTCATTTTTACTTGCTGCCAGGCACGTTTGGGGCCTGTTGGGTTGCACCTGCGCTCACATCACATCACAAAATAAAATGTATAAAATAACAAATAAAATAACATATGATAAAATAACGTGTTAAATGGGTGGAAATCCCTAGATCAATGTTTATATTAACACTCACGCATTGACTCTGTTGGCTATGTTTTGCCATGCATGCTCCCTTTGTTTTGCAGCTGAGGCTGTGTTACTTTTTTTCTGAGAAATTTGCATGTTATCGGCATATGCTGCCATCAGAATTTCGGCCTCAAGCGCTGTGAAATACATTGACCGCGCCTTCTTTCCCTCCGTCTCCATGGTGACTCGCTTAATCTGTGCTCCGCTTATCAGGGCTTTATGTATCCTCGTCCGCGCGCTTCACTTGGGGTTAAAGCAACTCCGCGTTGATTGAACTAATTGTTATCAGCCTTTCTGAAACCGAATATTCCGAGTTGGACAGTTCGGGGTTACTCAACCCTGAGTATCGTTTTTCACTCTGAGTTTTCTAAACCGGCTTCCTGAAATAGGGCCCTGGTTGCTTGTGCTAAGCTAGCATAAAAGCTTTAAGAAGGCAAGAAATTTCAAGCTAAAAACTTCTCAGCTCAGTATTTAAAACACACAGATTAAAGGTGCGTTGTAGGTTTCATGTTACTTGAAATACCATCTACCCCAACAACAAGTTTTGTTCAAACGAAGCTTCAGTGTCACACTTGGTTCCATATTGTTGGTCACTAAAAATATGTTGAATGCACATTTTATACATATTTCCAGATAACCTTGTTGCTTTAGTACTGTCACGGTTTGCCGGGGCAAGCCGTGTGGAATATGAAATAGGACCCAAAATGCAGACTGCTTAAGTGGAGGATGAGCTTTATTTACAACCGGATAAGAAAAACAAAAGGGGTGGCGAGAAACAGAACGGTAATAACTCTAAACTGGGAAAACTAAACTAAACACGAAACCAGAACACTAACGAGGGTACCTTGCAGGGAGAATGACCAGGAAGCTGGAGGAATAAACACAGAATGGCGGCGAGGAAAATAACGCAGACGAACCAGCAACTACCATGACAGAAGACACAACTTAAATACACCCAGAGAACACAGGGAGATTACACGCAGGTGGGGAACACAGCTGGGAGTGATTATCATGACGAGACTAGGGAGGCAAACTGAAAACACTCACATAAGACGCAGACCTTCACAATAAAACAGGAAACACATACACGCAATGACATAACACACCAACTTAACACAGACTGGGGGACACAGAACATAGGAACATGAACAAAAGAATACAAACACCCAAGGTAACCAAAACCACAGAATACTAATAGACTAAACATAAACACGGAGTCACAGACTCCGGACCATGACAAGTAATTGATTTTAATCCTAAAACTATGTGCTATCTATTTAGTCCAACAAATCATTCTGTTAATGTTCATGTCCTTATTAATCAAGTCAATCCTAGTGACCTCTAACGAGGTGACTAATGCTCTGCGTTAATGGGCACTTGGGCAATTACTAAAAATTGCTAAAAATACAGCATGTTAGACAAGAACAACTGAGAGGTTTGCTAATACCAATTAATATGAGTGTACCAGAAAGGGAAATACTGTTATTTTCCTCCAGATGTGTGCAAGCTCACTAATACTCGCTGCTCTTACGTAACACTAAAAAAGAAAGTCTCCTGCCAGCAGAGGTATAAGTGGCTTAACCTCGGGACAGGCCAAGTTTAATTTGAGTTTAGAGGTTAAGTGGCTGAAATAGGAGCTTTGTGGTAATCTGTTGAAAGCTTGTTCTTGAAGAGGGAAATGCAAGGTAGCTTTCTCCTCACTCTGATCTATGGCCTAAAAGACTCTGGGAGCCCAGGCACTAGACCACCACTAAAAATCTCTTTCAAAGCAGCCACTGATTGGAGAATCAATCTCTGAAATCATATTTTTGTATCAGGTTCGCACAATCTAATGCAAAGTCTGATTTAGGAATAACGTTATCATTCAATCATTTTAAATGGTGTCTTTGTGTCCTTGTAACATAGAGGCAGATAGCAATGAAAACCACTTCAATTATCATAAAAATGACAAAGATGGAGAATAATTTGCCAAAGTAATACTCCAGCACAAGTGTCAGCAAAAAGTAACAGTAAGCTGTCTACAGGGAGTACCATCTCATCTAAAATCTCTCCTTTAAATGCCTCTATTAGGCCCTGCAGCATCAGAGGTGCAATCTAGACTTTATTTTGATTCTTTTATGGCAAAAGGTCACCGAACGGAGGCCAACAACAATCTTACAGCAATAAGATTGCAAGCATCACTTTCAAAGGTAGAAGCAGAGACATCATGTCAAACGGGGAGCATCGGCACACCCCGAGCATTCGCCCACCAAGATCATTACCTTAATGTGAATGGACATCTGCTTAACGGGTGGGCTGTTACTACATCTTACTTAATCAGAGTGTTCCTCTGGGAAATCATTCCGAGGAGTTAGAGATGCCATCAAACAGGGGTGTCTCCGCCATCCACGAGGCCACTCTATCATCACAGTAATTAGGATTTCAGTGAAAATGACTCGAGTCTTGACAGCTTTCCTAATATTTCACTTCATGAGTGGAAGCAGATACAGAACTAATATAGAGCCCCTATTAATTTCATTTCACATCAGGCTTTCAGTCGATACTCTTAGCTGCAAGATCCTCAGATAAGAGTATCAATGGGCTGTATTTATATTCAGAGTGATTCAGTGTCAAATTTAAATAAAAGAACAAAATGACACCCAGATATATATAGAAGTTGAGACACTGTCTAAATAATGGAAATAAAAACAGAATTTTCATAATCTAATAAATTGAACTGCACTGAAAATTGAATTGACCAGCTTATAGAATAGAATAGAATAGAATAGAATAGAATTCAACTTTATTGTCATTGCACATGCACAGGTACAGGGCAACGAAATGCAGTTTGCATCCATCCAGAAGTGCTTAGTGATATAGATATATTACAATATATATTAGCAATAATATAGATATGTAAGTATATTACAGAAATGGGTCTATTATGTTATAATGTACACGGTATGAAGTATGTTGTGAATATTCTATAACTATAAGTATGTACAGGCTGTAGTGAGTACAAGCTATGTACAGGATATGGACAGGATATAAATATGAAAAACTATACAGAATATGAAATAAATAACTTTACAGGAATCTGAGATATACAGCTATACAGAAATGGGAACTATGCAAGTTGTAAACAGTTGTAGGGTTAAAAATTATCGTATGTACAGAATGATTGTTTACACAGGGCTATACAGTAGTGCAGTTAAGGTAAGTGAGGGTGTGGATAATTTCTACAGAGGCTATATAAAGTGCTAGTTACATTAGTTACATCAAACTACAAAAGCAAAGTCATGTCTTTCTCCAAAACCTCACTGATGTCTTCATTATACTACTGCAGGTCTCTGTGTTTGGGTCTTGAACACTCATGTCCTCATTACTTGTTAATCCAAAATGCCGCTGCATGTCTTTTAGCCAGCATGACCACATCACTCTGGTTTTAGCAGGTTTGCACTGGCTCTTTTTTTAAATTTACTTAAAAGTGGCTATTTTAGCAAACTGCACGACTTTTATAAGTGCAAAAGAGCACTTAGATTATCCAGCCAGATGCTCTTAGTGTTGGTTTCAAGCATAGAGGGGGATCAGGCTTTCACAGTTGCAGCCTAGACATTGGAATAACTGGTTGTTTTGTATTGTACTGCAGTCTATATAGTCTTTTATCTACACAGCGTGAGTCCCATCAGCGTTTTTGCTTTTTGTGGTCTTTTCGTTTGAGGTTGTTTTTGTTCAAATGTATTGTATTTATTTGTTTTTATGTTTAATTTGATTGCATTTATTTTATTGATCTATGATTTTATCCTGTTTGTCTTAAACTAACTCCTGAAGCGCTTTGGTTAACCTTGTTGCTTTTGAATGTGCTGTAGAAATAAAATTACATTTTGCATTTTGTCCATAAGTTTTTAAAATGAAGTCAAAAATGTTTTATGTGTATATTTGAAACCAATAACAGGTTATTCATAACATACCCACATCAGGATAACAACTGTCAAATTACACACTAGATGTTGAAGAGCTTAATAGAACTCTTAGACACGTCTTTGGTGAACTGTAAAGAACAACCATATTGAAAAGCTGCTTTATGGCATTTCCAGGTGCTTTTAAATCCCCAGACAGACTGCAAGTGCTAAATCCATTAGCAGCTGAAGTAAGGCTGGACAGAAAAAAGAAAAGGATATGCCTCTGCATGCAGAATGTCCTAAGGCTTCTTTATCTCTTCTTTATCTACCAGCGAGACAGTCCAGTGAGTAAACCATGTCGATGTTTAATCCGTAAATATTTCAGATGAAATACATACTGCATTGTAGGCACTTTCTAGTATTTAAAGGTAATCTTTAAGTTTGTGAAGCATGAAATGTCCTCATATGTAGAGATGGGTATCGAAAACCGGTTCTTGTTGAGAACCGGTTCCCACTGTTTCAATTCCTTGGAATTGTTTGCCATTTTTGCTAACGATTCCCTTATCGATTCCAGTCGCCCTGAAGGATGTCACCACATTGCGGAGCGTCATTTACACAGCGCGTAAGCGGCTCAAACGCTCAAAAGTTTGGTTATACTTTACGAGAACGGATGACAACAGGGCAACTTGCAATACTTGCAAAGTGGATATTTCATTTAAGGGAGGAAACACTACGAATATGCAAAAGCATTTGCTCACAAAACACGCGATAACCTTAAATGAATGTCGTGTTTTTAATTCCGCTCCGGACTCGTGAATCTCAACCCAGCAGCAGCGGTAACGTTTGTACGTCCTCTCCCGTTAATGCCGCAGGTAAATAATCAACTAACAGTGCATATTATGTTAGCGCGATCTGCCTTATTACAAAACCTGCCATTACTGTGCATTTAGGTGACCATGATGAGAGAGACAGACAGAGTCTGGCTGGCTCAGATGCTGGCAGTTCTCGATGCAGTCTACCGGTAGCGTCTCCTTTCAGGCCAGGATAGACGAATGTCACCGAGCAGTGACTGAGTTTGTGGTAAAAGGCTTGCACCCATTTGCCACAGCAGATGCCCCCGATTTTTGGTAAGTGAATGTGTTTAATTGTAGGCAGGGACATTACTGGATATTCTTGTGTAATTGCTACAGAATAATTTATGTTATACTTTGTTATTGCTACAGAAGAATATTTATTTTATTATTTTACATTTACAATTTTTTTTCCTGGGGACCCTTTGACACCCCATGGAAGAGCCATAGGCTGTGGATCTCTTAAGCTCTCACTGTTGGGTTTGTAAGGCCATGTTACTCCTAAATTTCTATCTTGTTCAAAGAGAAGATATAAAACAAAGTTCTAAGCTAATCGACCTTAGTGTTCTCCTTTTTAAAAAGAATCGATAAGAGAATCGATAAAGAATCGAATCGTTAAACAGAATCGAAAATGGAATCGGAATCGTGAAAATTTTATCAATACCCATCCCTACTCATATGTGTTGTCTTCATGTTATCGCACAGAAGTGTTGAGTCTTTAAGAGGCCTCGCTCACATACAGAGGTCATCAGAGCTACCATGCAAGGCAAACTCTCCCCTGATAGCTGCTTAAGTTAGATGAAGTGCCAGAGAGCTGCTCCAGAGGGGAGAAATTAGTGTTTGAAGCATTTTCAATGGACTTGTAGGTGAAGGTTACAGAAATTTTCAGGACGTGGTGGGTAGATATGGTGATAAGTAGAGAAATGCACACAGAAAGATAGTAATGGATTCTGCTAAAAAGTTGCAAATAGCTTGGATAAACACATACTTTAAGAAGAGGGAGGGACAAGGTGATGTACAGGAATGGAGAAAGGTGCACACAGATCATACCGTCTGCATTTTATGCAAAAAAGATGAGAGATCGAACTGGAGGTGTTAAGATTTTCATTGGGTGTGACCAGAATCGACGAGATTAGAGATCAGTACATCAGAGGGACAGCTCAGGTTAAACAGTTTGAGAGGCAAGGCTGAGGAAGAAGAAGAGGGAGAGTGATTATATGGGGAAAACGATGTTGAATATAGAGTTGCCAGGTAGAAGGAACAGAGGAAGAACACAGAGAAGGTTTGTGGATGGAGTGAAGGGGGACAGGCACTGGGGACAAGCCACTGTGTGAAAAACAAACAAACTGTAAAGTGCATTTTACCAGCTGCTTAATTAACAATTTTTTTTTTCATCAAACGTTTTTAGATTTGTCTTAAGACTTGTGTGTGTTTTTATTGTGCTTTTGTTGCTTGTCCATCTACTGCAACAGGAAGAGAGAGTTTCCTGTGGGGATGCATGGACGCCAGAAGAGCAGCACTAAAGTCAAAAAGCACTTTCTAGGAGGTGGACAGAAAGAGAGCTAATCTTTGGGGTAACACTACCCTCTGTTCAGCTGGAAAGTAATGTGCCTTATTCACAAGCTGAATTGAGGACATGCCTGGCATGGAAATTAGGGAAGAAGACACAATCTTTCAGATTTTGTAGGTGGACAGGGAAGAACTTCGACTGAAGCAGCTTCAGTCTTTTTACCCTTTAAATAGGCGTGAAAGACACATCTGTTTCATCTGTTGGGGTCAAGGCTACATTTCCATCTACCCCTTTATCTTATCTTTACTTATGGAGCATTCCTGGGTGGAACTTGCATAAGAGAAGAATTCTAAGGTCAAATTGCATATCAGACCTCATTTGAAACTTAACATCTTCCATTTAATTAAATTATACTCATTTAAGATGTGGTTAAACTCTGACCCTACCCCTGAGTGGTTTGCCAGCAACCTGCTGAATCTCAGGAGGTTAAAATACAGGAAACACTGTCAAACACTGGCGTCAGAGTGCTGCTAAGTTCTGTATACTCGGCCACTGCGTAGCCTGGGAAAATGAAACCACATCTGCCTGTTTGTGGTTTTGTAAGGAGTCACATGTGCTAGTCTGCCTATGCCACATACTACCCTGGAAGTCTTCAAGTAGCAACATCAGCAGTGTTCAACATTTTGTGTGAATACCAAGAAAACATAACGGATAAAGTGACAAACAGACTTCTTCTCTCTGGCCTGTGTTCAGTGACATGGAGCTTTACCAATCTGGTCATACTGACAGCCCCAAAATTGAGATCATCCCATCTAATTGTCTAATTGATTTCTATTCATAGTTCAACAGAAGAAATTTCAGTCACATGTTGCCTTAAATCATATACTAACATGTGGGAGGAAACTTGTATTACCTCTGTAATTACCAAGGAAGTTTTCCTCTACAAACAGAAAAAGTAGGCCTAATCACAGGATGATATCCTCTTTTCCAACCACTGTGTTTGGCTAGTGTTTGTGCCACATACACAGTTGGCGTACAGTTTACAAGTCATCAAACAATTAGACTATGATTGAAAATTCCTTTGGATTCCTAGGCTGAAAAGATATGGCACAAAGAAAGTGGGTCAGAAATACTATTATTAAAAAACATATCATGCCAACACAAAGGCCAAGTGTTGATATTGAGTTCTGTTACCAGAGGAAGCATGCCATAGGAGAGGCATCTCAGCAGTGTGAAGTGTACGAGAAGCTGCGGTAGACATTTCCTGCACACTCAGCACGTTGGATGAACTGCTGTTGCTCCTGCTCTTTGCACATGCAGCCTATTAAACGCTCCCGGTGAATATCTGCTTCACATCAGGATGTGGGGACATAATTACGGTTACCGAGTAAAGGACGGGGGAACAGCAGAGGAGCACAACACTTTGTTTTTTCCACCGCCCCTGTGTGTCAGCATGGAAATGCTTGGTTGCCAGTTCTTCCCACTAAAGCGGGTTTCACTGCATTTGCCCCGAGGAACTCCATCCTGTAACTTTCAGTAATGATGTTTTGTGGGAAATAGGGAACTAATAAATGCTTGTGGGACATTTGAGGCATAGAGCCATAGAATTTACCAGAGTATTGTTTGACTTTAATCTGCAGAAACTGCTCTTATTTGGAAGTATGAATAAATTATACATGATCTAAGTCATATTAGCATGTTAGATTAGTACTTAATTCAGTTTCTACCCGCATGTACTTATTTGTATGAATGTAAAATCAGTAACATGTCTTAGTTCGACTGTAATTCTTAATATTTTGCAACTCTGTAAGTAAGTTACTTCACACCATCATAGTGTTATGTCAATACATAACACTACAAATACACAATATGTTGTTTGCACTGCCACTGCAAAAATACTTTCTTGTTTTTCTGTGGTCTGGCTTCTCTGACTTGCTACGCTGATTTCCTAATGCTAATGCAACTAGCAGTTATGTGTGAGAAATATAAACTATTACTATACGACACCTTTTGTAAACTGAAACATGCTGAAATTAACAGCAACACTTTTCCACATTTAGCTCAAAACCAAACAAAAACATTTTTTCAAGTCGCTTTTTTTTTTTACAAAATTTGGTAAAATATTTACTTATAACTTTTTATATTTAAAACACAATTTTAAATGTTAAATTTAAATGTTAAATATTAAATCTAAATGTTAAATCTAAATGTTACAGAAAACATATATTACCTTTATTGTTATACTGGCGTCTTCAAATATACTACACAAATAGTATTTAACTCACAGCGCTGCAATTTAGAATAGTGTTTTTCTAAGTACTTTTACCTTGCTCTTACATAAATAGTGTAAGAACAAAGTAAAAATATATAGGCAAACAGATACGGCATAATCTGAAAATAAATACTTTTCTGTCTTTTCAAAATAACATTTTAATTCATGTGTTCTAAAACACCTCGATTAATCTAAGACAATTCATGCAACAGCATTTTCCTGTTTGAGCTAGCATAAGCAGTTAGCCATTGTGACTGTATAAACCTAGTTAGTCTTTAAATGTAGCCCAATTTTCTCACCTGAGCTTAAGAAAAGTAACAATAAAAAAGCCAAATGAAGTAAAAAAAATAGTGGCCTTTATGCAAAGTAAAACTAAATGCTAATTATTCACCAACTGCTGATTTTGTCATGATAAATAAACCACTGGTCAGGCTAATTCTCCAGTTGAGCACCATTAAACCGCTGCAAAAGAAGGTCGAACATAATGATGAAGTTCAAGCAGTGCCAGCCAAACCTCATAGCCGCCAGATATCTGTCCATCTGGCAAGGCTACTGTGTAATTAATGGAGCTCAATGAGAGTTGTGTGTGTTTGTGTGTATGTGTGTTGGGGGGATTGCAAATGCAAATGTAGGCTTTTCACACCTTAAATTCCCTAGTGGGCCAGTGAGATGCAAAATTAAGAAGAAAGTCCCAAAGCAATAAATTACACAATCATTATTCTGATCACAGGGCTAGTAGAAACTGCCAACAGTTTTATCTGTACAGACAAATTATTCACTGAAAGAAACCCAACTAAATCCCTTGTGTTGCTATCCCAGCCAGTGTTTACACATGTAATCAGCTTCACAATTAAAAGTCTGAGCTGTTAATTGCCATTCAGTCCAAAAGCAAACTTTCCTTTTGCTCTTCTGGCCAGTGGACCAGCCTTCTCTCACAGTTGGGAGTGCAACACGTGCTGACCTGTTACATCATAGTCCCACTGTCCCCAATGACCTCTCAAGGGTCAACCTGCATTCATGGCACAATGTGACTGTCAACACTCATTCCCCAGCCTGATGGTAGAAGGACCACATAATCAGCGCCGTTGTCACTGAGAGATGCCATTAAGAATGGCTGGCTGAGCGTCTATAGCCAACACATCACTGAGCACATCGGCGCCTGGCTGCTCTGTGACCTCCTGTGAAAGCCGAGGCCCCGAGAGTGATAAATGTGTTAGCTGTTAGCTCAGCTGCATGCTGGCTCGCTGACTGGGCCCATTTGCAGACTTGTTTCAGTGCACCTTGATATGGCAGCCTGAAAGAAAAAACTTGGCACAAGGCATGTGAATTAGGCATTTAGGTTTTTGCAGATAAAAAGGAGTAAAGCTATTAGCAAAGCGTTTTATTCTGAGGAGTAGACAGAAGTGCACAAACTGACACCTTAAAATAAGCATTACAATTTAAACAGCACAGAAAATGTCTCTCTTCTTGTGAAGGGGGGGCATTCGATGAAAGAATTTAGCCTCCTCTGGTGCACATCCACATATAGTTAATAATGGTGTGTGCTTGGATAGCGAGAGTCCCATTTCTGCAATCTCAAGCATTATATCATGTAAGGGATTGTAATTTATCTACCAACTAGAGTGCAAGCCTTAAGCAAAACTCATCAGTTAGAGCTCAATTAATCAATATGGCTGTGAATGTAATCTGGAACACATTCAAATAAATATGCAAGGCCATATTTTCTCAAACATGGAGAAATAAATATTGTGTGATATGTTGTACTCCCTCCCTTGTTACTCTTTTAACAGAAATGCTGGGAAAAACATGACCAGGGCTGCCAATTTGTCAAAAGCACACTCAACCCAATACTAAACTAATATCAAAAAAGATTTTTTAAATTAGAAACATCATGTGCAGGGTACATTTTCCAAACATAATCTGTTTTTTAAAGGAGACATGTGACACATTAAAAATAAAGCTTAGGTCCAAAATATTTTCTTGATTAACGTGCAAAAAAGAGATTTCATTTAAATGTTTTTACTTCTTATGTATTTTTATCTTGAAGATATCAAACCGTATGCTTTCTCTGAAATAATTTTAAAAGATGTTACAGACAACGCCCACTTGTCAGCCAATCAACACTTGTCAGATGCATCACTTTGATGCAGTCAGGATTTTGGAAACATGTCTGCAGCGGGTGAAAATTCCTCTCTCCGTACGCAGACGGACACATTTCCGGGACCATAAATTCCGCTTCAGGTGGGCAGAGCCGACACAGTGAGCGACAAAGAGGAACCATTGCAAACAGTGATGCATTTAGGCAAAGAATATCCAGGTATAGTGGTGAAAATTGCCTTTTAGTCATTATTCAAGTTGCCTCTTCAGCATTAGTTAATATAAAAATGCTGTTTGTTTTTTTTACATCAACTAATGTTTTATTGGTCATCACAGTTGTTACTTTAGCAAACTGGCTACCTATATACAGACATTTAAATGTAGTCAGGCATCAAAATGTGCTAAATAAATTATTTTGGGGGAAAATAATTCAAACATGAAGCATGAAATTGTCTGAATATAATAACCTTTTTGTTTTAAAAGTAAAGTCAGTTTATTTAAAAGTTATTGAAAACAACAGAAGGATCCTTTAAAGGGAAAAACCTTAAAAAACCTCAAAAAACCCCCAAAAGAACTCTTTGGTGTTCTTCTGGACAAGCTGGAAGAGGTGGCTGGGGAGTGGGAGATCTGGGCTTCTCTGCTTATGCTGCTGCCCCAGCGACCCAGCCCTGGATAAGCGGAAGAAGATGGATGGGTGGATTTTCAAAGCACCTTCAAAAGGTGTGTTTGTTGTGTTAACTAATTAAGAGTGGAAAGAAAACGTCACAGTCATGAAGTGCTCATTAAAATGTATTTAAATTAAGCATACTGATGATGCACCTGCATCATAAGTCATGACACACTGCTCCCCCTACATAAGCTGCCTTTAAAAGTATAAAGTAGCAGTATTAGTGCTACTGGCCCTGTATTTACTTGACATTGTATCAATAGCATATTCTGGACTATTACACTGCTAGCGATAGCCAGCAACCAGTCTCCAGCTGGTTGTTGAATAAGCATTTTTCCCTAGTATGGGGGTTGTGTGATTGAAGTCTTAGTGAGCTGAGCAATTTAAGAGTCCTAATTTTGTGTTTTGTGGTGCAGGTGCAGAAAAGATACAACAAGTGCCTGTTAGGTTGGACCCTGTGCTGTGCTGTGTTTTCTCTGGTTTACTGTAGGGTCTTTAAATTACAGTATAAAGCTCCTTACTGCAAATGTAAATAAAACTGAATTGAATTGAATTGCTCCCAGCACAGTTCCACTGTACCATTCATGCATACTACAAGTCTCTGAAACTGGAGAGATCTGATAATCGTAAGGATCCTAGCTGATAATTTTCATACTTACTTATTATATTCCTCTAGATAATTAAACGACTCTTTACTGTGAGTGGACAAGTGGACTCAGGTCACCAGCAAATCACTTAAGGGTAGAATTAGGAATGGGTTACATTTCGGTCACAAGCATTTTAGAAGAGGTTTAAACGTCGAATGTAGATAAAACATACTAATTCAGATGTAGCTCTACATTTGTGACCATGTAACATTCATTTATAATCTGTTCTGAAAGTAAGTGTAGCGCTGGGTGAAGGAAGTGCTTTCACTGCATTTAAATTCTGTTTTTTTGTACAAACGAACCAGCAGTCCAGTCTCCTAAGGACAACTTTCAATAACATAACTAGTCAGCTCTCAGCTCTCCTTCCTTTTTGGCTATATATAGTCACATACAAACAGACAAACACAAGCACTCATTTCTGCTTTCTGCACATCACTAAGGAAAAGGTCAACTCAAACTCTGTTCCGTCAAGCTGACTATTCGAACCCATTTAGCTGGTTGGTAGGATAAAGAACAGCAATTAGACTGCTGGGGCAGGCCAGGCTGTTCTCCAGCTGTGTGCAGTGTAATGAGCAGAAATTACTCTGCATGACAAGTTAACATAAAGTGCCTTGTCACTTCTCTTCTGTCAGAGTTGGAGTCTTGGATTGGAGTTTCATTGTTATTTAGCAAATTCCATACTTTTCTATCGTAGTGAACAAACCCTGCCTAATACCCCTTGGCAACCATCTGTTTAACCAAGATTTGATGCAGTTTAGGAATTCCTGCTAAAATATGAACAGTTTCAATGATTAAAAGCACGTGCTATTTTTCCATTCTGGATTAGTGTTACAGTGTGTTAGATAAACGTGCTAAGAAAACACTGTATGAATGTGCACGAGTGGTTGGGTATTCAGTCTTGCTGTCTTGTTTTGGGTTTTTTTGTTTTTTGGGGATCAAAATCAAAATCTACAGACTCAAAAATGATCAGTTTGAGGATTCATGAATGGGTCTTCACTGGTCTATGAGTAACATTATGGGCGGTAACATTAGCTTACTGTCATTCCCACCTGTAGTGGCTCCAGCCCCATCCAGTAGGACCCACATAACTGTTTTAAAATCTCTTCTTAATATTTATTTATACCTTTATTCTCCCTAAGACTCAATTATATATCTTTAACCCATACACACATCCCTTAATATATTTCCAGGATCCTTTAATTCACTTCTTTTTCTCACTTCTCCTTTTCTTTGGTTTTCTGAGAAAGGAAAAGTCTGCTCAAAGGTGCTTTGAAGTAAGCAATTCCCTTTTTGGAAACTATTTTGAATACACTTAGAAACACAATGATTTATTTCAAGTACTACTTGTTGCCAAATTGTACAACTAGATATAACTTCAAACGTCATACAGCTTTAAGGTATTTTAATCAATGTATTTTGTTGTTAGTATACACTTCGTACTCGGAGTCAGCGCACATTTCCTACACTGTGTTCAAACACTGCAGCAGAGCATGAGCACTCAGTGCTGACATGCACTGTTTGCTGAACCTGGTACTCCAGCCAAAGATGCCATCACTTAGTTTATCTGCTATATAGAGTTCCATACACACAGCATGAAACTCTATACAGCATAAACTCAACTTAGCACCAGCAGTTATGGTTTTGTCAGCTGATTGCAACATCCCTCCTTCGTCAAATCGCTGCGTTGCTGCGCTTCAGGGGCATCGGGGAGCTGTTATGCACAAACACAATTTCCCTCATTGGTAGCACGTCCTGCATCACTGATGGTGTAAATACTTTCATCTTCGCTGTCATGGATGAGGAAGGGAAAAATTTAAACCACCGAGCAAAAGAGAAATGGTTTGCTGAGTGAAGCAACAATGGACCCATGAAGAAGTGAAAGTGATACCGTCACAGTTTACATGAAACTGGCGTCTGTTTCAGTCACCCACAACTTCTGCTCTGTTAATGTCAGACTGTTTTTAACCCCTTAATACATAAGCTTTCCTTGTTTATTTTCTTTAATCTTTGTCTTTATTACAGTATTTATTTAGGATTTTGTATTTATTAAGTTTGTGTCGCTTTTATTGGCCAGAACATTAACTATTCCAAGAGGCCTGATATTTGTCGCTGATGCAGTGGTTTCTGATAAAACAGTGTGAAAACGTCATATTTGGATTTGTCTGATTAACAGTATACTGCTTAGAACACAGACCAATAGTTTTGTATGTAGTGTAGTGCTGGCCTTGTTTTTCCTACTCCTCCTCCCTTGGCTCATGTGTGCATGTGTATCCCTGGAGGAACACTTTCTGGTTCCCTCTAGATCCCACGCTAGCACACCCAAAACCCGTCACCATTGTGACCTCCTGTGTGTGCCAGCCAGTGTACACACACACAGGCTCTATTAGTCTGGGGCAGGTTGTTCTGGTAACGCAGCTCAAAGAGCAGCAGCAGCTTCAGTGACAACACCAATGACCTCCAATGGCACGATGAGCAGGATCATCTTCTGTGATGAGAGAAACTTAAAGTGCCGCTAATAAAAGTGGATGTGTGACTTGTGCTACATCTCCTCCTACATGTACTGCTGCCTTTCTAGCAGCGTGGACATCTGTTGCTTCATGGGTTGAAGTCCAAGTTCAAAAATGTAGACATTTTACAGGAGATCAATTAGTTTGTGTTAGTTTGACCGGCAGACATGTGTCGATTCAAATCAAAGGGCATGAGACTGGAAGACTTTTTCCACCACAACACACACCAAAGAACCCAACTAAAAGCAGCTGGCTTCCTTTTATACTCTACCTGATGCAGGTGAACATCTGGAATATCCCAAGTCTGGGGTTAGCAAACCAAATGAAAAAATAATCATCCACACAAGCAAAACATCAAACCACAATCCGACACATGATAACATATACACATAACCACTTAATTAGAAACACTTTAACCACACTCCCCTAACCTGGCACATTGCTCCAGGAGCTCACAAGGAGGTGATTGAGCTGCTTTTACTCTTTAGCTTCACATGCACGATAATGATGAAATGTGAACAGCTCTAAAAGCTTCTTGAAACTGACAAAAAACAAGAGGAAAAAAAGAGCCCTGAATTGTGGAAACAAGGTCTGAAAAGTTAACAATATTCAACATTGAGACTTCATCCAGTTCACACTATTGCTGCTTAACCAGAACAGCTGTTGTGTATTACATATGTGAGATGAGAGGCGCTAATGGCTAGGTTACAGTAATCTGTGTTTTCCCTGGATGCCAATCTCCCATAACACAATGTGCAAAGGCTCTGGCAGATACTGGCAGACCACCACTGTGACTGGCTGTGTTTAATGACTCAAACGAACCATCGCTTTCTTAGACATTTCTTAGAATGATTAACTCCTTGCTAGCAAGGCCATCTCCCCGAGTTGCATGCTTTCACAAAGTCAGGACGAGGATTTCAAGGTTATACTGTGCTCCGTGTAAATCCTGATAAAGCCGCGCTGTATGTGGGAAAATCAAACTGCTGTGTTGTAGGTCAAGGTGAGTCTGTTTGCTATGGCCTTGTTTGCTCTTTTTCTCACATTATGGCTCCCATCGCTCTCTGTCAGACCTAATTAGAAGACCAGTGCAGTTACAAGACATGAGTCAGCCTCAAACAGTCAAGAAGCTGAGAGCAATGAAAGTTGGTACCTCCACTGCACAGGTGGGAAGCAACAAGTATAAATCCTTCGTTATTGTACTTAAGTATAATTTTTGAGTTTTCAGACATTTATAGATGCTACATGGGGTAAACACGGCCCCATCCCACTTATTTTAGGAATGTTGCTGCCATAAATTCAAAATGAACTATACTCATTCTCAGTTTAAAGATCTATATTTTCTTTATTTGACTGTTAATAAAATATGGGTTTATGGAACTTTTAAATCGTCTTTCAGTTTTTTATTTACATTTTACCGTATCCCAACTTTTTGGGGGTCATATAATGTGACCTTTTCATCAGCTATGACAAAGAAAAAGTGCATTCATAAATAACATTTGCTACTATTCATCCACTTCACAAAGAAGGTCAACAAGGAAATACATGTCTTTGAAAAACAGCTTTCTGCCATAATCTGCAATTCATTGGTTATTACCAACTTCCAGTCTACATATATCTTTATTAAATGTAATGCCTATGTTTATTTGATCGCTGCCACATAGCACAGAGATGCCACTCCAAATGAATATTATCTAACAGGGAAGACACTGTCAATAAAACAAGCCGTTTTAGTGGAATGGAAGGATTACTTGTACACAAGCTAAGCTTATTGTCTGAAACTGTAGCATGAAAAAAGCATGCTAAAAGTAAACACTGATTTTTATTATAGTTACATGACGACACCAATCCAGGTCCTTTCGAGTATAGTATGAATTGCTTTCTGTTTGGATGCAGTTTTAGAAAGAAAACCGAAGTGACTAATCAGTCCTCCAGTATGACAAGCGTCTGTTTGGTTGACATCATCCATGTGGTAAAAGATATGAGTGACGCTAATACCAAACCATAAAATGCACTCATTCAATGGTTAATTTGAGCTGTGACATGTCAACAAATCAATTACATTTCCTTTAAAAGAGCATGATTTAGTTGAGGGAGCTCAGAGTTACTGAGTAGGTTTAATAAGTCTACAGGCTGCATTTTAGCTTGTTTGGATGTGTAGCTACTGCTACAGCACTGGCAGTAAGGTTAGTCAAAACCCCATTAAAAAGTGACCAGAGTCTGGCAGGAGAGGACTGCTATCAAAGACGCTTTTGTAAGTCACATTAAGACAACACTCTAACCGTTTGAAGAAGAAAAAAAAAAAAGACAAGCGGTGTTTGAAGAAGGCCAGCATTTTCTAGGGCACAAACAGCATTACCAGGGCAACTGAACCAAAACTCTCAACTAAGGCATAAGTAACAAAAATGAGAATGATAGCTGTCACTTGTAGCCATAGAGATATGTGCACAATGGTGGGAAAGGATTAGGCAATTCAAGACATTCTGGGTGGTACATTGTGTGAAGCCCCCAGCCTGTGCTCACATCAGCTCACACATCAATCTGTGATTATAGCCCAACTCATATGCAACAGCTGGACTACAACTGCTGAGGCTGGATTTATTATAAGGCTTAGAGGTGCTGGGAACCAGGGGCTGCACGAAAGTCACTATGTGCTTGTCTGGGCATTGAAAAATCAACTAATGCACCAAGTTGTCCCAAAGTACAAAGTATTGCATGAGGGAAGTAGGCATGCATTGACTGTCCATGCTTGGCATTATAGCCATTTGAAAGTCACATCCTTCTCACAGCTTTTCCTCCACTATAACCAATGATGCATTCTGTTGTGTTCATGTGAACAAACAACTGTTGCCAAGTTCCAGCTGTTGCAACCCTGAAAAGGACAAGCGGACGGATGGAGTGACAACTATGTGATTTTTGTCATTAATTCAATTAAAATGGAGGGAAAAATATCCACATACAAGTTTAATGTCAACACAAAATGTACAGGTTTATTGAATACGAATAACTTGTGCCAGTTTAACTCAATTGTTTAAGTTGCTGCCAAAGCAAAACATCTCTGTGGAACCAATGTCCACTATTGAATGAACTCAATCCAACATGTTCTTTATGTCATTGTGCCACTGCTGTTTGCGCTTTGAGTGCTGTAAGGACCAGTGCATGAAACTCTAGCAGGTTCCAGACAGCACGCCACTGCAAAGCAAGTTTTAGTTTTAGACATTTTCCAGCTTCCTCGAGAGTTAATTTACTGTCCCTCTATGGCACAGAAAATGACTAAATAATTACCCCTTTAAATATGTTTATTAAAAATAATTTTTTAAATATAAACTGCATAAAACCAGTTGTATTGAGAAGAAACAAGGTGACTAGAATAACAGCTAATAACCTACCATGGTTGCCTCTATCAATGATAGAAACTACAACCAAAATGTGAAAATTGTGAAAACAATCTATATTTGGGCTGAAATCCATTTATAATATCACTTTCAGAAGTTGTACTGAGCTCAAGCTCACATGATGTGGTCTGGTGTCTTTCTTTAACTGACCTTGTTTTCTCTGGTTACCACAGAATAAAGCTGACAGACTGGAAAAGCTTGTTTAGGCCAGAGAAAAATGGCAGAGATGGAATATCAGACAAATAACCCCAAGGAAACCTTCACATTGGCGCATTGTGATTTCCCATTTTGGCATATACATGGGAAAAAAAGAAAAGAAAACAGGTCTGAACTGGTAAAAAGCTGATGGAACGAAGCACTACAAGAGTGAGAAGAATCTAATTTCACACACTGACAAAAGCAAACAGCTGCACATGCAGTGCACTTGTGTCCTCCAAAGAAATGAAGAGACCATTCAGTCTGCTCATACCAGTGGACAACACAAGCTGAAATGATACTGAATATAAAACTCAGATTAGCACAGAAGGTGATTCTAGGTAGAAAATGATCATTTCAAGACTTTCTTTACAGAGTATAAATGAACAAGAACAAGAGTTTAAAAAAGAAAAGAAAAAAATATTTTAAAAGCTGGAAGATGATTTATTTTTTTTGTTTTGTTTTCATTTTTTAAAGGTCTGTTTTCAAAGAAGCATGCATTATTTCAAGCATATACTTGAATTAAATACCTAACACACCTTTGTTGGTGAAATAGGTACATAATTATTTGAATCCACTTCAAACATTAGTTACAGGTCTGCTATGAATCTGATTATTTGTGATTATAGAGTGCTTGCTTACTCTGCAAGAGATGCAACTAATGAGACCAGTTAAAGTATATAGCTGGAGTTTCTCTTGTAGCACGTATGTAGTTTTCAGAGAAAACTGTTTTATCAGTAAGCTTAACAGTTTGTATTGTCAGCAGACCTTTACATGGAACATCTATGGGTGGGATCTGCGTGTCCTGGGGGGCCGTCTGGCAGCCACGTTATAAACTGCTGCAGCAGGTACCCAAAGACACAGAGAGACAGAGCGCCAATTGTCACTGGTGTTATCTGAACCGAGTGGTGGCAGTTGGTGGGGTAAGTTTCACCCAGTGTAAATGTGAAGTGACAGTGCATTATTGTGATAATAATCAAACAGGGGGCAGTCCTATTCCAGGGGGCTCAGCCGGCCAGAGACAAGGATACGGTGATAGGGGCCAACTTTCTAATGAGAGCTGAACCCAAACTGCCTCTTCCTCTTTGAGTGAGCAGTGAGAATCTGCTGTAGCTAGCAGCCCTTTTCTGTTGCTGCTCAGTCCCTTTCAGTCCCTACCTGTGGAGAAATATATGAGCGTATTCCACTGAAATCCTCACACAAAAACACTTTGCCCCGTTTTGGAATTTCACATTTATGTTAGTAGCAGTAACAGCGGGAAAACATAGAGGAAGGAACAGTGACAGAGCGATGCAGCATGTGAGGTGAAAAATCTGGCAGGGAATTGTGGGAACATATGGCACAGGATGAGAGGAGCAACGGGAATCATCAGGATGGCTTAAAGGAGGCAAGAAAAATTTTATCATTATTAAACGGCAATGACAGATGAGAAAAAGGCCAGCTCAGTGTTGGGGAGTCCCTAAATTCATGGAGGTATTTTATCGTGTATTTGCTAATCCCCTCATCAGAGTGAAAGTGAAAGGGTGGTGGTTTTTTGGAGGGCGAGTGCAACCCCAACATTCCCTACTGCGTAGGTCAGGGAACCCTATTTCACTAGCCCTAACCAGCCGCCACTACACTGCCGTGGCATTATGGAGCTGTTGCCATGGAGATGTGGGTCAGAGCACTGATGTGCAAGAACAGCGTGGATTTGGTTTTGGCAGAGGACTGCATGCAGCACAGGCTGGAGCCGGCAGTAAACTGCAGCTGAATGTAGGTCAGTAGGATTCTCTAGAGCAGATGCAGGCTGAGGCAAATGCAACGGAGGGGAGGGAGGGAGGGGCTGGGAACACTGGCTCTTACGTTAAATGGAGAGCTGCAAGAAATGAAAAGCCAGTCCACTGCAGTTACTTGAAAGAAGTGAGGATTTGGAAAGGGTCAGATTAGCTTTTTACTTTGGGGTTGGTTTAATGTTGCATGAATATGACATAACCACCAAAAGCTACGCATGCATTTGTGCCACACTAGTTACTATTTAGCTCTCCAGGAACTCCTGCTTCTGTACTCACTGAATCCAGTTATTCAAGAGCTTTGTGCTTCAGTTTTAGCCAGTGAAATTCTACTAATTTATTACCATTAATTAGCAGATTTATTTGTTTGCGTATTAAACAACGTACACATGTACGTATTCAGCTTGTTAGCCAAGTTTAGTAGGATAAGCAGATAGAATAGCAGTCCGTTTTTTTGTGAAATGATGAACATTTCTGGCCCCAAAATCAAGCTCCAAATGTGGCAATGGCTAACATGATGATTACAACAAGAGGCACATTTTGAAAATGGTATTTCCCATGAAGAGCAAAAAAGGTAAAGCAAGCTATACTTTAGGGCCTAAGTTACTTCCATATGAACACAGCATGTCTGTTAGATCTTAGATCTGAGATAGAGGCTTCTCACACAAAGAAACATGAACTGAAATCAGCATCAAAGATGGTTATTGAAGTACTTCCAGTTTTTTAAAAAAGTGCAAGGCATTACGTCAGCTGACATTAAAAGTAATTTAGATTATGCGACATGACAAGACTTGCTTGAGGAAGGACTTTGGTCAGGTGAAACCACTCTGAGACCTTGCCCTAACCCATCATACAGTATGATTCACTGAGATGAAACGTCTTCACAAACTCAAAGAAGTCCAGTTGCTTCTTTTTCAAGCTCTCAAGACTACAATGACCTGGATGGCCTAGAGCCTACGCACACAACTAAAACATTACAACAGGACTTCACAAACCAGTGAGTGACATTAGGGGGGCTACGTGCATCTTTGATATACAGTCTAAGACTGACAGCTTTTTGCAGATCATTTTAGTTTTCAGTTTCACCTACTATTTCCATTACTACAAGACAAGAATCCTATTATGATGATGATGATGATGATGATGATGATTATTATTATTATTATTATTATTATTATTATTATTATTATTATTATTATTATTGGGGTGGTGATTTTCTTTTTCTTTTTTACTCTGGCTCTTTTGTCTGCAGTATTATTAGATATTTGAGGTGGATACGTTTATGCACGGTTAGAAATATTGAATTCAGAAACCTGAATTTAGTAACCATTATGTATTACATGTACATGAGTTCATCCAGAGGTAATAAAATGTGTGATCCACTATGAGGGGAAATTTCCCACTTCAACCAAAGCCCAAAAAAATCTAAATATTTATGTAAAGTGAGGTCTGTGGTCATTATTCTGTTTCTGTTTCAATGGGGAAGTCTTCCCAGCTACTTGGAAGTAACATAGAACTTCTTCACCTGCAGTGGGAAGGCACACTTCAAAACCATGGAAAATCTCTGACTCTAAAAGAAACAATACAAAAGTATCCAACGAGAGATGGATTGCTATCCTTTCTTTTAGAGTATCACCCTTTTAACAGAAAATGCTAATGAGCCACTGGAAAGAAAATGGGGAACTAGTAGCACTGGCATTGTTTTGCTATTGTCATATTGAATCACAGCCTTGACAGAAGAAACTATTGACAAATTCCTTTACTTGGGTGCGGGGGTAAAACTAAGTCAGTGAGCAAGTTTAAGAGAGGGACAGCAATGACGCTGCTCTCAATTTCAAAAGGCTTCAAATCTTTTTTTCTCTTGAAAGACTTTTTTTTTTTAAAAAGGATAGACATGAAAGGAAACCCTTAATGTTAAATAGACTTATATTTGTCAATGAATCAAATCAGTTTTCAATGAAAAAAGAACTTCATCACTCTGTCTGTATTTATGGCCAAATGAGTTTACTGATTTCAGATTAAGGGGATGTTTCAATCACTGCATGTCTGTATAAAAAAGGAACCGGTCTGTAATAGTGGTGCAAATAATGAAAATACTCAGAAACAAACATGAGACGCAGAGGAGCTTCTAAATTAAGACACACTTGCACTATCGTGCATTAAATGGAGCTGACTGCACTAAATATAAACAGGAGAGGCTGTTTGTGGAAGCTGAAATGGTTAGGCCGATTGTGAAAATAACTAACAAACCCTTAGCAACACTGATCATTACTAATATGATTTGCAGTGAACAGACTAAACATGCAAATCCACAGATATATCATCACTCAGTGCAGGAGAATGGTTTGCATACGGTTGTATGAAGCAAGAGGTGAAGAGGTTCAGTATTTGAATTTTTCAGACTTATGTAAATTTAGAAAGGCTGACTGCTGTCGTCATGGTTACAACAAACACTACTAAACCAAATGGCATTAAACGATCTGGTAACAGCCTTGAATGCCATAAATTAGTCAGAAGCTATATACAAGATTAGGATGTAGGACCTGTTCTCCTTTTAACTGGGGAAAGATGAGTGCTTGTGACAGCCACAGGCTATTTTCCCTTGTCTCTTTCAAAGATGGTGCTGATTCATAACCAGGGACTTTCAGCCAACACTGTTGTCACTTGTGACGGAGTTCTCCATTTACAGATAATGACTGCGCAGCCAGTGAAGGCTGTATCACTGGGAGACCTAGGGATTTTTTTTTAAATACAAACAAGAGAAGAGCATCAAAACAAAATTAGCTCAGATAAAACATTTATTCATCCTTCACAAAGGATGACTACCTCATGGCCTGGAAATAAAATGACCTTTTCTTGTTTTCTAGATAACTACTCGTTTTTGTGATGTATCATCCAAACTCTGAGGGTGAAAGCCTCCTAGAGCTTGGATAATAAAGACTTGCAGAATACATGAAAATACGTAATATGGTATCATAGTGTTAAAAGGATCTGGCTGTTGCATCTCTGTTATTGAAAAATGTACAGAATGTCTGAACTTGAAATAGGCTCGCTAAAACCACAGAAGATTTAAACAATAACTAACAATAAGGCTGAAACTGGCAGACTGCCAGCACAGATCACCATGATCCTCTTTCATTATAGCTGATGTCACCCATTAGGTCATGAAGGCTTATCCTGAAGCCTAGAGCTGAGCATCTTAGTCTTTTGGAATCAACAAGGGACAGAGCTGACAGAAAACACTCATGTGGTAGCTAGTTTTTCTTTTTCTTATCCTTTTAACTCTGATGGAGTCATGGTTGAAACAAGTGTAAACTCATCGAGAACCAAGAACACAGATTTCTGTACTGACTTTGTTTTCTATATTGACTTTGTAAACATCCCCTGCTGGCAAGTAGGAAGTACACTGATTTAAACCATATTCCCAGATTTTAACCATATTAATTAGGGATGGAACACCAATACCAGTATTTAAAATAATATAGCATAAATCTTTGAAGATTTATAGCACACTGGACAAAGAAAGGCCACAATAAGGGGCATTTAATCTGTCAGTGTCCCGATGGCAAGGCTGATATGAGGCAATATGACCATATCCTCCCCATTCTTTTCTTGAAAACTTCAATTACAGCAGTTAGTGTAGAAGTGCATGTAGAGGTCTTGGGAACATACCATCAACAGACCTCAGAAGAACTTTGAAAAGATGACACAAATGACCAGCATTCCACAGAGAATATGTACATATGCCCCAGAGCGAGAAGTGGGAGAGCTCACATTCTCGGACATACAGGGCCCACAATTAGCCACTGATGGAGTGCAGAACAAGAAGGTCGAAGAGGATGAAATAGCTCAAATGAGATTAACTGTTAAACTCTGCTGAACTGAAAGAGTTGCAATGATGTGCAGTGCATAGGGCACATTTTCAGCCTGTTTCCCATAAGCGCCACAGATACGATTAAGTCCAGGCAGTGCCTGCGTGCCACATAATCAAGAATGTCCCTGCACTGGTCAACGTGAACTACAAGTGAGATATAGTGTGCTCATTGTACTCAAAAGCATCACTTTGTATGTTTGGTAAGAAGAATGTCAAAGAAGTGTTTAGGCTGCTACTATATGCAGGGTTCATTCAATTTCAATTTGAAATCATTTATATAGTGGCAAATCACAACAACAGTTACCTCAATGCACTTTATATTGCAAGTACAAGAACTGACAATCATAGGGAGAAAAATCCAACAATCAAAGTGGGAGGGAAAAATTCCTTTTAACAGGAAAAATCCTGACAGAACCGGTCTTAGTGAGGTGCAGCTATTTACAGGTTGAGAGTGACGCCTGGTTGGTGGTAACAGTTGATTGAGGCAAAGATACCAGTAGCAGGTAATCCACAGAGGCATTTTAAACAAATATGTTCCCTAAAGCATATAGGGAATGACCAAAGTATTCCCTAAATGCTTTAGGCAATTACTGAAAAGGTTAATATTTTGTATGCTCTGTTAACTTCTTGATGTTTAAGTCACCATCTGTGATTACTTTAACCCTAAAAGATTAGAATGAGAATATGATAAATTTTTATTGATGCCCACAGTCTTGGCAGTCAGTGTTAATAATCGCTAGCTGTACCTGAGGAAGAAGAGGAGTCATACTAACTGGAAGGTTGGTGCTTTTATCACATTACTATATTTCTTTGTACCTCCTTTTTAATTTAAGCACTGGAGCCATTTGGGACTTACCCTTTTTGTGAACCAACCTCAAGTTGACACATGTTGATTTCAAGTATAGTTCAAGATCAGTTACAGCTGGATTAGACAGGGAGACAGTGGTTTCATACAAGTAATGGTTGTGGTCCAACGAGACTGTTTCCACTGGACACATATAATTCACAACATCACTAAATCTAAATCAACATTTGTAGAAATAATTAAGAATTTTGATGGGCTTTGATGTCAATAAAATGGAGAATCACCAATGAAAATTGGCAGCATGCACTGTATGAGATGACATCAGTGTCGATGCCATCCATCCATCCTCTTCCTCTTATCTGGAACTGGGTCTTGGAGGCAGCAGCTTAAGCAGAGAATTCACCAACCCACTCATGAACAAGACCCCAAGATACTCCTGGGGCAGGAACTCGTCCCTGACCCGGAATGGGCAATCCACCCTTTTCCATCTGAGGATTATGGCCTCAGATTTGGAGGTGCTGATTCTCATTCACACCTCTTCACACTCGGCTGTGAACCATTCCAATGCGAGCTGGGGGCCATAACCCGATGAAGCCAACAGAACCACATCATGCTCAAAAAGCAGAGACGAAATTCTGAGACCACCCAAGTGAAAGCCTTCCACCACTTGGCTACACCTAGAAATTCTGTCTATAAAAATTATGAACAGAATTGGTGACAATGTCTATGCCTTCAGTCTAATTACACAAACGTTGGCTATGCTGCACCAACCAAGTGCTCCTGGCAAAAAGCATTTACCTGAACCATTCAGCGGAGGTTGGTGTTCCTTAATGAAGCAGAAGATCTGCCGTTTTAGAGCTGAGAAAGAGGCTCTTTTGGAATAACACAACATACCCCAAAAATCTTGTGGTTTCAAAAGCTAGTAACTAAGGAGAGATTTTCTTGTTTTTGTCTCTTCATAGCTGATAGTTGGTCACTAGCAAACATCGCAGCCTCTGGTTGCCTGGGTAACCCTGTAATGCATTTACTACCCCATCTTTTGTCAAACAGTGGTATCCTTTGTGCTCATTTCTCTTTAATCACTTGCCTTGAAACTGATAAAAGTTTAACTAGTTGACCAGCCCACAGGTCTGGTCAAAGAGCCAAATTCAGTGACTTTTTGGTCACCATGTTGCTGCTAGTCACTTCACTTCAGTGTGTACTTGTTGCAGAATCATCTGACTTCAGAACTTAAAAGGAGAAAAAACTGCAGCAGACTACAACTACGGACATTACTTATATTTTGATTACATCAAAGAACAAGAGAATGGTGGCAAACTTCTTCCAGGACAGAAACTACTGCGTTACCCCCCCCCCCCCCCCCCCCCCCCCCCCACAAACACACACACACACACACACACACAACATGTCATGGCCTGTAGATATCTCGTAATATGAAGTACAATCTGATCTGATGGATTTGATAACCATGGCTGTAGGCATTAATAACACATGGAACAAACCTTTTCCCACAGTTCTTCTGTTTCTGGATATGACTAAGCTAGAACACAAATACACCTGGGCTCACCAAACCTTTTTTTGTCAATGGCTTTTTTTTCTTAATACCTTTCCTGACTTCACTATCTCTCTTGTGTACACATTTGCTTTGAAATATGGGCTGGCATGTGAGATGGATTGTTGGTTCATTTCAAATTTCATTAACAAACTTCTAATAAAGGTTATCTTATCTTTTTGGTTCTGGCGTGTGTGAAATACAGCAGATGGAAATGACACAAAAAGAGTAGTTTTCCTGATTTGCCCTGGTCTTTCACTGTCTATAGGTAACAACTCAGACCATGAGCACGAAAAATATATTTCTTTCTCTCATATATATACACAGATCTAAGAGTTAAGGGTAGTAGTTTGGGGTAAAGTTATCAACCACCCCTTTTTATAAATTCATACCTTTTGTCCATTTCATTTTTACCGAAAAACAGATGAGCTTAAACAAAAACAAATGTCATGTCCATGTCAAAATAAATGGAATGGTGGAGTTTAAGAGGTTATTTTATTTTATTTTATTTTATTTTATATGAGCTAAATTACTGTCACATTCACTGTTGGTGTAAAAATACCAGATGCAGCAGGGCATTGCTGTGTCCCGGAGCAGATACCCAGCAGGAACTGGTGCCTCCAAAACCCAAAACAACCCCTCCAAGGTTAGCACACTGCCAGCTGGCTTTCAGCCACAGAGTGCTCTCTTCCTTCTCAGATCCCCCAAGCTGGCCTCTCTATGATTATCAACAACTGGTGAAAAAAAAATGTAGAGTTCAAGGACCTGCTTGGAGCTCTAACAGCCACTGCCCTGACCCACCTGGATCATATCAACCCACTCAGCTGTCTACTCTAACAGACAGGCTGGCCTAATGAAGGGCAAGGGCAGAGGAGGCACATGATAAATCCTTTGGTTGGCTTGAAAATTGGCTCTTACTGCAAAATACTAATAAATAATAATAAAAATTATTTAAAAATTAAAAAAAGAAATACTTTGCTTGTAGCTAATTAAACAAAATGAAAAGAAAAATCAATTTGATGTGGAAGCTAACAGGACAGCATGGTCCTGGAGCTTTTTACAGAGGAAAATGATTTGTGATTACAAAGTTCCAAAAACCAAACATAGCTGACTTAAAGTACTGTAGTCTACAATGTACCAGTGAAGGGAAAAATATGCTCCTTTTGCTTTTAATAATAAACCAACATTTGCAGCACAGTCTGCATTTTTGCTGTGCTAAACTTTTTTTAAAAATGTTATTGGTACTTTTATCCAGCACTTTGAATACAAAAATTAACGATATAAAGGAGATAGACAATATACCCATTAGGTGCTGACAGGGGTGACTGTATCACAGGAGGTTGAGCAGGTTATCTGCTGATTTTTTTTTTCATATGTTAACATTTTTCTTTTCTCTGTGTCTGGGTGACAGACCAACAGCAACACAAGCAAGAGCTGTCCAGAGACTGGTTATACTGCATATATTGGAGATTGCTTTTATCAGGCAATAGATGCTCTCTGTAGGTAGACGGTAGCTGTTTGTATGTTGTACTACAGTCCGCCAATGCACAGCCACCAGAGAACCAAGTTCAGCCTAATAGACATCAAACCAGTGATTTTGTTCATTAGCTCCAAATCTAAATAAATTTAGTTTCATTTACTCAGCCAGCTAGTTTCTTGTGCAGTCCTGCTAACAGACAGACAGAAACTCAAACAATGATAAAAAAAAAAATTATATATATATATATATATATATATATATATATATACCTGTGTTGGCAGAGGTAATGAAACAAAACTTGAATGAATTGCCAATGAAAAATTTTGTATGCCAATCAAAGCTGCAACTGACATTGTGTCACTCTGCAGAACAGCCACTGAAATGAAACTGATCATCAGAATGAACTGGTAATTCAAAGGTCTCCAAAAGTTGATTCTGTTCATCTGTACGTAGCGTTTTCAGTGGGAGAAACGGTTCATCACTCATCCAAGTGACTTCTTCAGTCTCAGATAATTCAAAGGCCAAAGTTTCCCTGTTGTCTGTGTTTCCAGAAATGGCAGTCCCCATAACACAGCATTAAGACTGTTTGACAGAGAAACTTGAAGTGATACTAAACATATTAAGTAAGGTACTAATTATATTTAGGATACTTAAATATACTTCTGACTTCCTTATTTCCACCTACATACAGCACTAATAATGGAAAAAAACAGATCTTTTTTTTTTCTTTTATTTTTTGGCGTTGGAGAACATGAAATGAATATGATTGAACATTTTCATTTTGGATGAAATGAAAAGCTGAGGCCAGTTTTTATGTGCTTTCTGTTCTTGGTAGTGCTGTGTCGACGAAATGACAATTACACAACTGTTGTTGATAGAAACAGTTTTCCCATCATCACAATCAAAACTTCCATGTGATACCACTATCATTAGCTGTTTTCTGCTATGAGGGAAAATGCAACTGTTTTTCAGCTCCAATTACATAACCAAGCACCACTGCTTCAAATTTCAACAAGAAATAGACTCTTTCTGTACATAATTAAAGTTGTATTTGCAGCTTGTAGGTGATCCACTGCTTGCTCCAGCTGTAGCGATAGGTAATGGGTGATTACCCATGAGAGCATGCACCCGACGTTAACACCTAAACAGGTGAAAGTTTTGTTTGTGCCAACAATTTAAAGAGGACTGTAAATAAATGTGTGAATATATGACAGTGAACCACTTAATTGTGGACTTTGCACTGGGGTCCAACGGTATCTGGAAGATCTTAGCTTGGTCATTCTCTACCATCCTAGGAGGCGTCTCCCATTTTGACCTCGGGACTTCCAGGCCATACAAAGCACAGATGTTTCTGTATACTACGCTGGCCACTTGGTTTAATGGCGTTCCATGTATGCCCTCCCTGCTAGCATCTTGCACCCTGCTGTTATGTGCAGGATTGTCCCAGGGGCAACTTTATACAGTCTGCACCTGGGGTCTTACCTGGTGTGATAGACCCCAGCCTCTATGGATCTTGTGCTCAGAGCTTGCTCCTGTGCTGCCATGATTAGTGCTGCTGTGCTGTCTTTCAAGTCCAGCTTTGTCCAGCCACTGGTAGGACTTCTGGATGTCAGTCAGCTCCTCTATCTGCAGGTGGTGCATACAGTGCAGGGCCATGTCCCTTTATTATGATTCCTCCTCTTGCTCATCTTTCTTGGGTTTCTGCTGCCTGAGGTATTCACTGAGCATGCAGTCGGTTGGAGGCAATTTCCTACTCGTGAATGTTCGTTGTCTCATCCTGGACTGTGGTACTGACGCTCACTAGCCCCCAGTCTCTTTCCTTCCGCTTAGCATACAGTCTCACAGTGCTGGACTTGGGATGAAGCCCGCCATACATGGTTTTGATGTCAGTGGCTTCTAACTCCTCCTTTGGCCAGGTTTTTATCCCAGCAGGGTACCTGATCCCCATGAGAAAACCTAAAGTTTCAGTGTGGTTTAATGTATAAATAATTACTGTAGCCATTTAGTCCATTATTTCTCATTCATTGAAAGCTATCTCTGCACACAATAGTCTTCTCTAACTGAACTGGAATCATGTTCTATACAATGGCATTAATAGGAAATGGACAAACACAGATCTGCCCTTTGTGAGAAGTACCTAATGCAATCTCACGGAAACAAATCACTGATCCAGCCACAACAAGCTGTGTAATAACAAAGCCTCTGCCACTAGCTAAATATTTGATATTTCTAAAATATTCAAGTACAAATATTATTTTTGTTCCTCTAAAGCACTGATAAGGTCATTGCAGCTTCACCTGTACGATATTTGCTGAATTCTTTGTGTCCTGTGTAAATAAACCTCATCAGTAAAACAGGAAGAAGTTTTCAGAAACCGAAACACAACAGCTGAGCAAAAGGCATATTATCAGGTTCAATATTTTACAGCATTTAACACAGTATTTTAATATCAGTTGATACTAATATCAATACCAACTAATTGTATTAGTTGGTATTGATATTGATATTGATATAGGGGCGATCGTGGCTCAAGAGTTGGGAGTTCGCCTTGTAATCGGAAGGTTGCCGGTTCGAGCCCCGGCTCCGACAGTCTCGGTCGTTGTGTCCTTGGGCAAGACACTTCACCCGTTGCCTACTGGTGGTCAGAGGGCCCGGTGGCGCCAGTGTCCGGCAGCCTCGCCTCTGTCAGTGCGCCCCAGGGTGGCTGTGGCTACAATGTAGCTTGCCATCACCAGTGTGTGAATGGGTGGATGACTGAATATGTAAAGCACTTTGGGGTGCTTAGGGACTAGTAAAGCGCTATATAAATACAGGCCATTTACCATTTAATACCACAATGTTATTCAGCAAAAATATCTCTCTTCCTCTCTGTGTGTGTGTGTGTCAGCACAGGAGGTGGTTCCTATTAACTTCTGGACATAAGTAATGGGTGAGGCCTATTTAATTATCAATCAAACAAATGATTGAATGGCAACAGGCCCTAAAGTCATCTCATAAAAGCTTTTACTGTAGGAATACATTGTAGTTGAAATTAACTGATGGTAGCTTCACAGTTTTGATGTTGGTACAGATCCTATTGGCTCTTAAATACTTGCTTTAAATGGTGTTAGTCTGATGCAACACACCCAGCAGCAGTCCTGTTCACTGAAGCCAGAGATCAGAGATTCCCACGATGCAATTTGTCATTAATTGGTAGCAAGTGGCCATATGGTTTATCAAAGAAATGCCTGTAGATATTAAAACACTGGCCAAGTCTTTGAAGACAGAAATGATGAGCCTGGAATAGCACACTGGATACTCAAGGACTTCATATCAAATCAACAGCTTAATATCAAGATCATAGTTGAGGACAAGCACAAACTGAGGTGACAATACTCCATGGATAATTCAAACTGAGAAATGTGATTTTTAGCATGTCAGGTGCCATCTCATGAAAGCAAATTTTGGGATCTTTTTTTGAAGATTGAAAAGAATCAATTCAATTTTATTTAGCACAAAATCACAACAACAGTTGCCAAAAGGTGGTTTATATTGTAAGGTAAAGACCCAACAGGGATACAAAAAGATCATGGTGTAGACTTACTTGGGACCTCTGAATAAAAATGGAACACAGAATAAATTTCTTTCGGGTGTATAACTACCTGTAACAGCATATTATTGTGTTTTCATTGCTTAAAGTTAGTCTACATGGGGTTTCCAGTCCTTTGCACCCTGCACTTGTGATCCTCAAGACTTTTGGTAAAACAGTTCATTCAACTAATGCATAATATTGACTTATTGTTCTTGTTAACCAGTTTTACCCATTAACAAAGACACTAAACTATGTAAAAAAGAAGTTCAAGATTAAAGAAACATGCAGCTGTTATGTCTTAATATCATTTTACCTACACCCACCTAACCAAAGCAACTCAAGATCACTGTATTAGCACTAGATCATTAAAATTAAATTCAGTACTAAAATACTGAACAATCCTCCTTCTTCCAGTTGCTAAGTATTAACACTTTTCTGGCAGAAGCCCCATTAAATACTTATAAACAGATATCTAAATTGGTTATGCCACTACGTACTGCACACTAACTACCTTTAAAGAATAGTTACCGTGAGTCAAAATAGATAAAATACCCAACTTTAGTCTGTCTTTATAAGCTCTGGCTTTGACTACTTGATACAAAGATGCCACGTAAACTAATAGACGAAATAATAAAAACTGATCTTACTTCTATTTTTGCTGGCTGGCAGCAAGATATCAAATCTCGGAAGTCAAGAAAACTTTGAATTTTAATCAGTTTCATTAGTTTCTGCTGGGTAACACACAAGTATTTTTATACTTGTACTATAATTGTGAAACTCATAGAAACTGGTCAGCAATGGAAAAAACTGACAAATATAATCATTAGGGAGCATGATAGGTCAGAGGGAAGTTCCAGATTCTTCTTCCATCCAAAAACATAGTTAATGCTGCCAATCTGGGCCCAGTACACTCTTGCAAAAGACTTTCTTAATCTCAAGAGTTTCACTTCCTGGGTATACGAAAGTTAATACTGAGTAATCCCATGTAATGGGTCACTGAAAAAAAACACATCCAGTCAATTAGCCAACCTGATTGATTACTCTGGTACCATTCCTGAAAATTAACTTGTCTAGATAATGATTAAAATGGGTGGGGTTTTTATTTTATTTTTGTGATTTATTTATTTTATTATTTTTTTTTAGTAAAATAAGCCAAATTGAAAGAAGCAGAACGGGCTAATTTTAATTGCCTTAAACTAAATATGCAAATAGATGATGTAAACATTGGGAATGCAGACTGGTTTATTTTTACAGTGCACAAGCTCGGCATGTGGTGCACTGGGGGACTAAAGAGCCACTCTGCGAGACACATGCTGCTCCTGCTGAATCTGTCAGCCAGTGGCATCCACGTGGCTCCAGCCGGCCTCTGCTGAGACAGCAATCTAGCCAACAAAAGTCTTATCAACTACCACAAACAACAGTCTGACCTCCCCATTGCCCTAAAAACTGCAGAGAACAGACACGCACAGTCTTTTTCTGCCTACAGACCTGTGTTCAATCAAATTCAGAGAAAGGGGAACGATAAATCAACATACAAACTTAACACAGCATGTGATGACTTCAGCATCTTTTAGAACATCCATGGATTTCCTTTATCCACTTCAAATAACTTCTTCAAAGAAGGGGTGATTGTGGGATCAAATCTTTAGGAGGGGCTCAGCCCCCAATCATAATGTAAAGCATATAGTGCATCACAACTGATGTTAATGGTAGATACTGTTTGCAAACATGTTCAGTCCTTTTGGCCTTTGAAAACATCAGTTCAATTTGGTAAACCTTACAGTGTTAGCTTCAAAAAACAATCTCATTAACTGGGATGACCTGCTATAGAGTCTAAGAATGATGAATAATGAATAATCAGTTTTCAATGTAATACACTTGTTTTAGGGTGGACAGTTCAGTTCTCAAATCTAAGGCAAAGGCTCAGTTGTGTTGTCTAGACAATCTGTAGCAAAGCAGATAAGACAAATAATATGCACACTGTTGTTTTCAGTCTCTTTTGGTGTCTTTTCAGTGTTGGTCAAGTTACTTGAAAAAAGTAATCAGTAACTAATTACTGATTACTTCCCCAAAAAGTAATCCCATTACTTTACTGATTACTTATTTCCAAAAGTAATTAATTACTTAGTTACTTAGTTACTTTTTAAAAACACGATTTACAACCTGAATAGGTGATAAGGCAATAGATTTTTCAGCCCAATTCTACTTTTTCTGTATAATCCATCATACAAACTGTAATCAAATGGAAAAGTCTCTTTTTAAAACTTGTTTTATTAGTTTTAATCTTCTAAAAATTTTAATTATATGCAACATTCTCTGACTGGAAGAAATTTGTTTAATATTTAAACCTATTTTCTGCACATTCCAGCACATAAAATAAAATATTTTTTTGTGTTTACACTCACTCTTTCAAATAGATGCAAGTAAAACACAGCAGAAAATAAATAAAATCAAAGACTAGCGGTCCTGTTGCTCTATTTTCACCTGTAAAGCAGGAGTGGGGTAGGCGGAGGTTTGCCCTGGTGCAGGTGAGCCGCAGCAGTCAGTGGAAGAATCCGCAAGTTTCTCTGTGAATTTCCCATTACGTGGTAGCGCACTCGGTGCTTGCTTGGAAGTTTAGGGGTTTTTTTCGCTGTAAAAAGAAGTTTTCTTCCCACAAACAACGGATGCTAATGTTTTTGTCACTTTTTATGGAATCAAACTCAAAATAAGGTCAGTACTTCCACACTTTAAACGCTGCACGCTCATACTCTCTCCCGCACTTGATATATTATCCATTGTTGATCTGCACACAGCTGTTGTCACGAACGTCGCACTTGCTTACGTCACTGTCATGAGACATTCTTGCAAAAAAAATCACGGTTTTAGTAACGCAGCGTTCCTACGGGAAAGTAACAGTAATCTAATTACCGTTTTTGCAATAGTAATCCCTTACTTTACTCGTTACTTGAAAAAAGTAATCGGATTACAGTAACGCGTTACTGCCCATCTCTGGTAGACATCACGCTGTTACTCCATACACCTGGACCAAAAGCAAACTGGTAAAGGAGGGGTTTTCATACAATTCATACAAAGCCTGCCTTTATTCAGCACAGCATGTCAGGTGCAAATGCAAGACTGGAGAATAGATATGTAGTCTGTCCTTTCTAGTGGCAGCCATCCTGTTTGAGCTGTGTTTTGAGTGATATGAATCCTGTTAAATGCTGTCATTAATACCTATTGCTCAGCAATATGTTCATTTAAATTAAATTAAATCTTATTTATATACTGCCAAATCACAACAACAGTTGCCTCAATATGCTTTATATTATAATATAAAGTCCCTACAATAGTACAAAGAAAATAGAAAAAGAAACAAAACAAAAATCAGAGGACCCCCTTAGAACGAGCACTTTGGTGACAGTGGGAAGGAAAAACTCCCTGTAAACAGAAAGAAACCTCCAGCAGAACCAGGCTCATGGAGTGCCAGTGATCTGCCATGACTGGTTGGGGGTGTTCTGTTTAGAATGTTGAAATTATCATCAATGAATTTGGACTACATGTCCACTCTTACCTGTTTCTTTTTTCTGCCTCTCCTCTTGTAAAACAATGCAGCCCAATTTGACTGAAATAGAAATAAAAAAAAAACTTTAAGAAAATAATGTGATATAGTGTGTTTTTCCTTGCCTGGCAACTAGTGATCTGGCAGCAGAGTGCAGAAGCTAAAATGAACAAATACTCTAGCAGTCTGGCCTTTGCTATTTAGATAATAATACAAATACAAATACAAATGGCCTGGTTCTTATATAGCATTCAAAGCACTTTTTTTTTTATCTCATTCAGACAAGCACTTCTTTCCATCAGTTATTCACACTCTGATAATGCATCAGGAGCAACACAGGGTTCTGGACCTTATCAAAAGATACTTTACCATGAAGACTGAAGCAGCCAGGGGTTGAACCACCAGGGTATTCCATTTAGGACACAGCATGCTCTTCCCCCTGAGCCACAAGCATACTGATCAGTAGACCAGAGCAATGACCCTGCAGACCAGAATAATTTGCACTTTTGTAACATTTTGTAATGACAAATCACTCTGCTCTGAGTGTACTGTATCATCATGATGTCAAGAACACATTTAATTCATCTCAAGTTCACTAAATATAATAAGATGATGTCAGATATTACAATATTTTATTATGACTACTATTACTCCTGACACTTAATCCCTAATTTAGGGTTGCTTGAGCACCCCCCAAAAAAGATGTTGCCAATGCTTCAAAGCCCTCAAATCACTAAATGAAAACATTGAACATTGAAATCACACTCTGTGACCTGCTGTTTAGGTGATCACAATGAAAGAGGAAGGTATGTAAATGAAAAATGTTGTAGGTGTTTTGCCTGAGGATAGGCTTAAAGAATGCAGCCATGCCCACTCTTTACATGAAAGGGCCTTTTCCTCTCACTAATGAGAAACACCAACAGCAGTACTGGAATGTGGTGGGCTAGTATTGCTTCCAGCTGATACTCAAGCACATGGACTATGGGCAGAAATCTGTGCCATCAGAAACTGAATTTGAATAAGTTAAATTTGAATTTGAATTGCTCAGACTGAATCTGAATTGTAACTTGAATAAATGCTTTTGAAAACCGAATTTGAATTAGTCTCATTTGAAATTGAATTTATGGTTTGAAAATGATCATCACTAAATTGAAATTGAATTTTATATTTTGAAAATGAATTGATTTGCTTTGAAACTGCATTTTATCCTTTAAAAATTCAGCTCTCGAATAATTTCAGTTTCACTTCTCACCATTCAGTTTCAGTTCTACAATTCAATTTCAGTTCCAAAATTCAGTTTTTTGGAACTTACATCCGGTTCCGGTTCAAGCGCAGATTAATAGAACTACGTTTTACTAGCGGACCGAAAGTGTTACTGACGGGAATCTACAGCATCTTTAGCTGAATTAAGACTTCAGAAGTCATTCGTCATGTCGAATGACCAGCGGATGAACTCTCAGGTTGGTAATAAATGTATTACATGTATAAGAACAAGCGTCATGTTAACAAATGATAGCCGTACGGTAACTTTTATGCTTATTGTAGCTGCTAGCTAAAAACGCTAATTTAGCATAGTTTGCCCTGAATTCAGCTTTGACAAACAAATATGATCGACTGTTTCTAGTAGAATTCCAAAGTTGTCATCTTGTACCCTCTCAGAGTACCCCCTCTGTATGCTTGCAGAGACCCCTACAGTAGGGAAACATGCAAAACGGTGTCCAAACCTTTGTATTTTAGCTTTATTTATGTCTTACACAGCATCCCAACTCTTTAGCTAACTTAATAACTTTAGCTAAAGTGAATAGTTAGTCTAATTCATTAGTGCAGCATTACTGGGTCACCTCTGTTTGAAGTGATATAATGTGATATACAACTATCACTGAAACAGCAAACTTTGTAAATAAGCAAACAACACTTCTCATTCTCTAAGCGTTTGGCCACAGCTGTAGATTACACTATCAGTGCTTATTCACTCTTAACAATAATTACATTTCTAAATTTACTTTGTGCATTTACAGGTAAACAATATCTAATATTTTATCTAAATGACTGCTTTGTCTTTGAAAAGGGTGAAGAGCCTGAGGCCGGTGACAGTCCAGTTCTACTCTAAGTACATCCTTACAGTGGCTCACAGGACAAGGCCACATTCCTGTCCTGCCAGAAGAGAAGAGAAGCTTCAGAGTCTTCATGCAGTTCAACCACACCTGTCATATTCCATATGACAGGGGTCTCAAACTCCAGTCCTCAAGGGCCAGTGTCATGCAACTTTTCCATGCCCTCGAGGACTGGAGTTTGAGACCCCTGCCGTATGGTGTTTATGCTGTTTTCTACCCCACAGTTACAGCATGTCTGACTGCCTGTTCAGCATATGCAAAAATATATGAGTTTAAGCATGTGATGACTAAGGCCTTCCATTATGGTGTTTGTCATCACATGTCACAGACATCTGGATGATCATTTGGAATAAACTAAAAACTAAAAACTTGTTACTTCATCTTATCTTTATTATTGTTCTTATTTTACATTGTTAGGCATTAGGTTTATTTGTAGTAGTCCTTTCCAACTTCTTTCCCTCTTCCATGTTTCTGTGGCAGCTTGTCAGCATCTATTTGGGGTTGGGAGTGGAACAGAAAGTAAGGAAATCCAAAGTGCCATTAAAACCAGGAGAGGTTCTTATATTTCAGAAGAAGGGATTAATTCAAAAGACCTCAATGCCATATTTTATTTAGGAACCCTAGAGAGCACTTTGCAAAATAACACATTCTTATAATTTCACCCTCAGATGAGCCAAGCTACGACTGTCAGGGAAGGTGATGTAGGTACAGAGCATATGAGAGTGGTTAAGTTTGTCTCTTGTCTAGATGAAGGCACAAGAGGGATGGATGGCAAGGCGTAGAGATTCAGTATCTTCAGTCTTCAGTGGACACTCCATTTCTGGCACAAAACACCTGTAACAGATGGTCGATTTAGGAGGTGACCCGACAACTTCAGCCTGTCAAACATATTAATGGAGCAGTATGTTTAAAAATAAAAATAAAAAATCTAATTAAGTAGAATTATTATGGTAGTTAAACACAGTGATAGTTGTATATCACATTATATCACTTCAAACAGAGGTGACCCAGTAATGCTGCACTAATGAATTAGACTAACTATTCACTTTAGCTAAAGTTATTAAGTTAGCTAAAGAGTTGGGATGCTGTGTAAGACATAAATAAAGCTAAAATACAAAGGTTTGGACACCGTTTTGCATGTTTCCCTACTGTAGGGGTCTCTGCAAGCATACAGAGGGGGTACTCTGAGAGGGTCCAAGATGACAACTTTGGAATTCTACTAGAAACAGTCGATCATATTTGTTTGTCAAAGCTGAATTCAGGGCAAACTATGCTAAATTAGCGTTTTTAGCTAGCAGCTACAATAAGCATAAAAGTTACCGTACGGCTATCATTTGTTAACATGACGCTTGTTCTTATACATGTAATACATTTATTACCAACCTGAGAGTTCATCCGCTGGTCATTCGACATGACGAATGACTTCTGAAGTCTTAATTCAGCTAAAGATGCTGTAGATTCCCGTCAGTAACACTTTCGGTCCGCTAGTAAAACGTAGTTCTATTAATCTGCGCTTGAACCGGAACCGGATGTAAGTTCCAAAAAACTGAATTTTGGAACTGAAATTGAATTGTAGAACTGAAACTGAATGGTGAGAAGTGAAACTGAAATTATTCGAGAGCTGAATTTTTAAAGGATAAAATGCAGTTTCAAAGCAAATCAATTCATTTTCAAACCATAAATTCAATTTCAAATGAGACTAATTCAAATTCGGTTTTCAAAAGCATTTATTCAAGTTACAATTCAGATTCAGTCTGAGCAATTCAAATTCAAATTTAACTTATTCAAATTCAGTTTCTGATGGCACAGATTTCTGCCCATAATGGACACTTTCACAGATTTAGAATATCTTTCTGGAAGAGAAGGTTGTAGCATCTCATCCAGATTTGCATGTCCCCACTCATGTGTAAAGTGTGTTTTCTTTGAGGTTCAGAAGCTGCTTGTCCTTTATTAAACTCTATTACACCCTTTATTTTGCAGTTTTCCTGACCATTCAAAGCACTTTAGATTATTAGCCAGATTTAACCAAACATACAGTGCTGTATTCAATACATTTCGTGTATAAACTATTAGTTCACTGTATAAAGTGTTAAGGCCATTAAACACTGAGACATTATGAAAAAGTGACATAAAATGCACTTGTTGTGTAACGTACTGCATTTTTGTGAAAAATTTAAAAAAAGACTCCGTGAAAAAAAAATCAAGGACGAGCTGGTCCTGATTTTTCTGTAAAATGTCAACAACACTGATTGAATTTGACAAAAATAGAAAATCCAAATTACTTTACTATAGTAAAACTGACTAACCACCCTCATGTATTAGAATGCCATCCATCCATCCTCTCCCGCTTATCCTTCTCAGTGTAATTGGAGGGTTGGTTAAATTGTTTTTAATTAAAATAAGAGCTCTCTATCTTTATGCATGATGTCATAAATTACATTAACCAATTAAGTACTTTGGCAAGCTAACCAACAAGCATTTCCACCTTTTTTGCTACCAGTAATTATTGGCAAGCAAGTAAGTTACTGATAGCCAGCTAGCTGCAACTGAGCTAAGCTGCATACATTTAGCCATGCTTATTGTTTATTACACTAAACCAGTGTAAAGTACTGCATTACTTTTAAGAAAAGTGTTCTGTGTAATAATCTGTGCAGTAGTTGCTAGTTTTTGAATAGTGACCCCAACACTGTTCATAACAAAGAGGGGAAATATCTCTAACATGCACAAGCATGTCAAGCATGTCTCAAAGTGGAGTCAATGAGAATCAGTAAGTGATATTAATTGCTAAATTCTTATCAATACCCCCACCCACAATGTAAAATTACTTTGACACCCCTGATTAAATGCATAAAAAATCCTTACAAAAAATAGAGTCAATCTTACATCACTGTTATTAGTTAAACATTAAGAATGAGGTCATTTAATGAAACTGTCCATGAGTTTTTACAGTGTACATTGATAGATGTGGTTAGAGCAGCCTTGGTTTTTCAACATGCCTCTGTGTGAGTATTCAGAAGCTGCTTGTTAACCGGTTAATCCTGAGTAAACAGCCACAGAAGTGAGATCGTGTCAAAAGATGAACACTTGTGTTTATTATCTGATCTCCCCCACCTACCAAACAGCCCCTGCCCTGTTCAAACACATAATATATGCAAATGATAAAACCTGCCACGGGGAACAAGCAGTCACTGCCAGTGAAGTCACCTCTAGTGATAAGATCAGCTTGGTGTTTTACATGCAGGGTGCCTGAATTGCCATCTGTGAGAGTACAGAGGCACACCCAAAACAGAAGGAGATATTCCCTGAACTCTCCCAGCCAGGGCGGGGGACCTGCACAGAGGAAGAAACAAAACGACAGGATCAGGAACCAGCGCCAGATCCACAGTGGGGAGGGGAGGGGGGGGAGACCTGCAATTATACAAGCCAACGGAAACAGCTACCTCTCCCCTCTCCACACAAAACTCAGCCATATGAAAAGATCACATATCCGCATCTTTTGTGTGGGCCCGAGTGTACGGTTCCTATATCTTTTGTATAGGAAGCACATAGACAAATCTCCAGTCTTAGCAGCCAAGTTGAGTCAGGTACAATAGATAATAGCATTTTTGTAATAGTATGAGAAAAGCAGTTTTTACTTGGTCCGATTAAGAGCCTCTTTCTCACTGTGCCCTTGTCCCATTCAGACAGGTCAGTGGGCTCCTCCCTGGTGTTTTGTGCAATGCCATTGACAGGGCTCCATCACTCATTACCTCAAACTTTCCTTCGTTTTCATTGCTGTTCAGATGCCCTCTGGCATTCCTAAGTGGTGTTTGCAAGCATAGCTTCTGGGCTGTACTTAGCAAATCACACAAACAAAAGAAAAACCCAAACTCAAATGTTAACAGTGTTTAAAGCATGCCACAAACTTTACCAACCGTTGTTCTAAATATTACATTCTTGCGAAACTAATTAGTATCAGAAACAATGCATTGTGGGAGACATAATGCATCATAAAAACACAACTTTTGCACAGGTTACTACGTACATTCCCAAATTTAGTTACATATTTTTCATTATCTCACTCTCAACTTCCCCATTTTTAATAGTTCCAGAAACACCTTCCAAATGTCAAAAAATTCCAAAGATCTTTTTCTAACCACATAGGTCAGTTTCTCAAGAACTAAACTTGATGTTACATTGTTTAAACATTGGTCAAAAGAGGGGCCACCAACATTCTTCCAGCAACGTTTGGCCTGGAGTAAGCAAAGGTCAACCATTTTTCTCTCAATATGAGATAAATTACAGTCATCTGAATAAATGCCTAAAATACAGACCGTAGGACTTCGTGGTACAGGGAAGATGTGATCCGAGAAATATATTTTAACACTGAGCACCAAAACTTTTGAATCTCTTCACACTTCCACAAACAGGGGTACAATGAACCTTGGTGATTGGTACACTTATAACATATGTCCAGTATATTAGGATCAAATTTAGTTTTACAGGTAAGACATATGTTCGCATTATCCAGTTAAATTGAATCATTCTCAGTCAGATGTGTGTCTTTAAACATATTTTACTCCACTCAATGGGTCCCCATTGCCCCGTATCCACTCCTGTCACTTATTGTCTGAGGTGACTCTATGCTTCTCAACCAACATGTTATAAAACTGAGAGACCAGTCTTCTACCGAAGCAATTTTTTGTAACGTTTTTTGTAATGTGTTTCTAGGATGGAAAATGAAGGCTGTTGCACTGAATTATTTGATTGAGCCAGGTTAAAACTTCTAAGTTGTAGATATTTGAAGAAGTGTTTCTGTGGTAAATCAAACTTTGCCATCAACTCACTGAATGACATTAGATTATGATCCTCATATACATCTTGTATTTTTACTATGCCCTTATTCAACCTTATTTTAAAACCCGTGCGCCGAGGTAAAAAGCTCATTACCCCAGATCAGGCAGAAACAGGACAACCCAATGGGGTCGTCCAGCATTTTTTGAACTATGTCTCAAACCACAATAGAGTTTTTTTTTACAAAGGGATTGGTAGTATTTTGTCCTTAAATTCTTAAGTGATGCTGAATAGAAATAACTATTCAGTGTCAAAGTTTTCACGGACAGGGCAAGAGAACCTCCTTAGAAAACCAAAGCATTGTAGTTCTCCCCTATCATAGGGCAAATACAGGAGAGAAAGACTGAGTCTTGGCTTCCTATTGTTCCAGAAAAAATTAGAGAGAAGCTTTCTGGTCTTTAGGAAAAAAGGAGGCAGGGCAAGTGGAATTGATTGAAAAATCTATTGGAATTTGGGTAATATGGTCATCTTTATTATGTGTTAAACAATGTTACTCCTCTTTACATACTGTAAAGTGTAGATGAGACCAAATTTAAGCAAACTTTAAATATACCCTAAGGCTGTTTGTGTACAATTACAACTGAAATGGCAGGTGTAATATTAGAGGTATAAAGCAGTTATTGCAGAGAACAGCAGGGTGATTTGGCTCAGGGAACAAAATCTAAAGCCTAAATGTTTTTAGTTTGTACTACAAGCATACTGGGTTTTTTTGGTGGTGAATGACGAAACAGCATCCAGACTCAGCATCAGTGTAGTGTTTGACACCTATGGATGAAGGGTATGGGTTATGAAGGCTTTTTTCTTATTTCAATATTTTTCCAGGATAAATAATCTTATCTGAAGCTTTCTTTCTTCTGACTTATGTTAGCTAAGGAAGTTTCTGTCAAAATATGCTTTTATATACATTAGTTTTTCACATATACCAGGTTTTTGCTTCAGTAACTTTCAGGGTTTCTTTGCTGTGTAGTTCTTGAAAATGCACATAATGTACATTTTGGAGAGCATCAGTGATCAGTGCCAACCATTCTAGGAAAATCACTGCACAGGGATATCTAGGTGTCTCAGATCACTGAGCTTGTTGAGCAGCTCAGCAGCAGCATAGCTCCTTTCTATCTGAAATTCTATATCCTCTAATTAGCAGAACAATAAATAATTGTCTATCCCCCTCTTTTGAAAACCACAACACCTGCAAGTCCAGCTTTAAAAAAAGCTGGACTTGCTCTGAAACTCTGAAACACAACAGTTGTGTTACATGGAGAAGAATGAGAGTGGAATTACTCTGACGAAAGCCATCAACCGTACACATACTTCCACCATTAGGTAATAGTAAGTGGAAAAATCATCCAAACCACTGCTGTAGACTTTGTGTAATGGGACAGGCTAATGGTGTTATTGTGCTCAGTCTGAAGTCAAGGTCCACACAGACATTCTGCATGAAACGTTTGTAATTAAAGTGCCACAAGGATATATAATAACATCATGTCTCTGCGCCGGTTTAGCTCACTCGGTTTAGCAGGGAACCAGGTGCCATGGTTCAGCCATGGCTGAAAGCAGTCGACTGGTTCAAATCTGACCAATGGCCATTTGGTGCATGTCTTCTCCTCTCTCCCTCTGCTTTCCTGTCATTCCTTGCTGTAAAAATGCCAAAATATATATATAAAAAGTTGGCAGTTGATAAACTTTACTATTTTCACGTTTGAATCACCATATTTGGAGCTACAGTGAGTGCATAAAGTGCTCAGGTAGCTAGCAAGGTTATAAGATGAGCCTGGTCTTCCCGGCATCCAACCAAGTCCAAGTCCAATCTTTTTTTGGAGGGGAGGTTTCCTTGTTTTTTGTAGGATCTTTGTTTTACTCTGATAATGTAAGGATCTGCTTTCTCAATAGTTTAACTTGGTAAACAACCGTAACATAAAAGTGCAATTAAAACATTGTACTAAATGGTTAATGGATTTTGACCATATTAACAACCTTCTTATGTAGTTCAGCTATTTTTGTTGGAACTGCATTTGTTACACTGAAAATGACGGCGATGCTAAGCTTTATGTGATTAATAGATCTAGTGTTATGGAACATGGCATCCTATGGCCTATAGTCAAATACTTCAAAACTAAGCACCAGCGTGGCCCTCTCCATTCCTTTCACTATGCTGACGTCACTTTAGAACAAATAGCATTATCTGACCTATTTTTACAGGCCATGATAGATAAGATAGCCACTTGTCGCTAATTTTTCAACTAAGCTCCTGTAAGTGCTTCAGGGCAACTAGTCTAATAACATCATACGCTACCCTCACCAGTTCATTTCCTTAGTGGATAGACATACCTGCTAACCAAGACTGCTAGTGCTAACTTAACACTTAATACTCTTGTCCACATTGGTTGTGGCTCTGAAACACCAACTTGGTACAACCACTGACTGAAGCTGAGGCTTTGAAATGGAAAAGCTTGCACCAGTTGGCGCCACTGGGCATGTCTAGCTGCTCAGTTATGGCAATGAAAAAGTTTATATGGACAAAAGGGGAATTTAAAATGTGGATTATAAAAAACAACGCAACAGCTCTGAGACTGCACAAGTATTAGTTCTTCTTTCTGTAAATCTTTTTTCATGTTCAATGAGAAATGAGGAATTATAAGGAAACCTGTGAATGTTTGTGGGTTTCCCCTGTTAAATACAAATGTTAGTGTTCCCACATAAGAAAGATTTGATAGTGTTTTAGCCACTAGACCTCGTGTGGTTTTTAAAGATTTCCCCACAACAAATTGAATTGTAAATGAAGAGTTTCTGATTCATCATATATGTGATCTCTACAAAAATGTTGAATATTCCAAGGGGATTTTTTTCTAATCACATGCTTTGTCAGATGTCTGAGAATGAGACACAGAACTATTCTTATCTGAAACAACGAAACCTGGGAATTTCAGCCAACTAGCTATTTAGTGGTTTGGGTTTGTTTGGTTTTTTTTTTATTAAAAGGTATTTTGATGGGAAACTTGGAGCTCGTTCTGTAGAAGAAGGGCATGAAAGCTAAAAACTCTCAAGTCTACTTTTAAATAGCCTAGTAACCACCAGAGGTGGGACCAAGTCATTGTTTTGCAAGTCTCAAGTAAGTCTCAAGTCTTTATCCTCAAGTCTCAAGTCAAGTCTCAAGTAATGTCAGGCAAGTCAGAGTCGAGTCTCAAGTCACTGGTGTAAAAGTCCGAGTCAAGTCACAAGTCTGAAACTTTGAATTTCAAGTCCTTTCGAGTCTTTAAAAAAAACAAACGAAAAAATAATGTTGCAGTTATGCTAAATGTAAATATTAGACCATGTAATTTTAAAATCTGTGTTTTTCTCAACACATACAAAATAGTGAACTTAGAAAATATACACAAATTGTGAAATTGCACCTCTTTAAAATGCAGCTCAATTAAACTTAGCTCCAAGAATAATTTTCACCGACAGTTCTGAGATAAGCTGCATGTTATTCTTGGATGCGGTTGTAGGACCAGCTTTAAAATCGCATGACAAAAATATCATACACATTAAAAAAAACTGTATCACCAACATAGCCTGGAAAACATTTGCTAGTTAGATGAAGTCAGCTATCTCATCTTAGCATATTTATATGCATATTTATAATTATACGGTTCTTGGAGTGAGTGCATACACTCATGAAGTTTAGTAACTTCAGGTCACTGCAACAAGCCCAGGTACAGTTTACCGACGGATGGGTGCAGGACCTTGAAATGCACCGTGTAGAACGAAAGACCATCGTACGTATCATAAGTTTACCAGTCTCACAAATCGTCTTCATAAATACACATTCCTTAACCGTTTATTAATAGGACCTTTGAGCTCAATGGTAATTAATTAGTAGTGGAAATAATTTCTGGTAGCATCACAGAAATGTAGCAGTGACAATAATATTGTATGCTGTAATCGTACTGGGCAATTAGTGATACAAAAAACCTGTTTTATCCTGTGAATAAAAGTATGTGTTTTTGTCAATGTACCATAATAACAGAAGCGAAACGCAATATTGTGTCAGGACAATTCACTATTTATGCACAATAAATAAAGGAGCATAGCGCAACAATTTCTGTTCAGCGCCAGACTTGCTTGTAACCTATATCACCAATTATGTTATGAAAATGACGCATTAACTACAACAGCAGACTGACCTTTGTGTAAATGCTTGGAGCAGACTAACCTGTGAGCTGGAGTGTTCTGGGACGTTATATTTGGTCTTTGAATGGCTGCAATCCAGTCGCCTCTTTGTTACTTCGGAAACATGGCTCGAACAATTTCTCTTCAACGACGTAATCCGATAACAACCGATCTCTTTACCCGTCGGCTTCCCGTGGCTGTCATGCGACCGGCTATTGCAGTTAATAATACAACAGCTTCTTGACATTTTTGTGTTTCTTTTTATCGCTGTATAACTGATTTTAATTGAAAGCCTGCGTGCGCTAGTACCGCTTGCCACGAGTTCCCAGAATCCTTTGCGGTTCTACCCGTGAATGACGTCACATTTTCAATCTCTATATAATATGCATGTTAAATTTTATATTTGGGGTAAAATATCAAGTCTTTTCAAGTAAACCGGTTCAAGTCCAATTCAAGTCCCAAGTCATTGGTGTAAAAGTCCAAGTCAAGTCACAAGTCTTAGAACATTTTTTCAAGTCAAGTCTAAAGTCATAAAATTAATGACTCGAGTCTGACTCGAGTCCAAGTCATGTGACTCGAGTCCACACCTCTGGTAACCACAACTAAGCCTGTTGTCTGAGAGTGAAGTGCTCTACTGGAGTGATATGTTACTATGAGGTCTTTAAGATAACACTGGACTTCATTATTCAACATGTGAGAAGAATTATTTTAATTTCAACTGCAGGTCAAAAATTGACTCCAAGATTCCTCAAAGTGTTACTTATATTTAAGATGAAAGTTATAATTAAATTATAACTATAATTAATGGTAGTACATCTTTTAGCAGTCTTGTAGGAATGGGGTCTAACATTCACACTGATAGCTTGGGGCAAGTGATTACTGAAGTTAACTCAGGAAGAGCACTTCTAAATCAGTATGAATATTACTGAAAGTACATGTAAATGATGATATATTACTGATATTGTTATGAATAATATTAGGTACCTGCTCAACATTGTGATCACGGATCTTCTGAAAACCTGAGTTAACTCTATGGTTTGCATTTCTGGCCAAAGGGGGGGGAAAGTACTGCTTTGCATTGCACTTGATAACATTTTAAAAACCGGGAAACTGAAACTGCTCCAGGAAGCCCACCTGTTACTGTACAGAACTAGCTTTGCCAGCTCTGCTTCTATCTCAGTGAGCTGAGGACAGTTGCCTTTGCCTCTGTAATGGATTTGCATTGCAAATGTGTGCTGAGGGACCTGTTTGAACACTCTCAACCTCCCCCATGGGGCACACTGCACGGTCGTCAACAAGACTGCAGCTGGTACTCTCCCAGCCCCCAACTTTCTATATACATGCACTTGTTACCACCCTCCCAACACACACACACACAAACACACAAACACACACGTACAGTAGGTGTTTGTTGTTTGTTGGGAAAGTTCCTGAATCCACCCAAACCTGATTGTCATCTTTGTCTCATGGTGTTGTTTTGGTAATATTCCACCTCTGACTTTCTATCAGACAGAAATGGTCTCTGCTCTGTGCAGTTCAACTACCATTAGTAGATTGTAGGTAGTAGGTGTTTACATCCATATATAATGTCAAGATGTGATTTAAATCCATTCAAAACTTCTGTTTGGTCAAAACCTAATAAATCAATGGTGGATACTGTTGTCCAATCAACAGATAAAAACAAAGAACAAGAAAAAAAAAAACACATCCTTGGGTGGCTGCTAATATGCCTGGATGGTCAATCCAAGTAAAAGTTTTGGTTAGGTGATCTGACTTTTTGTGTCTCAAATGTAAAACAGCAACACTTGCTTCACCTGTTTGAGCTAAACTAAATTTTGGCACCTTCATGGCACAATATTCACATCTTAGTTGCCAAACGCACACTTTATATATTTATTTTAAAGACATTTTCCATTTAAATGCAAACAAGTGATGTCTTGGTTAAGTGAGACGTCACATAAATGTAGCTAACTCCAGTTACTCCTCTGTACCTTGAGTGCAGCGCTGCCGTCTATTGTTCCCTCCCTAAACCCCGCCCAAGCCCTGAGTGGAAGCTGTAATTGGCCGAACCGAAGAGCGGTGCCGTCATCGCTCGGAGCGCCCATTCATCCCTGCACTTGGGCGTTGGACCCCACGTCTTATTAGCAACAAGGGAAATTTCTCCATTTTGCAGCCTGTCTACAGCGACACGGCCACCAGCCTGGGATTTTATTACTTCATCTCACCTGCCAGCTTTCTCCTGCTCTGCTGAAGAATCCTCCACACTCTGACTGGAGTTTGCTTTACATTTTCCCTGTGAACTTTTTCTTTGTGCGCGCGCGCACACATACACACACACACGCACACACACAGTGGGAGAGCGAGAGGGGGCTACCAGTGAAGAGCTTTGCGTTTCAACAAAGAGGCTTGTGGGTCTTTGTTCGCTTTTTTGGATCGGTCGAGTTTCTTTGTTGGAGCGAAAAGCATGGGAGCGCAATTGTCCAAGACAGCTGGAAATGCTGAAACCGCGGCTGAAAAGCCAGGAGAGGCGGCAGCTTCACCCACCAAGACCAACGGACAGGTAAATGATATTTTAACATCCGTCAGGGGACAATTTGGTTGTTGTGGAAAGGGAGGGAGGGGGTAAGCTGAGCACTGGGGGCGCCATCCGCGCGTAATTGTGGATGAATTGAACGGGTATTAAATGTAGAAAGAAAAGATTTAACTCATTTAACGGATAATTTGATTCCTGCAGTTTATCAGGGGAAATGCGCGCGGATTTCTTCTTTTAAGGTCATCAATCAAAACAAAGCAGTTTAATAGATTGAGATTATTTGCTCGGGTTTTTGCCAATCAAAAGACAAGAATGGAGTCGTGTTCAATTTCTTCTCGCCGGTTTTGACTTTAATTCTTCATTTTAAGACGATGACGAGGTGCTGTAGCTTTGGATGAGGTTATTTGGGAAGTTGCTGAATAAGGCGAGATGCACGACGGCCAACAAAGGCTCCGTGCGCTCGGAGCACCACGCCTTTTGTTACAGATGCTCGGCTGGAAAGTGGAGATGGCAGCCTGCTATCACACAGGAGGGGGGGGCAGAGGCTTGGGGAGGGGGCCAGCGGTGCGCCCCGGAGAGGAAGCAGCCTACGTTTTCTTTTTTCTTTTTAGATGGATTTCACAGGTTAGGTGAGACCTTAATTCAGAAATTCGTTTAGATTTGCTAAATATAAAAAGAAATTGTGTCTGAACTCTGCTCGCGGTCATGTGGGAGACTAAGAGCAGCTGCTGTTTTAATGAGCAGCTGGCTTGCTGTGGAACGGCCACTTAGCGACCCCTTGCGGTCCTTGCTCTCTCGTGTTCAGGATGTGAATGAAATTCTGGGTGAAAAAAAATACAGGAAGCTGCTACCTCATAACATATTTATGTGTGGTGTATCCACATAGCTCGATGGCCGTTATTAGACGTGTTCCACTGTTTTTGCTGTGAAAATGAGAAACCGAGCCTGGGCTGAAGTTGGATGGTGTCTGCTGCCCCTGCTGCTCACCACTGGCACTGTACTTACAGCGGACCAGCTCTGTGCATGACATTAACAGCTTCTGTCTCTCCTTTTAGGAAAACGGACATGTTAAAGCCAATGGAGATGCCTCTCCTGCTGCAGCCGAAAACGAGAACGGCAAAGAGGAGGTGCAAGCCAATGGTAGCGCAACAGCCGAGGACACCCCCAAGGAGGAGACAGAGAAAGCCGAGGCCGCCCCCACTGAGAAGGAGGCTGTAGATGCAGAGAAGGTAGAGGCAGCGTCTCCTGCTGAAGGAGAGGCAGCTGCCAAGGCTGAGGATGGTGCCGCAGCTTCTACCAGCACCGAGACCCCGAAGAAGAAGAAGAAGAAATTCTCCTTCAAAAAATCCTTCAAGCTAAGTGGCTTTTCCTTCAAGAAGTCCAAAAAGGAGACGGGCGATGGGGCCGAGAACGAGGAAGCAGCTGCAGCGGCGGCACCTGCAGAGGAGCCCAAAGCCGAGGCCGCAGAAGCAACAGCGGCCGCTGCTGACGAGGAGACCAAGCCTGCTGAAGGCGAGGCTGCACCTGCCACTGAGCAACCCAAGGAGGAAGTAGTGGCCAAGCCAGAGGAGGAGGCAGCGGCGGTGGCTGCACCAGCAGCAGAAAAGCCTGCAGAGGAGGCCAAGGAGGCCCCAGCCACAGAAGAGCCAAAGGCAGAGGAGAAGTCGGCTGAACCTGTGGCCGAGGAGGCGCCCAAAACAGAGGAGGCTCCTTCAGCTTCACAAGAAGCAGAATCAGCAGAAGCTCCAGCTGCTCCCACTGAGGCTGCTGAATAAAAGCTGAAAGTGGAAGAAAGTTTCTTTTCTTTTCTTTTTCTTTTTTTTTAAGGAGGAAAAAAAAGATAATCAAAGAACATTTCCCTGCTTGGAGAGATGCCACATCATGGCTTTGAAGAACTTTTCTTTAACCAGGGATATTTTAAAGCTTTTTCTTTATTTTTAGTTTCCATTCTCCCCTTACGCAAAACCCATCTCGGCCCTTTGTTACTAGCATTCCAGCAGGCTGTGGAGATGGGTTGGCCTCAATATGTACAACTGATTAAATACATCCACACTCTGCCATATATTTTTACATCAGTATTACGTTTTTTATACAAAATATAAACAAAAAGTATGGACATGCCCATGGTATGAAGGGGACCAGGGTACAGTTGTAAATGAAGAGGTGGGGGGAGGGTTCAGGAAGGACATCTGGGTGGGTGGGGCTGTCCTGGGAAATGTGCTACAGGCAATAATCAAGAGCAGTCAAGACCGAAATCTATATCCACCATACGGTTTACAACACTAAAATCGTTTTTACAAGACAACAAGTCCCAGAGTTAGGTTTTTAGGAAGTCATATAAAACCATAGGAGCGTTTCGCTTCTCATTAGCTGTCAGTGATTCCGTAGAAATACAAGTTGTATAGGCTTTATTGTTTATTGCTGGTTTTATGACCTTAATAAAAATGTAAGTATGTATAGGCGGGGGTCTTTTTAACTGTGATTATTGTACAAAATGAAATTTTGATCTCAAGAAGCACATAATGTTTGCTCTTTTTTCCACCCGCTCGTTTTTGTATGATACCAACACAAACACACACATACAGACATGCAAACACACAAAAGGTCCTTAAGGAATTTTGAACTAAAAAACCAAGCTGTGATAAGTGGAATGGTAAACTGTTTATATACTGTATGGGTTTTTTTTTTTTTTTGGGGGGGGGGGGGGGGGGGGTTTCAATTCCAGCTGGCAGTTTTTTTTCCAGTGGTCTTTGACTCGAGTTAAGGAATCTATCAGATGCAAATGTTTGTGTAGCATCTTGTTTCGCTCTCTTTTTCCTTTTGTAAATACGGAGAAGCTTTGACCAATTTGACCTAGAGATGGAATGTAACTTTGCTTACAAACCAATTGCTATTAAACTCCTCTGCTTAAGGTGTTCTAATTTTCTGTGAGCACACTAAAAGCAACAATAAATGTGAATAAAATTTCAGCCGCATCTGTCATCATTTGTTCTTTGAAAGAAAGATTTTGTTCTCTACCTCAAGGTAAGCCAAATCTTATTTTGACAGCTGATTCCAATACTTAAAAAAAATTGTCTTGAAATCACTTCATCATTCTTCATCATTTGATGTCATATACCAAATAAATGCATTTGCTGGTATTACTCAAAGAAACAGACTTCAGACCGTGTTGACGAATGAAGCTGGTCTCACCAAATAACGACAATAATCAGTGCTTAACAATTCAGTTGTTTTATTAAGTATATTATCTTCAATAGGGGTCTGTGAATTGGTCCATGTGCTTTTGGGTGATTTGAGGTCATCAAGTCAAGAAGCTGTGCACCTCATATGTTTGGCTGTGAGGTTGAAGCATAACTGATAACTTCATCTTTTATAAAACAAAATAATCAGTTTGAATTGCATTCTGAAACCATTGCTTTCACTACAATGGTTTCTGCTTCTTTAGCTTGAGGGAGGGGCCTACACAGGGATGTTTTGACAAAGAGGCATCTTATTCACCTGAACATGTCCATGGAACCAAAAAGCATGTAAGCTGTGCATTTCTTGAGATTATCAGAAACACTAATAGTCAACACAGACAAAGTTTAAGTACAGGTGGCAGGAAAAGCTGCCGCGCTAAGGCCGAGACAGCAAAGAAAGAGGCACCCAGGGATACTAGCAACAATGGCTTTCTACGTCTCATTTGACCTCATAGTACCTTATTATCCTAGCGGAGCACTTGGTTCCTAAAGGAAGAATGAGAAGAACTTTCAGCTATCAGGCCCGTCTGCTATGGAGGCAGCTGCCAGTTTTGGATTGGGGGACCCTTTCTATTTGTATGTTTAGCACTTAAAACAATAGTCTTTGATAAAACATATAGGGCTGCATCAAGGGACTCTGAACCATGCCTGCAATAGCCTTAGGGTGCTGGGGGACTTCCTATGATGCACTGAGAGTTCAGATGCAACTGAAAAACTTTAGACCCTCCTACTCTCCTCACAGAGGTCCAAGGGATCTCCAACAAATGGTGACGCTATTTGTAGAGAATTGATTGGTCAGAGAGTGGGGTTTTCATACCTGCTGATTTATCACAGCGTAATAAAATCACATTTATATGCCATAAAGTTCTAATAATTCAGAATTTGAATTACATTATAATATGATAATAATAATGCTACTGCTACTATCACTAATCCGAATATAATGATCATAGTGTATGCATGTCTGTTTCCTCCTAGACATGTTGATCAGTCAAACTGCCTCTGGTACCAGGATTATCACCATCTACATAGTTTTGGGGAATTATTTTTTTGAAACTCAAATCTAATTACATTGAATATTTTTAATCTATTAAATATGTTCACCATAATACATCTTTAACTGGGATTTTTTAAGACTATTCATTGCAACAATAATAAAAGACTTGATCTAGCCTCAACCAGAGGGATAAAGCAGGTGGATGGTAATGTGCAGTGTGTGAGCAGGGCGGAGTTTTTGAAATCACTAGAAAAAGTATGACAGTCCTTCAAGGTCTACATGTAAGGCAGCAGACTCTGCAGAAACACTCATGTCCACACCAGCCTTACACTGACAGACTGCTTTCCCAGCTTTGTCAGTCAGCAGGGGCCAGCGCCGGTCACTCCTGGCTACCATATTCATGCATTTTTTCCACTTCAAAATATCATTTTCTGAGATATTTTGATGAACTGGCAAAAATCCTCTGAAGGGGAATTTTTAAAAACTTTACTACAGAAGGTTCTGCATTTGGAGGGAGTTACGCCTGACCCAGCACACCCTAGGGGAGCAGCAGAGGCATATGCCTTTCAATTACAGGAAGTGGTTGGCATCAAAGACGAGCCTTAGATAACTGCGAGACACTGTGACTGAGGTCAAAAGCACTACGCTGTGGAGCATTATTGGAAAAGTAAAGGTGTGTACGTGTAGACTCGAATGGCTTTTTATTGAGTAAAATCTTGTAAATTCTGCAAAAATATAATGTGTACCTTCTTCTCTGTTAGTAAAAAGCTGGTCTTTCTACAGTCACTGCTGAAAAGTCTTTGGGGAAAAAAAGATTATTATGATGTAAAATATTCAAGTACACTTTTTTATACATCATTCACAACAGCTCACTAATAAAAACTACAGCAGCAACAGAAAGCTGGAGGCTTTAATGTTTGAGGATTTGCTCGAGTCTTGCTTTAGCTTTAGGTTTTACACAAAGCAGATGCAACTTATTTAAACTAACTGAATGAGAAGCTCATCCTTTTTAGCTTCTATGATGTTCTTTGTCACATCTTAAACTAGATGTTATTGTTGTCAAGTTTAACATTGCTCATGTTACTATCTAAAACATCAGCCCTATGGTATGTAGTTGCTCAGATGAAAGTCACGCCAAATATAAAAACCCCAATAAATATATATATGTTATCTTACTAACTAATTGAAACAGGTTGTGTTTAACATTTTTAAGCTTGTTGTCACATGCAGCTTGTCTGAGACGGCCCAGACAAGAATGGTTCTCAGTGTTCAGTAATATGCAGTTCTCTGAGATTACCATCATATTTACAAACACATTCTTGATGAAGAGATTTTCTGTGGTACAAGTTTGCTGTGCAGGCGTTTGCATATTACACAATGGCACTAAAAAGACCGACTGTGTCTTCCTAACATTACAAACCATTGGTTATGCAGACATTTGAGCATGGAGACTTGAGTCAAGCTCAGTCTGCAGGATTCACTTTAATAATAAACATAATTTCCCATTTTTCTTTTCTGTTCAGTCGCACATTCTTACACCTCGTTTCTCCACATTTATCTTGTAAGAAAACCACAGTATTAAATCAGGTTCATAATTTAAACTCACTTGGTTTCCTTGTTTCCTCTGTATAAAAATACTAAATAAGTGCTAGATTCACAGTTTATTATATATAAACTGCTTCCCAGCAGTAATAATATATCCTTCAGTTGCACCAGAAGCGATGTGTCAAAGAGCTACATCTGAGACAATATAAAATATATGCAGTAAGGCCTGCCATCTTGTTACATTGCATGTTTGAGGAAGAGCAACTTTCCTTTCAACTTGTCCACACTTCCCTCTTGTGGCAAAAACACACAATTACATTTCCAGGAACCCAACTAAAAGCAGCTGCAGTACCGTGGTGAGTTTTCCCACCAAGAAATTCTTAAAGGAAATGACAGTTGTTGTTATCATACATGTGTAGGTGCCACATATACTAACTACAGTGGGGCAAAAAAGTATTTAGTCAGCCACCGATTGTGCAAGTTCCCCCACTTAAAATGATGACAGAGGTCAGTAATTTGCACCAGAGGTACACTTCAACTGTGAGAGACAGAATGTGAAAAAAAAAAATCCATGAATCCACATGGTAGGATTTGTAAATAATTTATTCGTAAATCAGGGTGGAAAATAAGTATTTGGTCAATAACAAAAATACAACTCAATACTTTGTAACATAACCTTTGTTGGCAATAACAGAGGTCAAACGTTTACTATAGGTCTTTACCAGGTTTGCACACACAGTAGCTGGTATTTTGGCCCATTCCTCCATGCAGATCTTCTCGAGAGCAGTGATGTTTTGGGGCTGTCGCCGAGCAACACGGACTTTCAACTCCCGCCACAGATTTTCTATGGGGTTGAGGTCTGGAGACTGGCTAGGCCACTCCAGGACTTTCAAATGCTTCTTACGGAGCCACTCCTTTGTTGCCCGGGCGGTGTGTTTTGGATCATTGTCATGTTGGAAGACCCAGCCTCGTTTCATCTTCAAAGTTCTCACTGATGGAAGAAGGTTTTGGATCAAAATCTCATGATACATGGCCCCATTCATTCTGTCCTTAACACGGATCAGTCGTCCTGTCCCCTTTGCAGAAAAACAGCCCCATAGCATGATGTTTCCACCCCCATGCTTCACAGTAGGTATGGTGTTCTTGGGATGCAACTCAGTATTCTTCTTCCTCCAAACACGACGAGTTGAGTTTATACCAAAAAGTTCTACTTTGGTTTCATCTGACCACATGACATTCCCCCAATCCTCTGCTGTATCATCCATGTGCTCTCTGGCAAACTTCAGACGGGCCTGGACATGCACTGGCTTCAGCAGCGGAACACGTCTGGCACTGCGGGATTTGATTCCCTGCCGTTGTAGTGTGTTACTGATGGTGACCTTTGTTACTTTGGTCCCAGCTCTCTGCAGGTCATTCACCAGGTCCCCCCGTGTGGTTCTGGGATCTTTGCTCACCGTTCTCATGATCATTTTGACCCCACGGGATCAGATCTTGCGTGGAGCCCCAGATCGAGGGAGATTATCAGTGGTCTTGTATGTCTTCCATTTTCTGATGATTGCTCCCACAGTTGATTTTTTCACACCAAGCTGCTTGCCTATTGTAGATTCACTCTTCCCAGTCTGGTGCAGGTCTACAATACTTTTCCTGGTGTCCTTCGAAAGCTCTTTGGTCTTGGCCATGGCGGAGTTTGGAGTCTGACTGTTTGCGGCTGTGGACAGGTGTCTTTTATACAGATGATGAGTTCAAACAGGTGCCATTCATACGGGTAACGAGTGGGGGACAGAAAAGCTTCTTACAGAAGACGTTACAGGTCTGTGAGAGCCAGAGATTTTCCTTGTTTGAGGTGACCAAATACTTATTTTCCACCCTAATTTACGAATAAATTCTTTACAAATCCTACCATGTGAATTCATGGCTTTTTTTTTCACATTCTGTCTCTCACAGTTGAAGTGTACCTCTGGTGCAAATTACTGACCTCTGTCATCATTTTAAGTGGGGGAACTTGCACAATCGGTGGCTGACTAAATACTTTTTTGCCCCACTGTATAAGAGCACTCCTGTCACTTTGTACAAATGAGGAAACGGTGTCAGTATTATAGATTTCATTTTGTACAAAATATTCTTTCTGTAAAGAAAACCCAATAAGCTGGTGTCCATATTCAAAAGGCAGTAAAGGGGGATGAGTTAGAGCTCTTTATCAGCTGCAGTACCGTGCTGTACTTGGAAGAGTCACATTTTCATCATTCCCAAATTCCCATCTGCAGGTCCCAGGTTTTTCATCTGACCTCTAACCTCAGCCTTGCATCCTACTAGATAGACAATGTGCAATTGGGATAGCAGCAGCGGTAGTATCTAGATTTTTTTTTTTAAAGCTTATTGAATGTCTTAATTATAGAGTCTTTACCTTACATAGAAAATGGCATGTGTGTTGTGGACTAGCACTACATAAATAGCAACACTTATGTTACTCTGGGTTAAAATGCCTTGTTGATGCCAGCAGTCAGAGGAATGGTCAGAGCGCTTTGAGCTGGTAGAAAGCTAGCAGAAACTTAAATATCAACTTGTTACAACCAAAGTCTTGCAGGGGAGCATCTCCTTTGATATTCGAGGTATCAGAATGTAAAACTGATGGTTTGTGTGGGCTCATCAAAGTTAGACACCAGAAGATTATAAAAATGTTGCCTGATCTAATCAGTGTCAGTTTTTCTTGGGACATTAAGATGATATTATCTATATTTGGAGTACACAACACGAAAGTATGCTTAATGGTTAGAACTTAATATTAAGAATTAACACAATTAATTTAAGTCATCTTGCTGCTGTTGCTTCTTTTAGGTCACTAGCAGCAAAAGCATTTCTGTAGACAAAAGCTGAAACTTGGTGTGTTTAGGTGCATATAAATACTATATTCATTGTTTTTCCTATGATATCTGCCTAACTATACCCCAGAACAAGTGAAGCTTACCATCATTTCAGTGTCATATTGTACATGTAACATGTTTCTGTTTCATCTGACCTGCTTTTGGCCTTTAAGATCTCAAACCACTTGGTGGAGGCCTTGTACGATATGTCACTGTGCCAGAAGTTTTTGCTCCAATATTACATTTTTCAAAGCAGGAACTTTTTTTCTGTATGATGTAAGGGGGCAAATTTCCATCAGCATTACATAGACTAACAAATGAGTGTTGGCTGTGTGGGCTCTGGATTTGTGGACCCAGTTTGAGAAACACAAAGGGTAGGAGTAACTGAAAACGAGCATTTAATGTCAATGAATCTAAAGTACAGGTACAAACAGAAATAAAACACTAGGAGAAACAGTCTCAGAGCACAGATATACAAAAGTGGGATACAGGCAGATGTGAGGGACAACACAATAATGAACAGAAGCAGAGACAACATAGACACCACATAACAAAGGGAGAGGTAACAGGCGGAGTCTCTTCAGACCGGCTGCTGTCCGCACCTGGTGGTGATTTGGTTACCAGTATTTAAGTCTTCTCCAGATCTTCTGCTAACCTACATTAGTGAAAGCCCGGCAAGTAATCTTGTGTGTTCATAGTGATCGCATCACGCTTACCTTGCTTCTGTCCCCGTGTTTTAGTGATCCCTCGGATCCTCGTTTCTCCACAACAATACTCACGCTCACCTCAACGCTGATCTTCAATTCAATTTTATTTTATTTATACAGCGCCAAATCACAACAGAAGTCGCCTCAAGGCGCTTTATATTGTAAGGTAGACCCTACAACAATACATACAGAGAAAAACCCAACAATCATATAACCCTCTATGAGCAAGCACTTTGGCGACAGTGGGAAGGAAAAACTCCCTTTTAACAGGAAGAAACCTCCGGCAGAACCAGATTCAAGAAGGTGCAGCCATCTGCAGCGACCGTTTGGGGGAGAGAAGGAAGAGAGGATAGAAGACATGCAGATCTTCTCGGTACTTCACAGCCACGATTCAAGCTCGTGCTCCGGGATTCACTGGATCATTCTGCCAGGACTCACCACCAACAGGATGCCCACCTGGGCCTCTCTGACCGCCTCTCCCTTCTGTGCTCTACCTGCTAACCAGTAAGATGCTAAAATTAACGAAGTTCTCTATTCTGACAAGACAGTGGCTGTATCCCTCTCTTACAGTGACTCAGAGCACCACCATTTGAACCACCAAGTCCCCCTTTATCTCTCACTTTAGTCCACCATTCCCTGAAGCCTGTGTTCATCATAGGTCACAGTTTATGTGTGGTATTCTAAGCACTGAAACATTTTCTGTAAATGAAGCTTGGTTATCACTTTCAAATCTGGGCCTCTGTCTGTATCTGCATTTGGGTCCATTCACTCAGCCTGGCCACCCCGCCGTAACACCACGAAGAGCCACAGAGAATCGACAAGACTTCTGAACTTCCATACATGGTTATGTGAACAGTGGCTATGTGAACAGGTGTGAAATAGACATGTTGTATGAAACACAGAGTAGAACAGTTATCATCATTTACAAATGATGGACTAAATGTATATTTATATGAGATTTAAACCTTTACTTAATCACACATCACTAGATCATGAATGAAGCGAAAGGAAAGGTCTCCTTAACTTAACTTTTATTTACATATTTATGCAAAACTTACTGATAAAATACAACAATAAAAAAAACCCTGCCAGACTGGTATTTGCTTTATTGGCTGAACTGATCCTTCATCTGTGGATTTAATTAGAATACAAAATCTTGAATAAACCACATTCTTCAATGTCAAATTAAATTTTTACAGCAGTGTTATATAATCCATGGATATTAGTACATTTATTATACCTTATGTACTTTGAACTGAGGACACAGGCCACATCCACAAAATGTAATTTTCAGTAATCCAGTTTTCTTTCAATGGGAATGCTACCGTGGTTAGCCTTATCATCATTGGACAAAATAACAACTCTCTAAACCACAACAAGGTTGGAGCTTAATCATATAGCTGTTAATACGCCACATATGTTGGTACGTTCTAAGCATTGCTGGAAACCTGAGTGTGTGAGCCTGAGCTCAGGGTAAATGAAACCCTAACTGACAGATAACTGTCTGCATTTGTAGATCACTACATGCATTTGTGGATCTGCCACAGCAGCTGTATAACAAAGGTCAGGTGTAAAAACAATTGCCACTTGTAAGGCTGGGAGAACTGTGACTGATATCTGTGCATGCCTACAGATTTATTTACACACTCCCTAAGCTGAATACGCACACAGATCTCAGTACACATATTTAGATCAAAATACACACAAATGGTAAATGGACTGGTTCTTATATAGTGCTTTTCTACTCTATCTGAGCACTCGAAGCAACTAATTCATTCACCCAATCACACAAGCACTTTTTCTAAGCTGTTAAGTGCTTATTCATACATCGGAGAGCAACATGGGGTTAGTATCTTGCCCAAGGATATTTGGCATGCAGACTGGAGGAGCCTTGGATTGAACCACAAACCTTCCGGTTAGTAACTGACCTGCTCTACCACCTGAGCTACAGCCATGGTCACATACCTGAATATGCACACATGCATTTCAATACACATATATTTTTTTGTATATAGTACACAATATAATATAGTTCTGTTCATGTAGGCGATGAATCTTCCTCAAAAGTTGAAACTTCTAACAACCAGTCATATCTATCTATTTGAACGACACAAAGAGGACTAAGGAGCTTGGGAAAAATATGACTGGACTTCTTTGAGTTTCTTGACGATGTTTCGCCTCCTATCTGGAAACTTAAAAGAAGTCCAGTGGCTTTTTTTCCAATCTCCTTAGGTTACCATGACCTGGATAACTGAGAAGCTACTGAGAGATACAAAGAAGAATTTCAGATGGTGCCTTTGATGTGAAATGGACAGGTCCGTTTTTGATCAGCTCACAGCAGCAGCAGAAATCGGACAGTAATAGAAAAGAGATTGAAAAGGCAGTTTGTGTAATGACTGATAAATGCTGAAAGAAAAAAGTCCAGAGGAAAGAAATTTAATAAGATGTGGAGTTAACCCTAAACTAAACTTATTAACTAAAAGCAATCAACATATATAGACACACATCGAGTTTGAAATTTCTCTGAAACAGAACATCTCTACAGATATCTGACATCATCATGAAATTTTCCCTTGTTTTTTTTGTTGTTAAAGATTATGTCAGGGTATGGGTCCTGTAGAGACAAGGATACTCCGCTAGTAAGTCAATTCAATTTTATTTATATAGCGCCAAATCACAACAGTTGCCTGAAGGCGCTTTATATTGTATACAATAATACATACAGAGAAAAATCCAACAATCATATGACCCCCTATGAGCAAGCACTTTGGCGACAGTGGGAAGGAAAAACTCCATTTTAACAGGAAGAAACCTCCGGCAGAACCAGGCTCAGGGAGAGGCGGCCATCTGCAGCGACCGGTTGGGGTGAGAGAAGGAAGACAGGGTAGAAGACATGCTGTGGAAGAGAGACAGAGGTTAATAACAAGTATGATTCAACGCAAAGAGGTCTATTAACACATACTGAGTGAGAAAGGTGACTGGAAAGGGAAAACTCAATGCATCATGGGAATCCCCCAGCAACCTACACCTATTGCAGCATAACTAAGGGAGAATTCAGGGTCACCTGGTCCAGCCCTAACTATATGCTTTAGCAAAAAGGAAAGTTTTAAGCGTAATCTTAAAAGTAGAGATAGTGTCTGTCTCCCGAATCCAAACTGGAAGCTGGTTCCATAGAAGAGGGGCCTGAAAACTGAAGGCTCTCCCTCCCATTCTACTTTTAAATACTCTAGGAACAACAAGTAAGCCTGCAGTGTGAGAGCAAAGTGCTCTAATAGGGTGATATGGTACTACAAGGTCATTAAGATAAGATGGGGCCTGATTATTTAAGACCTTGTATGTGAGGAGCAGGGTTTTGAATTCAATTCTGGATTTAACAGGGAGCCAATGAAGGGAAGCCAAAACAGGACAAATATGCTCTCTCTTTCTAGTCCCTGTCAGTATTCTAGCTGCAGCATTTTGGATTAACTGAAGGCTTTTCAATACTAGTCCAGTATTGAATAGCACTCTGGCTGGGCTGTCTGAGATTTAGATGGGGATGAGGTAGGTGGCATGAAAGAAAGTCTGAAAGGGAGAATGACGGCGAGCACAGAATTAAACAATGCAACGCGGAGAACGATTGGTTCAAATAATCTAGAGTATGAACCTTGAGGCACCAGACTACTGGAAACATGTAATGACAAACAACAACAATGACTTTACCAAGGAATATGATGTAACACCTGCTGATATTCCTGCAAATTAGCATATTGTCTTAAAAGCACAGGCAGAAAAAGTATCGATGAGTCACTTTAAATCAAGCGAGAGTGCTTTTTCTATTCATTTTTTCTAGACTACAATTAGTTCAACGTGGCTGCACTAAACAGCACATCATAACCTCTCATTACTTCATAATGTGTGCCCATAAAACATCCATTCACTCAATATTCTCTTAAATACCATTGCATTGGCAATATCCTGAACGTTCACACCACTTGTAATATAGCAGACTGCAGGTGATTACACTACTGATTCTCTTATTAACAGTTTGTGTTTGATAAGATTCAGAACATCATCCTGTGTATTGAGGATTCCTTTAAACATCTGAGTGAGTCAGAGCTTGAAATTGAGGAACTGAGCTCAGCAGACACGAAAATGGCTTTAAACAGTTCTCGAGAGACAGACAGGATTATGGCCTTATCTTTGGGAAGGAACTAAGATCCCTCTTATCTGGCACTTTATAAGAATATGCAGAGAAGAAAGGAATGGATGCTAGGCTTGAAACAGTTACTAAATCTGCCAAAGATAAAAGAGTTTTAGACAATTTAATACCAATCGCTCTGCTAAACACTGATTATAAGATTCTGTTAGGGGCTATATTTGTGACGCTGAAGAAAGGCACGAGGATTTCATAGTGAGAATTTGTAAAACGAATAATAATAACAATGATATAACGCTGGTATTGGAGCGTCTTTATTATAGCAAAATAATTCAAGAAAGAGTGTATTTCTATTTTAAGATTTTCACAAAGCAAAGTTCATATTGAAAAGATTTATCTCTTTGACTCTTTGAATTTGGGGAAAAATCTGTTAGTGCCATTGGTTATCCAACGGAATAAATAACTCTCTAGGCCAGGGGTGTCAAACTCAAATACACAGTGGGCCAAAATTCAAAATGGAACAAAGTCACGGGCTAACATTAATATTTATTGAAAAAATAATCTTCCTCCAGATATAAGAATGAATCTTTTCTTATGGACTCAAACAAGTTTAGCTGAAAAACTGAATATGGAACAGCAAAGCTTAATACTAAACAATATATATATTAGCTGTATAATACCAGTAGGCCTGCTCTAATAGTAATTTGGTATGGCTTCGCGGGCCAAATGTAATTAGGCTGTGGGCCAAATTTGGCCCGCGGGCCAGAGTTTGACACCTATGCTCTAGGCCATCACACTTGATTCAAGATTTCAGATTAATTGAGGAATGTGTCAAATATGTAGTAGCAAACCAATTTTCCTCCCTCCAAAGGGAGGGGTTATCAACTCGGTTCCATTTGTCTGTTTGTTAGCAGGCTAGCTTCCACAGTTTTTAATATTTCACTTCAAATGTTATGTGATGGTTGATATCAAAAACCAGCTTGAACTGATTTAATTTGGATGGAAATTGGGTCAAGGTCAAGTCACACATTACTGACCAGCCTGCACCAACCCCTGACTTAAACCCCTTTGAAAATCTTTGAGGTGATCTCAATTGAGTTTTATTTATATAGCGCCAAAACACAACAACAGTTGGCTCAAGATACTTTATACTGGAAGGTAAAGACCTTATAATAATACAAAGAAAACCCCCCAAATTAGATGACCACCTATGACCAAGTGCTTTGGCGACAGTGGGAAGGAAAAACTCCCTTTTAACAGGAAGAAATTCTAATCTAAAAAGTAGAGATGGTGTCTGCCTCGTGAATCCACAATGGAAGCTGGTTCCACAGAAGAGGGGCCTGATAAGAAGGTTCTGCCTCCCATTCTACTTTTAAATATTAGGAACTACAAGTGAGCCCAGTCTGAGAGCGAAGTGCTCTAATGGGGTGATATGGTACTATAAGATCATTAAGATAAGATGGGGCCTGATTATTTAAGACCTTGCATGTAAAGAGAAGAATTTTAAGTGGGAGCTAATGAAGTGAAGCCAATATAGGAGAAGTATGCTCTCTCTTTCTAGTCCCTGTCAGTACTCTTGCTGCAGCATTTTGGATCAACTTTTCAGGGATTTTTGAACTAAAGAGCAAGGTACATGCCAGAAGACCATCAAATATGGAGAAGCCTGAGAGATTTGTCAAAGAATGGGATTGCTCAGGAGACATGCGCATGACTCGTTGAAAACTACAACAAACAACTGCAGGCTGTTGTCCAGCAAAAAGGATACGCAATTCACTATTCCGGAAAACCACTTCTCAGAACCATGAGCAAAATATTTATAATAGACCGGAAACTGACAAGTGGTCAATACTTCCTTGTCATTCAGCTTGTTATATGAATGAAGAAGCTGAATGAAAATAACCAAGTTCACAAGTTTGGGTCACTAGTTACTCCTAGTTACTGCCTGAGGTGGGCTTCCATCACAGCAACACTGTATGAAAGCTATGCATTACATATGCATGCCAGTAATAATCCTTCATTCCACCTGTGTCTGGAAAATAAATTGCATGTACTGTGATGCCTTTTCCCAGGTTAGAAAGCCCTCTTGTGGCTGAACATGTTCAGAACATGAATCTATGATGAGCTGAAACAACAATCTCAAAGACAACAGTATAAAAATTTTTTTATTAACAAGCACAAAATATCAAAATTCAGCTGTAAAATCATTACAGGTTCACGTAAGGGTTTAAACTCTTGTTTAACGACAAAAGAGCTGATTCAGAAGATTAAGCACATTGGATTCACATCGTTTAATAAGCACCAAATCTGGAAAATTCAAGGGCTGAATTCAGGATAACCACTGACACACAACACAAAGAGACAATTTACAAGTAGAAAACAAAGAGTCATAATAAATATAATGCTTCTTAATGGTGTTTTGGGGAAGTGCAGGATCCTTGAGGCTCGACAGCACCAGTTAAGATCTTTGGATAAGAACACTTTAGGTACTGCTGGTCTGCTCAGTTTTCACACTGCAGAGGAAGAAAAATCGATTAGTTCAAACAACAGAAATGTTGCTATAGTGATGAGTTAAGTACTGGCTACATATAACATTAGAACAACAGGCTACTAACGTGTGCACATACTGTGGTAGCCCAGTGGTTGAACAAGGTACAGCTCCGGATCAGAGCAACAGCTGACTGCACTGGCGCTTTGGTTTGCCCAATATGACTTTCACTTGAGTTTCTGAAGCATCTTTTGTGTTTTGATGTCACAGTAAAATAACTTCATGAAAAATGACAACAATCCCACAGTCTCTCCACATCTTTGAAGTATTGTGCCCTAATCAGATTTGTGCATATAAAAGCTCTGCTTGTCATGCACAACACAACCTCATACTCAGTTTGAAAAAGCATGCAGTAACTGCATTTAAAAAGGAGCGAGAACACTCAGTGTGTGAATGAATTCAAACATTCACCTCTTTGAGTCAGTCTTCTCAGCACTGCTGTCTTTTGTCTTCTCTTCTTCTTTTATATCTAAGGTGTGAAAAATGGGGAAGAAAGAAACCTTTTAATCACAATCAGCGTTACACATTGTTACACTGTTAATAACAACAATCGAGTAAGCATCAAAGTAACCAACCAGCTTTCTTCTCCTCTCCTTCCTGTTTGTCCTCGTCCACTCTGGGCCTTTTGGCTCCTTTCTTGTGATTGGCTGTGTTCCTCCTGCCTCCCTCCCCTTCATCCTCAGAGTCTGAGAACTCTTCGTCACAGGCTATTCTCTTATCTGTAGCACGGACTGCAATCAAAGACCAAACTCTGGTGAGTTTGAGTGAGTGAGTTGTAACACAGCATAATAATGCATATGCAGTACTGCTGCTCCTTTTTTCCAAACCTGGGGTCCTTTCTCCCATGGGTTGGCAACCTTTCTGATGATGAGTGCCATCTAAAATTTCCCCAGAAGTCACTGTGCCATATCAACCATTGCATTAGGAATAAATTTAATAACGCTCTATATCAACAGTTACACACTATATAGAACTAATTTATAGAACTATTTTTGTTTGCAGATGTTGGCATAGTGCAGTATTATATTTATGTGTATTTCCGTGTTGCTGATGCTGCGCTGAGCTCCTGAAGCATTTGAAGTGTCGGAATGTGGAAATTTCAACATTGCTTGAAAAAACTGCCAGCTAGCAACGTCCTTCTCACCGGTAGGCTAAGTGATTTTTAGGCAATTAAAAGTTGAATCTGGTAGTTGGGGTTGTTAGCTAAGATACCGTCATTAAGAAGCAGCACAACTAATGTGTCTATGCGAGCTAATTTGCGATGTACACCGGTGGCCCGGCCATTTATTTTTAATACACCTTCTCAGATTAATTCACTGCGTGTCGTGCCATCAGTTAACCCTTCGCATGCCAGCTGTGGCACAAGTGCCCAGGGTTGCCGACCCCTGGTCTAAATTACAAACATGTCTGGGTAAACACTGCAGGCATTTTCCAATTTTAGTGTTCCCACTCAATACTGTTCTTCACCCTTTGATTCAAAACATTTTTTGATCATTTCATAAGTTGAGAGCCAGAGTAATGGGACCGTAAGGCTAATGTGGTACAATGCAGAAATGAAGATACTGCAGAACTGCACTGATAACATCCCCCTCTGTCTTATTTTCCACCTTTTTGCCACTTAGTGTCTCAGAAGGCTTTTCTTATTTCTCTGTTTTGTGCCTGTTCCCCCATCTTGTCTTAGAAAATAATTGTAGACGACCACAGAAAGAGGCTTGCCAAAGAAGCTATAACCAAAAATGCAACGTACGCCATAGAAGCCGATGCTTTGTGAAAACGAATGAAGGTCTTACTGGACAAGCGTTTGTCAGGATCCTCTGTGTCCTCATCCACTGTGTCGTCTGGGACAGCATCCCCTGGGATGGCTTGCATCTGAACCCCTGGAGCATGAGGCAGCATCCGCAGGTTCTCAAACAGCCGCTGCCTGAAAAGTCACATACTGATCATCTGCATTTCAATGTCTTTATTAATCAATTGTTGTACATCACTTTTCTAGCCTAGCAACATTTTGACATTGTAATGTGAAGGTGGTTGTTTCCTTTCCACTGCTGCTTGCTCATAGCAAGTCAACGTTTTCTGCCTGTTATTGTGGGTCTTAAAGAACTTCAAATCGATGTTGTTGTGTTTCAGTGATAAATAGAACAGAATAGAACTGAAAAAGCTGAATTGAGATGAAGGCTGATATAAGTACAGTTAACTAGAGTTGACTGACAGATTAATATATAAGGGGAATAATGACTGTAGAACTGAATGGGTCGGTGATAGATGTTTTGCCAGGCAGAGGCGTCAGAGTGTGGAGAGCGTGTCTGAATGTGTGGAGTACTGGGCAGATTGTTGGCTGTACGGAGAAGCAGGGGAAATGAAATGAGCAGAGAATCCAGAGGGTGGAGAACTAATCTGAGCAAATAAAGAGTCAAATCTGGAGCACAGCCACCGAACTGGATGGGTTGGTTTCAGGCCTGAGAAGCAGCGCAGAGGAGGTGAAGGGCTACGGACTGAGGTGGGGCAGCGTGGACAGTGGAGAAGCTGCAGGTCCAGTTGTGGACATTGACTATCTAACTTATACAACAATTCATTTATTAGTTAGCCAACTGTGAGGTCAGCTTTCTAAGTTCAATCTGTTTTCATTCCTTCTGTATTTTAATTAAACTAATACCACACTGTCCAAAATGTATTTTTAACTTGTCAATAACATTCTTTTTCCACAATTATTCCAAATCTCCAGCAGTTCTAAGCTTGCAATTCTGGCAGTTCTAGAAAGAAAACAAATAGTTTCACATTTGACATACTTGATTTTGTCCATATATTCCTGTGAGTTCTGGTTGGTCATGTTGGAGGGGCTGATGTGGAGCTTGAAGTCAGGCCCGAAGTACTCAAAGTAGTCATTGTATGGCAGTTCTACAACAGAAACATCGTTGAGATGAGAGAAAAAAAACTGCTGGAGAAAATCTGTCAAATGAGGAATCACGTTAAAAGAAAAAGGGGTGCTACCACACCTGTTAAGATTTATTGAAACTTTATAACCTACACTGATCATGAGTGAGGGCAAGATGAAGAGAAATGTGTAGGGAGGTAAGTTAATGTGTTGAAATCCCGTTAAGAGAACTGCTGTCCCATTCCACGCTCTAATTACATCCCCCCTCTTTATGTGGAAATCTGACAGTCTGCTGACTCAGCTCCTTGTGAGCAAAGGCAGGAAGCAGGTTGGCCCTTCCCTAAGGTGAAGTTAACTAAAAACTCCATCACCTCCAACAAGCCTCACACTGCAGGCTACAGACACACACATTAAACTTTAAATGACCAGCATCACTGTTTGACATGCTCCACTTATTTGATCTATACCTGCAAAATTTAAAAAGAATATACATATGGTCCTGCAGTGATATTTATTTTGTTTTTTAGGCTTTGTTGAGTCAAGCTTGTCTATGGCAAGCATAGTACACTCCTCTGGCACCAATTCTTAAGAAGCTAGTAACTGCTAATGTAGTCTGGGGTCTCTAACTTCACACAGAGATCAAGAGAAGGCTATAGAGGTCTTTATACACCCAGATTATTTCAGCCTCAGCAGGCTCTACTTTAAGTAATAATTAGATAATATATCAGTTAAGTGGTGTGCACAACTACTCAACAAGGCTATAAAGCACTGCTGCCCTAAATAAATAGCACCCAAATTTAAGTTAACCATATGGACTGTATGTGTGTGTTAACCATCTTGGATCTGTCCAACCATCAGTTCAATTTTCAATTCAATTCCGCCTGAGAAACATGGAGTCAGACTTCGAGGTGCTCGTTCTCATCTCAACTAACTTCAAACTCAGTTGGAAACCACCCAAGTGCAAGCTGGAGGTCATAGCTTGATGAAATGAACAAAACCACATCGTCTGCAAAAAGCAGAGAGGTTATTCTGAGACCACCTCTAACTCTGGGCTGCACCTAGAAATTGTGTTCATTGAAGCTATGAAAAGAGTCAGTGACAAAGAACAACCCTGGTCACCTCAATGATGTGGCGAGTTAAACGAATCGCTCTTTTTATTAATGTAGGACACCTATTAAGTGCCGGTTCGGTAAACCAGATTGCCACTTAGCTTTTTTCTTCTTTCTTGTATAACAAAGAAAGCAAAGAAATCCAAGACAATTTTAACTACAGTCATTCACTGACATGGAAAAAGTGACTAACCGTCAGGGATGTCAGTGTCCAGAGCCACAGCTGTCTCATAGGTCCAGCATCGGGCCACATTTCGAATGGTGTATCCTCCTCCACCCAGCATGAGCAGTGGCAGGTTGAAGGACTTGATGTATTCCACACATTTGGCATGCCCTTTTAGGATTAAAAAACCCAGGAAAAACACACAAAATGCAAGACATTCAGTATGGTTTGTGACATCACTTTATTACACCATTCAGCATTACTGTACTGTGTATGTTTACCTCGGATGGTGAGGTTAAAGCAGCCGAGGCGGTCTCCTGAGAGAGAGTCTGCACCACACTGAAGAACCACAGCACTGGGCTGGTACATCTCCATCACCTTAGCCATCACCTACACAATCAAAGTAGAAAAATCTGTGACTCCTTGTCAACACCTTTATATTTATCTCTAATTCTTTAGACGTAAGGAAGCACTATAATTTCTGTTAAACATAATGACGACACAAGCCCGTGTGCGTCTAAGAGCAAGAGCCATGCAACACAAATTTTGTATCTAAGAAGGGGGCTGCTTCAACATCTTCCGATAAAGCACAGAATTTTGCAACAACATGCTTGTGAAAACACTGCCTAAGCTAATTTTATGCTAATATTTGACTTACGCTGTGTCACAGGATAAAAACATGTCACTACTATTGCACTGTAATGCTTCTGCTGGCACGCTGTTTCAATAGATTCACACTAGATACACAAATTGTGCATCTGAAAAGAAGAATAGAAAATACTTACACCTATAAATGTTACCGAGTGCCAGCTGCAAGCATCAATAAAAAAAAACAAGAGTAGCTGTCTGTCTCCTATGTGACTACAGTACTTTAGATTTGAATTGCCTGCTGTAGCTAACCCTAACCCTACAATTAAAATCAGAACAGTGAGCTAAAAGACAACATGGTAATTCTCTATTGGTTTGCCTTTGAAAATACAATATTTTATCTGTTGTTTTTTTCCCCCCAGCAATATATTTATTTATTAATTATATTAGAGATGTTCCTGGTGATCAATTTCCTAGTCGACTAGTCGTGGGAAAAAAAACTTAGACTGCCCGACTAGTCTAAAACTAGGAAACAAAACTAAGACAATCTAAAGTTGGGTCGTGGGGGAAGCAGCAGGGAAGCCCAGACCTCCCTCTCACCACCTCCACCAGCGTATCCAGGAAACGTTTAGCCATTCCCAGACGTAATATCTCAAGCATGTCCCAGATAAACGCCCAGTTGGAACACCTTACCCTGGAGGTGACAACCTTAGCCATCTCCTTTCAATATGGAGGAGCGTTGACTCTACTCTGAAGTTGTCCCAAATGATCTAACTCATCACCCTATTGCATCCTGTCAGAGAAAGCTAATTTCCTCCAGTTGTATCCGCGATCTCATTCTAATAACGTTAGCCTAGATCAGGGGTAGGCAACTCCAGGCCTCAAAGGCCGGTGTACTGCAGGTTTTGGTTGTGTCCTTGATCCAACACAGCTGATTTAAATGGCTAAAATACCTCCTCAAAATGTCTTGAAGTTCTCTAGAGGCCTGGTAGTGTGATTCAGGTGTGATCCAGGGTGATATCTAAAACCTGTAGGACACCGGCACTTGAGGCCTGGACCTTGCCTAACACTGGTCTAGATTGATAGATTCATGGCGTTTCCCAACAACAATCTGCTGTTGGGAAACGCAACAGCAGATTGCCCAATGCTGCCACCTGGTGGCAGATGGCAGCATTGGGCATCAATTAAAATTTTAACAAGTATAACAATTAGACTAGCAAGTCTGGTACTGACTAGTGACGACAGCGACGAGTAGTCAGCTGGGCAACTAGTTGCGGACATCCCTAAATTATATATATATTACTATTTAATCATTTCCTTCTGGATCAGTTCATTTGGGAAGAGCGAAAAAACGAAGTGCTGTGACTTTTAAAGGGTCAGTTATATTTGCAGTGCAAAACAAGCATTTGTGGAACTCACAGGCTTGAAGATTTGCTCATATGACTCGTCATCTATGCCATCCCGCAGTGGGAAGTTGACAGCGTAATATTTGCCTTTTCCAGCTCCAATATCCTAAAGGTAAAAAAGACAAAAAAGTGCATACTGAATAATCTCCAAGTATAGACTCCTCAGCAGTGTGCAAATGCATGTGTTAGCTGCACCAAATTAACAAAGCCCTTATATCTTTCCATGAACAAAAACAAAAAATAAATACTCACACAAATGCAAAACTATCCTATGATATCATCATACAGATTTTGCTGTTTTCAATTAAGAAATTATGACTTCTTAGTAACCAGCTGAAGGAAGAGTGTAAGGCTCACCCGAAGGTCACCAGTTCCAGGGAAGTACTCCCCATATTTATGGAAGGACACAGTCATAACTCTGTCTGTTGTGTAGAAGGCCTCCTCCACTCCATCTCCATGGTGGATGTCTATGTCGATGTACAGCACCCTCTGGTGGTACCTGGTAAAAAGGGCCACAGACAGAGCTCGGATGAGTACAAACACTGCATAGAAACAATGCTGTGAGAAATGGGTCTTTCACCTGCTTTCATTTAATGAATTTTTATATGTAGATGGGAAACAAAGCGGGAAATATTCTCACTTGAGCAGCTCCAGGATGGCCAGCACAATGTCATTGACGTAACAGAACCCTGAGGCCTCCGATTTCTTTGCATGGTGGAGTCCTCCTGCCCAATTCACTGCAATGTCTGTCTGCTGTCGGTTCAGCTTCACTGAGCCAGCTGTACACAACAGGAAACATGTTTGATTATGCAGTTTGTAAAGAAACTGATATATATCTGATGAGTTAATCAATAAGTCACTTAGTCTAACTTTGTTGTCATAACCGGAAAAATGTTTAATCAAGGCTGGCACTGAAACAGCTGGACAACTGAAAGCCAAGAACTTGTTCCTGTAACTGTGCTCTCCGGGAACAGGTGACAATAAAAAGAATTTGCTGCCTCAGTCTAATGACCACTGCACTGACTTTGTTTCTGAAGGATTTGACTGACAGTAATGAGGTCCTACATGAGCAATTACAGCTTTCTGTCTGTTCTTTTATAGAGGACTATTTATAAAGATGGTTGGTGCTAACTATACAGATCATGTTTCATTCTACTCTGGTTGATGACTTGTCAACAAACACAGTGCTTGTAACTTGTACCACAAAGCAGGATTTGGGGTTTAGTGAGAGAACTTCAGGAGTCCCACCAAATCCTCAGGATTACAAAGGTGGTTCACAAAGGTACACAAGATAAGGATTCATTTTTGTAGGGAATTCAATCCTGACCTCTTATTCCAAAGACAGTCATGTCTTTAGGAATATTATCCTTCCAAAGACAATGTAGAAATGACTGAGAACCATAAGACTTTTTAGATACAAATAATTGTGTTATTCTGTTAAATTGGCAGTGTCTATTAATGTTACAGATAGGTCTAATGTTGCTGAAACAGGAGCTCAATGACTTCCTGATGTTCCACACAAAATATTGTGAGTGTTGTGAATGTCATCACGTGGTGCATGTTCCTGCTTGTCTGCTGTGGTTCTATGGGAAGTAGTGTGTCAACTAGCAGATACAAAGACAGTACTGTGGGTACTGATACTGCTATAAATGAGTAACTAATCCAATCGTCAGTTTTAGTGTCAGTTAGGATCTGAGTATCTATTTTTTGACAACCCTACTACAGACTATTTATCACCTCCAGAGTTGCAACAGAATGAATAAAACTGTGTCACAGTATATCTTTAACATAAATATTCAGATTGCTTGACTCAACTGACTTATCAAGACCTTTTATATGACCGCTTAGCAACATCTGATTCATCATTAGCACGACTTACCAGCCGAACCACCAGCAGACAGTTGGCAGAACTCAAACAAGCCATCGAATACTGGACAGTCCTCCCCAACATTGACTGCAGAGTAAATAAATACATAAATAAATAGGAAACCAAAAAATAGGAAGGTGTTCAAAATTTTGTTTGAGCAGTATGAATGGAAACAGAAGGGCAGAGGAGCTCCTTGTATTTCGTACTTGGAATAGTACACAAAATTCTGTAATGTCCCAAAGAGGACACAATGACTTACACCTCTGCATCTGTTTGCTGAACTCTGACATGTTGTCTGGTCGTATGGATCGGAGGAACTTGATGTAGTCATCACTGTGATATTTTGTCATCTCGTCTGCAGTGGCTTTGTGTGGCCTCTGAAACACAAGACATTCCAAGCTGGTTGGAAACTACAACAAGGAAGGCCAGAACCTATGGTATGCTTAGTGTCACATGCTTGGAAAACATACATAGACCTCCATCTTCCTGTACAGTCCATAGTTCAGAAGTAAGTTGTGGGTCATCCGGATACGATGTGGTTTCATGGGGTGCCCCTGTCCATAGTAATAATTTCCTATGTCACCTGCAAAGACAAAAGGAACAAGATAAGAAACACATTTCCATCCGATAATAATTATTAATTTAAGCTGCGAATGAAAATAAAAATGGATGCTTTTCAGGTTCTGTCTGAGCAACAAAAGAGATTTTACACTTATTTACACATTCTATAAAAACAGCACATTTTGTACTTTTCATCAAAATTGACAACCTGCCAATTGTGTACTGTGTTTCTCCCCCCCTTCTTAATTCTTAACTGTTCCTGCTCTAATCCTGACCACAAACAAAAAGACCAAATGAAACCCCCATATGTTAAGGTATTAACTGTTTTACATCTTTGAGGTATTCTGTGGCTGCTAAGTTAGCAACTAGCATGACACAAACATAATGCTAGAACAGCAAATAACAGAAAAGCAAAGGGAAAACCGAGTTTTTCTTAACACAACAACAGTGGGGAACAACAGCAACATCATTCACGGTGTAATACCATACGTATAATTCAAGCATTTTTAATGTAACTGAAAAACTATGGATGCTTACCACCAAGAAGTAGATCACAAGATTGTGCAGGTCAAACAGTGATGTTTACTTCAATTTTACCTGCACATGCAGTTATCCTACAATAGCTCACTACACCTCCTTCAGACTATGAATGTACTGCTGATCTCAGTTGCCAATATTATTAAAAGGTATAAAGTTCATGGGGCTGTAGCCACCTTCCCAGGACATGGGCGCAAGAACAAATGCAACTTCAGGTTGAACAGAGAAATAGCACGCAAAGTAGAAAAGAGAAAAAAAAATACTGGGTTGTTGTGTTTAGTGAGAAATAAAAAGCAACGTAAAAACAACAATAACACAGCATTTGACTGTTAAATATTCAGATGAAAACTGAATGCACGGTTCTAGTTCTAGTACATGTAAACTGAATGCAGGGCTATATGTGAACAAAGTTAGTTTTTACTGCAAGTCTCTTCAAAATTCTGACAAGATACTGTAACTATGTTCCTTGTACATGAGGAATACAAATAAGGGGTTTCTCTTATGAGAGAGAGTGATGTTAGACAACACGGTGATACGCTCCAATAAGGCCTGAGCACTTAATTGTGTAACAGTGGCACATTTTGCTTCATTATTTTTACGAATGTAACTCTGACGACGACTCATCAGTTCCTAATCATTTTTGATTTAACAGAGGTAACGCGGTGCACAAAGCCCGATCTACGTCTGCAACTATAAGTTATACAATCGTGACAATGAGTGCTTGTGTCGCAAATTCTCAACATTAATTTAACCGAAGCCCTCCTCTTTTCTCTGACTCGGTTGAAGTAAGGTGATTTTTTTTTTACTTTTACTCATAATAGTAAACACACGAATACTCTCTTTGCACCGCGGAGACCTTTCAAACGATGGTCATTAGCGCCTACTCGTTAGCTTGCTAGTGTTAAACAGTATACATTCACCAGCAGCTACACTGACTAGCTGGCTAGCGTTAGCCTGCCAGATGGCTCAGTTTGGGCTGCCCATTCACACGCTCAGGATGTCCCATACCGTCGTAGTAGTAGCAGACCTTCTTCTTGGTCCCGCCTGCGGTCGTGTAAGCCATTTTAAAAGTGCCTCTAGAAATAAAAAGTTGGTTTGAATTTGCTTCAGCAGACAGAAGATGGGATAGACGGCATCAACACATAATTACACACGGCGGAAAGTCGCTGAATGGGAGGCGCAACTTCGGCGGGGAGGGGCGGGTTAGACAACTTCGGTAGGCCGCTTACCCCACCGCGAGGAGTCCCATTCAACCCAGAGGATGGGAAAAGTGGACTCATAAGGATGTGTGAAACATGGTAAAAACGCGCTTCATAAAATTCAGTTCCACTGCTTTATCCGTTACATTCTTTCATTTCTTACTACCATGCAATAGAATTAGATACATTTATGGCTGTAACAAATATGGATTTGTTAACTCCATTACCTGAAGTATTGCCCAACAAACCTGTCCCTGACCCACCTGTCAGGGACAGGTACTGGCGGTGACTGCGAAAATACAGGCGATCGTTGAGTTTCCAGTCCCACAAACGAGAAGGGCGCTGCGCCGATTTCTAGGAATGTGTGGTTATTACAGAGGTTTTTGTAAGAACTTTGCCACTGTTGTCGTTCCTCTCACCGATTTGATCAGTCCGGTGAAGCCTTTTGTGTGGACGCCTGTTTGTCAGACTGCTTTCGAGTCTGCGAAAGCATTACTGTGCAGTTCCCCTGTTCTTACGGCACCAAATTTCATGTCCCCTTTCAAGCTCGAGGTTGACGCTAGTGCGGCTGGTGCAGGAGCTGTCCTTATGCAGGAAGACCATCGCGGCGTGGATCGCCCAATTTGTTATTTTTCCAAAAAATTCAACAAACATCAGATTAACTACAGCACTATTGAAAAGGAAGCCCTTGCCTTGTTGTTAGCCCTGCAGCATTTCGAGGTGTATATCGGATCCAGCTCTATCCCTGTTCAAGTGTTCACTGACCACAATCCATTGGTGTTTCTCTCCCAGATGCAAAACTCAAATCAGAGACTTATGCGTTGGTCCCTTCTTTTGCAAGATTTCAACCTGCAAATCAAACATAAGAAAGGGACGGAAAATGTCATCGCTGACGCCCTGTCGAGAGCAATTGCATAGTTTGGGAATTAAACAATAGGAGGGTTGTTTAATTGTTTTTGTTTTTCGTCAGTTTTCACCTGGTTTGATATTTATATTTACCCCGAGAGTCATTTTTGGGCAATGCCCTGATTTTATGCTGAGCTTTAAAGGAATTTTAAGAGGGTAATACCAAAAAAAGCCAGTACAGATTTGCACATGGACAGAGCTGGAGCTGTTAACTTATCAGGTTGTACATGAGTACTAATCAGTTCTTCGGTTTTTCCACAGTTATAGTGTTGTTATGGAGCTATATCTGAGTGGAAGACTTTTGAGAACCAGACCACATTTTAACAAATCTGATGTCTGAACATTATATATGTATATAGTGAAAGTTGGGGAAATGTCCACTTAAAGAAAATCATGGCAGACAGAATCCTCTCATAGCTTGAGAGTGGTTCCAGATTCTTTGTGCAGCAGTAATCCTGTACAGTATTGCTCAGGTACAAGGCAAACTGTAAATGATGATGAAACATTTTTTACCAAAAACTATTTTGGTAGTCTCTTATTCTATTCATGCCCCTTAATGTAGCCATATTGTGAACTTTGGACAGAACTGGGTTAGCTGTTTCTGAATCCTGTTTTCATGCTAAGTTATTCTAAAGACAGGGTTATTTTGTTTTGGAACCAAATCAGACGTTAATGAAACTCAAAGTCTGTACTGTAGCAACTGTAGTGTCTAGACCTAGTCTTTGTCGTTTTTAGTGCCTTAACGTAACCGAATGAATTTTTGAAGAATTGATGCTAATGTAGAAATCTCTGATATATATGACTTAAACTTGGGTGTGTGTGTAAATTCTTTGCTCCACTGCCCTTCCATTTTCCAAATGCAGACTTATTTGCTTTAAAAAATATTGATGAAAGCAAGATTAAACATTACATTCAGGGATATGAAAATAATGTAGGGACGTTTGTGTCCAGAAACATGAATCAATAGAACATTTCCCATGTTGCTTGTTTGTGTTTATTGTGTTATGGTGTGTTGATACCTGTGCATTCCTGCATTATCCTTTTGTGTTGCACATTTCGATGATTTTTTTGCTTGCTACCTGGCCTGACCTGTCTCCCCAATGTGATGTTTGTATTGTATACGGTCGGCAAGGTCTGTCATCTCGGTTGTGGGCAAAAGACCTTCAACTGACAAATAAAGGCTATCTCATCTCATCTCATCTCATCAACATTTCTTCAGGGAGACACCGATGGTGGTTTTGGTTTGTACCCCACTAAGTTTCTTTCTTTCCACCACTCAGAATTACAACCACGGTGTAAGTCTGCAAGTCAGTTATTTCTGATCTACTACCCTCAAAAAGAATATTAAAATACACCAATACACATGAAATCCTCTCACAAATGTTTACACATTCTATTAATTTAACAACACACTTATGATACAGAATGAATATTTGCACAGAACAGATTTCCTTTTTTAAAAAAAATCAGCATAGAACAAACAGCTGGTTTGACATGAGTCATCAGAGGACACCTTCTTTTCTTCACTAAGTGTTGGTAACCCAATGAGAAAGCAGTAGGGGAAAAGAACAGTATACTTACATTTATAAACACAAGCTCAAGTCTTAAATGCTTTAAAGGTTTTGGACATGGTGACAGCCAAGCTTGCAACACTTATAACTATTCTGATAAGCCAATCTGTTCTACAGACTAGGTATTATGTTAAAAACTAAAGGAGGCCACCTTCTAAAGCAGCGGTCCCCAACCCCCGGGCCTCAGACCGGTACCGGTCCGTGAGTCATTTGGTACTGGACCGCGAGTGTTGAGGCTCAGGTGTGAAATGTATGGTTTTCAGGGTTTTTATCGGTTTTCAGCATTATTTTGTTATCGTTTTTATCATTAACTCGGTTTTCCTGGGTCTTTTCACGTGTGTTATGAATAAATCTTCTTTTTTTCGGTACCGGTACTAGTTTTATTTTGTTGTATTTATCTGCGACACCTTAAAGGCCGGTCCGTGAAAATATTGTCGGGCATAAACCGGTCCGTGGCGCAAAAAAGGTTGGGGACCGCTGTTCTAAAGGACTGATCACAGCAGGCGTTAAATAAAACACAATGAGCAAACACAAAAGTCTACTGTGTTATACTGGCAACTGGATTTTACATGCAGTTTTGGCCAGGTAAACACCACGATAAGGAATGATGAACTTTTTCTGTTCGGTTTTGAAGGTGTTTTTTCATGAAAAAAAGCATCACACTTATAGCTTATCTTAACAGCACGAATGTCAGTGTTTGATAATCTCTTAAAAATAATCTCTTTAGTTAATCACACAGCTCAGCACTGTTTTTTTCTCTACATGGGGAAAACATTGACAGACAAGTGAGTTCATTTGCAAGATCAAATGCTTTGAACTGCAGCTTTTAGTCAAACCATGAAACTATTTTGTTCTTTTTTCTTTCACACATTTGAAAAGAAATTTACATCAAGTTCCTTTTATATTTGGTCACACTGTCATCCTGGTATTAAATGCCATCAAAGTGCTATTAATGTCTTTCGAGGTCTCAGAATTTGGCATTTTTAAATAAACCCCAATTCAAAGAATCTCATCAGAGGAGTTTGAGCTCATCATGGCCAGTTGAATGTCCTACCAGTGATCTGGTAAAACTTCTGATTGAAGGGATGAAAGAATTTTTGCAGTTTAGTCACTACTGATGGGTCCACCTCCGGATGGGTGCGGCCCTTGCTGCCTGCCAGGCACTTGTTAAAGACAATGTTAAATCGCAGACAATAAAATCCCCTGGTGGCATTGAAGTACAGGTTATACTGGCTGATCCTGGAGGGGAGGTTAAGGAAGCGCTCAACAAGCTGCAGCTCTGGCAGCGGGTCTGTAATAAGGCGATCCCCATCCACAATGTGAAACTGCTCCACGGGAAAGTACTTCAACCAACGCTCCAAATGTTTGGTGTAGATGCTGGTCCGGACTGCTTTGTATTTCGTGTTCACCTCGCAGGTGTTGGTGTCAATGACCAGCTTCTCAAACTTGTGGTAGGTCTTGTTTTTGCGCTCCTTGCCCTCCAGCACTTGGGTATAGTCCGACACAGCTCTGGTGGTAGGCTCGCGCACGATGATCAGCAGCTTGATGGAAGAGTTCATCTTGAATATCCGTTCAGGGACTTCCTCTGTGATGAAGTAAGCGGGGCTCTTTTCAATGGTGATCTGATGAGGGAAGGAGAAGGGCATTTTCCCCCTGTACCAGTCGATGCCACGAGCGTAATTTTGGTCATTGTCAAAGAAGTGGATCTCTTGTGAAGCCTTGACAACTGCTGGATGCAGGTTGAGCATTTCCAGCAGGGCACGGGTGCCACCTTTACGCACCCCGATGATAATGGCCTGAGGCAGTTGTTGGACCAGGTTGTGCAGGCGAATTTGCTCTTTGGTGGCATTGCCCTTACGGATTTCATGTAGGAGGCCACGCTTAAACTGCAGAGTGCGGAGAGGAATTTGCTCTGGTTCAGGGGCGGACAGTCTGCTGTCAACTGGGCAAATGGGCTGTAGCCTGAAACACAGGAAAAGAACGCATCTATCTTATTTTGTATCTCATTCTATAAGGAATTTTATCGCTCATAGAATACATTTATCACTTCAATCTTAACTAAATAAGCTACTTGAATGTAAAACTTATTATTAATGGAACAATTCTCTGAAGCTAATGCAAAGAAACATCCTGAAACATCTATGACCTTCTGAGACCTCTGAAAAGCCTGCGGTATGTTAAGACTAAGGCTTTTGCAGCAGATGTTTAAAGTACTGTGAGTTGCGCCACCACAGCAGACTCGTCCTAGCACCAAGGACACAGCAAGCATAAAGTCACCCACTGGTTTGTCCTGTTTCTGGGGTATTGAACTGAATATTCTCACTGTCACCAAAACCCTTTTTTTAAAACAAGGAAGTATAGTGAGTCACTGAGTAGTAACCACAAACAGCCATAAACTGCCAAAGCTGCTGCCCCCTGCTGGCCATTATGCAGGTTTAAGGAACTGTCTCCACTTTTTAGACTTGAACGCTGCATTCATATTTTACATACAGTCTGTGTCTAACAGATCCCTCAACTGGTTCATGGTTAGTTCCTCATCAACTATGGTATTCATTTCTTTGGAATGCCATTTCTCTTATGCATACCCAAGTCCTCACACCACACCACCTTTTCAACATGCAAAATTGCGAGCACCACATCTTTGTCAATAAAGATGACTACAGCAGTGCATATACCAGATATATGACTTGTTTGTTTTTAGAATAACTGATGGCACTAAGTACTGTAAAAATTTCACCTCAAGAAATGAAAATACTGAAGAATTTCTCTCATTTAATCTAAAGCAGAAAATCTGCCTCAGTCAGGAGAACTTCACAACCTCCATTTTAGGATAAAAAATGATTTAAATGTGTACCTGTCAAAGCTACACATTGCCAAGTTGCATGTCTATGAATGCATAAATACTTCAAGATTTTATAAAGTACAGAAATGTTTCTGGAATACACTGTGATTGGTTTAAAAAGTATAGAACACTAAAGTTTGTAATGCAAGTTGCTTTAAATTAAGGCAATGTATGTTTTAAAATATACCCGCCATGACTTACCTATCCAAAGTCCCAACCCTGGCCACGAGATAGAGGACACTTCCGATAGCAAGGCTGCCCAAAACGAAGAGCTTCTGTCTCAGCAATGCCTGCTGTTTGAATAGCATGGCCCTCCATCAATCTTCAGGACTGTGACTTCAGCCTGCAGAGAGCCAAGCACATAAACTACTAATCACCAAGGGAAGAGAGACAGCCTAATGTTTATTAACACACACTCACTCAAGTCTTACAAGTGATTAAGCCGCGCTCACATAAGGCTGAAAAGTGCTGCATTGCCATTAAAGGAAACGCTTGCCCAACCACCACTTTGTTACATTTATTTATTTATTTATTTATTTCAGACAAGCTGAGAATCTGATTTAATGGAATACACTGGCATGCTGAGAAAGATCAGTTACTGCTACGGTTTTAAAAAATTGGCTTCAGCATTCCAAATGAACAATTCTGTATGCACAAGAATGAATCGATACTTCTTGAGAACGACCACATGACGGTGAATATTCTGAAAGAGGTCCTTTTGTTGAATAACCTGCAGATAACTGCTAGTCCTGCAGTTACCCTGAGGTCTGAATAGCTTTTTAGCAACACTGCACTGCTGTTAAGGTTTTTCTCTTGCTTGATGTGAAGCCAAGAAGCAGCTTTGGAGAGCCTTCTATGTGTTACAATGACAAATTCACATGACTGAACTCAGCTTTTCGATCATGTCGTCAATTGACCCATTGTTAATCAACAGTGTTTAATTATTGCATCCCGACTGTTACATAATGAATTTATTAAGAAACTGTGACTGTTTTATTTCAACTGTCTCAATAAACAAATGATGTTTCCTAGCTTCTAAGTGTCCTTAATGTCTGTCCTCACTTTAAAACTAAACTTCATATCTCTATTTGTAAAAACATTCAAAGCAAAGTTGAGAAAAAAATCCCCCAAAAAGCTTAGTCACATTATGGTGATGCATATTGTACTGTTTACCTTCAAAATTGGAAATAAATCTCATATTGAGCCAAGAGAGGGCACTCCATCCTTTCAGTGGAGTGCAGAAGCACTGGTCTCACTGCCATTTCTGTTTTGCTCTCAGTGTCTAAACCTTTTGTGCATCTGCAATCTTTGCACAGCATGAGCAGGTAAATTACATTATGAAATAGCAGTTCAATACAGAAGGCAGAGGCATTGTTAAAAAAGGGCCTCTGAAAGTGCAGTCTAATCCAGCCCTTAAAACAGGCCAGCATTCGCGACAGAGCACTCCCCCAGTGCCTCATGAATAAATACGGATGGCTTTTGACCCCTCTATGACTGGAAAACATTTTGCTCATAATGCCTCGTAGTGACTTCTGAATGGAGACCTGCAAAGCAACTGCAATTTCATCACTCTGACAAAGCAGGAGAATAAAGCCACTTAGCCAGGGGCCAGCCCTGTGGCTGTGGAGTCCCATTTAGAAAATAAATGTTTTTCATTACAGCCTGTATCACTAAAACAAGTGGTACGTCAGTCAATTCCAATGAAGGGGAAAAAAAGTCAGTTTAATACTTTTTTGTGCAGAGACAGACCATTCCAAGTGCCAAGCAATCCACCTTCAGATTGTGTTATTTGTGAAAAACAACAGCAAAAAAAAAAAACCCCAAAAAGAACTGAGATTATATTATCAAGGTGATTTTCTTTCCTTTTACTATAAACTGATTTAAAATGAGCCTCTTATCTATTATTTGTGTATAATAACAACATTTCAGCCCATCTGCATTCAATACACTCAGAGGTTTCTGTTTCCCCACCCTCCTTATTGCTTGTCTTTTCTTTCTTCTACTTTTGAGTCAGATACTTTCTCTCTGAGAATAGTTTGGTGGTTTCATCCCGTCAAAGAAGAGTGTAAGACGAAGACTATACAATAATTTCAAAATACAAAACCCTGGGTCACCTACCCAGGACCGCAACACTGTGTAATTTTTCTTTTTGCATGGTTGTAGAGTTGTGGTTACAGACTTTATTGTCTCGTCCATACACTTACATTTTGAGTTGAATTAATTTGCCAAAAACAGATTAAATACAGTTTCAAGTACTAAAATAATTTACACATTGGTAACACAGAGTGAAACGAGACTGGAATTCAGGACGTGTTTTAGTGTTTTAATGTTTGCAACTGCACTTTAAAAATCATAAAAGGGATGAAAGTGTGTCGATATTATCTCACTGAATAAAACATACATGTATCAAAAATATTTACTTCCCACAGAGAATATTTTGTCCAATAATCAAAGAGCTAATGAAAATGGTCACCCTGCTCAAAAGCTACACTTGTCTCATAAGCACATGTCTGAAAGCTAGAATATTTAGCAAAGGTCAAATGAGCTCGTTCTAAACTATAGGGATGGGTACCGGTATCCGGTGCCATTATGGCACCAGTTCTGACATAAACGGTAGTAACCAGACCGAAAAGCAGCGCACATTTCGGTGCCCTTTTTCCCCTGAGATGTCATACACTTTGGATTCTAGCCAATCATTTTACCTTTCCAAGGATAGTAGGTAGACACGTTCTTTTAGAGCAGAGCTACAGATTAAAAATGCCCAAGGTGAAGCGGTCAAAAGTGTGGCTGTACTTCTCAGCAAAATATGCAAACTCAGCAGCCTGCAACAAGTGCTTTAAGGTGATACTGTGCAAAGGAAGTAACACCTCGAATCTGATGAAACACCTGGCGACGCATAGCATTTTTTTAAAAGCCGAAAAATGCACCGTATTTGATAGCTTGCTGCAAGACCTCACACCGAGCACATCTACTGCCGGTGTGGTGCTTGTTATCAGACCCGGAATTAGCAACATCCCCCAAGAACCCGAAGTGGAGAGTCCTGGCCCCTAACCCTGCCAGTGTAGCAGAAATGATGACGCATGATGACGGCAGCAGCAGCTGTTCTTCTCTGCGTGAGTAGCTTAATGTTGTTCATGTGTAATTTACGTTGAGTAGGCTAACCACGTTATTACATTAATGCATGTAAGGTGAACTAGCAAACAACATCGTAGTTACATAGTTGTCTTCTTGTTGGATGGCAGATACTCCCTTCACCCTGGCCAAAAAGGCTAAAATGACCAAAGAAAAAGTAGAAAACAGCTAAACAGGAGAGGTTTTTGGACAAAGTTTGTGTTTTTTCCATTGTTTAAGTGCTGCTTCCAGCCAAGAGTGATACCATATATTCCCTATAGCTGCAGAAAAGGCTAATATTGTTATCTTTTTACAATAAAACAGCTAAACATGAGAGGTTTTTGGACAAAGTTTGTGTTCTCCATTCTTTACGCACCGGTTTGAGCACTGTTTAAGCACCGGCACCGTTTCAAAAGTACCGGTTTGGCACCGGTATTGGATAAAACCTAAACGATACCCATCCCTATTCTAAACACTAAAAAAATCAAACCCATTAAATATTAAGATCCAAACTGTTGGAGTGTAGGTCTTTTGACTTGCAAAGACATTTAGCAGCTCTTAGCTGATACTACATTGTACTAATAAATAGAGAACATCAGTTACTCCAAGTTAATTATGATTTATTGATAAGCATACACAGCTTTCTGTCACTGAGTTACATCCTGAACACTTGTGGCTCTAGGTATCTGGACCTAACCTTACAGCTACAGAGAGAATTTTTAAAAATATATAAATTTTTTTGTTACAGCGCATTGTGTTCTACGTCCTGATCGGCTTTAGACCATGGTCAATCAATCTCCTCCGTGCCATGTCTCCTGTACAGTACAGAATGCGTTCAGCTTGTCAAATTTACATAAATCTTCGATCGCTAGCAGTGTGACTCTGAAGTGCTGTATTGTATGTTTGTAAGTTTTCTCCCCAACACACACAACAATGTCGATGAAATGTTTTGCACCGTCAAAGGGACCTGCTGCAGCACCCAAAAGGCAGAGGAAGATGCTAACCATCAAAAAGTTGGACTTCTGGACATGCTAAAGGAAGGTAGATCATAAGGCGCATTGTGCGAAATAAAACAGTCAGATAAGGCAAACTTTACTCATTCTTCTTGCTTCCTCTACTTCCGTACCATTGATTCATTGTTCATGTTTTATAAAGTTCATTCATGTTGAATTCTCTCGCAGATTCTGGGTCAGTTTAACCCAGTTTTTTTGAGTTCTCATGTTTTGGTTTGATTTTGTATTTTGTATTATTATTCTGACTCTTGTGCTTTGTTGAGTGTTATTGGAATTCTATGTTTTTGTTTATTTGTGTTATGGGATTAGTTCTTAGGTTTTCTGTCTAATGTTTAGTGTAGATTTAGTTCTGTGTCTGGTCTGTGTTTTTTGTGTAGTTGTTTCTTGTTTTACTGTGAAGGTCTGCGAGTGCCTGTGCGTGGATCCTCATTTATTTCCCCACACGGCTCACTCCATTCGCCGTGACAGTACAGACCAGCCAGATTATGGATCCAGCAGCATTCGCCCCACCCAAGGAGCTTCAGGAGGTCATTATTGACTCTGCTTTGAGATTAAATAACCTGTGGCTTGCGCATGAGGGAGAATCATTTCCCTACGCTGTGGAAGCCAGGCTACAGCAGCTTATTTCTGGTCACCCCTTGTCATGGCTGTGTGCAGGCAGGCAGGGAGGAAGGACCCAAAATGCAGGACTATGAGGCAGATGTAAACTCAAAACACGCAGCTTTATTTCTGGGCAGAAAAGGAACATAAACTTAACTAAACTAAGAATACAGAAATAAACTAAGCAGACAGGCAGGCTAGTAGACGGAACACACAGTTAACTTGAGGGTAGAAGACGTTAACGACGCGACACCGAGTAGGGGAAGACACAGACACTAAATACAAGAGGTGAACGGAACGAAGAGGAAACAGCTGGGAGACACAGCTGACGCTGATTACACTGACGAGACAGGGAGAGCACAAAGCTGAACGCACTGACATAGGACTCAGACCTACAAAATAAAACAGGAAGCACACGACAGACAGAGACACAGATGCAGACTCACAAGCAGGCATAAAGACATCATGGACAGACAGGGGGGACATGGACAGGCAGAGAACAGAAACCTAACCAAAATGGCGAATGATAATGAAATACCTAATCAGAATAACAAAAGCATAAAGAAACACAAAACACTGAGTCAACAGGCTCAGGACCACGACACCCCTGGCTATTGGATTCACTGCACCCGCTTGTACAGGATTTCATTCTCCATGAACTTCACCTTCACCCCCCGCCGCTACCGCTCGCCTGCTCGCCCCACAGCCGGATGTCGGTACAGCTGGCTGATGTGAGTGAGAAGAAGTCTGACTCTGGCACAAGGACATTTTTTTTCTGGTTCAGTCTTCTGTGCAGTAAGTGAGGGAAATGGTTTTTCCTGGCTCCCCGATGACTGCTGTAAATGAGACTGGCTTTCCCGAGACTGCAGTCGGCCAGCTCCGTGAGGATTACTATGAGCCCGCCTGTAGCCAGCTCACGCCTGCACAGGCGCTCTACAGGATGTTGGGGATTATTATTGTGCCACCCGGTTCTCCCAGTGTTTCCACACCACAGCCGGAGCAGCCGCACCAGAGTTTTCCCCCGTCACCGTCAAGCACCTCCCGGCTCCAACAGGAGTCCAGCTTCTCTCGTGGACGCCGAGCTGGGGTGAGTGAGAAAGACTCTGTTCCTCCGCCTTTTATGTCAGGGATTACACAGACTGTTGTCACCAAGGCATTATGAACCCCAGAGCTCCTGTTTGTGAGAATACTGTTTGTTTATTTCATCCTCACCGTCTCACCCTAAGCAGGGAACACATTACACAACAACATCTGCTGGTTCTCTTAAGCTGGCCTTCTTCGAGACAGTTACTCCCTCCAGGGTCTCCCCAGAGGCTGGGTGTCAGCCACCAGTCAACTCTGGACCCCTAGAAGTTAAGACACCAGCGCCAGCAGCTTCACCTGGAAACTCAACTGAGCAGTCTCAGCCGTCAGCACCCACTGAGAGTTTTAATGAGTTCACCCATCCACCTTCGTTAGGTGTGTTGGAGAACACTTTCAGCCCTGCATCCCACTGTCACTGCCTGCTCCAAGCCAATGTGCTGCTCAGCTCCGGCCAGTGTCCACACTGCCAGAGGTCTCCGTACCTGCTGGTTCAGTGACTGTCTCCGCTGGAGGGTCCAGGAGGCCCATTCAGCCGCCTGTCTCCACTGGAGGGCCTGAGGGGTCCGTGCAGCATCAAGCCACGTCAGCTGGGGGTTCTGGAGAACCCAGCCAGCATTCTGTCAAGTTAGCTGGGGGTTCAGGAGAACCCAACCAGCATCAAGTCTTGTTAACTGGGGGTTCAGGAGAGCCCGGCTAGCATCAAACTACATCAGCTGGAGGTTCTGGAGGACCCAGCCAGCACATCCTCGTGTCCACTGACAGCTCTGGGGAGCCTGTTCAGCCACCACCTGCTCCACCACCTACAACTTCCACACTGTCGCCTGCAGCATCACCACCTACAACTTCCACACCGTCGCCTGCAGCGCCACCACCTGCAACTTCCACACCATCGCCTGCAGCGTCACCATCTGCAACTTCCACACCGTCGGCTGCTGCATCACCACCTGCAACCCTCCACACCGTCGCCGTCTGGTTCTGCAGCTACCACGCTGCCGTCTGGTTCCGCAGCTGCCACGCTGCCATCTGGTCCTGCCTCGTCTGGTCCTGCGGTTGCCACACCACTGTCTGATCCAGCTCGGCCTGTACCACCTCGCCTTCGCCGGCTGCTTTCCAGGCCTCTAGTTGGACGTCATTGCTGTCGAGGGCGGCCTCTTGAACGAGTTTGTTGCCGCCGCTGGCTTAACGGCCGGCCTCCGAACCTGCTCTGTCGCCGCCACTGCCCTCCACGTGGCCGGTCTCCGGACCTGCTCTGTCGCCGCCACTGCCCTCCACGTGGCCGGTCTCCGGACCTGCTCTGTCGCCGCCACTGCCTTCCACGTGGCCAGCCTCCGGATCTGTTCTGTCGCCACCGCTGGCTTCGCGGTCGGTCTCTGGACCTGCTCTGTTGCCGCACTGCCTTCCGCATGGCCGGCCTCCTGATTTATTTTTTTTTGTGAGAGTGTCTCATGACAATGACGTAAGCGAGTGCGACGTTCATGGCAACAGCTGTGTGCAGATCAAAAATGGATAATATAACGAGTGCGGGAGAGAGTATGACCGTGCAGCGTTTAAAGCGTGGAAGGACTGATCTTACTTTGAGTTTGATTCCGTAAAAAGTGACAAAAACATTAATAATAATGGATTGGATTTATATAGCGCTTTTCAAGGCACCCAAAGCACTTTACAATGCCACTATTCATTCACTTTCACATTCACACACTGGTGGAGGCAAGCTACGGTTATAGCCACAGCTGCCCTGGGGCAGACTGACAGAGGCGAGGCTGCCATATCGCGCCATCGGCCCCTCTGGCCAACACCAGTAGGCGGTAGGGTAAAGTGTCTTGCCCAAGGACACAACGACCAGGACAGAGAGCCCGGGGATCGAACCGGCGACCTTCCGGTTACAGATACACTTCCCAACCCCCTGAGCCATGGTTGCCCCCATTAGAAGTTCACACAGCTACATTCTGAAAATATGTTAAAAGTTTATTTTGTGACTCAGAAAGAGTAATAAGTGTAATACCTGCCACCATTGTTGGAAACGGGAATTGGCTGGGCCGCGCTATGAATCCTGGGATAGGTTGGGCCACAAAGGTTTTACACCAGACCCATCCTTCAAATCTGTGGAAAAGGAGTGTTACTACCCGATCCGTACTGGAAACCCGATCGGTACCACGCATGCGCAAACCTTACGTCACTTCCTCTCTTTGCCAACATTGCGACAGTTATGTATTTGAATGACACGGTTAGCGCCCAGTTAGCTCCTATGGCCCAGTTAGCTCCTAGCATTTCTCAACAGCTCTGCCTCCTTTTCGACTGCCTGGGACATTTAAACAATGGATAATTCATATACAAACAAATTCATGCTTTTCTCCTCAACAGAGAGCGTCCCTGATTGAACAGCAGCGCCGTAAAATAAGAAGAATGGCTCCTAATTACAGACTTAATAATACTGACTTAGTAATATGTCACGTGAAGATTCATCCGCCAGATTAAGTGTTTACTGACAACTGACAGTGATAGCGGACATCATCATCACTATTCCAACAATCCTCTCCTCACAGACAAGCAAAAATACACTCGACAATCACTAAATCAAATTTAACATGCATTTGTAATGACACTAGTTCAGTTTACAATAGGGTTCATTCGCTCGGTCAGCAGGTGGCGGTATCCTTGTACACTGGGGAGTAAACTGCAATTAAACGAAACAAAGAAGAAGAGAACATCTGCACATGCGCAGTACGGATCGGGGACTCCTGATCCGTAACTATCTTTTTATTTTTTGTTTTTGTCTTCATTATATTGAAATGTTTCATTATTGCAAAAAAATTTAAGACATACTTATTATAGACTGCAGACCTGCTGATGGTTCCAACACCATCATTAAGTTTGCAGATGACACCACGGCGATTGGACTCATCAGTGACAACGATGAGGCCGCCTACAGGGAAGAGGTGGATCGTCTGGCTGAGTGGTGCGACAGAAACAACCTGCTGCTTAACACCGAGAAGACCAAGGAGCTCATCGTGGACTACAGGAGGAATGCTGACCCACATCCACCCATCCACATTAAGGGGACGGCTGTGGAGCGTGTGAGCAGCTTCAAGTTCCTGGGAGTCCACATCTCCGAGGATCTCATCTGGACGACCAACTGCTCCAAGCTGGTCAAGAAGGCTCACCAGCGCCTCTTCTTCTTGAGGACTCTGAGGAAGAACCACCTGTCCTCAGACATCCTGGTGAACTTCTATCGTTGCACCATCGAAAGCATCCTGACCAACTGTATAACAGTCTGGTACGGGAACTGCTCTGCCTCGGACCGGAAGGCGTTGCAGAGGGTCGTGAAAACTGCCCAGCGCATCGCCGGAGCACCACTTCCTGCCATAAAAGACATCTACAGGAAGCGGTGTCTGAAAAGGGCTGGGAAAATCATCAAAGACCCCAGTCACCCATCACATGGACTCCTCACCCTCCTGCCCTCTGGGAGGCGCTACAGGAGCCTCCGGACTAAGACCACCAGGTACCGGAACAGCTTCTTCCCCACAGCTGTCAGACTCCTGAACTCTGCCTCCTGACATCTGACCCACATTAACACATGGACTGAACATACACACACCCACAATGGACAACTGTACCCTCAAACACACAATAATAACATGGACTGAACCACCACTCACAACCACTAGCACTTTATATAGCCTCTGTAGAAACTATCTACACCCTCACTTATCTTAACTGCACTACTGTATAGCTCTATGTAAATAATCATTCTGTACATTCGATCATTATTAATCCTACAACTGTTTACAACTTGCATAGTTCCCATTTCTGTATAGCTGTATATCTCAGATTTCTGTAAAGTTATTTATTTCATATTCTGTATAGTTTTTCATATTTATATCCTGTTCATAGCCTGTACATAGCTTGTACTCACTACAGCCTGTACATACTTATAGTTATAGAATATTCACAACATACTTCATACCGTGTACATTCTAACATACCATAATAGACCCATTTCTGTAATATACTCACATATCTATATTATTGCTAATATATATTGTAATATATCTATATCACTAAAGCACTTCTGGATGGATGCAAACTGCATTTCGTTGCCCTGTACCTGTGCATGTGCAATGACAATAAAGTTGAATTCTATTCTATTCTATTCTATTCTATTATTCTTAACATCTTAACAGATACTCTGACCCGTAACTATTGTAAAATGCTTTGACCGGAAGTAGACACCTTTCGCACATGCGTGGTACTGATCGGGTTAACGGTATGGATCGGGTAGTGACAAGGAGGACGCATTTGGATGAGTCTTTGAATTTGGACAGCCTTCATCGCATTGCTGTAAAGCAGGGGTGCCCAATCCCGGTCCTCGAGAGCTACCGTCCTGCAGCTTTTAGATGCATCCTTGTTCCCACACACCTGAATCAAATGAATGGCTTGTTATCAGGCCTTTGCCAAACACGATGGCATGCTGAAGAGGTAATCAAACCATTTGATTCAGCTGTGTTGGAGTAGGGATGCATCTAAAAGCTGCAGGATAGTAGCTCTCGAAGACTGGGATTGGGCAGCCCTGCTGTAAAGTAATCGGCCAACAAATGCGGCCTCCGAAAGATGCGGCCCCTGAATTTGGACGATAACGGAGGATGCTTCTTCTTCTTCAGGGTTTTCACTCTACTTGGGCCTACAATCTTCTCTTCTGCAGCGTCTGCAGCTGGTCCAGAATGCCGCAGCACGTCTCTTGACCGGCACTAGAAAGTTTGACTCTATCACCCCTGTTCTGAAAAATTTACACTGGCTTCCTATCAAATATCGAATTGATTTTAAAATTCTATTGTTTACTTATAAAATTTTAAACAATATGGCACCTGATTACTTAGCTGATCTCCTCTGTCTGTACAGCCCTCAGAGAGCACTAAGATCATCGGGCCAACTGCTCTTGGTGCAACCTAGGTCTCGGCTGAAGACCAGAGGAGACCGTGCCTTTGCCGTTGCTGCACCCAGGCTATGGAATACTCTCCCTCTTCATATTCGCGCGTCAGATTCCATTCAGTCTTTTAAATCACGTTTAAAAACGTATTTGTTTGATCTGGCATTTAAGGCGAATTAGGGTAATTTACATCTGGCTCTGTATTTAGATTATGTAATTATCTTATATTTTATATATTTGTAATTTATATTTTATTGTGATTTTATTTGTACTGCGATTTTACTGGTAAGCACTTTGGTGTACCTCGGTCTAAAAAATGTGCTATATAAATAAATTTTGATTGATTGATTGATTAACGGCAGCTGTCATCCTCGTAGATGTATTGCTGCTGTCTTCTGTCTCAGTCTGTTATTACACTCTTAAAACCTACTTATGCCTATGTCTTTCAGGATCTTACAAAGCTTAAAATGATGCTTCGACTATTAGATTAGCCGTCGACGATTTTGATAGTCGATGTAATCGTGACTAGTCGACTAATCGTGGCAGCCCTATATCATATGCAGGCACCAAACATCCCATACATGTATAGAGGCGCAGTCTGGATCTACGTAAGATGTTGCTTTTCCCCTCCAAGTGCAGCGATATAGTCTGAATGTTATAGTACTGAAATGCTGACTATTACTTTCATTTAACTCCATAATTTTATTATTTTTCTTTCTTTGATAAATAAGGAGGCAACGTCATTAATCTCTACCCGTTGGCTAATGATGTAATACCTGTTGCACGGAGACAGGGAGTTTTGTTATCTATTCGTAGCCTTCGTCTGTTCTCATTCAATAATTCAGTTATACCAGTAGTACTTATTGAACTACATCTGCCTTTTTGTGTTTGGTTGTTTGTTTGTTTACATACTTGGACTCTGCTTTGAAACACTCCAGCAATTACATTTGGACTTGGTGGCTGATACACAATTTCAAAACTTAACAGTAAGATAAGGGATTTCAGCTTACTATTCTATGGCCACAGGAGCAGTGGTTAGATTGCTTCAACACCTAGGTTGTTGCTATCATAGACAGGAGAAGTAACACTTTAAATATGTTAAGTTTGAAGAGCTCGCTGCTTGTTTTTGTTCTTTTTTTTGGCAGCCATTTTCTGTTGTGAGGAGGGTTTGGGGAGGGTAAGGCTCACTGCTATGAACCTCATACACTGTTCTTTTTTTTTAACCTGTTCTGAACTAATTTCCACCCACTGTAAAGTTATTCTGTTCTTATCATCTAAGGCCAGTGTGCATATTGTCTTTGCTCTATAAATCAGATGAGTCTGCAGTTAAACTTTCTAAGCTGGAATGTTAAAGGTCTAAATCATACAGTCAATAGAAGGAAGGTTTTCTCACATGTGAAACACCATAACACTGACATGGCTTTCCTGCAGGAGACCCACATCAGGGCCGTCTCTTCTCACATTGGAGGGGCAGGCAGAACATTCAGTTTGAGGCCCACAATGTCGTAGCAGACAAATATGGCAGATATGTCATAGTCAGTGGGAAACTGTATAACAGTCTTGTTGTCCTAGTAAATGTGTATGCTCCTAATACAGATGACGAGAATTTCTTTAAACAACTATTCTCCTCTCTACCCGACTTAAATATCTACTCTCTTTTTCTGGGGGGTGATTTTAACTGCTGGTTAGACCCAGCCATGGATCGCTCATCCACTAAGAGTAATGTTCTCAGAGAAAGAAAAAAGAAAACAAGCAGAAGAAAACAAGAGTAATAGAATAAACAACATCACAATGATATATGGGAATATGACAGTAAATACTAAATATTAAACATTATTGTGCAGCACATAAGATCAACAGAACACATATGTGCATTTTTTTTCTCTGCTTATTCTGTTGGTTTTTGTTTTTTGCCCTTCTCCCCCGTCCCTCTTCTCAGCTGTTTCTCTTTCTTTCTCCCCTTCTTTCCCCCAGTCAAGTCTGTCCCGTATTCAGCAAGTGAAAATAAAATAAACAATAAAAGGTGAATCAAATGGACCATTACGGCAAGGCTGGGATGGTCAATTTGGTAAAGTAAATCCGTTGGGCATCTTTCTTTGCCTTTAGACATTAATTCTGATGGGAAAAGAGCCAAATGGGACAGGCCAAAAAAAAAAAAAGAAAAGAAAAAAAAAGAGTAATGTTCTCAGCAGATCTGCATCTGTCATTCATGCCTTTCTATCAGAATATGGAATGTGTGATGTTTGGCATACCCTAAATTCTCATAAAAGAGATTACTCCTATTTTTCACATGTGCACCATACATATTCAAGAATTGGTTACTTTATAATTGACACTAATTGTCTACAGCAGGTCCACTCCTGTGCCTACCATAGCATAGTTTTTTCAGATCACGCCCCTCTCACTCTGTCTCTGTCTCTTCCACATCCTCCTGTTAAAGCTGCACAATGGTGTTTCAATTAGACCCTTCTGTCAGATAAAAATTTTGTAAAGTTTATCCAGGATGAGATATGCTTTTACTTTGCCACCAACTCTTCCCCAGAGACTTCCAGCCTTGTCGTATGGGATGCCTTTAAGGCTTATATCAGAGGCCAGATTATTGCTTATTCAGCAAGAATTAAAAAAAAAAAACAGTCCACCCATGAAAGAAACAAGTTAATGCAACAAATTAATGAGACCGATGAACAGTATGCTCTCAAACAGAGTCATGAAATATTTAAAAAGCGTGTAGAACTTAAAACAAGACTTGACCTACTCACAACGTACTCCACTGAACGTTTACTCTTACATGACAAATCCAGATTTTATATGCATGGTGACAAACCTGATAAATTACTGGCGAGCCTTCTAAAAGGTTCTTGGCAAGGCAAAGTATTCTTAAAATTCGACAACAAGATGGCAACATAGTCAAAGATCACAAAAAAATTAATGAAGTGTTCAGGGATCTTTACTCACAGCTTTACACCTCAGAGTCCCAGAGTCTCAGAGTCTGACTGCAATGCAATTAATGAGTTCTTAGCTAAACCTGACATTCCTGAAATTCCACCAGAACTTAAAACAAGGCTGGATGAACCCATCTCTCAGTTAGAAGTTTCTATGGCTATAGCTTCAATGCAATCTGGCAAGTGTCCAGGTCCGGATGGCTTTCCGTCAGAATTTTTCTCTTCATTACTGTCCACGCAGCTTAGTGCAAGCCTCACGGACTGCATCAGACAAGGATCTCTTCCTCAGTCATTCTATGAAGCCTGTATTACACTTATTACAAAGAAGAGAAAAGATCCGTTGGAATGTGCCTCCTATAGACGCATTTCTCTATTGAACACAGACGCTAATATATTAGCTAAGATACTTGCCCGTAGACTAGAAATAGTTCTTCCAAAAATTATTTCAAAAGACTAGAAAGGCTTCATTAAAGGTCGTCATTCATATTTTAACATAAGGAGGCTATTTAACATAGTTTACTCCAGCTCTACAGACTCTGTAGTCTCTCTTGACGCTGAAAAGGTCTTTGATCGAATTGAGTTCGATTATCTCTTTGCAGTCCTTGATAGATTTGGCTTTGGAGCAAACTTTACTTCATGGATGAAATTACTCTATTCTCAACCATCTGCTACAATACGAACTAACCTCCAATTGTCAAAACCTTTCAAACTTCACAGAGGCACATGCCAGGGATGTTCTCTCAGCCCCCTGCTTTTTGATCTGCCATAGAACCCCTTGCCATTGCGTTCCGCAGTTGCAAAGAGGTACACGGCATTTGGAGAAACAATACACAAGAACACAAGGTCCCGCTCTATGCAGATGATCTCCTGCTTTTTATTTCTAAGCCCTTAGCCTCACTACCATTTGCATTGAATCTGCTTAGTCAAGTCAGATTTCAGGGTATAAACTGAACCTTACTAAAGTGAGCTCTTCCCGCTAAGTAGCAAAGCAAGTATGTTAGACTTCACCAGCTTGCCCTTCAGAGTTGAAAGGAAAACATTTACATATTTGGGAGTCACAGTGACAAAAAAACATAAAAACCTTTTCAAAGAAAATGTGAGTGCATTGCTGAACCAAGTGAAGCGGTCCCTCACCCACTGAACACCACTCTCTATGTCTCTGGTAGGACGTATCAATTCAATTAAAATGACCATTCTACCCAAATTTTTATACCTTTTTCAGGCCTTAACCATTTTCATTCCCAACACTTTTTTCAATGAACTGGACTCTGTCATCATCTTATTTATGGCCAAGCCCAAGGCTTAATAAGATGCATCTTCAAAAATCTAAAATTGAGGGTGGGTTTGCACTTCCCAACTTTCATTGTTATTATTGGGCTACTAACATACGATGTTTGGTGTTCTGGTATTTTTACCAGAATCGGAGTGGTTGTCCTGACTGGGTGACTATGGAATTGCATAGTGACAACAGTATATCCTTACCAGCTGCACTTTGCTCTCCACTCTTATCTTCTTCATTCAACTCCATCCCCAACCCTGTTGTTGCACTCATTAAAAATATGGGGCCAGTTTAAGAAATACTTTAAACTCTGTGACTTCTCCCTTCTCAGCCCCATTGCATCTAACCATCTCTTTAAACCTTCTATCCAGGATGGTGGGTTTGTGGAGTGGCACAGAAGTGCTTTAAGGACTTATTCATAGCCAACAAACTAGCATCATTTGAACAACTTGCTAATAAATATAGTCTTCCACCAACACACTTTTTCAGATACTTGCAAGTCAGGCACTTTATTTGTTCCCAGACCTCAGACTCAAGCCCTCCACCAGAGTCTACACTATTAGAGACTATCCTACAACTCAGTCCAACCAGTAGAGGGCTGATTTCCTTGCTTTACAATAAAATGTTAAATTTGACACATCCCTCTTCATCCAAGCTCAAGACACTGTGGGAAGAAGTCTTAAACATGACAATCTCTGACTAACATGGGCCTCTATACTCAAACATGTCAACACAACATCATTATGTGCCCGCCACTGTTTAATCAAGTTCAAAGAGGTGCATAGAGCCCATTTCTCAAAATCCAGACTATCCCATATCTATCCTGAAATCACTCCATATTGTGACAGATGCAAAACTGCTGAAGCCTCACTGATCCACATGTACTGGTCTTGTCCCAATCTCGTTCAGTTCTGGACAGACGTTTTTCATACCCTGTCCAGGATTCTCAGTGTGACGCTGGCCCCTGGCCCCCTTTTTGCTCTGTTTGGCATCAGTGGGAATGAGGTGCTTCGACTGGCCTCTAAAAAACAGGCATTATCATTCTGTTCCCTGTTGGCCAGGAGGGCAATCCTACTGAGGTGGCGGGATGCTGCCCCTCCCTCTCACAAACAGTGGTTATATGACCTCATGACGTGTCTAAAACTGGAAAAGATAAGACACTCACTCCAGAACCCCACTGGGAAATTTCAAAGCATGTGGGGTCCCTTCTTTGAAATCTATAAGAATTTTTCAGCAAACTCTCTTATGTCAGGTGTGGAAATACAGTGTGCAGGTCTAGGGTAGTGACCTGGGTGGGAATAAATGGGATTATTTTGCAGGGATTATGTTACTTTGGGATATATCATACATATGTTTATATTTTTCTTTCTTTCTTCTCTTTTTTCCCTTTTATTTCACAGCTGAAGATACATTTCTGAACTCATTTCACAGCCTAAATGTACTACTTAACCCGAATGTACAGATCATCTGTAACCCCTTTCTTTTCTTTCTGTTTATATATATAATATATATGTTTATATTTATATGTATAAAAGGAAAACCTCTTAATAAAAAGACATTGTTTAAAGAAATGTGCTAACTACATTCTAAAGGAAATGCTACACCAGCCATAAAAACCCTGCATTTCAGACTGATGCTAGAAAAACTCTGAGGATTGAGTCAGTCCTAACCTTCACCTGCATGTCTACAAGCAAGCTGAGAACTCGCATTGGTGAATTAAACTGCCAACCCGTAGCTTCAAAGATTAACTCTTCAAATTCCAGCCAATAAAATCACATTTCTTCAAATGCTCCAACATAGCTTTTACCAATCAAATCTCATCAACCACTAAACATCAGTCATGCCCATCATCAAGTCCTGAAATGATGTCTAAGTAAACACTGATGAAACTAAAATGATATACAAGTACAATTCACTTACTTTACTGTGATGTCGAATGAGTGGCTACATAAGCAATCACCTCCGTCTTGGGTTTTTTCAAACTGGGTGTTAAATGGTTAGCATTCCAGCTGTAGTATCTGAATAAATGCAGTGCAACTGGCTGACACTTTCAAAGCTCAACTTTTCTCAGTTCTTCACCTAAGGATATAGTCTTATTAGGTTGGAGACAGTGGCACAACCAACATTAAAGCTTACAATCAACTTACAATTTTGTTTCCTTTCAAAGACCAGAAACCAGGCCTGAGACACTCACAGTCAGTTGATGTGGTCAAACCCACGTTGGTGCATCAAGACGCAGATTCTGCAGTAGACCATGCAGAATCCACACATCAGATGTGACTCTCTCAGCCACGGGTGGGGCAAATTTATAAATAAATTATATATAATTTTTTACATTTATCAACAAACAGTTGCAGCTAGTTTATTTAATTCGTGACCAGCATTCTACCAAAAGCAGAGCAAATTGATTTCTAAAAAATGAGTGGTTCATTCTGAAACAGTGTGCAACAGTTCAGATAATGAACTGCTACACACCCATCTCTTGTCCATGTCTATATAACTATAATTATTATATGTTCCAGTAAACGGGTAAAAAAATAACTTGTGTCAGGGTCCAAATATATATGGACTTAACTGTATGTGTCAGTCAAATGCTGATTGCTTGACAAGTAGAACGGGGAAGACAGTGAAAGTTCATCAAAAAATTGTGTTCAAAAAATTGTTTAATTATTTTTTTAAAATTTTAATTCATTGTCACTTTAGCTCTTTGTAGTTTGCAGCTTTTCACATATGTAATGTATGTAATGTATTTAACATGTGGGTAAAAAAATGAAAAAGACAAACAAACTGCAACCCCCCACGAGCGCACGCTGGAGGGAAGCAGAAAAAAAAATCTGTCACAAAAGTAGGCTGGTTTTTACTACAGTGTATATTTATCCTTTCTTTAAACTGACAGCATGTACTGATGCATTCTGACCTTATTTTGTATTGAACACTGAAGTTAAGCAGCACGGATGATCAAATAGGAAATACAGTTAAATGGTTGATTTAAAGCCAACAGGTTAAACCTTTGGTGTTGTTGTGTCTGTTGTCAGCATCTGAAGAGAAATAAAAGAGACTGAGAGTACTGCACATATTTATTTAACTAATCCTAATTCTAACAAATTATAGGATTCAAGCATTAGTCTAACGTACTAACATAGTCCCATTAATAGCTTTATTTTGACAGATATGTTTTGTAATAGCGCCTATTAACGGAAGTAAAAGGAAAAAGACGCATGAATGTTGTTCTGTGTGTGCACTGCTGTGAAAAGTCAGGAAGAGATTTTGTGTACCGTCTTCCCTCTAGTGCTCTGTTAAGTTCAGCTCTGTCCTGTTGTTCTTCTATTTCAGTAAAATCCCTTTTTTTTTTTTGCAAAGTAGGAATATGTGGGGCTCAGCTCTAAACACTGTGAGATAACACTACACTCGCTGATTTGATCCATCCAGCTCTGCCAGTTATGCACTTGTTCTGACAACATCTCCACCTCTCATTCCAAATAAACTCTCCTAGTGGCAACTATCATTCATTTATTAGGTGTAAAAAAAAAAAAAGACCTGCTTTTCATTGTTAAATTTAGCACAGTTTACTATGAACTCATTGCCACAAAGCTTTGAGTTTCATTATTTGATTGGACTCATCAGTATAGATTGACTCTAACTGATTATACCATGCCACGTGTCTGTGTAAATTTAATGGCCCTTTGAGAGCGGTTGCAGTCAGTCCTTGTTGGACCATGACAGGTGATCTCCCACCTGAGGAGGTGCATACGGGACCCCAAACTTCCGTGTGACCAGTTGTTCGTTGTCACTGCTTGCAATCGTCCCAGACATTAAAGAATTCAATGCAATCATTAATTTTTTTCTTTGTTGCAAAGAGGTTGCTCTCCTAATTTTCTTCTACTGTTACTGACGCCTTAAGCAGGACAGGCAAAATGAAGCAATTATTCCACAATTGAGACCCATTCAAACTGAATTAGAGGCGGGAACACTGAAGCCTTAAATATAGGTGGCAACCTCACACATATTCATTCTTGCAGACAACTTTGCTGACTTGGATTGTAGCTTGTAACAACATTTTTTTTGTGTGGTAAGAAAACTTACTGCAAGCTTAAGGTCCACACCAACCAAAACCAGAACTGATGTGCTGCCATACTGAGCACACCACAGGAAAGTGGAAATAGTGTCTGTCCATAAAAATGAGAAACTACATGGAGATCTAGCTGATGATTGTCACAGAATTGAGCAATGCATTTAATATTTTAATATATGCCAGCAAACTCATCCTTGGAGACACAATGCTACAGTGCACCAACTGTGCTTGTATCTTCAAGTGAACTTCAAAGAAGTATAACAGACATAACTATTTGTTTGTGTGCACAACAGAGTGTAATATCTGCTTAAGAATTAGAATTTATTTTCATCACATGTTAAATGTTGTAAGCATTTTGGCCTCACTGTCATGATAGGCTGTGTGACAGGCAGGCAGAAAAAGTGGACCCACGAGCAGGACTCAAACAGGGAGATTGAACTCAAAGCGCAGCGTTATTGCTGGAAAAAAAACCCCTCAAAATAAGATTCACATAAACGCTGAACAGAGGAGCTGGAATGCTGGGCCACTGGAACACAACAGACACACAGCATGTAAAGGGTACAATGCAACAGAGAGCAAAGGAAAACACAGGGCTTATGTACACAGGGGAGTAATCAGGGAATGGGAAACAGGAGGGAGACACAGCTGGGAGACATTAGCCTAACGAGACAGGGGGCGTAAATCTGAATGTAGCCGACAAATGCGTCCTCCTTTTCCCCGAATTTGAAGGATGGGTCGGGTGTGTCCTTCGTGGCCTACCATATCCCAGAATTCATAGCGCGGCCCAGCCAAACTCCAGTTTCCAACAATGGCGGCCGCTACTAAGTTTTAAAATTACTCATACTAATCTTTCTGGGTCACAAAATAAACTTTTAACATATTTTCAGGCGAAAAAGTAGCTGTGTAAACATCAAATATCTGCTCGGTTTATCAAGATATCGCATATTTGCAAAAGTGCTTCGACGTTTTCGGAGGCGTCTGCTACCCACCAGCTATATAGCTAGCCGGGACTTTCGCTGCTCGGGTTAAACGTAATATATAATTCACTTAGACAGCCTAAAAATGTTATTGTTGGGCTTTTTTCAGTGTTTTGTTTGTTCGTGAGTAAATCGGTTTGGCTGAGATTAAAGTTATTAGATTAGATTAGATAAAATAAAACTTTATTAATCCCCCGGGTGGGTTCCTCCTTGGTTTTTACACAGCTGACTAAACGTCAAACAGAAAACTGATTAAACAGAAGTATAAGACAGTCAAGAATTTACGCCAGTGTCCCGTTATATTTTAGATAGCAAGGAGCAGACGGCTGAGTTTATTAAACTCCACCGAGACAGCGGTGACGCTAATCAGAAGGCTAGACCGTCCAATTTCACGGCCGTTTACTTCCGGCCTACCCGATCTTCTGAGGACCCGGCCCACGTAGACCGCGAAGGCCGGGTCCTCAGGAGGATGCAGCCCATGAATTTGAATAATACTAATCAAAATTAGCACAACTAAAGAATCAGAGCCTAAGTCATAAAAGAGAAAAGTACCAAAATAAAAAAAACAAACAGAAAATGCTAGGTCAAAATGACCCAGAACCATGACACTCGCAAATTTGCTGTTATTAAATTTCCATTTTTTTTTATGTAGATGTGAATCTAAACTTAACACTTCTTTCAAAAGTATTCTGGAAAAAAATTAAAGGAGAATCAGTTTTAATTTTTCTATTATCTTTTTATTTCTAAAAGGCACTAATTTAATAACTCAGTTCAAACCCTTGTGCTATTGCATATTTACAGTCTGTTGAAGCATATAAATACAATTCCTGCGGCAATTTAAAAGACTGCTAGCTGAAAGATGTGTGATATTCATGGGGACGGAGATGGCAAACATCTAGTCTGAACGGATCACCATCCTCTATTGCTTTTTTTACTTGGATCACCCTGCTTTCCTGCTAAATCTTCCATGGACTGTGCCTTTTCTTCAGCTCTTCACTGTTTTGACTGACATGTGTCATTGGTGATCCATCATGCATGAGCTCACAGCATTACTGCACTAACCCTGAATGCTGACTGGCCTATTTTTGTGTAATTAAAACACTGAAGAGCATTGCTGTTTACAGCCCAGATAACAAGTATAATTAATTTCCAGATACCAGAATGTGGAATTAAAAAAAGTGCCTATTTAGTATGTCATTGCAGAAAAAACAAATAAAGTGCTTACTTATAAAGGCCCTTGCTGTGCTGTGCTAATATTCTGCACTGTTCTCATTTTTGCAGGAGCACACAAAGGCAATCGTAAAAATAGACCACAGCAGCTGAGCTCTTATTAGAACACTTCCTTTTCTGTTTATTCTTTGTATTACTGAAAACACTCCTGTTAGGTGAAGAACAGCACTCCCTTTAGTGTACCTGTCACGGCTGCCGAGGCGAGCCGTGTGGATATAGAAGGAGGACCCAAGATGCAGGCAGTGGATGAGATACCGGTGGTTTTATTTACAGAGGTGTAGTGGCAAACAAACAGTGGGGCATAACAAACAACTAAAGACACCTAAACTGGGAGAACTAAAATAACAGACCTGGGAGCATATGACAACGGATGATGAATAGCAGAGAGACGCAGACGAGGAACAGGACACCGTGGAACACAGGGTAACAGACTGACACAGAGTTACACAGACTGACACAGAGTTACACAGACAAACCGGCAACAGGCAGGAGAACACACAGGGCTTAAATACACACACCAGTAATCAGGGGATGAGAGACAGGAGGGCAACACAGCTGGGAGGAATCTGGGCTGACGGGACAGGGGAAACGTAAACTGATCACACTCACATATGACACGGACCTTCACAATAAAACAGGAAACTCAGATACATGGAACCAGACAAGACATTGAACTAAACAGACAGATTCACAAACAGATGGGGAGACACCATAGACAGACAGATACAGACGCAGACTCAGAGGCAGATCGAAAATAACACAGAACTTAAACAATCATCATCTAGAAAATGATAACAAACTAAAAGCGCTGGGTCACCGACCCAGGACCATGACAGTACCTGTCTCACACATTAGCTACAAACTGTGGGGCTCTGAGACTGACTCAGAAGGATGGCAGCAGCAATAACAGCTGGATGGTGTGATGGAAGAGTATTCATGGGGACGTGCTAAGATCTATCAAGTCAATGTCATTTTCTCCACTTTACATAATACACTGAGGCTCTACCCTTTTATTTTGGTGTTTTAACAGGGGAAAGGACTGTGTAGACAGATGGAGAGGACATTAGTTACTTGACAAACAGTGGGACTATTTTCATGTCCAAGGTATAAAAACCTTTTCCAATACAGTTTTTCTTTTGTTATCCTCATCTACATAAAAAACCCTCTGTTTTTTTTGTAGCTAAGGTCGGTATCAGTCTAAAAACAATAGTGATAAATAAGTATGGTATCACTCCCACTTACAGTCATAGTAAAAAGACAGCACACTCCATCTCATTTCCAAAGTTTTCTGTATCAGGAAATACTAAAACTTCGTCCAGTTCTTCTTCCATCTTAAAATATTTAAACACAACCAGACGGACAACCAAACATGACATATTACAGCACGTTATTATTTATTTAACAGACACTAAGCCAAAATACAGAAGCAATGTGTGAAAACTATGCTACATAACTTAGGACCCTGTAGAACCACCTTTAGCAGCAATAGCATTCAGTAATAACCTCTATAGCTTTATCATTATCTCAAATATTTGTTTTTTAATTTTTCTAATTCTCCTGTCATTTAACAAGCAAACTGAAGTCTATAGAATCTGAAATGTAGATCTTGGATTATTTGCATTTTCTCTGAGCACTGCATGGTCTGACCTTGGGGGGAGTTTGCTGGGATATCCATACCTGTAAAAATTGGCAACTGTCTTGAAAGTTTTCCCCTTGTGAATAATCTTTCTCACTGTAGAATGATGGACTTTTGAAAATGGCCACATAACCCTTCCCAAATTGTGGCCATTTTCAGGTTTTCCATCAGCCAATTCCCCCTACTATAAAATTAATTTCTTGTTTGACAATCTGGATCTGTAAGAGTGGCAACATTAAGCAGCCATCCAGTTCTCAAATACTTTGGTAAAATTGAAATGAATTTACAATAATAAATTATGTTCAATGAGTGGGCTCACTGAGTAGTTACTCTAGAGTATGAAAATGGTGACAATGCTAATAATTAAGACAATTACCAGAAGTAAATTTCAGAGCAGTTCACATGTATTTCATTTAACCTAGCTAGGACAAATCATGTATCATCTATCATGGAAGCCCTGGCCTCACACTTCCAACTAAAACAACAACTCTGTTTTTTGCCAGCTAGATGTAACAGAACAATGGAAGTTACCAATGTAGTGTATTGAGGGCCATGGACTATCGTTAGTCATGGGTTATGTCTGTGATGGGCTTCTTCAAACATGCAAACAAAGCTAACGAGATGGATTTGGCTCTTTAGTGGTTAAAATAATTTCTCCAAAATTAAATGAAGACAGGCAGCAGCAACAGCAGCAGCAGTCGTGTGTTGCTGTAGTACAGTCAGCTGAGGACATTGTGAGGAAAGAAGAGAGAGGGCAGAGCATTGATGAATTATTCACCACTGTGTGCTTTATTATTGTTATAGATCTTTGCCTTATGCACAAGGGAATGATTCTGCTGTTCAGCTTTGAGCTCCGCCCTCCTCCGACCTCAAGTCTACTCTTCCAAACCAGACGCCCATTTTGTGATATTACACTTACATTATTTATCACCCGTCGCTGCAGAAGCCGTTGTCTCCAACTCTATGCTGCCAGCATCTTATCCTCATTGTGATATGTGTATTTTAGAAGAAGCTTCAAGGCAAGGAAATACACACAGGCTCATGAATGCATTTGCATATGTGCCAGTATGCTCTGGAAAATATAATCGGCCTGCACCATCTCTGAATTCCCATATCTGAAACAGAATAACTTGGAGAGTGTATTCATCTTTAAGAACACACACACACACACACCAGCACACCAGTCTACCAGTACACTGGACAGAACGCAGAACTCTTATAATCTGATACATTTAAAAAATGTTTCCCAAGTTAACCAAAGTATGTTTCTACTGCAGGGAGAGTAGCATCTAAATTAACTTCAAGGGTAATGAGTTTATAACTGAAAACGTCACCGTTCAGGGGTTATTACCTTTAACTAATACCAAAATCGGTAAGTAACTATGGATATGCGAAATGTAAAAAAACAACTGAATGTTCCTGATTTTTTCATTATTTGCACATATGTCACAATGTTTCAGATCATCAAACAAATTTCATATATATATTCAAATTACTTCAAAACTACTTGAAAGAGTTGTTTCCAAACAGCTTAACTGATCATTTGCGAAGGAGTGGTTTATTCGAAGAGTTTCAGTCAGGATTTAGAGTGCATTTTAGCACAGAAACCGAACTAGTGATATCAGTGCAGCATTTGCAGAATTTAGATGATACCCAGGTTTAATATCCAGCTTTTGCTTTGTTTTTTTCTCTTTTATTTCCCACAAAGCCAGATAATACAAATCAACTATTTAATACAACAGTACTGTGGTTAATCCTTACCAATTCTTAAACTCTGGCTATCTCAAGAGTTTGCCTTTTGTCCTTTCACCTTCTTGGGATCAAATGACTGTTGAGGTTTCTTTCTAATATTATAGATGTGAGTCTTTACTTTACAATATAAAGTGCTTTGAGGCAGCTGCTACCATTTTACTGTGAACTGTTACTATGTTACAGTTGAGGATATCTGGGAACAAATATACTGCAGAGTGCAGAGAAGTGCTATGCTATCAGAATGCAGGAATTTCTTTAAGCATTCCAGATGATGCATCCCATATGACTTCATAGAAACTGGCTGAGTGAATGGTATTTGTGGGAAGTTGTTCTCAAAAAACAATATTTCACAGTTTTGATGTCCTCATATGATGATAACCTGGACATTCTGACGAGTATAACTGTTGGATCAAACACAGTCAATGGTGAGTTTTGCTATTCGACTATAAAGAGAGAATGAGATGTGCAGATTTTAAAGCAAAGCATGAAACCAACATCAGTGAAATTTGTTAAAAATTAAGATATTGAGAGAAATTCTTAGATTGGCCAGTGGCTTTAGGTTGAGATCCTAGGTGAAAATGTCCATCACTGACAGAGGAGATAGCTCTAATTTGCTTAAGTTTCTGACAATAATCTAACAGTTGCTTGAAATCCTAAACCTGATTTGCTCTGTTGGCTGCATGCTCTCCAGCTGTGAGAAAAGTCAACCTTGGATGTAAACCCCTGGACAGCTGCAATGCTGGTGTTCATCTAATTATCAAACTTCAGATCAAGGTTTGACGTGGCAGGAGAGGAGTATAGCTGGACTGCTGTGTGACCGTCAAACAAGACAGCAATCATAAACATTGAGCTGCAAGACAAACAGGAGAAGAAGCTACAAAATGATCTCTGGCATGCCAGTGGTGTGACCATCTCTGACTAAACACTCAAGCAGACTTCCTGAAGGTCATCTGAGAGCCCAACATCCTCTAGTGAGCCGTGTGTTCACTGCCCGGCACACTGGAACCCAATTGGAATTTGAATAGTAGGTCCGCCACTGGTGCCCCGTGCTTTTTAAAGATGAGTGCAGGTTCACCCTGAGCACCTATGACAGATGTGAAAAGATCTGTAGAAGCCGTGGAGAATGTAATGCTGCCTGTAACATTGTTCACCATGCTTGATGGTGGGGCAGTGATGGTCTGGAGATGCATATCAATGGAGGGACCCACAGATCTCTACAGGTTATTGGGATGAAATCCTTGGACCCACTCTCAGATCCTATGTTAGTGCAGTGGGTCCTGGGTTCATGCCTGGTCTTATTGAGTGGTGAAGAGAGGAGTGGTAGGAGTGGTCAGCCTACTAAAATTACTCGAAGAGTGCATCAAGTACTCGCCTCGGAGGTCACAAAAGAACCCAGAACAGCTGAAGAATCACAGGCCTCATTTGTTTCAAAAACTGTCAGGTCAGGATTCATGATTCAAGAATAAGAAAGAGACTGGGTAAACATGGCATCCATGGGAGAGTGCAGTGCTCTCCAAGAAGAACACAAAGGTTCATTTCCCCAAAAAACACCTTGATAATCCCGAAGATTTATGGGAAAACATTATGTGGAATGACAAGAAAAAAGTTGAACGTTTTGGAAGGCTTCAGTCCCGTTATTAGGTGTAAAAGTAACATAGCATTTCATAAAAAAAAAATCATATCATTAGTCAAACACGCTGGTGGTAGTGTGATGTTCTTGGGCTGCTTTGCTGCTTCAGGACCTGAACAGGTATCTGATGGACCATGAATTTTACTCTCTGCCAGAAAGTCATGTCTGGCCATCAGTTTGTGTCCTGAAATGGCCTATTCAAATTCTGAATTCAAATCAGATAGAGTTTCTTTGGTATGACCTTAACTAGGCCATTCAGCCAAAAAAAATCCTCCAATGGGTCAATTGAAAGAATTCTGCAAAGAAGACTGGGCCAACGTTTCTTATGTCCCTATAACACATGTGGACCCAGTGGTAGTAATAGAAAGTCCAAACCCATCAAAAGGAGAAGATTTTGAAGCATGATGAGATGGACAGAATGCTTCATTCTGCATGTTTAACATTCATTGTGTGGCAGTCTTTAAAATAGTGTTTGTACTGTACCTGGTGAGTAGATGAAAGATCATCAGGAAGGCCAGCTCTGTTCTGGGATGGACCCTGGACCCAGTGCAGGTGGTGGGAGACAGAAGGACTCTGGCCAAAATAACATCTCTGATGGACAGAGTCTCCCACCCCATGCATGTAAATGTTGCTGAACTGCAGAGCTCCTTCAGTGACAGACTGCTGCATCCTAGATGCATGAAGGAGCGTTTCCGCAGGTCCTTCCTCCCTGCAGCTGTTAGATGTTTACATCTGTGCTGTAACTGCAATAAGTTAATTAACCGATTCACACTACAACCTGGTTTGCCTCTTACCTGTAGTTATTTTTTACTTAATTTAATAACTGTACAGTAGGGCTGCACGATTTTTTGGCTTAGAATTGAGATCACGATTCTCTCACGATTTTCTTTTCCAATATAAATATTTATTGCTTATTTAACTGCACATCAACTTCGTAACAGTTGAAACTGAACATAAAAACAATAAATAAACATAAAAACAAAAAATGTCTCACATTTTGTGGTTGCCGCAAAATGTTGTACTGCTTGAAATTCCGTCTCCACCGTTGCTCGACGCTGCGTGTATAGAGCAGGTAGTGCAACAATACAAAAATAGTTGCGGGACGGCACTGTGTAGCGTTTGTCTAGGGTGTTGATCATTTTCCTAAATCCCTCGTTTTGCACAGTGTTGATGGGAGCCATATCTTTGGTCAGGTGATAAGTGATAGCCTCCGTAATTTCTTTGTGCCTGCGGGAGTTCGACGGGTATAGGGAAGCGCTGTATAAGGTTCCCGTTATTGATGTTTGGGTGGTTGACCGGGACGGATTTTCTCCTGTCACTTTCTCGTCATCCCTGACGTGCTCTCAGTTGTTTTTCCCCTGCTAATTTTAGCATCACACGGCACAGCTTCTGTATCAGGTGGTATAAGGCTCCGCCCTTGTCATTTGTTGAGCAGGAAGAGTGAGCGCTTGTTTTCATGCAGAGTACGTCCCGGATCAAAATGCAGTACAATCGTCGTCGTCTTTTTTTTTTTTTTAAATTGTTGTCATTTGGAAATGAGATCGCACATAAGTATGAATCGAGATCGCGATTTTCTAACGATTAATCGTGCAGCCCTACTGTACAGTACTCTCTGTATATAGTAACCACTGTCCTGTAAATATGTAAATATTGTAACGTTCACAAGAACCAGACGGTTGGGTCTCAGTTTGTCCGTTTATTCGCCACATAAGCAAGCGGGTTGCTAACTCAGGGGAGAGCGCCCTCGTGCTACACCTCTCTTCAGCCTGGCACCCACACAACACAGAACCCAGATCCCCCCTCCCCTTCCTCCACACCACCCTCCCTACTTCCTGCAGCACAACCAAACATGAATCTTAAAGGAACAACAACAGTGGCAAAGATAACCAACATGTACAATAACACTTAACCATCGTTACACTGCCCCCCCAGCAATAAGTTCCTCGTCCCCGAGGGAACGACACAGTCTCTGAGGCGGGGTGGTAGCCTACGTTCCCTCCTTGACCTCCTGAGCCCCTGAGGTGGGCGCGGAGCGTCGGGGCTTTGGGGTGAAGAGTCCGAGGGAGGGGAACGCAGCCCCGGTCGGGGGCCCCTCTGAGCAGGGTCATGGACGCTCTGTACACGTCCCTCCTTCAGCCTGAGAGCTGCAAACTTGGCCCATAGCCCCCTGGTACAGATGGAAAACCCAGTGACCTCATCCCAAAGGGGTTGCTCCCCCTTCTCCAGCCACTGCAGGACCGGCAGCAGGTCTGTGTCTTGTTCCTGCCGTGCCCTCCACTCCGCTGCATCCACCACCAGAAGAGCCCTGCAGGCGAGCTGTGCTGCTCCGTCTATTGTCGTGAGTTCCCGCTCTATTTCCTCTCGCTTCTCACAGTAACGGCAGCCAGCTGCAGCACATGGGCGGCGAGAGAGGGCGTCTGCGTTAGAATGGTGCGTCCCTGCTCTGTGCTCCACAGTGAAATTGAAGGCTTGGAGCTCCTCCAGCCAGCGAGCCACCTGTCCCTCTGGCTCCCTGAAAGACATCAGCCACTGAAGGGCAGCATGATCAGTTCTGATAACAAATGCTGTGCCGCACAGGTAGTACTTAAAGTGTCTCACCCCTGCCACCACAGCCAGCAGCTCTCGTCGTGTGACACAGTAGCGCCGCTCACTCCTGTTCAGGACCCGACTGAAGTACGCCACCACCTTCTCACCTTCCGGCCCAACCTGCGACAACACAGCTCCCAGCCCCACATTACTTGCGTCAGTGTCCAGGACAAAAGGCAGGGTGGGGTCAGGGGGGGCGAGGACTGGGGACTCTGTCAGCGATTTGCGGAGGGTGTTGAACGCCTGCTGACAGTCCTGGGTCCAGATGAAGTCACGGTCCTTCTGCAGCAGGTGGAAGAGTGGTGCGGCTATGGAGGAAAAGCCCTTCACAAACCTCCTGTAATAAGACGCCAGTCCTAGGAAGCTTTTGAGCTGTTTCTGGTCTGCTGGTGTGGGCCACTCGGTAATGGTGTGAATTTTTTCCTCCAAAGTGCTGATGCCCTCACGACCCAGCTTGTGGCCCAGAAACTCCACCTCCCTCCTCATGAAGTGGCACTTGTCGGGATGCAGCTTCAGGCCTGCAGCCGCCACCCTCTCCAACACTTGTCTCAGGGCATCCAGGGCAGCATCAAAGGAGCTCCCGTGCACTAGAAGATCATCCAGGTAAACCAGACACCGTTGCCGTGGGACGCCAGCCAGCACACTGTCCATAAGCCTCTCGAAGGTCGCAGGAGCGTTGCAAAGACCAAAGCTCAGGACTTTGAACTGCCATAGTCCCCTGTTAGTGCAGAAGGCTGTCTTCGGTCTGGATTCCGGGGACAGTGGCACCTGCCAGTAGCCACTCCGCAGGTCCAGGGTGGAGAACCAGGAGGACCCGGCTACTAAGTCGAGAGACTCATCAATCCTGGGAAGGGGGTAAGAGTCCTTCTTCGTCACTTTGTTGAGTGGTCTGTAGTCCACACAGAAACGCATCCTAGGACTTTTTTTCTTAGGCACCATCACCACCGCGGAGGCCCACGGGCTATCAGATGGCTCTATGATGCCCGCCTTCATCATTTCACACAACTCTCTGTCTGCAGCCTCCTGATGAGCCAGGGGCAGGCAGCGGGGGCGCACTTTAATAGGCTGGGCATCCCCGGTCTCAATGACGTGCTCTACCAAGTGTGTCAAGCCAACATCACTTTCTTTCAGGGCAAAAATGTCACTAAACTCTTTTAGTACCTGCCATAGACTCTCTTGCTGCTGTGGAGTCAGCCCCTCACAGTTCTTTGACCAGATACTCCTCACTGCTGAGAGCCTCTCCTCCTCCTCCGCTCGCTGTTCTGCTGGCGGGTCTGCAGGGGTCTCTGCGGTGGAGGTGGACGCCGCGGCAGATGCTGTGCAGACCGGGGGGGGAATAAGCGGCACCTTCTTCCCATCAGGGAGTGCGAGGAAGCCTTTGCCTAAGTCCAGTACACCACCAATGGCTCGTAAAAAATCCAGCCCAAGGATGCAGGCGTCCTGCACGTCAGCCACCCAGGCAGCATAAGACACACCGAGGTCCCCCACCTTGAACTGGAACACTCCCCTCCCTCTCATTGGGGCCAGATCACCGGTCACAGTCTTAAGTTGCACATTAGTCGGTTGCACAGCAGCTCCGGGTGGGACAACATCGGGTCAGACCAGCGTTGCATTGGACCCCGTGTCCAGCAGGGCCGTACAGGACACCCCCGCAATCGTCACTGGAACATGGCAAAAGCCGCCAACCTGGGTCCAGCCCACAGCGATGGCCGCACCAGGTGGGGGTGGCGGTGGAGTGGGGATGTCGTTCTCCCAGGCCCGTGTACTCCCGCCTACACGGGCCCATGGGCGTTTCCCTGAACCGCTGCAAGATTGGGGCACTGCCTGATGAGGTGTCCGACTTGTCCACATCCCCAGCAGCTCTGCGGTCGGCGGTGTGGGCCAGCCCGAGGGGAAGGCGACTGCAGCGAAGCCGCCTGCACCAAACTGCACAGGCCCGCTGGCGTCTCCGTCTGTTCCACAGGTGCTGACACAGCCCTCACCACGTGTGCGTCATCAGCGCCCCCAGAGGATCCCGCAAGCATCTCCCTCTCCAACGCTAGCTCCAGGGCTGCACTGAGTGTGGCCGGCCGAGCAAGCTGAGTTTGCATACGGAGCTCTTTAGGGCTCAGGGCCTGCAGGAACTGGTCCCGAGCTAACTCCGCCTGCACTGATGGTGGCATGCTGTCATACGCCCTCCGGCAAAGGCACTCGACTTCATGGGCCAAAATGCGGAGGGGCTCACCTGGCAATCTGCGTCTGTTGTGGAACTCCGACCTCAGCAGCACTGGTTGGTTATACTGCCCGAAGCGCCTCTGAAGTGCTCCGACCAGAGCATTATAATCTCCCCTCTGCTCCTCGGTTAGCAGCAGCAGGCATGCAGCTGCATCCTCACACAGGCACAAAGCCAACTGGAGAGCTTTATGTTCCTCAGACCAGCCAGCTGCAACAGCTAACAGCTCGAACTGTGCGATAAACACTTCCCATGGCGTCTTGCCACTGAACTTAGGCGTTTTTATATGCGCTGCAGCTTGCTGGGCGCCGCCATGTTTGTTTACATCACGTGACGGCGTGCCAAGCGAGGTCGACTCCTTCCCGCCGGAATCGCGGCCGCTGTGCGAACAGTTCCCGAGCCTAGTCAAACCTGGAGAAAATCCAGCCTCGGCAGACAGCCGCAGCGCCGTTTCCCTCACTCCATGGGCGGGCGAGCGCGGACGAACCTCCCTCTCCTCCGTCTCCTTCTTAATCCTGCCCGGCAACATCCTCGTCTCGTAACGGCAAGCGTCGCCAGCAACAGGGTGTCGGGCGTTCTGGGGTTCTTTTTTCTTTCTTCACTTCTGACACCAATGTAACGTTCACAAGAACCAGACGGTTGGGTCTCAGTTTGTCCGTTTATTCGCCACATAAGCAAGCGGGTTGCTAACTCAGGGGAGAGCGCCCTCGTGCTACACCTCTCTTCAGCCTGGCACCCACACAACACAGAACCCAGGTCCCCCCTTCCCTTCCTCCACACCACCCTCCCTACTTCCTGCAGCACAACCAAACATGAATCTTAAAGGAACAACAACAGTGGCAAAGATAACCAACATGTACAATAACACTTAACCATCGTTACAATATGTAAGAAAAATTGTGTATGTTTCTGTTCCGTGTCCTGTGTACTGTTTGTTGTTGTTGTGTATGTGTCTTTTTGGCTGCTGTTACAATCAAATTTCCCCTTGTGGGACAATTAAAGGATTATTCTATTCTATTCTTGTCACGGTCCTGGGTCTCCTGACCCAGCGTTTTTAGTTCTTTGTGATTTTCGTATTATTGTACTTGTGTGTGATTTATTCTATGGCTTCTAGTTTTGATCCCTTGCCCTTCATGTCTCCCTGTGTGCCCCTCTGTGTATCTGTGAGCCCTCGTCTCTCCTTATGTTTTATTCCATGCTTCCCCTGCCCATCATGTCTAAGTTCTCCCCGTGCTCTCTCTTCCCCCTGTGTGCCCTCTATGTATTTATGAGCCCTCGTCCCCTTTCGTGTTTATTCCGTGTCTCCCCTGCCTGTTACGTTGGTGTTCTACTCGTGCTCTCTCTCCTCCTGTCTGAACCTCTGTACTCCCTGTTTCACCTCTCCCGCCAGTGTTCAGTTCACCCCGCCCTGTCTCGTTATGGTTATCAGTGTCACCTGTGTTCCCCGTGTGTTCCCACTCCCCTCGTTAACCCTCTGTGTATTTCTGTCTGCGTCTCCCTCTGTTCAGCGTGACGTCGTCCCTCATGCCGTGTGTGGATCTCCCTGTGTCTCTCTGTGAATTCTTAGTTTGTGGTTTCCCAGTTTAGTTTAGTTTGTATATTTGTTCCGCCAGCGAATAAAGCTGAGTTTTGAGTTCATTCCCTCGTGCCTGTGAGTCCTGCATTTTGGGTCCTACTCCTGCCTGCCGCACGGCGATTCATGACAGTACGACGTCACCAGTAATGGATCCAGCGGACTCACCGTGGAAGCGCAGCTCCCGTTTTGACGGGACTCGGCTAGTGCTTGGAGGGCCTCCGTGCTGCCGCTCCTCACTAGCTGCTTACCCTTCGGTCCACTCACCTGCTTCCTCTCCGCGGACGCCCAGGTCTCGCAGAAAACGCTCCAGCCGGTCCCGGGAGGATTACTACGAGCCTGCAAGCAATCAGCTCACGCCTGCACAAGCCTTTTACAAGATGTTAGGGATTATTATCGTGCCGCCTGACTCACCCAGCATTTCCACATCACAGCAGGAGCAGCCACAGCAGAGTCCTCCCTCGTCACATTCCGCCAGCGCCGCTCCCTCTTCAACAGGGAGGCAGCGAACACGCAGCCAGCACTCACAGCTCCAGCAGGAGCCTGGGATTCAGCTCAAACAACCGCCTAGGGTGAGTGACAGAGTCTCCCTTCATTCGCCTTTTTTGTCAAGGGATAGACAGACTGTTTCCCCCAAAGCTGCGAACGCCAGCCACATGAACACTACAGCTCGTGTTTCTCCGGTTCGGGAAAATAAGAGTTTTCGTTTTAAGAATGACTATTTTTCCATTGGTTCAGAAGACTGTGCGCCTGATGTTTTTTCAGATCCAGGAGTTAAGACTGTTCCGTCTGGATCTGTTTATTCTGGAGCTATGTTTATTCAGTCAGCTGCCCGTCCGCTTTCAGCTCAGTCTCCTGCTCAGAAGCCGCCGGTAGCCCAGACACCAACTCCACCACCATTTTCGCCTCAAGCTCAGTTAGCCGCCCGGCCTCAAGCTCAGTTAGCCGCCCGGCCTCAAGCTCAGTTAGCCGCCCGGCCTCAAGCTCAGTTAGCCGCCCGGCCTCAAGCTCAGTTAGCCGCCCGGCCCGAAGCTCAGTTAGCCGCCCGGCCCGAAGCTCAGTTAGCCGCCCGGCCCGAAGCTCAGTTAGCCGCCCGGCCCGAAGCTCAGTCGCCACCTCCACCACATTCAGCCTCGCTTCCCATAGCACAGTCACATCCACAGCCTGACTTACTACAAACCTTATTTCAATCCTTAGCCCAGTCAATAGCTCAGTTGGTAGAGGAATCATCAGCCTTATCGACAGCTCAGTTAGCTCCCTCGCAGCCACCCTCAGTGCAGTCTCCAGTGTCCCCAGTGCAGTCCCCAGTGCAGTCCCCAGTGCAGTCCCCAGTGCAGTCTCCAGTGCTGTCCCCCACTCAACCACCAGCACCACAACCATCACTACCTCTAGTTCATTCCCCTGTGAAGTCATTAACTCCACCACCTACTCCACTCTCACCACCACCGTTACTACAGACATCAGTTCAGTCCCCTGTGCAGTCATTTACTTCTCCACCGTTAGCAGCTCAGGTCCCCGTGTGTCCAGCAGCTCAGGTCCCCGTGTGTCCAGCAGCTCAGGTCCCCGTGTGTCCAGCAGCTCAGGTCCCCGTGTGTCCAGCAGCTCAGCTCGCACCTGAACCATTGGCCCAGTCCCCGATAGCAATACGGTCTTCTGTTCGGCTTAACATTCAGCCAGGGGTCCCAAATCTCTCTGGCTCTACATCAGCTCCTGCTGGAAGCTCGGATGAGCTCATCCAGGACTCCGTGGCTCCCACGCCGCCATCTACCTCGTCCGCTGGGGGTTCCAGTAAGCCCGGCCAGCACCTCCTCGTCTCCGCTGGAGGGTCCGAGGGGCCCGTTCAGCCTCCTGTCTCCGCTGGAGGGTCCGAGGGGCCCGTTCAGCCTCCTGTCTCCGCTGGAGGGTCCGAGGGGCCCGTTCAGCCTCCTGTCTCCGCTGGAGGGTCCGAGGGGCCCGTTCAGCCTCCTGTCTCCGCTGGAGGGTCCGAGGGGCCCGTTCAGCCTCCTGTCTCCGCTGGAGGGTCCGAGGGGCCCGTTCAGCCTCCTGTCTCCGCTGGAGGGTCCGAGGGGCCCGTTCAGCTTCACGCCGCATCAGCTGGAGGGCCCGAGGAGCCTGTCCAGCCGCCATCTGCGACCGCTTCATCATCGCCTGGGCCAGCCTCTGCCTGTGCTTCTGCTCCGCCTGGCCCGGCCTCAGCCTCTGCAGCTCCGCCTGGCCCGGCCTCAGAGTCTTCGTCTGCTGCAGCCTCCTCAGAGTCTTCGTCTGCTGCAGCCTCCTCAGAGTCTTCGTCTGCTGCAGCCTCAGCCTGTGCTTCGACTGGTCCTGTGCCCACCGGGCCTCGGCCAGTACGCCTGAGTGGCCGCCGTCGCCTTCCGCACGGCCGGCCCCCTGAACTGCGCCGTCATCGCCTGAGTGGCCGCCGTCGCCTTCCGCACGGTCGGCCCCCGGACCAGCGCTGTCATCGTCGCCGCCGCCTCCCGCGCGGTCGGCCTCCTGAACTGCTCCGTCGTCTCCTTCGTCGCCGCCGTTGCCTTGCGCACGGCCGGCCTCCTGAACTGTTTCCGCGTCGCCGCCGTTGCCTTGCGCACGGCCGGCCTCCTGAACTGTTTCCGCGTCGCCGCCGTTGCCTTGCGCACGGCCGGCCTCCTGAACTGTTTCCGCGTCGCCGCCGTTGCCTTGCGCACGGCCGGCCTCCTGAACTGCTCTGTGTGTGAGTTATTTTCTTGGGCTCCGGTGTTTGCTGTGCTCTTTGTTTTCTGTTCCGAGCCCTCCGTCCTGGGCCCCCGCCGCCCGCCCTGGGTTGTTTTCTGTTTGGTTTTGTTTTTCTGTGTTTGGGCTGTCTGGAGCCAGCCCTTGAGGGGGGGGTACTGTCACGGTCCTGGGTCTCCTGACCCAGCGTTTTTAGTTCTTTGTGATTTTCGTATTATTGTACTTGTGTGTGATTTATTCTATGGCTTCTAGTTTTGATCCCTTGCCCTTCATGTCTCCCTGTGTGCCCCTCTGTGTATCTGTGAGCCCTCGTCTCTCCTTATGTTTTATTCCATGCTTCCCCTGCCCATCATGTCTAAGTTCTCCCCGTGCTCTCTCTTCCCCCTGTGTGCCCTCTATGTATTTATGAGCCCTCGTCCCCTTTCGTGTTTATTCCGTGTCTCCCCTGCCTGTTACGTTGGTGTTCTACTCGTGCTCTCTCTCCTCCTGTCTGAACCTCTGTACTCCCTGTTTCACCTCTCCCGCCAGTGTTCAGTTCACCCCGCCCTGTCTCGTTATGGTTATCAGTGTCACCTGTGTTCCCCGTGTGTTCCCACTCCCCTCGTTAACCCTCTGTGTATTTCTGTCTGCGTCTCCCTCTGTTCAGCGTGACGTCGTCCCTCATGCCGTGTGTGGATCTCCCTGTGTCTCTCTGTGAATTCTTAGTTTGTGGTTTCCCAGTTTAGTTTAGTTTGTATATTTGTTCCGCCAGCGAATAAAGCTGAGTTTTGAGTTCATTCCCTCGTGCCTGTGAGTCCTGCATTTTGGGTCCTACTCCTGCCTGCCGCACGGCGATTCATGACAATTCTATTCTATTCTATTCTATCTTTAAGCCTTTCTACCTGAAATCTTTTCTTTTCAAAAATTCAAACCCTTTCCTTTTGTGTCCAGCAAAAGCAAACAAGAATTCCAATCATCTAAGTCTTTATTTTCAATTTGCTTTTCTGTGATTTAGAGATGATGATGACAGATCAGCAAAGCTGGTCCACAAACATAGCCATTCACTTAAAAAACAGTGGAAGTGCAAGATGATAACGTGTACACACTGTCAGTTGACACCTACAAGGGTCTAGTTCAGCCTCCACACTGAGGTAGCATGAGAAGTTTACCTGTTTGTTCAACAGCGAAAAATTCCCCTCAATTAAAAAAAAAAAGGCAAACTTGAAGTGTGCTTACGTTTTTACTCCCAAAGACTCCTCTTCTTCCTTTTCATTTGCACCCCTACTGGCAATCCTCAGGAATACCTTGCACACGTGTTGGTCGCATAAATGTCCCATTTAATCCTGAGATTAAATTATTATAAAGAATTGTGAGATTATTATATTATCTTATGCCACGTTATGCCCCTAATTAAAGATTGTGAAGCTATTATGTAGTTTTAGTTTTCATTATTCTCATGAATTAGAAGAAGGTGATAACTATTACATTTGTTAAACTGATTTGTATTACATTGGACTGCTGATTTATTGTCAGTCAGGTTTCAGAGTTCATCACAGCACACAAATAGCTTTAGTGAAGGTTACAAATGATCTTCTTATGGCCTCTGACAGTGGACTCATCTCTGTGCTTGTCCTGCTAGACCTTAGTGCAGCATTTGATACTATTGACCATAATATCCTATTCGAGCGATTTGAACATGCTGTAGGTATTACAGGTACTGCACTGCAGTGGTTTGTATCATAGCTATCTAATAGACTCCAATTTGTGCATGTAAATGGAGAGTCCTCTTCACACACTGAGGTTAATTATGGAGTTCCACAGGGTTCAGTGCTAGGACCAATTCTGTTTACATTATACATGCTTCCCTTAGGCAGCATCATTAGAAGACATAGCATACATTTTCACTGCTATGCTGATGACACCCAGCTCTCTGTCCATGAAGCCAGATAACACACACCAATTAGTTAAACTGCAGGAATGTCTTAAAGACATAAAGACCTGGATGGCCGCTAACTTTCTGCTTCTTAATTCAGATAAAACTGAGGTTATTGTACTCGGCCCTGAAAAGCTTAGAAATATGGTATCTAACCAGATTCTTACTCTGTATGGCATTACCTTGGCCTCCAGTAACGCTGTGAGGAACCTTGGAGTCATTTTTGACCAGGATATGTCCTTCAACGCACATATTAAACAAATATGTAAGACTGCTTTCTTCCATTTGCGCAACATCTCTAAAATTAGAAATATCCTGTCTCAGAGTGACGCTGAAAAACTAGTTCATGCATTTATTACTTCCAGGCTGGACTACTGTAATTCATTATTATCAGGATGTCCAAAGAACTCACTGAAAAGCCTTCAGCTAATCCAAAATGCTGCAGCAAGAGTCCTGACAGGGACTAGAAAGAGAGAGCATATTTCTCCTGTTTTGGCTTCCCTTCATTGGCTTCCTGTTAAATCCAAAATTGAATTCAAAATCCTGCTCCTCACATACAAGGTCTTAAATAATCAGGCCCCATCTTATCTAAATGACCTTGTAGTACCATATCACCCTATTAGAGCACTTCGCTCTCGCTCTGCAGGCCTACTTGTTGTTCCTAGTGTATTTAAAAGTAGAATGGGAGGGAGAGCCTTCAGTTTTCAGGCCCCTCTTCTGTGGAACCAGCTTCCAGTTTGGATTCGGGAGACAGACACTATCTCTACTTTTAAGATTAGGCTTAAAACTTTCCTTTTTGCTAAAGCATATAGTTAGGGCTGGACCAGGTGACCCTGAATCCTCCCTTAGTTATGCTGCAATAGACGTAGGCTGCCAGGGGATTCCCATGATGCATTGAGTTTTTCCTTTCCAGTTACCTTTCTCACTCACTATGTATTAATAGACCTCTCTGCATTGAATCATATCTGTTATTAACCTCTGTCTCTCTTCCACAGCATGTCTTTTATCCTGTCTTCCTTCTCTCACCCCAGCTGGTCGCAGCAGATGGCCGCCCCTCCCTGAGCCTGGTTCTGCCGGAGGTTTCTTCCTGTTAAAAGGGAGTTTTTCTTTCCCACTGTCGCCAAAGTGCTTGCTCATAGGGGGTCATATGATTGTTGGGTTTTTCTCTGTATCTATGAAGCGCCTTGAGGCGACTTTTGTTGTGATTTGGCGCTACATAAATAAAATTGAATTGAATTGAATTGAATTGTGAATGAATGATATTGTTTTATGATGCATTATACTGCTGAGTTATAAGAAATACTGTTTTTAGAGAGTCAGGACCTTGCTTTTTCTGATAGTAGAGGGGACAGAGAGCACATTCCACGGGAGCTTCACTCCCACCGTTGTTGAAGGCAGACGAAATAGGGAGCCAAGGCCATAAGTCAGGCTCGCTTTTGATTAGAGAGTCCCAAACATGATAGCTTGAACCAAGTTTGAATAATTAAGAGACCAATTGAGGAGATAAGTGAGGGAGGCGTAGTAGGGAAAGGTGTTTGTTTTGTCTCATGTCTCAGAGGGTGTTGTCTCATTCCCTGGGCCAGAGGACAGCTAGAGAGGGTCAGAGCGAGGGCAGTGGACCTGGGAACGGTGACCCGGGCCCATGATGCCATTGATGGACATGGAAGCAGCTGAGTGGGCCGAGGAGTGGCACAGCGCAACGTATGGTGACCTCTTGTGGTCAAGAGGTCAAAAGAGGAAGTGTGGAGATCAGGGAAATATTTTACTTCTACTATTCATAACCATCATCATAACCACTACATTAATTATCATTTCATCAAAGCATTTATTCAGTAGATTACACATGTTCTTAGTTAAGATTATTACACCTATCACAGAGAGCTTCTGTCTGAAGCTCAGGTCAGAAGCGTCAGAAGCGTCAACGGGTGGGGTGAGGCCGAGTGCATTTTGAGGTCGAGACACACGCACACACAAACAGTAGTTAGACTCATGTTTAGTTAAGAGTTCAAATAATAGTTTGCAAAAGCTTGTGACTGCAAAATTGTGTCTGCCTAAGGGACAGTTTGTTCCAGGGGATAAGCGAGTTAGAAGATTAATAGGAAGCACCTGGCTTCGAGACGGAGAAGATGTCCTTTTAAATGTGTCAAAAGTCGTCAACAGAACATTTGTGGTTTTGAAACGTATGCATGTATTGTATCTGCTTTGACGCATGAGGGGCGTCATAAATAATACCCTGATGTTATAAAAACAACTGCTTGTGTATCATTGGGCGGAGATCGATGCTGTCTGTGTGCAGTGTTCATCTCCCCACGCGTGTGTTCATTAAAATCATTGTTTGAATATTAATCATACCACTGGTTTAAAACTGGGCTAAATATCACCATATTGTAATAATGTAATCATGTATTGTAATCATTCTAATCATGCTACCTGAGATCTGAACCCTACAGTGTTTTTAGTGGGGTTTATAATGAAATAAGCATATGAAAGAACTGTCTCAAGAATTGGAACTTTACTGTACAGGAAAGTTTAAATCTTGGTTGTTAAGTTTATCAAGGTGCTTTTCTGTTTTTAGTTTCTAGAACCTATTAATCTTGAGGCTGACTAGCACATGCCAGATTTCATCCTTTACTAAGCTTGAGTAGCAGGCTTGTGACTGCCTTGTACTTTGAGGCTGACATGCGAGCATGCTTCACGTCACATCTTTGCCTATATCACTGTACTTGACAAGTAACATGATTAAGTGAGTCTGTTTTTATCTTTTGAGCCAAGTGCACTGTGATTTGTGAGTGGAGGGCATATAAAAATGGATATCCAGAAGTGTGTGTGTGTGTGTGTTACTAAAGGGCTCTGGATTCTCTCTGTCTCTGGGAAACCTACATCGCATTAGATACAAACACCTGCTAGCTGAGAGGTCTCAACAGCATCTGTGTACCTGCTGATGCTGAACAACCCCCTGAGAGGAGAGGCTGTGTCCTAACAACCGTCCACCTTCTGGTTCCGAACGGACTAATGAGCTGTTGGTGGATGGTTGCAGCCCTACAGGCACACAGACAGACATAAAGATAGTGATGGCAGGCCTCCTGATGCCACCTGTTGTGTTTGCTTTCTGTTCCAAGAACTCTCAACAGCAGCCTGCCTCTACAGCTTCAGATCATCTGATTTTCTTCAGGTACTCAGACATTCAGTTCCCCAGTGTGTCCACAACATTAACAGGAAGAGCAAGCTAGAAGAAGAGACATCTTTGCAAATTGTTGATTTGACAGCTGAAAGTAGCTCTATCCTGAGCTACCACAATATTTATTTAGCAAGAGAAGTTCAGGGAGGGCCCACATTCTTCCACACAGTGGTCCAGATGTTGTATTCTGTGTTGATGTATTTTAAGTACACACAAAAAAATGCTGGGTTATTTTCATGACTTGACTTCTGAGTAAAAGCTATAGGGTCATAGGTTGGGTTAGTTTGACCAAATATTAGGCCAACAGTTTTGACTCTGGAGTTGGGTTGGTGATTTGCTGGGTTCTTTTATTAACTCCACAGCTTGAATAATTTTGGCGGTTCATAGGTTGGGTAGCTTTGATCAAATATTGGGTCAAAATTATACCCAAATGGTTGGGTTGAAGACAAGCTTACAAGAAGCCACATCATTCTTCACAAAAGACCATTTTCAATTAGACTGTGACCTGATCAGATATCACTGAACCTCTCCTCTACTATGAAATAAAACATGGTAAGTAAAAAGGGTTAGAAGTTTACCTGCTCAGTAAAGGCTTTTTAACAGATAACACCAGCTAGCTTGTGATGAAGAAAGCTATATTTATTTCTATTTAAAAAGCCTGATGTCACATTTTAAAGTTATTACTTGAAATGAGTCTTAATTTGCTTTGTTTGACAAAATATTCAGAAATCACTGTATCTAGAACAAAGAAAGTATAAGATTAGGTGTTGCTATACAGCATTTGATAAAAAAGGGTAAAACAAATAAAGAAAAGAAAAAGGAGCACAGTTTAAACTATTTATTTAATTTAATTATTTAATTTATCCTAAATTATCTATGTTGGTAACCTAACATCTTTTCGTTTTAAAAGTTAAGTCAAGGATAATCAATCTCATTAAAAAAAACAAATAGTTATGTCTATAACTTCTGTTCCCTGAAGGAGAGGAACGAGGTACAACACATAAGTTGGGGATATCATGCCCTCGCGTGTCCTGGCTGAAGAAACCTTTATTCACGCCTTAAAGGCAGATGACGTGTGATGACACGCGCACAGCCTCGCCTGCACATATAGCCGCTGTCATCACAGTCATCCCTCGGTTCGATAGCCGCTCTTCACCGAGCCAAAACTGCAAAAACAAACTTCAAAGTAGCGCTACGCATTCAGCGGGAGGCGTGGATGATGAGCGGCGATAAACTTGTGAAAAGCAAGTTATGCCCAACTCCACCGGTGGATTCTGACAGCGTGTAAAAGTGTGAAAACATCCACGATCACCACCGGATTTTGAAGGGCTGGACTGCTGCATGATGGAGAGGAGGACACTGCCACGGCCCTTCTGAGGGTGTTCGACTCCGACACTGACAATGAGGATTTCTTTGGTTTTGAAAGTGACAACGAAGGAGAGAAGCGGAGAGTGGATGACGAAGCCATCCTGAGCCTGTTTGTATCCGACACTGGAGAAGAGGACTTTGGTGGTTTTAGTGCGCAGGAAGAAGAGAAAGATGGTGGTGAATGACTGACTTTTCTTCTTGTTAAAGCTGTGTCACTGCACCTGAGCCTAAAAGGTAGTCCGAATCTATGTTTCTGGTGTGCTATAGGTTACTGTTATGTACTACATAACAGGCTACTCCTGGTCGTTGTGTCCCTGGGCAAGACACTTTACCCTACTTGCCTACTGGTGTTGGCCAGAGGGGCCGATGGCGCGATATGGCAGCCTCGCTTCTGTCAGTCTGCCCCAGGGCAGCTGTGGCTACAACTGTAGCTTGCCTCCACCAGTGTATGAATGTGAGAGTGAATGAATAGTGGAATTGTAAAGCGCTTTGAGGGTCTCGAAAAGCGCTATATAAATGCAACCCATTATTATTATTATTATTACATGTGCAAATATATACCCATAACTTGTTTTTCAAAATATTAATAAAAGGGGTGTGTCTCCAAACAGCCATCTCTTTCCTGACAATTCCCTTTGTGCATATTCTCTTACATATGATAAGTCAACATTGAAACACCTGCGGCTTTTAGTCAGGTGCGGCTAATGTATGTACAAAACAGGATTTTCCCCTGATTTTAGCTTGTGCGGCTAATATTCAGGTGCGCTTTGTAGTCCGGGAAATATGGTACATGCCCCGCAGAGCAGCCACCGAACCGGAATCGGACCACCACATCCTTAGTGAGTGGTAGACCCAGCAGAAAGGACAGCATGAGCCACCGAAGGGGCTGTAACATCCAACTGAACTGATAAAACCGCACAAAAGTGTGTGGTGATGCCCAATAGGCAGCATTTGGACGCAATACGACCTTGTGGCCATCAGGAAAGAACTGTGTGCAGGAGGTATGCACAGACAGCGCATGAAGGTCACCCACTCGCTTTGCCGAAGCCAAAGCGATAAGTAATGCTGTCTTATATTAAAGAAATTTCATATCCACAGACTCAATAGGTTCAAACAGGGGGCTACAAAGGGCCTCCAGGACCAAAGACAAGTCCCAAGCAGGGACACTGGACTTAAACACGGGCCTCAGCCGGCGAACCCCTTTCAGAAAATGTATGGCGAGGGGATGTGCACCTGGTGTCACCCCATCAAAGCCAATATGACAAGCAGATATAGCTGCTAAATAAACCTTAATTGTCGAAAATGAAAGGCCCTTATCCAGCAGCTCCTGCAGGAATGTCAAAACATCCACAATAGAGTACTGACATGGGAGAGTGTGGTGGTCCTGGCACCATTGCTCGAAGGTTTGACATTTGTAAGCATACAAGCCTCTAGTAGATGAGGCCCTAGCGCTCTGAATTGTCTCTATCACGCTAGGTGGCAAACCCTTAGCAATCAAGTTTAACCTCTCAGCAGGTAAGCATGAAGGCACCACAGATCTGGGCTCAGATGAAACACTTCTCCTTCCGTCTCAGAGAGGAGATCCCTGCGGAGAGGAAGCTGCTAAGGACTCGCTGCTAGCAGGCTGATTATCTCTGCGTACCACGACCTTGTGGGCCACCAAGGGGCCACTAGAATCAGAGAGAGGGAATGCCAACGCACTCTCTCTAGAACTGGAGATATCATTTCCACTGGGGGAAATGCATACAGGAGCACGTCTGGCCATTGGTGCGCTAGCGCGTCCAAGCCCAAGGGTGCATCGTGGTTGATTATGGAGAAGAACAGGGGGCAGTGAGTATTTACCCTGGAAGCAAAAAGATCTATTTGCGCCTTGCCAAATAGATCCCAAATCTGAGCCACTATTAAGGGTGTAACCTCCATTCTCTCACCAGAGGACCCCCCCTGGAGAGAAGGTCCGGCACGCAGTCTGCGTCCCAGCTGAAACTGAGCAAGGCAGTGATGAAACGTGGCCATTCTGAGCTCCGACAAACGTGCGCGGCTGGAAAGCGAGCATATTTCCAAACCGAGGAAAGAAACCTGCTGACTCGGGATTAGCGAGCTCTTTTGAAAGTTCACAGAGAACCCCAGTGTCTGAATGTGTGACAGAACCAGTGACAGCTGTATCTCCGCCTGCTCTCTGGAGCAAGCTACGAGAGCCCAGTCGTCTAGGTAGGCTAAGATGTGGATGCCTCTCTCTCTGAGGGGCGCTAGCGCTGCCTCGGCACATTTCATAAAGGTGTGAAGAGCAAACGACAGCCCGAACGGCAGCACTAGGTAGTCGTAGGCTAGGCCCTCGAATGCAAACCTCAGAAACTGCCTGTGTTTCGGGTGTATAACCACATGAAAATAAGCATCTGTTAGATTGATTGTTGCAAACCAATCTCCCGGGCTGACTGCATTCAAGAGCTGTCTGAGTGTTAGCATCTTGAACCTGTACGTTCGTAGATACATGTCCAAGTCTCGCAGGTCGAATATATTGGCAAAATAACGGCTGTACCAACCTTTGTCTGTCTCTGAAGCGGGGACCACTCGTATTGCTCTTTTCTGCAGTAGCGCCTTTATTTCCTCTCTGAGTATCATGGCGGCCTCGGTGTTGACAGTCGTATTTATGACTCTCTGGAAATGAGGCGCCTTGACCCAGAACTGCAACTGGTAACCCATGGCAATGGTTCGCAGCACCCACGGAGAGGGGGCGCAAGCACGCCACTGAGGGAAGTGAGCAGCCAGCCATCTAACCTGCAGCACCGTCGGTGGGGCGTTGTCGCTCCCAGTGTGTCTGCAGGGGACTGCATCACCTGCCTGACCTGGCTCATTCTGCCCGCAGGCTGAGCATTTGTGATTGTTTGAGAATAAACAACAGTCTTTATTGATTTTAAATGGAAACATGTACATTTATACATTTTGTTGGAGGCACCTTTTCTGGGGCACAACAATGAAAAACAGCAGGAACACTCAATGTGGTCACCTGAACATTTAACACACCTGAACAGGGAGTTACCTGAGGTATTTTGTGTGCAGGGGTTTTGTGCTTGGGAGACAGTGTTAGGAAAGTGCAGAGCCTTCTGGGGCTGACAACCTGAACAGAACTTAAGTGGCACCTCTTGGGCGGCAACAGAGGGCTAAAAGCAGCGTCTCCCTGCTGCTGGACCCCTTCTCCACTCGAAACCACAGCTAGGAGGGCTGAGGCTTCTTCCTCCTGGGCGTCGTGTCCCGCCGGGGGCCCGAGGGTGGGCCTTTGCTCCAGGCCGACTGGCATGGCACTCAGGCCGGAGGATGTGTTCTTGCTGGCGGCACACCCACTTCAACAGTCGGCGCCGGTCTCTTGCCAGTCGGCAGAGGAACATGGATGTCCTGTGAGAGGCAGCTGCGGGCTTGGGCTGACGTCTGGGGATGATGTCGCGCAGAGCTTCCGTCTGCTTCTTCCTGAGATCGAATCTAGCCTGAATGGCTTCAAGGGAATGTCAGAATAACCCAGCCGCAGACACTGGTGTGTCCAGATATACAGCTCTGTCCCTATCTGGGACGTCAAAGAGGGTCAGCCACAGGTGCCTCTGCGCCACTACTGTCAAAGCCATCCCTCTGCCCAGGAAGAGCACTGCACCGATGACAGAGCTCATGGCGCGAGCAGTGCCGGCCTGAGCCCGATAAATCTTCTCCAGCTGCGAAGCAGAGAATCTGCAGTGCTTAGACGGCAGAGTTGCCAACACCATGGTTATGGGACGGGGCCAAATAAGCACCCAGAGATGGCTCCATAGGGGGTGGGTTAGCTAAGCCAGCCCCCTCGGCGCTGTCCAATTCCATGTACTGTCCATAGCCGGGCACAGTGACGCGGGTAGACAGAGGTTTGTCCCATGATGCTGTTAGCTCGCAGAGAAAGTCTGGGAACATGGGAAGGCAGTGTTTGGCCATTGCAGGCTCCAGTGGGAGGAAAAAACCTGCGAACCGCGACGGCTTCTGAGGTGGCAGAGGAGAGGGCCAGTCCACCTGCAGCTTCTCAGTAGCACGGCGAAACAGGGAGAAAAGAGAGGTGTCATCGTGGCTGACCGGCGCAGCAGCGGCGGCACATTGGGCCGACAATGAGCTGTCCTGCTCATCCTCCGACAAACCATGGATGTCCAGGCCGATGTCCAGCACGTCATCGTCTTCCTGGGGAGCGCTGGTGGTCTTCAGCCTGGTTTGAAGCCCACCAGCGCTCCTGCATGGTTCCGGCTCGTCATCTGCTAATGTTTGCAGTCCATTCAAAAACGCAAAGCGAAACGCTGCACAGGAAAACTTGAAATTAGCGCTCCGCGGGCAGCCAACACACAAACTGCTCAGTGGAGGCTAACACCAACAGGGGCAGTTAAGCTAAGTTCAAGTCGGCAGACAACGGAGCTAACTAGCAGTAGCTAGCTAGCCCAACTCAGCAGAGGTGTTCTCAGTGAGGTGAAGAGCGTAAGAACTGAGGGATGACTGTGATGACAGCGGCTATATGTGCAGGCGGGGCCATGCACGTGTCATCACACGTCATCTGCCTTAAAGGCGTGAATAACGGTTTCGTCAGCCAGGACACACGAAGGCGTGATATCCCATACTTATGTGTTGTACTGAGTGAATCGACTGAAAGGGAACCAACCTTTTTTAAATAAATAATAAATAAATGAATTTTTATTTATATAGCACCTTTCAAGACAGAATCACAAAGTGCTGCACATAAGATTACAAGTCATAAAAAGATTTAAAAAAAAGAGAAAATAAAACAGGCAAAAAATTAACCAAAAGCAGTTTTAAAAAGGTGAGTTTTGAGTTTTTTTTAAAAACAGCTACTGAGTCCACAGTTCTTAATGTTTGGGGGAGAGAGTTCCACAGTCTAGGGGCCACAGTGGCAAAAGCTCTATCCCCCTTAGTTCTCCTCTTAGTATTTTTTATAGCAAGTAAGCCCTGATCAGATGACCTCAAAGACCTGCTGGGGACATAGGGCTGTAGCAGATCAAAGATGTAGGCTGGTGCCAGTCCGTGCACAGCTCTGTAGGTCAAGACCAGGATCTTAAAAATGACTCTAAATTTAATAGGAAGCCAGTGTAACTGAGATAACAACGGTGCCACATGTGAGTACTTGGAGGATTTTGTCAAAAGCCTTGCTGCAGCGTTTTGCACAACCTGCAGACGATCCAGAGAACCTTTGCTTAGACACATCAATAGCGAATTACAGTAATCCAATCATGAGGAAATAAATGCATGTATAGCAATCTCCAGTTCAGAGCGAGATAAAATCGGGCTTAGCTTAGCCACATTTCTTAAATGATAAAAACAAGATCGAACCAGAGATTTCACATGCCCATCCAATGTGAGAGTCGAGTAAAAAGTGACACCTAAATTTCTGATAGAGGATTTAACATAGAGAGAGAGAGGACCAAGGGCTTTCACTATCTGGGATAAAAATCTATCAGGGGCGCATAAGAGGACTTCGGTTTTCCCCTCGTTGAGTTGGAGGAATTTTGCATCCAACATTTGATCAAATCTAAGCAATCATTCAGACGCTGAAGCTTAGATAAATCCTCGGGCTTAAAAGAAACGTACAACTGAATATCATCAGCATAGCAGTGATAAGAAATGTCCTCAAAAGAGCCCATTATACAAAACACCCAGCACGCCCCTGCGGGCGGTTTATCCTTCAAGCTCGGGTCCTCTACCAGAGGCCTGGGAGCTTGAGGGTCCTGCGCAGTATCTTAGCTGTTCCCAGGACTGCGCTCTTCTGGACAGAGATCTCCGATGTTGTTCCCGGGATCTGCTGGAGCCACTTGCCTAGCTTGGGAGTCACCGCACCTAGTGCTCCGATTACCACGGGGACCACCGTTACCTTCACCCTCCACATCCTCTCAAGCTCTTCTCTGAGCCCTTGGTATTTCTCCAGCTTCTCGTGTTCCTTCTTCCTGATATTGCTGTCATTCGGAACCGCTACATCGATCACTACGGCCGTCTTCTTCTGTTTGTCTACCACCACTATGTCCGGTTGATTAGCCACCACCATTTTGTCCGTCTGTATCTGGAAGTCCCACAGGATCTTAGCTCGGTCATTCTCCACCACCCTTGGGGGCATCTCCCATTTTGACCTTGGGACTTCCAGGTTATACTCGGCACAGATGTTCCTGTACACTATGCCGGCCACTTGGTTATGGCGTTCCATGTATGCCTTGCCTGCTAGCATCTTGCACCCTGCTGTTATGTGCTGGATTGTCTCTGGGGCATCTTTACACAGCCTGCACCTGGGGTCTTGCCTGGTGTGATAGACCCCAGCCTCTATGGATCTTGTGCTCAGAGCTTGTTCTTGTGCTGCCATGATTAGTGCCTCTTAGATATATATGTATATATAGCAGCTGGATAGCGTAGTGGTTAGACTACACGCCTTTGGAACAGAGGATCGCAAGTTCGATTCCTGCCTGGGGCGTCTGTATCCAGTAAGGGTCCTAAGGCTAGACCCCCTATGCTAAGCAAGCCTACCGCAGACATGAGCGAGACAGATAAATATGAAGGCATGCCGGCTCGGACGTCGCCCGGATCAACAAGGTCCGCGTCAGGTGTTGAGGAACCAGGGCACCCTGACGAAAAGTGGGCTACTGGAACAAGAAGGCATCGGTGGGCAAGAGACGAAAATAGGGCGTTGTTGGAATGCTACTATGCAAGTAACCCCGGCGGAAGGGGCTACATGAATAGGATGAGGGACCTATGGATTCTTCGATACCCAACATCCACAATGACGGCGAAACAACTAGTAGCTCAGTGTTCCAACATTCAAAAGAAGGGACTGCTCTCACAGCTAGAGATTGACGAGGTACAACACAAATACTACGGCAAGGAGGAGTCAGGACACCGGGTCAGGGGGGAGATATCATCACCCCCACCCGAGATTGGGTACATAGCCCCAAGTGCGATAGGAGAAGAGAGGAGCTGACCTGAAAAATAGGATCATGGCCAAGCTTGAAACCTGGATCCCGCGTAGCCGGTTACCAAGATTACGTGAAGTTCCCTCAGAAGGTCTGCTAGATGATGTTAATGCAGCACTACAGACAATACCTACAACCACGATTACCGACACTAACAAGCTGATCTACAATACGGTAACAGTGATCAGTGAGATGCTTGGCTACAAGTTGAACAGCGACAAGGGGCAGTACCCTCCATGGAGAAGGAGGCTAGAGGGCAAGATCAAAGTAGCACGGAGGGAGGTTAGCCAACTAACGGAGTTGCAGAAAGGTGCGACAAATAAGGTGCCTAAGAAATACAGCAAGCTGTCCATACCTGAGGCCTTGGAAACTGCCAAGCAAAGCCTCACAGCCTTGGCCAGCCGCTTGAGGAGGTACACCAGAGAGATAGAAGGCAGGAGAATAAACCAGCTGTTCTCCACAGAACCAGCAAAGGTGTACTCTCAGTGGCAAGGGAACAATAAGAGAACAGCACCACCAAGGCTGGAGACGGAGCAATACTGGAAGAGCATATGGGAGAAGGATGCAACCCATAACGGCAATGCTCAGTGGCTAGAGGATCTGAGGGCTGACCACAGCGACCTCCCTGAACAGGGTCCAGTAACCATCACAGTGGCAGATATCCAAGAAAGGGTCTCCAGTATGAAGAGTTGGACAGCACCAGGGCCCGACATGGTTCACGCCTACTGGCTGAAGAAGCTGACTGCACTCCACGAGCGTCTGGCAGCACAAATGAACCAGCTGCTAGTTAACGAGAGACACCCGGAATGGCTAACTGAAGGCCGGACGGTCCTGATCCCCAAGGACCCCAAGAAGGGACCGGTCCCCTCCAACTACCGACCAATAACCTGCCTCAGTACTACATGGAAGCTCCTGTCAGGCATCATATCGGCTAAGATGAACAGGCACATGGGTCAATACATGAGCGGGACACAGAAAGGAATTGGCAAGAATACCAGAGGCGCAAAACACCAGCTACTGGTAGACAGAACAATCAGCCGAGACTGCAAGACCAGACTGACCAACCTGTGCACTGCCTGGATTGATTACAAGAAGGCCTATGACTCAATGCCCCACAGCTGGATACTGGAATGCCTAGAATTGTACAAGATCAATGGGACCCTAAGAGCCTTCATCAGGAACTCAATGGGGATGTGGCGTACAACACTAGAGGCCAACTCCAAGCCCATAGCACAAGTCACCATCAAGTGCGGGATCTAACAAGGAGATGCTCTGTCCCCACTGCTGTTCTGCATAGGCCTGAACCCCCTCAGTGAGATCATTAACAAGACTGGCTACGGATACCGACTACAGAACGGAGCAGTTGTCAGCCACCTCCTGTACATGGATGACATCAAGCTGTATGCCAAGAGTGAACGAGACATCGATTCACTGATCCACACTACCAGGCTATACAGCAATGACATTGGAATGTCGTTCGGACTGGAGAAGTGTAGTCGGATGGTAACAAAGAGAGGGAAGGTAGTCAGAACTGAGGGGATTGAACTACCAGAAGGCAACATTGCAGACATAGAGGACAGTTACAAGTACTTGGGGATCCCACAGGCGAATGGGAACCATGAAGAGGCCGCTAGAAAAGCTGCAACCACCAAGTACCTGCAGAGGGTCAGGCAAGTCCTGAGGAGTCAGCTGAATGGTAAGAACAAGATCCGGGCCATCAACACGTACGCCCTGCCCGTGATCAGGTACCCTGCTGGGGTAATAGGCTGGCCAAAGGAGGAGATAGAAGCCACTGACATAAAGACAAGAAAGCTCCTTACCATGCATGGAGGGTTTCACCCCGAATCCAGCACCCTGAGGCTGTACGCTAAGCGGAAGGAAGGGGGCCGGGGACTGGTGAGTGTCAGCACCACAGTCCAGGATGAGACAACGAACATCCAAGAATACATTGGGAAGATGGCCCCAACTGACCGAGTGCTCAGTGAATACCTCAGGCAGCAGAAACCCAAGAAAGAGGAGGGAGACGAGGAACCATCATGGAAGGACAGGCCCCTGCACGGTATGTACCACCGGCAGATAGAGGAGGTGGCTGATATCCAGAAATCCTACCAGTGGCTGGACAAAGCTGGACTGAAAGACAGCACAGAGGCACTAATCATGGCAGCACAAGAACAAGCTCTGAGCACAAGATCCATAGAGGCTGGGGTCTATCACACCAGGCAAGACCCCAGGTGCAGGCTGTGTAAAGATGCCCCAGCACATAACAGCAGGGTGCAAGATGCTAGCAGGCAAGGCATACATGGAACGCCATAACCAAGTGGCCGGCATAGTGTACAGGAACATCTGTGCCGAGTATAACCTGGAAGTCCCGAGGTCAAAATGGGAGATGCCCCCAAGGGTGGTGGAGAATGACCGAGCTAAGATCCTGTGGGACTTCCAGATACAGACGGACAAAATGGTGGTGGCTAACCAACCGGACATAGTGGTGGTAGACAAACAGAAGAAGATGGCCGTAGTGATCGATGTAGCGGTTCCGAATGACAGCAATATCAGGAAGAAGGAACACGAGAAGCTGGAGAAATACCAAGGGCTCAGAGAAGAGCTCGAGAGGATGTGGAGGGTGAAGGTAACGGTGGTCCCCGTGGTAATCGGAGCACTAGGTGCGGTGACTCCCAAGCTAGGCGAGTGGCTCCAGCAGATCCCAGGAACAACATCGGAGATCTCTGTCCAGAAGAGCGCAGTCCTGGGAACAGCTAAGATACTGCGCAGGACCCTCAAGCTCCCAGGCCTCTGGTAGAGGACCCGAGCTTGAAGGATAAACCGCCCGCAGGGGCGTGCTGGGTGTTTTTTTTATATACACTGAACAAAAATATAAACGCAACACTTTTGTTTTTGCTCCCATTCCCCATGGGATGGACGTAGAGACCTAAAATTCATTCCAGATACACAATATAACCATCCCTCCCAAACAGTGGTCACAAATCAGTCCAAATGTGTGGTAGTGGGCACATCTGCTATATTGAGATAATCCATCCCACCTCACAGGTGTGCCACATCAGGATGCTGATCTGACATCATGAGTAGTGCACAGGTGTACCTCAGACTGCCCACAACAAAAGGCCACCCTGGAATGTGCAGTTTTGTCTCACAGCAAAATGCCACAGATGCCACAAGCAATGAGGGAGCGTGCAATTGGCATGCTGACAGCAGGAATGTCAACCAGATCTGTCGCCCGTGCATTGAATGTTCATTTCTCAACCATAAGCCGTCTCCACAGGCGTTTCAGAGAATATGGCAGCACATCCAACCGGCCTCACAACCGCAGACCTCGTGTAACCACACCAGCCCAGGACCTCCACATCCAGCAGGTTCACCTCCAAGATCGTCTGAGACCAGCCACCCAGACAGCTGCTGGAACAATTGGTTTGCACAACCAAACAATTTCTGCACAAACTGTCAGAAACCGTCTCAGGGACGCTCAACTGCATGCCCGTCGTCCTCATTGGGGTCTTGACCTGACTCCAGCTCGTCGCCGTAACAGACTTGTGTGGGCAAATGCTCACATTCGATGGCGTCTGGCACGTTGGAGAGGTGTGCGCTTCACGGATGAATCATGGTTCACATTGTTCAGGGCAGATGGCAGCTGAGAATGTCCCAGTTCTTGCATGGCCAGCATACTCACCGGACATGTCACCCATTGAGCATGTTCGGGATGTGCTTGACCGGCGTATACGACAGCGTGTGCCAGTTCCCACGAATATCCAACAACCTCGCACAGCCATTGAAGTGGAGTGGACCAACATTCCACAGGCCACAATTGACAATCTGATAGACTCCATGCGACGATGTGTTGCACTGCATGAGGCAAATGGTGGTCACACCAGATACTGACCGGTTCTGGGTCCCCAGACCCCCAATAGCGCAAAAAACTGCACATTCCAGGGTGGCCTTTTGTTGTGGGCAGTCTGAGGTACACCTGTGCACTACTCATGATGTCAGATCAGCATCCTGATGTGGCACACCTGTGAGGTGGGATGGATTATCTCAATATAGCAGATGTGCCCACTACCACACATTTGGACTGATTTGTGACCACTGTTTGGGAGGGATGGTTATATTGTGTATCTGGAATGAATTTTAGGTCTCTACATCCATCCCATGGAGAATGGGAGCAAAAACAATAGTGTTGCGTTTATATTTTTGTTCAGTGTATATATATATATATATATATATATACCACCCTTGGGGGCATCTCCCATTTTGACCTCGGGACTTCCAGGTTATACTCGGCACAGATGTTCCTGTACACTATGCCAGCCACTTGGTTATGGCGTTCCATGTATGCCTTGCCTGCTAGCATCTTGCACCCTGCTGTTATGTGCTGGATTGTCTCTGGGGCATCTTTACACAGCCTGCACCTGGGGTCTTGCCTGGTGTGATAGAACCCAGCCTCTATGGATCTTGTGCTCAGAGCTTGTTCTTGTGCTGCCATGATTAGTGCCTCTTATATATATATATATATATATATATATATATATATATATATATATATATATATATATATATATATATATATATATATGTATATATATATATATATATGTATATATAATAAAGGCCCCAAACTGAACCTTGAGGGAAACCACAAGTAAGGGAGGTAGAGGATGACCTAAAATCGGAGACTGCCACAGAAAAGGATCGGTGATGTAGATATGAGGAGAACCACTCCAAGGCAGTTCCAGATACACCAACCCAATTTTTCAGCCTTTCAATGAGGATGTGGTGGTCAACTGTGTCGAAAGCTGATGTGAGGTCCAACATGAGTAGAACAGAGCATTTTCCTGCATCATTATTCATCAAGATATCACTAGAGACCCTAAGAAGAGCTGTCTCTGTGGAGTGAAATCGACGAAAACCGGACTGAAACTTATCGTAAATGCCATGTTTATCTGCCATAAGTTGCTTAGCCACAACCTTTTCTAGAAGCTTAGCAATTAACGGTAATTTAGAGATACGTCTGTAGCTGCTCCAAAGAGAGGGGTCTAGCTGAGGTTTTTTTAAAAGTGGGAGAATAGCAACATTTTTAAAATAAACTGGAAGTATACCAGATGCCAGTGAAGAGTTGATTAAAATGAGCACACATAGGCCAATAGATTGGAGTCATTTTTGAATAATGATGCAGGTACAATGTTAAATGAACAGGAGGATGCTTTCACTGAATTCACAAGTTTTACCAGCTCAGGTAGTGAAACAGGAGAGAAAGTATCCAAGATAATGGGCCGAGATGGGGTAGAGATCGAAATAACAGGTGCTGAATGTGAAAAATTCATTCTCACGTTATGAATTTTTGCAAGCAGAAAAGAAAGAAAATTTTCACAGTCCTCGTTAGAAAAAATAGGGGCCGCAGGTACAGCAGGAGTAACAATGCCACTAATGGTGTTGAATAGCACCTTAGGATTGCCTCTGCTCTTTGTAACCAAGTGTGAGAAATGGGCAGCCCTCGTATCTCTGATCGCATTATTAAAAGAAGCTAAAAGGTCCTTAAGATAGAGGAGGTGCACATTTAGATGAGTCCACCTGCGCAACACTCCTCGACTTAACAGGACAAATTTCATCTAAAATAGAAAGGCAGTAATCATTAAAAAGACTGGTTGAGAAATCAACACCATTTTGAGGAGATAGCTGTAAGTTAAAAGCATCCACAAATTTCTCCACTGTGGAGGAGTTTAAGATGCGAGAGCTAACCATCTGTCTAACGGGGGACAAAGGCTCATTAAAAGACAAATTAAAAACAATAACATAGTGATCAGAAATAAAAATGTCCTAAGAGCAAATAAAATCAATATTTAAACCCAAAGTAAAAACAAGGTCCAGTGTGTGACCTTTGCTGTGTGTAGGACTGGACACATGCTGAGCAAAATGAAAATAATCCATAATGTTCATAAAGTCTCTGGCGAATGGGTTATAGTAATCATCAACGTGTATGTTAAAGTCCCCAACTATAAGCACCCTAGACAGCTTCATAGTAGCGGATAAGAGGTCGCTGAGCTCCGATAAAAATAACCTGTTATATTCAGGTGGACGATACACCACAGCACAGTAGAAAGGATCCTTGTTACCAATTTTAAGCAGCTGCAGCTCAAATGAACGAAAAAGTCCAGTTTTCACGGAGTGGCAGGAGAAACGGTCCTGGAAAGCCACGAGGCTGGGTAATAAAAGTATAGCCATCTGTGCAGAGTTCAATAAGTGACGAGTAGTCTACATCCCGCTGCCAGGTCTCAGTCAGGAATAAAAAATCCAGTTTTTTAGATAATATAAAATCATTCAACAAGAATGATTTATTAGACAGAGATCGAGCGTTAAAAAGCGCCATATTCAGTGAGCTAGAAGCCTCATTATTTGCAGAGGCTCGAGTTAAGGGACGTCAGGGCATCGATCACTAGACATCCCTGCGCTTAGCTACCTTGCTAGTAATCAAAATGTGATGGCCACAGCGACACGTGAGTTTATACTCCCAATATTTAGCCACCATCTTTGATCCTCACTAAATAAACTACCTTTGTGGGTGGCAGAACCTGGATATCTGTCATTGCTGATCAACAGTGGTATTTGATCAATGGGATTTGATCAGTGGTCATGACAGTTTGCATATTAATGATCAAGGAACTGACCTCACAGCCCATTGTTCATTCAGTGAGCTGGTTTCAGTCATTGTGCAAATCTACTATTTATAAGATTGGGGAAACCTGCAGTCAGTTGAGACTGAAGAAATCACTTGGATGAGTGACGAAACCCTTTTGGAGTTCCTGCTATTTAAATATCACTAAAGTTACTGTCACCATACAAGCTCACCCAGTCACACATAGTCAGAGCATTTTTATCTAACACTCACACACGACATCGTATGCATCGCAGGAAACTTGGGGTTCAGAATCTTGCCCGAAGGTTAGGATTGGATGGTTGGTAGATTCTACAACCTAAGCCACAGCCACTGAAAAACACCCCAGCACCATCCGCACTAAAAAAAATCTTGTGATGACATTCATACCTGGACTAGCAAAGGCCTCAGGGGATCGAGTAGTGACAATAAGGTGGGAGGACAAGGTGAAAGCTGAGTAATGTGTAAGTGATGAGAGTCTGAGTCATGACAACACTGCAGGGACTGCTGAGATATCTCCCTGCTGAATGACCAGCTTGTGCCATTCACCTTCTTGGCAATCAACTCAGTCTCTGATTGGTTTATCTTGAGTTGAAATGCAGCAACCTTGGGGGCATCCTAACCGTGCAGTTTCAGTCAGGCATCAGCAGTGAATGCTTTATGTGTATGCCCTTCGACAAACCGGGTCTGACAGCCTGCGTGAACATCCTGGGGATTGTTGAAGATGAGGTGAGGGAGGGAAGGTGGGGGAAGCAGAGGTAGCTGTAGGTGCAGGGGCAGCCCTGCAGTGAAGCTGACATGTGCAAAGAGCTAATTGGCCATGCAGCACTTATGCAAAAGCCTTTTAACTGTTTCCAGCCATCAAGCACCCTCTGATTTACTCTGACAGACCCTCTGCTCCACTTTGCATAAAGACGCGTAGGTGTTTAAAATTTCATCTGTCTCTCTCAGCAGAGGCCTATCATCACTGTCCAGGATTATTTCTCCATCAGGCTGTCAGCAAGAAGCACAGCTCAGCAGGACATTAACCCTTTCAGCTCATCCACTCAGTTCATCCATCACATTTCTTTGTTTTACACAAGAACATAATCAAAAAATTTTGCAGCTGTTATGAATCATCTTAACATTGGCACAATCTAAATATGCTGATCAGAAGGAGTATATTGGTCCCCAGTGAACTCATCATCACCCACCTGTCTCCCCAGTTGATTGCTTGGCACAGTGCTCCGTTCACAGGGCATCAATAAATTATCTGACAAAGGAGAACTTGAGATATAATATATATCAGGCTCTTAAAGCCAGGATGTCTCCAATACAGAATATCCTTCAGTTTCGGGTGGTCTTTTATAGAGATCTCATCACTAACAGCACCATACTTTTGTACTATTCTTAGTTAGCGTATTGTCTGTCTTGTCTTAATGTTGGTTTAAAATGGAGCACTGTAACAAAAAATAATTTCCCCCAGGGATCAATAAAGTATTCTGATTCTGATACTTAAGTTAATTGTTATTAATTTAGCAACACTGCTAAAGAAAGGTCAGAACAGGAAAGAACTCATGTACAGATATTACTGTTTATAAGAAATAACAAGCAAAGACTCAATGTCATGACTAAAGGCTTTTAAAGCAGTGGGCTTCATCCTGCAGTTTGTTGTGTCAAAAACCGCTTTCAGGCTCTTGTCGTTGTCTGCTGCCTCAATACAACCTGCCAGGAGAAAGTTCCAAAATCAGTGCTGGGTAACAAGACTGTGGTTTACATCCAATCTGAACATTTTCTTTTATTTGGTAAATTGTATATAGCACTTTTCTACTCTCCCAGAGCACTTTATACAACAACATGCTCACCAGCTAACATTCACACTCAGATGCATCGCAGAGCAACTTAGGGTTAATATCTTGGTATGCAGACAGGGATCGAACCACCAACCTTCCAAATAGTAGATGATGCTCTACCTTCTGAACTACAGCCACCTCTTTATGTCCACTTGTTTCATTAATGTTTTTCTTTTGCTTTTACTCGACTTGTTTTGTTGTAGGTTAAAATTGTGGTTTGTATGTATGGATTGATTAATTTTTTTGGCATTTTTTATTTTATTTTTCTAAATATATTCTTAGATTGGGCATCTGACAAGGATGCCTCCGGGGTGCCCCCTGGGTGAGGTGTTCCGGGCATGCCTCACCGGGACGAGGTCCCAGCACAGACCCAGGACATGCTGGAGAGATTGCCAACAGTACGGTGTGTTTTTAAGTTCCGACTCATGGGAATCCCCCGGCAGCCTACATCTCTCGGCTGGCCTGGGAACGCCTCGGTGTTCCCCCGGATAAGCTAGAAGAGGTGGCTGGAGAGGGAAGTCTGGGCTTCTCTGCTTAGGCTGCTGCCCCCGTGACCTGGCCCCGGATAAAGCGGAAGAAGATGGATGGATGGAAATATATTTTGCAGTATCTCCTTCCCCAGGAATGAGAATTGACTGCCTTACATCGCCCTTACCTTGTAATCGGAAGGTTGCCAGTTCGAGCCCCGGCTTAGACAGTCTCGGTCGTTGTGTCCTTGGGCAAGACACTTCACCCGTTGCCTACTGGTGGTGGTCAGAGGGCCCGGTGGCGCCAGTGTCCGGCAGCTTCGCCTCTGTCAGTGCGCCCCAGGGTGGCTGTGGCTACAATGTAGCTTGCCATCACCAGTGTGTGAATGTGTGCGTGAATGAGTGGATGACTGGATATGTAAAGCGCTTTGGGGTCCTTAGGGACTAGTAAAGCGCTATATAAATACAGGCCATTTACCATTTACACACATAGTTAACCCAATGCAGTTCATTCTGGGCCAGGAAAAACCTTGATCTATAACAGTAAATGACGATTAGTTAGAAAATTTCCCAAAGTGAGGACACCTATAACAGTTTAAAGGCCCGCATGTATAAAAACACGTTTTGCATAATTTTGTTCAGCTAACATAGAGTAATTAAAATGCATAAATAGGATATTGTTAGTTGTTTGTTAATAGTACCGTTTTGACAATTAATTACATTGGGTGAAGATGAGCTGGTCTGTTACTCTAAAATCAAAGGAAACCTAACTATGCATAGTTATAAGTGGATTGTCAGATTTTCCCTGTTTTTACACAGATGAGACAAAAATGCTGATTACGTCAGTGCAACTCATAGATAGCTGTCATGTTCATATTTAGAAACATTTGCGCTGTTGTTCATGTCACTACTTAGATAAACATGTTTCCATGTTGAAGTGACTCTGTCCCTATCACACTCTGCCAAGTCGCATCATCATCGTCTAACATTAGTCATGCATTGTTTGGTTGCTGGGATTTTTCCTGGGTCAATCCACCTGTGTAAACTGGTTTGCCACATAATGAGTCGGTTTCACCATTTCTATACCTTTGTATTTTCACTAATTCATAATTATCCACAGTTACTGTTCCCTTCTCGATCTGAGGGCTACATTTGAAGCCCCGTAGCTGAACAATAGTTCAGTCAGGATAACTACAGTGAACAAAAAGACATTTATTTGTTACTGCAGTAACTTATAATGGAAGGGTGGCTCTCTTCTCTGTGAGAGGGTACACTATCTTACTACTCTCATCTACATACATGAAATTCATTAGTTAAAAACAGTAGAACTGATACGGGGGGGGGGGGGGGGGGGGGTTGGAATTGTAAATGAACTTGGTTATCCTGGGCTCACTTTGGACTCTACATTTAAAAGCCACAATAAAAAGTTGCTGTAAAATTTCACTCACAGAATTTTAAATTATATAAAAGGACATTTTAATGTTTTGGGTTATGTGGACTTTGATGCTTATCTCCTGCATTTCGTCCTATCCTCTTTACTAAATTTCACACAGAAAGATCTTTATATTCTTTGCTGTTGGCAAACTGGCTCTTAAATTCCCATATGGGGTGGAGCACATTTGGATACAGATGTTTAAAGGCAAACTTTGCGCAAAGACCCAGGGTGTGTACTTTTTGTGGCTGCTCTGCCAGTATGCACTCTGCATCAGTGAGTACAAAATTGGTAAAATTGGTACAAATGTGTGAGGAAATAAGGTCCAAATTGCCAAGGAATAGAAACAGTTTTGTGTTGGCTAGAAGAGGCAGTTCGTCTGCCCATAAAGCTCTTGAAAATTTGCCTCACTCTAGAAGTGCACTTGATGTCTAAAATGGTTTAAGTAGGAGGTGAAATGCAAGGGTACACAAAAAAGAGAGGTTTTTTTTTTCAAAGACTGCAGGATTCTGTTTTCACACTGTGAAAGAAAGCAGCAATGAGCTGCCCATCATCTGCTCAGGGAGCCAGTCAACTGTTGCCAGGCAGGGGAGGGAGCTCTGCTTGGTTAGGCAGATTCCTCTTCACATGTCCATTTAACTGTGTCTCCCTGCAAAGTTTCATCCTAGCATCAGTGAACTGTGAACTGACATGGCCCAGCAGACAGCATTGAGAAGGAGAGCAACCACTGTAGCACAATATTCTTCATTCTAGGCATCACTTTATTCATTCTAAACATTGTGGGAATTAATATCTTTCATAACAATCTTAAACAAATGACAAGCTTTAATCTCTTAACATCTATCAAGTGGTTGGCAACCACTGACTGACATCTGTAACTTGAGAGTTTTACATATCTGGACACCCAAATGGAACCGTAAAGCAAAAGAATTGTCCAAAGGACTTATGCAAAATTTGACTTGAAAGGTAAAAACTTCCAATTTTTGAAATTATGCTTATTAGCTACATCCACTTCTGAGTGGTTTAGACCTTTATGCAGAATTTCCATTTATTATTTATTTATTGTTATCCACAAATAGAAATCTTAGGAGAACTGTAAAGCCAAAATAGATCTTCGACTGTTGATATGAGGGGCAGCAACCTCTAGTTTCTGGAACTATGATTGCTTAGCATATGGCTGAAATGCAATGTACCCTTAAAACACTACCTTACCCCTAAGTGGTCTGCCTACGGCTTGCTAAATGTTAAGAGGTCAGAAGAAAAGGTGGTGAGATAGTGTGAGACAGTGTGACTTTCACGAGTCATATTTGCCAGAATCTGAAACTAACTATCCATCATCCCAGTCTCATAGTCCTTCAATCAAATCTGACTGAGGATGGGAAGTAATGCCAGAGTTTCCAGCGCAAGCCACATTACAAAGATGGCTTAAGGGAGGCACTCTTGAGTGTTTCAAGGCTGAAAAGGAGCACTTAACTTGTTTTGCACTGCCCCTGCCTTATTTCATGTTTGTGATGTTTCTTGCCAGATTTCATGGAATTGTGGAACTACAAGTTAAAGTAACTTAATATCTGTCAGGGTCTTTTTGTTTGGTGTTGCCTACACTAAAATACGTAGGAATGCCTCTAGTGACCACTCATGATCAGAATTACAGCTTAACAATGTCCACAGCTGGACTGTTAGAGAGGAGTCCAAGTGATGATACAACAGACAACTAATGTGTAGCTTAAAAAAGGAAGTTTTCAAAGGACTCTTTGCAGTTCTGTGGAAAACTAAGTACACCCTTCATTAGGATTGAAGAGGATAAATAACAGCCAGATGCTGCTAATCAAACACACTAATTGATTCACCTCTATAAAAACATACGTTTTGGGTATTTAGTTATGTTTTAACACAAAGTCACAATTTTCCTGGGAGAAGATTTCCCAGCAAAGTCACTTCAATGCTCAGAGCATGTAAAAAACTCAAGACCTACATCTCAGGCTACAGCATATTTAGTAAAAGACTGAACAAATATGGCTTGTTTGGATTATTTGCCAAAACCCCCTCTTCTGACTACAAGAAACATGGCAGCACAGCTTAAACTTGCTAAAGAACTACAAATTCTAGAAGAATGTTCTTGGGTGGGCGATATAGCCTAAAAATTATATCATGATTTAACTTTTGCCACTTGCAGATTTATAAGTATAAATACACGAAGGGCATTTACCATCCTTCTTTTTCAATGAGCCATTTTCATTGATGACACACTTCCTAATCTGAAGTGTGAAGTGTGAGTGTGAGATTGACAGACAGCTTGGTATAGCGCCTGCAGTGATGTGTGTGCTGCTGTTGTAGTGAGGAGAGAGCTAAGCATTAAAGTGAAGCTGTTGATTTGCTGGTTGATCTACTTTCCTACCCTCACCTATGGTCAGGAGCTCTAGGTAGTGAGCAAAAGAACAAGGCCATGAATACAAGGGGTGGCAATTAGTTTTCATAGAAAGTTTGAAGGGTCCTCCCTTAGAGATATGGTGAGAAGCCTGGTCATTTGACAGCAAATTAAAGTAGAGCCACTGCTCCTCCACCTCGAAAGACACTAGTTGGCGTGGTTCGGGAAGTTGGTGGATGCCTCCTCCGTGATGTATTCCAGGCATATCAGACCAGGAGGAGGCCCTGAACAGACCTGGGACTCACTGGAGAGATTACATCTCTTTTGGCTGGCTTAAGAATGCTTCAGTGTCTCCCAGATGAGCTGGAAGATGTGGCCAGGGCGAAGGAATTCTGGACTTCTCTACTGAGATTGCTGCCCCCATGATTGGATGACTCAATGGATGGATTGATGAATGGTATGAAACAACTCCCTAGCATTTTAGCTTAACCACAAATAAAATACCATAACTTTGGGACGTTTCAGAAGCCTGCACAATGTTGTCACATAATGATCTTCAAGAGGTGAGGTGAGTATGGCAGCCTCGTCGCGAGCTCCCCCAAGCAACAGCTTTTTTCTGTGTTTAATTTTACTTTTCCTTCATTTTTTCACGAGTAGCACAAGTCCCTTTGTGTACGATCGACAAACCTTACTGGACATAAAAGACGGTCTTTCTTATAACTTTCCGGAGTTCAAGTTTTGCAACACGGACGCTCCGTTTGCAGACCCCCCATTCATCTCACCTGAGACGCCTTTATTCTCTGGCCCTGGAGGCCGCAAACGCCGACGCAGAGGGAGAAGATCTGGCGTTCTGGTTCGACTGAGATGGCGCACTAACAGACCACCGTTACCCAGTTTATTACTGGCTAATGTGCAGTCTCTGGAGAACAAGCTGTGCGAGCTTCGGGCACGGATCTCATTCCAGCGAGAGATGCGGGACTGCTGCGTGATCTGCCTCACAGAAACCTGGCTATCGGATAAGGTACCGGACTCCGCAATACAACTACCGGGGTTCTCTGTGCACCGCGCGGACAGGTCACAGGATCTTACTGGGAAAAGCAGAGGCGGTGGTGTATGTTTCATGATCAACAACAGCTGGTGTGATTATGCGAACGTGCACCCGGTCAAATCCTTCTGCTCACCGGACCTGGAGTACCTGATGATTAAGTGCCGGCCATTCTGGCTACCGAGGGAATTTACAGCAGTGATTATTACGGCTGTTTACATTCCCCCACAAGCCGACACTGACCGAGCACTCAGGGAACTGTACAGCGCGATGAGCAGTGAGGAAACCGCACACCCAGAGGCAGCGTTTATCACGACCGGGGACTTCAATAAGGGAAAACTGAAGAAAGTCTCACCAAAACTCCTCCAACACATCCATTTCAACACTCGTGGAGACCGGCTACTTGACCACTGCTACACCTCTTTCCGGGATGCGTACAAAGCCCTCTTTATTGTTATTACTTTCATTATTATTCTTGGGCTGTTTTGGGATGGTTTGTGTTTGGGATTTTAGACACTGGGTTCTGGGTTTGTGCTCCCTCTATTGGTCCCTGGTGTTAGTGTTCCCCTGTCTCGTCAGGTTAATCAGGTCCAGCTGTTTCCCCCACCTGTGTGTGATTTCCCAGTGTCTCTTTGTGTACTTATAGTGTGTGTTTTCCTCTGCTCCTCGTCGCGTCGTCTGTATTCATACCTTGTGAAATCCCCTGCGTGCTCTCCCTGCTGCTCTCCCTTCATGTTCAGGTTTGCCACTCCTCTGTGTAGTTTATCCCAGTTTAGTTCGTCCTTAGTTCTGTTTGCCATCTCCACTTTATGTCTGGTATTGTTAAGAAATCACCCTTCACATCTGAATAAGTGCTGCATTTGAGTCCTCCTTCCACTCTTCACACGGCCGCTGCCCCGAACCGTGACAGTACGACGTGACCACAAGATGGACCCAGCAGCGCTTAATCCGTCCAGGGAGCTACGGGAGACGCTCATCGATGCCACACAGGAGCTGATCGACCTGTGGCTGGAAAGCCCGGGTGGCACGTCCCAGCGCGCTATAGAGAGGCGGCTACAGCGTCTGGTGACCAGTCTCCCATGGCTTCTGGACTCGCTCTGTTCGTGGGAGCGGGAGTTTCTCCTTTTGGACCTTGGACTTCACCCCCCGTCTGCATTTCCTTTCGAGCAGCCCGAGGCGGTGAGTGAGCGGGATGCATGGGCTTCCCCAGATTCCGGGACTTTGTTTTCTGGGGCTATTCAGAGCGGGATGGGAGACTGTACGGGTCGCTTACCTACCTTCGTGGTAACGGATCCTTCCCAAGTGGGCGTGTACAAACCCTCTGGAAAACTGACAGACTGTGTCTCTGCCGCTCCTTCTGAGCCAGGACTTTTTCTCCATTCTCCGGCTCAGTTCTGTGTCCAGCCACAAGCTTCCCGGTCTGTAGCTCAACCGTTAGCCTCCCTACGGACACAATTACCTGTTCCGCCGCCGCTCCAGTTAGCCACTCAGTCACCACCACCGCTAGCATCGCTTCAACCCATAGTTCAGTTAATGGCTGAGTCATAATATTCACACTGTTTTTCCACCGCTGTTTCTAAGCAGGGAGACGAACTGGTTTACAACGGACCTGTTCCTCAAAAGCTGGCAACATTGGAGACTGTTGCTCACTCCGGGGCTTCCCCAGAGGCTGGGTTACTGCCCTCAGCTTACTCTGGACCCCTGGAGGCCAAGATGCCAGCTGTGAACTGCACCGGGCTGTCACTGCCTGAGCAGGGTCAGTGCTCTGCGCAGCTGCAGCCCACCGTACGTGCGCCAGAGGCCCACGTGCCTCCTAGTTTTGTTTCATGTGTGCCAGAGGCCCACGTGCCTCCTAGTTTTGTTTCATGTGTGCCAGAGGCCCACGTGCCTACTGGTTTTGTTTCATGTGTGCCGGAGGCCCCGGTGCCCGCTGGTTCTGCGGCTGTTTTCGCTGGGGGGCCCGAGGAGCCCATCCAGCCTCCTGCTTCGCCTGCTGGGGGGCCCGGGGAGCCCGTCCAGCCTCCTGCTTCGCCTGCTGGGGGGCCCGAGGAGCCCGTCCAGCCTCCTGCTTCGCCTGCTGGGGGGCCCGAGGAGCCCGTCCGGCCTCCTGCTTTGCTAGCTGGGGGGCCCGAGGAGCCCGTCCGGCCTCCTGCTTCGCTAGCTGGGGGGCCCGAGGAGCCCGTCCGGCCTCATGCCACACCGGCTGCCACGTCGGCTGGGGGGCCCGAGGAGCCCGTCCGGCCTCATGCCACACCGGCTGCCACGTCGGCTGGGGGGCCCGAGGAGCCCGTCCGGCCTCATGCCACACCGGCTGCCACGTCGGCTGGGGGGCCCGAGGAGCCCGTCCGGCCTCCTGTGGCTGCTTCTCCACCTGTGGCTGCTTCTCCACCCGTGGCTGCAGCGCCGCCTCCTGCAGTACCACCACCTGCAGCGCTACCACCTGCTACTACCACGCCTCAGCCTGAGGACTCATCCTCGCCTGGCCTGGCTTCGTCCTCGCCTGGCCCGGCTTCGTCCTCGCCTGGCCCGGTTTCGTCCACGCCTGGCCCGGTTTCGTCCACGCCTGGTCCGGTTTCATCCACGCCTGGTCCGGCTTCATCCTCAGCTTCATCCTCGCCTGGCCCGGTTTCATCCACGCCTGGCCCGGCTTCATCCTCGCCTGGCCCGGCTTCATCCACGCCTGGCCCGGCTTCAGCCTCGCCTGGCCCAGCTTCAGCTTCATCCTCGCCTGGTCCAGCTCCAGCTTCATCCTCGCCCGGTCCAGCTTCATCCTCACCCGGTCCAGCTTCATCCTCGTCTGGTCCAGCCTTCGTGTCTGCATCTTCGTCTGGTCCAGCCTTCGTGTCTGCATCTTCGTCTGGTCCAGCCTTCGTGTCCGCATCGTCGCCTGCAGCAGCATCTTCAGCATCTTCGCCTGCTGCGGCCCCGGCTTCCGTGCCTTCAGCCTCGCCTGGCCCAGCCTCATTTGGGTCTGGAGCTAAACGGCCGTTTTCTAGACCGCTGGCTAGGCTACTGGCCGGGCGCCATCGCCTGACTGGCCGCCGTTGCCTTCCGCACGGCCGGCCCCCGGACCCTCTTCGCCTGAGTGGCCGCCGTTGCCTTCCACACGGCCGGCCCCCGGACCCTCTTCGCCTGAGTGGCCGCCGTTGCCTTCCGCACAGCCGGCCCCCGGACCCTCTTCGCCTGAGTGGCCACCGTTGCCTTCCGCACGGCCGGCCTCCTGAACCTTTTGTGCGCCTCTACGGCCTTCTTCGTGGCCGGCCGCCTGAACTGTGCTTCGGACTCTGCTCCCCTGTGAGTTTTGTGAACGTTTGTTTGGGACTCTGGGGCCTTCGTTTTGGTCATGGCCCGGTCCCTCCGTCCTGGGCCCCCTGCCACCCGCCCGGGTCTGGTGGTGTGTTTCTGTGGCTGTCAGGGGCCAGCCCTTGAGGGGGGGGGGGGGGGGTACTGTCATGGTCCTGCGGCCATGACTCAGTGACTTTGTGTTTATGTTCTTTATTGTTATTACTTTCATTATTATTCTTGGGCTGTTTTGGGATGGTTTGTGTTTGGGATTTTAGACACTGGGTTCTGGGTTTGTGCTCCCTCTATTGGTCCCTGGTGTTAGTGTTCCCCTGTCTCGTCAGGTTAATCAGGTCCAGCTGTTTCCCCCACCTGTGTGTGATTTCCCAGTGTCTCTTTGTGTACTTATAGTGTGTGTTTTCCTCTGCTCCTCGTCGCGTCGTCTGTATTCATACCTTGTGAAATCCCCTGCGTGCTCTCCCTGCTGCTCTCCCTTCATGTTCAGGTTTGCCACTCCTCTGTGTAGTTTATCCCAGTTTAGTTTATCCTTAGTTCTGTTTGCCATCTCCACTTTATGTCTGGTATTGTTAAGAAATCACCCTTCACATCTGAATAAGTGCTGCATTTGAGTCCTCCTTCCACTCTTCACACGGCCGCTGCCCCGAACCGTGACAGAAATGTTTCACGTGGCTGCTAGGGACATTGATGAGTACACAGACTCAGACTGCGGATTTATCAGGAAATGCATGGAAGATGTCGTCCCATCCAGAACAGTCAAATCCTTCCCAAATCAAAAACCCTGGATTAACGGAGATGTTCGCGCGGCACTGGTGGCACAGAGCACTGCCTTTGCCTCCGCGAACACATCGGACTACAAACACGCACATTACCAACTCCGGAAGACGATCAAAGCAGCCAAACGTGAGTACAGGGACAGGGTGGAGCAACAGTTTGACAACCCTCGGAGTATGTGGCAGGGACTAAACACGATCACAGACTTTAGAGGGAAAACCAACACACCACAGACCACGGGCTCTCTGTGTGAGGATCTAAACGTATTCTACGCTAGATTCGACACAGCGAACACCATGAGACCGGACAGTGTGCGCACCGCGGTTGACGTCAGTGCGCACACTGTGTCTGAGGAGGATGTGCGGAACTGCTTCAGGACGGTGAACGCGCGCAAAGCTACTGGTCCGGACGGGATTCCCGGCCGCGTCCTCAAGTCATGCGCGGCTCAGCTGGCTGGAGTGTTCACGTACATCTTCAACCTTTCCCTCTCTCTGTCTGTAGTCCCAGCCTGCTTCAAAATGGCCACCGTCGACCCTGTACCCAAATCCTCCACCATCTCCTCACTGAACGACTGGCGACCTGTAGCCCTGACCCCCATCGTAAGCAAATGCTTCGAGAAGCTGGTCAGGGACTTCATCTGCTCTGCACTACCCGACTCACTGGACCCTCTACAGTTCGCATACCGCCACAACAGGTCCACTGATGATGCCATAGCCCTGACACTACATACTGCCCTGTCACATCTGGAGAAGAGAGACACGTATATGAGAATGCTGTTGGTAGATTACAGCTCAGCATTCAATACCATCATTCCCTCGAAGCTGGACAGGAAACTGCAGGATCTAGGACTGAGCAGCTCCCTCTGCAGCTGGATCCTTAGCTTCCTGTCTGACAGACGCCAAGTGGTCAGACTGGGCAGCATCACCTCATCCCCCATCACACTGAACACTGGTGCTCCACAGGGGTGTGTACTGAGCCCTCTCCTATACTCACTCTACACCTACGACTGCACGGCCACTAACAACTCCAACATCATTGTGAAGTTTGCAGACGACACTACAGTGGTGGGTCTTATCACCAATGGTGATGAGACGGCCTACAAGGAGGAGGTCAGCGCCCTGACCCACTGGTGTCAAGACAACCATCTCACCCTCAACGTCGCAAAGACAAAGGAGTTGATAGTGGACTTCCGGAGGTGCAGAGAAGTACAAACCCCCATCACCATCAACGGCGCTGCTGTGGAGAGAGTGAGCAGCTTCCGGTTCCTTGGTGTACATCTGGCTGAGGATCTTACGTGGTCAGTACACACAAACAAAACAGTGAAGAAGGCGCAGCAGCGCCTCTTCTTTCTCAGGAGACTGAAAAGATTCGGCATGAGCCCCCGCATCCTCAGGACCTTCTATCACTGTGCCATTGAGAGCATCCTCACTGGATGCATCACCACCTGGTATGGCAACAGCACCGCCTACAACTGCAAAGCTCTCCAGAGAGTAGTGCGGTGTTCTGAACGGATAATTGGAGGTGAGCTTCCCTCCCTCCAGGACATCTACAGGAAGCGCTGCCTGAGGAAAGCGGGGAGGATCATCAAGGACTCCAGTCACCCCAGCCATAAACTGTTCAGACTACTTCCCTCAGGAAGGAGGTTCTGCAGCATCCGGTCCCGTACCAGCAGACTGAGAGACAGCTTTTTCCATCAGGCCATCAGACTGCTGAACACGTCATAGACACCTCAGCTTCACTACTGGAACTTCAACATTATGCACTCCATACTGTACAGTAATGCCACTGTTTTGCACATGTCTCAACTCGGTATATTTTTATATATTTTATTTATTGTTTACTCTATTTAATTTGTAAAATATGTGTACACACACACACACACGTAGAAAAATATTTAGTATACACATCCAGAAATGCATATACTATTATATATTGTACATATATTTATTAGTTTCAGATGTAGCCATTCTTGTATTTTGCTTGTTTACGTTATTGTATTTTTGCACAACTCTGTTGCTTGTGAAGCTCGCACACAAGAATTTCACTCACATGTACTGAACCAATGTACCTGCACATGTTATGTGACAATAAAAGTGATTTGATTAGATTTGATTTGATTTGAAACTGTAAAATATTTTCTAGCTGGGATCTTGTATCTGGTTAAAGCCCTTGCTTCCAACATTGCAACAGCATCAGTCATTTTTATCCACCATTTGCTCTGTCTGGAGTGTAGGTAGCAAGTACAGCTTGTGAGTGGTCCAACGATGCTCAGTGAAGTCATTTGTTTACATGTGGGTTGCTTATCACCAGCTGTATCTACTTATTCATAGCCTGGTTGTACACACCCACCCCAACCCAAAGAGCTGCGCGAAGGGACAGAGCAGCGGACCTGCAAGGAGGACCCCAAAAATGCATCACACGGGCCAGGACAATGCATGGGAGGCAAAGCAAGGAAAAGGGAAAAGAAGGGAAGGGAGCCACAGAGCCAAGTCAGAAAGAACCAGCAGTTCCCCCCTCACCCCGGTCCCATCAGCCTATATATCTAGTGCAACTCCCGCCCCACCCGGAGCCAAGAGATAACACAGGAGAGAGCCCCCGATGACCACCGAGGTACCCACATAGTCATAGGGACCTCTCTTAATTATGATTCCTTATGAAAAAGGATTAATCAAGATGACAATAAAGCGAAGAATCTATCTAAAAATCTGCTGCCTTTTTTTATCTTCAAAGGATGATACCACAGCTGATAATGCACCCATTTAAAAAGCTGTGGTGGAGGTGACATGGTATCACAGACCTTGACAAATTTCCACTGGGTTAAGCTCTATACACTGTCTCTTTATTTGGTCCAAATAACCTTTGCGCTCTGCAAAGCATCCTCATTGTCCTTCAGTAAACAAGCCATAAGATTATAATGCAAGGGCTGGAGGAGAATCCATTAAAAGTCTCTTGATCCCCCACAGCCAGACACATTCAATTCAAGAGAGGCCTGGAGTCACAAAGGAAACAAAGCTCTGTTATTAATGGGCTCCGTCTGTCTTGGACACATTTGCCATTTCTGTAATGTCACAGAGTGGCGAATAAGGACGCAATAAAACTCAGAGCCTGGAAACTCCACTTATTACAATTAATAATTCATTTGACGGCATTAACTAGGCAAAACTCTACATCTTACATAGCTGGAATAGAGAGTCTGTGGTAAGTATGCGCAGGGGTACCACCAGGGGCAGACCAAACCAAAGAGATTGTTACTGCCAAAAATGACTGCACCAAGAGCACAGATCATGAATAATAGATTTGATTTTAGATTAACACAATGATCACCAAACATGGGTAAGAGACTGTTGTGTTTCTTCAAATTGGCAGATAGTAGTCATCTTGAAAATGAGGTAGCTTTAAATTGGCAGAAAAAGGACACCTGGACATTCTTCTAAGTTCTGCACACGATGGGTTGAGGATACTTCCAGAGCACATTAAAGATGCAATCTAGAAAACCAAAGAACAACCATAGCACAAGAGGGACCTTTGAGTGACATACAGGCAACGCAATCTGATTGGTTTATATGTGAGCATATAAACATCAGCAGTATAAGCTACAATTACTTTAAAAAATTGATGAACACATGAAGACTCAGCACGCTAAAACTAAAGGAGGTGGATGATGTAATACACTAAACAGTGGTACTAGTTAATTTTAAGAACTCTTGGTCAACAAGTGTGAAACAATACCAGTTCAGGCTTCACAGTATTTCTGTTTGTTACAGCCAGACAGTGCAATTTAACCGAAATTAGGGTGGAGGGACCAACTACTGCAAAACAAAAATGGAAATCAATGGGCTGTTTTCTGTTTTGTTCTGTTCTGTTTCTAGAATGAAAGAAAGACGTACAGGTGAGGCTGCTCTGGGCTTCTGCTTGTGAAAAACATGTTGTTCATGTGGAATATTGTGAAGCTTCTCAGACGATACAGTTTGGCTCATATATGAAAAAGCTGAGCTGATTTGAGTAGAACTAAATATATTTAGTTCCACTCAAATCAGTCTTAACAAAGACCCATCTGAATTATGTAAACGCTTTATTAAAACAGATTGAGACCTTCCGCCACCAGTGATTCAAAAATCTGCTTTGCTTTCTGCTTTGCTTAACTACAAAGAAAACCAAGTATTTGAATAATAGAAAGGCAAATAGGTGCCCACAACTTCAGTGAGGCAGATGATGTGAAGTCCAGCTGACTACACTGTGTGCTTTAAAGTGCTGCAAAGTGGAATAAAGCACAGCTGGAAATCTGATTACAGCAGACAGTCTGAGGCAATCTGGCAAAATTTTCACTTTAATCATATTTTGAACCCACCTACGGAATAAATGTGCACTGAATCAGATTTTCAAAAACTGCTTTTAGCATTCCTAAGCAAATCAAGCTGTTGCATTTTTAAGGGAAAAAAACAATCATTAAGTGTTCCTACATGATATAATTTAATTTACAGAAAGCATTTGTATAGAGCATATTTTAAATCAAGCACTCATGCTTTGGGAGTTTGGGATCTCAGTGACATTAGTAGCTCAGTATGACAGATTACAAAGACCTTGCTGCACCTATGATCCTATAAATAGACTCAGAGGACTTCTGTAGCACCTACAAAAATACATTAGGTAGCACTTCATAACTTTACTTCACAGTCTGCAACTTTTGGTACAATTTCCCAACCTTTAATTATACAAAGCAATTAAGGGTACAAATTCCAGTACCTAAAAATATCCACAGGTACCTAATTACACTTACAATGTAGATAAAATAGAACAAGTAAAAAATAAGAGTTTTAAAGGAAAAGAGAAACCAAGCACCCACTTCCCAATTTGTTACCAAGGAGGGCTTTTAATATCTGCTGTTTGATGAACTGACTTTTTATAGGCTTAGAGTTTTATCATGGTGGATGGGGGTATGGTTCCATGCTTCAGTGTAAAAAAAAATACTAGTTTTCATACTCACATTTCTACAACATTCGCCTTCACTCCATGTGAAAAATGCCTGTTTCCTCTCTCCAGAGAGTAGTCATCTTGAAAATGAGGTAGCTTTAATTAGGTGCGTAACCTGCGTACTGTTCTAAAGAACAACTAAGAACAAGCATCAGTAAATCTGCTAACACGAAGCTTTAGCCACATATGACTTCAAATTTCTTTCTGAAAGGCCATTTTACACATGAATATGGATGAAACACTGGAACATTCAAGTCTTTAACATTTGTGAAAAGAGCTTTCGTCTGATGAAAGGGCTTCAGCAGTGAAGAGAAGTACGCTGGAAGGCTGGTCACATTAGTTTTAATTGGTCAGAATTTGTTGCATTTCATGCCCGTACAGTCGTCTGACATGAAAAAGAAAGTACAGAAACGTGAGTACAAAAAGTAAAACAGCAATAAGCAATAAGATGTAATATCAGCTGTGGATAACTGTTACAGTAAACACATGCTGGTTTCTGTGTAGTTGTGGAAAGTTAAGTAAATCCAATAGGTCCTCAGTTTCTCTGATACCAGGAGTATGTGATATTGACCTGCGATGCTGCTGAACCATGACACATGGGCATCTGTGACACAGGGGAGAGTGTGGCAAATCCTTTAACATACTACTGATAAAACTACCAGGTGAGTCTGGGCTGTAACCGAGAGCATTTCCTACACAGTGTTCAGACAGCATAAAAGTTGTATCCTGTCAAAACCAGAATGCTGCAGCTTAGCTGGCTGATCCAGCACCTGTGAAAATACAGCTGCTGCGTATGAGATCAGAGCTCCATACTGCAATTACAGAATACTTCGTTTATATTCTCTAATGTTTTTATTTTGACACTCAGGATTAAGCTTTGATAAGGGCTAAAACCACTTTTGGGGATCTCTATGCACATTTTCAGGCACTGAAAAGTTTTATGAATTGCAACAACACATCATAAAGTCAAAGAGATGCTGAAGTATTCCTGTTGCTGCACACCTGTTGTTTAGTCTTTACTTGACCAAATGGTTTCCTGCCTTCTATCAGAATTATGTTGTCAGCACAATCTAGGCTGAAATGAGCATGGCCAAAAATTAATGTTGCTGAAAATTGATGGCTGTGGGCTATAATGCCCAGCAGGTGTTTCAGTAATGCAGCAGTTACCCTTCATGGAGCATACAAACAGCTTGAGCTAAGGTTGATGTCATTTTGCATTTTACTCTCTCCTTCATGTTACCATCCTGTGACTACATCTTAAGTGGTGACGCTGCCACTATGCCAACGCAATGAAGTTAAGGGCTTGTGTGAAGGGCAGTAGTTTATGTGTCTGTTTTGCTCCCTGTGTAGCCCGGTGGCAGCAGTTTATCAAGTATACTGGAAAGGTGACTGCAGTTACACCGACGTGTCATTGAGCAGCAATGACCCTGGTCCCTTCCTCACAGGACTCAGCAATTGCTTCTATCTCTTAACATCCACTTCAATTACAGCTCATCACCAGCAGCTTGTTGGAGTCGCCAGCAGTAATATGCAACAATAAAAAGGCACAAAGCCTGAGCACACTGAACAGCCCTGAATGTTGCTCATCATCTTTATCACTACATTTCTGCCAGTCAGTTCACAAATTTGCAGAAAGTAAATCATTCTTTTCCCTGTAAGGCTTTGGATATAATTGCAAATATTTTCAAATACACCTAAGCGTATAAAGTAAAAGATATAAAAAGAAAGAAATACATAACAGGTATACAACACGTTCTAATCCCAAAACATAACATACCAACGCAATGTGAGAAAATGTTGCTATGTTATGCTTTCGGGCGCCCAACCCAACTGTATGTTACGCATGAGAGCGGGTTGGAGCGAATGTATAAATGTAAGGTTAGGGTTAAGGTTAGGTTAGTGCTGCAATAGAAAGCCGTGAAGCGAATAAAAAGGGAAGCGGGCAGCTTTCTATTCCACTTCAATCAAGAATCCAGAGCATTTGATAAGGACGCGGAGGTGTACCTTTCGCGTTACTATGACATGCCTCGGGCCGTGACAAATCGCCAGTATGTTACGCGTTGGGAATGATAATGCTCTGTAGGTATGAAACTACCCAGCATAACAATAGACCTTCTGTTTACGTTAGATACAACTTCTTTTGCCACTAAGCTGCTGAACAGCTAGCAAATCTAGCAAATCATCTGCTGATGTAGTCATTCAATCAGTCAGATTAAAAGATTAATTCAAATTCTAACAGTTGTTGCTCAGTATAATTTGGTGAACATTAATGTACTCTTGATAGCCCACCCAAGTACAGCCTGTGTTGGAATCACTGAAGTCAGCATTATTTGACAGAGGAAGGCATTCATTTTCTATGAATAATTCAGCTGTCATGACATGAGCAGAGCGGGGTGAGGGCATTGAATAAGAAACAAAGAGTTGAAGTTCTTCTGACATGACTTGAAACAGAATCTCTAGCAAAAATAGGCTAGAGCTCCAGCAGATTAAAGACTTCCACATTTGCTCAGGCACCTAATTTCCATAAAAATGTATGATGAGGCACTTGAGTATTACAATATATGGAGCTGTTTAGTTTTATTAAGTAAATTGATGAAAAAATTAGATTTCTCAGTCTAAGTGGATATAATAACCTACAGTATTACTTTAAAAGTCTGTGCTGCTCCCAGCTTAGCTTTAAAACAGAATAATTGGACAGTAGAAAATACTTCTAAACTCTTCCATCTTGCAATACCATAATAAACAGATTGGTGTGTGGTAAGGCCAGTTCAACCTCACTGTGGATTTGTCAAGGCAAATACTCTGACACACTCATTTTTACCTCATCAAGTACTACACTGAGGCCAAGGCAGTCAGCTGCAGAGAAGACATTAAATCTCTGTGCATTAACACTAACAAGGCCAGAACAGACACATTACCCTGTGGACTAAAAGTATCTCGCTACTGGCTCGAGTAGGAGATAAGGCCAAGAAAAAGAAATACATTTAACCTACATTCAGACAAACTCTAATAAACAACTCCCCTCCAACCTTTAAACAGTCGTGTGTTATACATAGTAAAATACATTTAATGACTGGAGTCCTCTTTTGGGGCTGTTCTCTCGATTATGCTGTGAGCAGCTATTGATTTCAGGTTGTCTTCTGCCTCATTAGACCATGGCAGAGCACTGCCCTGCAAGCTAAAAGAAGGTCCATAAATAAGCTGACTACACAAGATCTTTTGTAAAATTGTTAAGCTTTTATGGTTACTGTGAAACAATAAAGCCAAAAAAGGACAGGTACATTTGATGGCCTGAGAATGAATGAAGCACCAAAGGTTTGAGGTTTGTCAGGGTTCCAAGTTGCACTGAATTAGTCCTAACTGAGTCATTATACCTATTACCATTTCATTATGCCGGTAGCCTATGTATGAGGCAGAGGCTTGGGAAAGGAGAAACCAGAGTCAAAGCCACAAACAAGATCAAAATGATCCCTCTGAGGGTGTGTTGCAATTGATCTGCTTTCAACTCCAGAAATGCTGGGAAAAAGATGCAAACCTTGCTCACCACACAGCCAAAGACCAGTGGCCCTGGCTGCTCCTGAGTGTTTGATCACTTAATTAAAACACTAGTACAGCTGCAGGAAATGTAAAAGAATAAATGATGTCTATTTCATGGGAAACTCTTTGAATGATCAGAGGAGCAGACAAACAAACCCTTCTAACAGGTTTCACTTCTCTTGGCAAGGTTGATTGGCAGGTATAATCTATCAGTCCTGTCCCATCTCCTATCTTCATTTGAGGGTTTTTCTTTTTTTGGTTATTGTTTTTTGGTTATTGTTGGAATAATTGTCACAATTGTTCTGTTATTACAGCAATAAAGTCACTAAGCTAATTTCTACAACTCTTTCCAATATCTACGTGGTATAGCCCATCAACTTTATCTCTCTTTCATCACTATAGCTGCACATCCTTTCCAACTTGATCTCTCCATCTATCCAAGACAAGTCCTGAACTTCTTCTTCAGTGTCCAGCCTCGCTATAAACCTTTTCTTTTGCCTTTGCCATACACCTAGCCTTACAGTACTCAGTATTTAATTTCTTCTTCACTTTCTTTACTTTTTCATTTCCTACTCCTTCCTTTGAATAGTCTCCTGCACTTTGCGTTGTCTTCATTCCTCTGTTGAGATGATACTGCAAACACCTTGACAGTTTCACTTCAGCTGTACTTTCCCAGTCACCAGGTAACTCTCCCCTACCACCGAGAGCCTATGTCAACTCTTTCCTCAACTCAACACATTCTTCCTTCCTCAACTTCCACCATTTATTCCTTTCTCTCCCTAACGCCATACCCACCCAACACCTCATCATTTCTGGTCCCTTCACCTACATGTCCATTAAAGCTCCAATCATCACCCTCTGTCTATTGGAGAAACTATCTACAACTTCCTCCAACTTCCTCCAGAAATCTTATTTCTCTTCCAACTGACATCCAATGTCATTTCTTTCATTTGATATATGTAACTTCCTTCTCTCCATAATCTCAACCAGCTCTCTCTCTTTACCAGTCATAGTTCCAAATTTAAAGACCCTGCTTGTCATGGTCCCTGTGCCTCACCAGCTGATTCTGTATTAGGCAACATGTTTTCTGTCTCTCTCTCTCTCTCTCTCTCTCTCTCTCTCTCTCCCTCCCTCCCTCCCTCCTCTGCCGGGGCGATGCTCATTATGGGCTCCCGCCCCTGGCCCACGCACCTGCTGCCAATCGGGATAATCACAAGGCCGATTTAAGACAGCAGCACTGTGTCACTCGTCGCTGGATCGTTGAGTTATCAGCATCTATCCCGGACCTTTCCCTGCCTGCCTGTCATCCCGTGGACGAGTGAGTGGATGGTGTTTCCCCAGTGTGGGGAGTGAAGAGAGAGAGCCTTTGGAGGACGTCAGATTCCCGTCTTTTCCCTCACATACCCCGGAACCCTGGACCCCCCTCCCCTCCCTCCAGCACTTTGTAAATAGCATCACCTGGTGTCGTTGTGTAAATAAAATCTGTAAATCCTGTAAGGAGTCCCGGTCTGCGCCTGAGTCCGTTAACTGAAACCTGACAGAACGATCCAGCCATCATGGACTCAGCAGGTCGGGACCCAGCCGCTCAGGACCCTGTTGCTCAGGCACTCATCGCTCAGGGAGCTGCTCTGGCTCGACATGAGCAAATGCTCGAGCGGCTCCACCACGAAATGGCGGCGCTTACGCAGGCGGTCGCTCGCTTAACACCTCTGGAGAGTGATCCCCGGCCGGCGGCTCCCGCCCCCCAGGAGCCTGCGCCTGCCGCTGCGAGCGCACCTCCGGCACCTCTGCCACCCTCGGACGGACCCCTGCCCACGCCGGAACCTTTTACGGGTGAGTCGGACAAGTGTGCTGGTTTTCTGGCTCAATGTACTCTTGTGTTCCGTGAGCAGCGGCGCTTCCATAACAACGACGGTGCCAAAATAACCTTTTTTGTCCAGTTGCTGCGGGACCGGGCTTTAAAGTGGGCTCAGGTCGTGCTTAGCTCGGATCCCGGGATTGCCTATGCTGATTTCCTGTCTAAATTCCAGACCGTGTTCAATAAAGGCTCAGGCGCTGAAGTCGCCGCGCTTCGTCTGCTGAACTACAAACAAGGGAAGCGGAGCATGTCTGACTATTCTATTGATTTTTGGATTTTGGCTGAAGAGACAGGCTGGGGCCCGGAGGCCTTACGGAGTGCACTGCTCAATAATGTTCGTGAAGAGGTGAAAGATGAACTCATTATGCGAGATCTCCCCCACTCTCTCACCGAGTTAATGGCTTTATGTATTAAGGTGGATGACCGGCTGCGAGCTCGTCGTCTGCCGCGGCACTACAATTCCCAGGAGGCCACGGGGCAGTGGAGGGCTGGCTCCACCTCGGAGCCCAGCTCTTCCCGGCAGGCAGAGAGCGCAGACGGAGGAGAGCAACCCATGCAGATTGGAGGCTCGCATCTCTCCGCCGCGGAACGCCAGCGCCGTATCTCTGCCGGTGAGTGCCTCTATTGCGGCCACAAGGGACATGTGGTCGCCTCTTGCCCATCTCGAGCAAAAGGTCGCGCCCACCAGTGACGGTAGGAGTGCTGGTGGGCGGTCTCAGCCAAGACAAATCTCCTCCACGGTTAATGCTGTCTGCCCAGCTCACGGTCAACACCAAAGGTCATGCTCTCTCCGTTTTGATAGATTCAGGGGCGGAACAGAATTTTATTGACTCTGAGTTAGCAGACCGCCTTCAGCTAGGGCAGGAACCTCTTCCCCACACTTTGCATGTCACTGCTTTGTCCGGCCAGCGCCTACCTGACATTACTCACGTCACTGAGCCCGTTATTCTTACTCTGTCTGGCAACCATACTGAGGAAATATGTTTTTTTGTGTTTAAGGCCACTCGGACGCCGCTCGTTCTCGGGCACCCCTGGCTTCGTCAACACAACCCGTGCATTAATTGGCTTACGGGACGCATTACGGGGTGGGGAGAGGAATGCCATATGACCTGCCTTAAATCCGCCTCACCGCCTCACACACCAGCCTCCCTCGCCAAGTCGACCGCGCCCTCCGATTTGTCCGGAGTGCCCCCTGTTTATCATGATCTCGCCGAAGTGTTTCGCAAGGACCGGGCCCAGTCGTTGCCTCCTCACCGACCGTACGATTGCGCTATCGACTTACTCCCTGGCGCGCCATTGCCTACTAGTCGTCTCTACAGCATCTCTCTACCGGAGCGAGAGGCTATGGAGTCATACATCTCAGAGTCCCTCGCCGCCGGCTTGATCCGCGCATCCTCATCGCCCGTAGCAGCAGGGTTTTTCTTCGTCGAGAAAAAAGACAAGTCTCTCCGCCCGTGCATCGACTACCGTGGATTAAATAACATAACCATCAAAAACAAATATCCACTCCCACTTCTGACCTCTGCTTTTGAGCTGCTCCAGGGGGCGACAGTTTTCAGCAAATTGGACTTGAGGAGCGCATATCACTTAGTTCGGATCCGAGAGGGCGACGAGTGGACACCTTGGACACTTTGAATACTTGGTTATGCCGTTCGGCCTCTCTAATGCTCCTGCAGTTTTTCAAGCACTCGTTAATGATGTTTTGAGGGATTTCATCAACAGGTTCGTCTTCGTCTACCTCGACGACATCCTGATCTTCTCCAAATCACTGTCAGAGCATGAGACCCACGTCAGACAGGTCCTGCAACGCCTGCTGGAAAATCGGTTGTTCGTAAAAGGTGAGAAATGTGTCTTCCACGTGTCCACAGTTGCCTTCTTAGGCTACGTCATTGAGCAGGGAGACCTACGTCCTGACCCAGCTAAGGTGAAAGCCGTGGTGGAGTGGCCTGAACCCCCCAACCGACGGCAGCTGCAGCGGTTCCTCGGCTTCGCTAACTTCTAGGAGGTTTATCCGGGACTATAGCAAGGTAGCTCTGCCTTTAACACAATTGACCTCTCCCAAGGTTCCTTTTCAGTGGAACGATGCTGCCCAATCAGCCTTCCTGGAGCTGAAAGAACGATTCGCCTCAGCACCCATTCTGGTCCAGCCCGACCTAACCCTGCAGTTTGTGGTGGAGGTGGACGCATCTGACACGGGAGTAGGAGCGGTCCTCTCGCAACAGAGGGATGGTAAGCTCCACCCGTGTGCCTTTTTCTCCCGTCGTCTCACCCCCGCAGAACGCAACTACGACATTGGCGATCGGGAACTTCTTGCCATCAAGCTCGCCTTGGAGGAGTGGAGGCACTGGCTGGAGGGCACTGCCCAACCGTTCATCGTTTGGACAGACCATAGGAATCTGGCATATCTGCAAACCGCAAAGAGGCTTAATGCCAGACAAGCAAGGTGGGGTCTGTTTTTTACACGGTTCCACTTTTCAATCACTTACAGGCCAGGATCCCGCAACGTCAAGCCGGACGCCCTGTCTCGACAGTTCTCCACCTCCGAAGACCCGGCGGACACTGCTCTCACCTCCACATTGCCTTTCCTTCTGTCTCACTGCCTTCTAACATGCCTTCCCTTTCTTCTCCTTTGTCTTTGACCAACAGTGGCATGGTTTCCACTGCTGGTTTAACAGCATCGCACTGATTGGAACGCCTGAACTCAATGATTTGAATGGGTGAGTGAATACTTTTGGTAATATAGTGTATAAAAGTAACAAAGCTGGTGGACACTGGTGACCCAAATAAACTAATTGTCTGCTGACCCTTGGCGTGACACAAGAACGTCTACTCTGTCAAGCGCCAGAGTCTTGTGATACAGGATCCGTACTTACATGGAACCATTTTAACCAACAAAGTATTATATAGTAATTTTCTTTTATTTATTCAGAACTGCCATTCAAACTGATATGCAAACTCTGCACAAGTAAGCACTACTCCAGCAACAGCTCTTTGTAAGTTCATGTAAGCTGCAAGCTGGTCTCACCCTGGACTTATTCCAGTGCATTGCATTGGCCACTGTCAATGTTATTCAGCTCCAACACAATGACTAAAAGCACCAAGAGTTTATATGCTGTCTAAGATATCCCAGATCTTAACATAGATTGTTATGATGCTATCTGCTTGAGCTGTGAGTGTATGGTGTATGGTGAGACTGTCCAGGGTAAACTACCTAGCAGCGAGGCTAAAAGCTGGAAGTCTGTACGTATCTGAATGGAGAACTCACTTTAGGGAAGTGAATTTTATTCTTTTTTATTCCCCCCCCAAAAAACTGTACATGAGTAGAAAGAACACTCTTTCTATTTTCTTCTTTTTTTATCTACACAGTTTGCATATGTTCATTGGAAGAAGCTACAGCTGACAAATGTTAGTGCTTTTTTGTGAGCTGAAGAAGGCCTACAAAAGAGTCAAATATGAAGGCGAAAATGTCTTATGATAAATGTATTATTTTTCTAGAAGATAAAAGCATGCCTTTATTGATTTTCCATGTTTCTAATAATTTGGCTGCCTTACAGCACATTTTAGTCTCTAAAAGTCTTTACATTTCCCTACTCTCTGTTTGGTCGCTATGCAGAGCTGCCAGAGAAAGACTGAGCTAAATTCCTGTGATCTTAAAAGGAAACGAGGGAAATTAATGGCTAGCCCTTCACTGCCTGCACTTTATGATTGATAACAGCAGAAGGAGGGTGGTGGGTGATTTCAACAGTATGGCAAATTTTGAATTCCAGCTCCTTCAGAATCAGGGTAAATTTGTGCTGACAGGTGATAATTTAAACACACTGGAACAGCTGGTTCTGAGTAACAGGGCATCTGTATGCGCGTGTGCATGTGCGCTACATTCAGCTGGCTCCATGCACGCTTGTATGAAGACTGGTTGTCATATTTCCTTTGAATGAATTCCATTCGTTCACAACATTTAACTTCATGCTTATGCAGGTGTGTTGGTCTCAGAAGCCAAGAAACTCTTTTTTACAGAACACTGCCTGCTCAATCCACAGCTCTAGAGATATAATTTTCCTTTGTTTTCTCCCTTATCAAATGTCTCCCTTCTTATACAAACCTGCAGAACTTTCTGTGACTTCAGACTAACAAGGAGTTTCATTTCAGCACTCTTGTAGGACATTTTTATAAATATATCCTGTCTAGAAAGTGCTTCTGTTGACTTGCATTCTTATATAATTCAGTTGCAGTGACTTTGTTGGGACCACACTCATTCTTCCCTAAAAGAGTCAACAGTATTTCTCACTGAATGTATCTGGATCTTCTTGATGAGTCTTTAGTTTCACAGACTATGCAATAAACTTTGTAACACATATACATTTAGATGTGTGTCACTGAGATGGATAACCATTGCGCTCTACTCTTTTATTCCTTCATGTATGCATGTATGTAAATGGCTGCGTAATGTACCATCACAAATATGTAAATTATAGTGCTTGTGTGTAATCTCCCAGAATCCAGGAAATCTTTTGAACACTTTTACACTGCCTGACAACATACTGTATATCAAAAATGGACATAGCACAGCATGAATAGGTTGGTCAAATGCAATATTGTACATTTACTCATGTACTTTACTAATATATAGCAGTGTTTTGGATGGAAATTCTGCACTTCATTCATTGTACTTGCTTGAAAGCTTTAGTTGCTTCCTGTTTTCCTGCACTTGTCAACATCCACCAGGTCAGTAAAAAACACTTAGCAAGCATAGTTTCAGAAACTAGAAGATAGCACCTTCCAAATCTGTTCTTTTGTTATTCAGATAAATGTTCTATATAAAGAAGTCAATTAGATGGGAATTATATTATTATCTGGCACATGCAACACAAATGGTTCCTAACATTTCCCACATGCCCATGTTTATTTGGGACCTATAAATCTACTTGTGACTTATGAATGCAATTTTTCAAGAAGGAATGCACCCAGCATCACAAAGAGTCAGCTGAGACATGACTAATGTTGAACCAACCTAGAACAGCTGAACCACACAAAACAACCTTTAAATATTACAGGGTCAACAAAGTTTTAATAGAAGAGTTAGACATTGCCCTCCATTTGATTTGTGGGTTTTGGTGTATATTTACGTTGTTTACACATGCCAGCAGTCTTAATTTGGTGATATTTCAGAGTAGAGCTGTCACTTCATCTCAGAATAAGCCTATAAAGCACTGAAGGTGCTGACACATGAAAAGAGATATGAGTGGTGGGATTAATCATGTGCCACAGAATGTGTATAAGGAGGGACGTACCTCAGCTAAGCTGCAGGAAATATGATGCAGGGAGAAAGAGGAAAGATGGGGCACACTGATTGATGAGTGTGGTATGGATTTAGTTCTCTGCCTACCTACACTCAACTCCACCCCCACCCACCTGAGGTTGGTTTAAAGTAACAGCATGTGCCATGAGAAGCAGCAGCAGGTTCCATCAGCCATCTAAGCAACACAGGTGGACAGGAAAAAGTCAAAAGCCAAGGTCAGGCAGGGAAGTATTCAAGTTTGCGGCTGTGTTCATAAGAACAGAGATGATAGTAGACTAATATAATGTTCAGCCAGTATATAAAAACACCTAATACCACCTAATATTGCGGATAATGTGTAATCAGAAGCTAGGATGGTGGTAGTGGATCATTTAAGACCTGTATGTTGTAGCTTGGGACCTCTATGGATCAAGTTTTTCATGCACATCCCACAGGTGCACAGTAAGACTGGAAGTGGGAAGTCTGGAGACCAGGTTGTGTTCCTTGAGCAGTTTTTGCAGTATGACAATGTGCATTTTCCTATACAGGGAGACTACAGCCATGGGAGTGTGTTACCTTTGGTGTTATGTGTTAAAACGCCACATTCTTCTCACTAAAAATTGCATTTCTGTATTGATTTAATGTTTATTAAAACATTATATGAGCTAAAACATAGGAAAACTAAGTAACTGGTCCTTCTCCTGCTATTACAGCCTCTCTGGACATCTGCCAAATCTTTGCCAAATCAAACATGCAAATAATCAAGATTCAGAGCTTTCGTAATGACAGTGGGATACAAATGATTTGAGCCGTACTATTAACATACTGGAAAGAGTTAGTGAAGCTATAAGCAGAGCGGTGATAATCAATGAGCGGCATTATGACTCCATGCTGAGAAGGAGCAGTGCAGATGTGTTCACGGGATGGTGGATTGGACTGTGGCACTGACAAAAGACATGAAAACAGATTTTTCACATTTTAAGCTTTTTAAAACAGCACAATGATGTTGAACTTGGCCCATGCTGTTAGTCATATTACCTACAATGGTGTGAAAAAGCGTTGGCCCTCTTCCTGATTTCCTATTTTTTGAATGTTTGTCACACTTAAACATTTCAGATTATCAAACAAATTGAAATGTAAGACAAAGACAATACAATTACATTTCTAAATGAAGGTGTTTATTATTAAGAGGAAAAATTTTATATTTCATCTTCCTTTGCAGAGCTTGTTCAATAATGTGTTTAATGTTGATACTTGGAGATTTAAAAATCTGATATATTAGCTAATCTAACTTCCCTAGCATTTGTTATATGTAGTTATTGGAGTTATATGGAGTTACTAAGAAAAACTGACAATACCGTTTAAAAAAAAATTAAGTCGTGGATTATTCGAATCCACTCTGTTTGGATCAGCTGGTTGTTGAGTTTGTGACATTCCAAACACGCAATGTCAACAAGTGCAACGTGCCCTCTGGTGGATAAACTATGTGACACCAACACTCATATCATGGTTGGAGGGTGTTTCGTCCATCTCTATTTCACTTTTGTTCATTTGGATTTATCAGCTGTTATAAATGCCAATAATTTGACATCAGTTAAAGATGAGCCATCATCCAGGCAAGTCAAACTACAATTGTGGTAACATAGAGTAGTCACACAGACAATACCACAGTACATGTACATGTAGAGTGCCAACAACACATTAGCAGCAAATCCTTTCATTATAAAATGCTTTAACACAGAGCCAGTGGAATTCTAACTCGTTCAGCAAGTTTCTATTTGCATTCTAATAGCAAGAGGTGACAGTTTGTTTCTGGACTTGTAGTTAGCACAAATCCATCTTCACACAAAAACTGTAGCCCAGTAATGTTTTGTAAATTTCTATAATTTTTTATAATAAACCAAAGAATGGTGCATGTGGTAGGTGTATTTCTGATAGTTTGCTGGATGATTAATGATTGTCATGGTTCTGGGCCTTTGACCCAGCATTTGGAGTTTATGTTTTTGGTGACTATTATGTCTTATTATTATCTCTGGTTTAAGGTTAATTTCATTAGTTTTTATTCTGTGTCTCTGACCTAGATTCCCCTTGTGTTTTTGTCCTCTGTACCCTCTCTGTGTTTGTGTCCTTGTGTCTTGTTTCCCTTTTCTGTTCCCGTGTTTCTGTTGTCAAGCTCGCGTGTCTTTGTCTGGTTATCACTGTGTATATAACTTCCTGTCTTACTTTGAAGGTACCTCGTCTCATGTCATGTTCAGTTTTGCTTCCCCTGTCTCATCGTGTCTGATTAGCCTCGGCTGTGTTTCCCTCCTGTTTCTCATCCCCTCATGATTCCTTGTGTATTTAAGCCCTCTGTTTCCCTCTGTCCGGTGTCGCGATCTCCCTCATGGTTGTGTTTCTCCTGGTTTAGTCTGTATTATTTCCTGTCTAGCAATAAATCAATGTCTTTTGAGTTAAAGTCCTGTCTGCGAGTCTGCGTTCGGGTACAACCCGCCTGCTTCTCACAGCTAGTTTATGACAAATGACACCTTTGGAAAATATTAAACTATGATTTATCTCATTCTCTTGTTGTACCTCGCCTGGTGTGAAGCTACACTTATAGGACATGTCATAAATCTGAGTTTATAAATGTATTTATTTCTAAATATGAATTAAATGCATTTCAGAATACTGACTGTGCAGTACATAAATAAGATCACTGAGTGTGTTTATGTGTTATACTTCTTAAAAGAGGAACACAGGTAACGCAGGTAACACATCTCCATTGCATTTAAACCCAGAAAGTTTCTCTGTTCACTCAGCATGGATGAGAGGAGTGATGTGATGTGAGAAGGAGAGCTCATACATACCCTCTATTCCTCATGACTGCCAGAGCGGGTGTATTGCACCTGGATACTGCTTTATGTACTCACGTTGCTGCAGTATCTAAAATGGAGAAACTGAAATTCACTCTTCACCAAATGGACAATCACTAATTTCTATTCCAGCACACAAAATGGTAAAAATATCCTCCCGCCATCTGTCTTGAATTTCAAACCATCACATCATGGAAATGTGTAAGCAAACTCAGCTCCTGAGCCCAGGGAGAGGTTCATCTACTTTCTAGTTTGCATGACAAATGGGAAGCTATGCTTGGCATGCAGTTGGGAGACCGTGTGCATAGTTCAAATATACTCACAGAATGAAATAAAACACAACTCGTGGGTTTAAAATTGCTCCCCCCTTCAAGATAATTAAAAAAGCAGCCCAAAGGATTTTAATATTTCAAAGGCAGAAAACAGGTGATGTAAACATGACCACCACGGTAAGCATGTCTGTTATACCCAGCGCATAAATGTCTGTATGTCAGCGCTGATTATTCAAACCCTGTTTAAAATGTGACACGTGTGTTGTCCAAAAACATTTCCTCTAAATTTGTAAAGTTACTGATTTAAAACATATATTTTCGAATTTTTAGTTGCATGTCAAACATATGATAGACTCTTGAGCATATTTATATAGCTAAATCCACAATGGTATAATCACGCTGAATAAAAGATGCCCAAGCACCAATGCACTCTAATGCAAGCCTCTGAACTGTATGTTGATAAGTACATGAAGCGTACCTCTACCTCTATAGCTGAAAGCGGTTTGCATCCGCACTCTGAGGGTCTGCTGAATTGTTTTTAATATGGCACTTTTTAACAAACTGCAGATGATGAAATCCTATTTATTGGAGAAAGTGTCCTTCAGCTACTGTTGCTCATACTTACTGAGTTCCCTAGCTACTTCTTTACTATGTCAGTAAACCTTTTGAAAAGGAAGGTGTTATAGATTTAAAGAAACATCTTAATTGAACCAAAGGCAAAAAATTGTAATGAATTTTATGTGACTGTTCATATTAAATCCAACAACAAGTGAAAATCCAAAACCGGCTCCAACCCTTTGTATTAATGATCTCCCGCTCTCTCTGTCTCTCTCTCTCTCTCTCTCTCTCTCTGTGTGTGTGTGTGTGTGTGTGTGTGTGTGTGTGTGTGTGTGTGTGTGGGTGTGTGTGTGCGTGCATGCGCTCACAGAAGGAAGGTCACAGCAGGAGCTTTTCTCAAAAGCATCTCCAATCAGTTTTTTTTACAAGAAGTGTATTCTTTGCAATACTTTATAAATATGAAATTTTAAGATTTTGAGTTCATGCACATTGTGAAACCAGAATCTAAATATTTGTGTCACAATGATCTCTATAAAAGCATGTTGTTTATGGGGATAATGTGACAAATCTATTGTGGGCCCTAATAATGATCAATGGTAAGTGAAGAGGAAGCTTGAACCCTAACTCTGGACATTTTCATGACAAGTGACAGCACAGACATGTGCTAACAAGAGAACATGTTTTTCATCATAAAGACTGTGATATGAAGCATCGTTAAAGTGTGACTTCAGAAGTACAATTCACTCTTTTACTAACACATTGTAGATAAGTTTATTGCTGGACAACACAGCTAACAGCCTCACACACTCTTTAGATTTTTGAAGTATTGTGTGTAAAGGTTTTAGTCTATCAAACCTTACCCTTTTCTCCCCAGTATCACAACAGTATGACTCCCAAAGTACGGCTCAGTAAACGAACAAGGACTCTAAAGTCAGAACAGAAAGATACAGTTGGAAGATGATTGATTGCGTTTTTTATGATGTGTAGTAAACTACACCCTCTTCTTCTTCTCTTTGTTGTTGTTCTTTGTGTGTGTGTGTGTGTGTGTGTGTGTGTGTGTGTGTGTGTGTGTGTGTGTGTGTGTGTGTGTATGCCTTAGAAGTCAAATAATACATTAGCCATACTTAAAAAAACATCTGAATTTCATTTAGAACTGAGATTCTAAGTTGCAAGCAGAAATCTTATGCACAGCCAGGAGCATGTTTCCCCACTTTCACAATGCTAAGGTGTCAAATCCACAACCCCCAACAGATGGTTTGTTACACATGGGCGAGAAGAGCAAGCTTTACTTACATAGCCTCACAAACGATAGATTTTTAAAGTTTTTGGGTACAATGACTTAGCCACAGATGTAACTTCTACTTTTGATAAAGATCACTCCACCTGCATATTTCTTAAGAAATTAAGCATCTTTATTAAGCTCTTATTTATAAATGTCTACACAATAATAGACACTGTGTGCTCTGTGACATTATAGTCTTGTGCTTCTGCTTCCATTGGTTTGCATTTTAATCTCCCAACCTTTCAGGTTGTTATGAACGACTTATATTTCTAACATTTTGTGATGTAAAAAGTTTTTATTTTCTGTGTGATGGAATGAGTTAAGACACGAGTTATTTAAACAATTACAAATTATAAAAAGCACACAATCCCGTCGCACAACATCAACATTTATTTATATACAAAAAAAAAAATGCTTTTTTACAGAAAAGAATTGTAACTTCATATTTTATTTTTTTAAATTTTATTTTTGTATATAAATAAATGTTGATGTTGTGCGACGGGATTGTGTGCTTCAATTTTACTTATAATGTGCAAAATCACTACAACAGACAACTCAAGGCAATGCCGTCCTCAGTAAGGATCTTGTTAGACAGTGTTTCTAAGATTTTTATGCCCCGTTACAATAACCTCAGTTTTATCTGAACTTAGAAGCAGAAAATTAAACCTCATGTATCTAAGACATCCCGGCAGTCAAGACGAATGACTTTAATGAAATTGTCATGCTATTTAAATAAATTGTGTATGCTCCACTTATGTAGGTTAACAAATGCCTTCTGTGATAAGCTGCAACACATTAAAGATCACGATTAACGTGCTGCATGTTTCAGCATCAGGCCTGGTTCAAGATTCTGGTAGTTTATGGGTAACAACCTCAAATTATTCATTTTAACATTATTAACAATGTGTTGGTTTGTAAACTGTTCCATCCAGTGATGGAGGTTTTTACAGCAAAGAGATTGATTTCTTTACAGCCACCATGCCAGTGGTAACCCATCCAGGGTTTGGAGTGGAGCTGGATTTTGAAAATAATATCAAAATTTTGAAATGAACTCTAATGCATTGAATTAGGCCTTGCAGATTTCCTGTGGTTTTCCAGTGTGTTGATCCAAATAGGCAAAAATCATTAAAAAGGAAAGAGATGGGTGTAGATCCAAACCATACCCCTAATATGACAATGGTTTGCTGGAGACAATGGATGTTAAGATGTTAAAGACTAAGACTAAGTCAACTATGCAAGAAAAAAAGACATTTATGCAAAACCAGAATAGAAAATGTTTTAAAAATATAACATTTTGGTGTGGATATATACGACATTCTCTCAGTAGCTTTTTTTCTGATTGTACACTCTTCAATAATGATATTAGCCAATATCAGAGAGGCCTGTTGAACCTCAGACATGACCTTATGCTCTTGATGAACACTTTGGCCTTTTTGTTGGACAACCACTCATGTCAGAGCAGGAAGTCAACTGAATTTTCCTCCATTTGTAAGATTTTTTGTAAGGCCTTCATGACCATAGCTTGGTGGAGTACGCACTCCATGGAAATTTTTTTCTAACCTTTTCCAGTTTGGAAGTCGTGACTTTGATTAATGAATGATGCACTTCTGTAGACGTAGAACACAACAGAAGACCAATGTTTGGGCTCTTTAAATAGATCAAAACCATATTTAATTTTGAATCATTTTTCTCAGTAAATTAATGCAGTAGTATTATGCTTTTGTAGTATTTGTTTAATAATGTTCTTCTCTAGATTTAGGAAATTTATGCAATTTCTGTCAGATTGTATGGAATTTCTGTTGGTACTTTGGTGAGTGGTTGCTGCTTGTAAAGTGCTTTATAAATAAAACTGGCTTGGCCCACTACATCTCAGTGTTGCTACATGAAATTAATTGATACATTTACTGACTGAAAAAGAAATATTATATAGAAAATTTCAAATATCTGGATCAAAAGGTAGGAATATGTATTTCATATTTGTTGGTATACTTATTATAATATATCAACGTAATATATCAGTTAAATGTCAATATTTTATTTTATTTTATTTTATTTATTTCCTTGTCCCATTCATTACTTTAGCAATCAGAATTCTTGCCAGGAAAAGACGACCAACTGATTTATTTTTTCACATTTTATATTATTATTATTAATTTATTTATTTTACTTTATTTTAAGTTATTGAAAAAATAAAAGGGAAAAATAACGTTTTTCAAGCACCCGTGTGTACACCTGTGTGCATGAGCGTGCTTGAGTTCAAAAGGTTTATCCATGTAACGAGGGTGTGGGGAGCCATAGCCCCGCCCCCCATGGCATGAAGCAGACATGGAGGAGACCCAGGCCAGGACATCCACAGGCCCCCAGAGTGCAAAAGCCCAAGTAGGACCACCAGAGAGGCAACAGCGCCACCTTCCTGGAAAGAGCTGAGGAGAGCCCCAGACGTGAAATGAACACTATATAACCATTCACACTCCCCAAACATACTCTATACTCCCAGGTCTAGGTATCACGGCCCCCAATGGGACAATCAACCCCCAGACTCAGGGGGTGTTACTCTTTTCCCTGGGATGGAGGCAAGCAGACTGCCCCCACCCACAGGGAGGCCCAGTGTCCCAGACCACAGCCAGGCTGCCAACTCTTCACAGACCCCTGCCCAGATGATGTACAGAGAATGTGGGTGTGAAGAAAATGTAAGTATTTCTGAGAATCCAATTAAAAGGTTCTAAAGGAATATTTTTTTAATACATCAACAGCGAATGATAACTGATAATAAATAAGGAAATTATTATTGTGGACAATTTATATTCTTAAATACTGATATCACGGTCTGCTTCAATAATCCAGTGCTAGTACTACTGCCACAAGAACAGCCACTGTGTAGAGCAACATTACTATAAGATCCACAAACAAAGGAAAGAGGCAAAAAGTAAATGGCCTGTATTTGTATAGCGCTTTACTAGTCCCTAAGGACCCCAAAGCGCTTTACACATCCAGTCATCCACCCATTCACACACTGGTGATGGCAAGCTACGTTGTAACCACAGCCACCCTGGGGTGCACTGACAGAGGCTAACCCAGGAGGTCGGGGGCTCCAAAAAAAAAAAAAAAAAAGAAACATGCAAAAGAATAACTGTATGGAGAGGAAGTTCAGTAAATCACACATTACTATGTCACACATATAGCAGTGAAGCCCTTCTGCATCACTGCCACAGTGAGCAGATTGCAGAAGCTGCAGACCCTGACTCAGACTCTGACAATCATGACCATACTTACAAATTGTGGTGGAAAGATTGTGTTTGGCGAGCCTTGTGGGACAAATATTAATTTAATTTATCCAAATATGAACAAGAGTAGATTCATTTTAATTATTTAAATGAGACAGCTCTGTGTGCAGCAGATTGTTCTGCTGGTGAATCTGCGGCATCTTACACCTACTCTCTAATTACTAACAGCAGTGTTGTACATGGATGAAACAGAACAGAGCTGGGAGGGAGCAGGATTCCCTGTGGCCGGAACACAATGTGAGTCAAAAGGAGATAACGTATTTTTCACACTCTGATGCTATGTTGATATCTAGCTTTCTCTCTGGCCCATCTGTCTCTTTCCCAACTCTCTTTGTCTCTCTCCATCTTAAACTCCCCAAGCTGAAATTTGATTAAAACTGGTACACTTTAACTTGTTGGATAATTTTACTTCATTAAAATATAGCATAGGCATTTCTTTCACCCACTGATGAGATCTGGGAATGTGGTTGCTTTGACAAAAAAAATGGTGCATAGAGCAGGTTTCAATTGCCGTTTCAAACTGCATGAAAAAAGGTCACTCGTAATGACAGTATGACAAAAAAGTATCATCTTTCTCTGCAGTTCCTGTCAGCACAGTCTTTAAGTATGTTGTTTGATGGGTAGCAAATGTAATGTTCAATTCAGTTTTCAGCTTTATTTTCAAAATGCAGCTGTTCTCGCAAAGAACTATGATTAAAAAGACACGAAATAGCAAATACAGTTAACAGCTTTGCATTTGATTGCTAGAAGACTCAAAAAGACCTGAAAGGTGAAATATTTCATCCGCATTCCAAATGAGTGGTTAAGCTGGCAGAAATAAATGCCACATGCCAATCCCAAAAACTGTAGTTCCTCTAATGGCCACTTGAGGCTAGCTTTAAAATGGAATCAGTCTGCATAGAGTCCCATGTTTAAATAGTAGGCTTTACAACAGAAATTAAAATATTTACAGTATCTTATAAATAGGCATCCTCTACCCATAGAAAGCAGGGCTGCTTTAGTTAGCATCTATCTTGTATCCTAATAAGATAGTTTCTTGTATCTTCTAATATAAGCCACTGTAGCCTAAAGCTGTCTGCTTGGTATAATCATGGCTTATTCCACTCACAGCATTGGTACTGTTGGTGCCTTTTAGAAGATTTTGGATCTTTATGCATCCCAACTGTCCTTTTTTTTTTTTTTTTTCTTTTGCCTGAACCGTTTGGTTCTTTAGCCATTAGAATTATTGTCTCAAGGCCAAGAAAGATGCCCAACTGATTTACTTTACCAATTGGATCATCACGGCCTTGCCGTATTGGTCCATTTGATTGACCTTTGTTATTATTATTTATTTATTTATGTTACTTTATTTTCAGTTGTTACAGACATGACAGACATGACTGGGGGATAGGAAAGGGAGAAAGAAAGAAAGAAAGAAAGAAAGAAAGAAAGAAAGAAAGAAAGAAAGAAAGAAAGAAAGAAAGAAAGAAAGAAAGAAAGAAAGAAAGAAAGAAAGAAAAACAGAGGGGAAGAGGGACCAGTCCCTCTAGGCATATCAGATTGGAAAAAAGTTGGATCAGAGCATCCATAATTATTTAAGAAGATAGTATTATCAAAGCAGATAGAAATACTAAACCTCTGCCATAGAAGAGAGTCTAAGAACTCAAATCTGAATGCTCTGATGCTCTGAATAAAAGTACAAAGTTTCATTGTCACTGATTATACAGCACCATGCATGAAGGACACAGCGGTTAAAAGATATAAAGTTGTACATCGTGAGAAAATGGGAACATTGAATAGTTTTATCACTGCACTATTGGAAAGTATCTGCAAGCACCACTCCTCACTCTCAATGCTTGCTTACTTTTAAAGCATAAAATAAGAAGACGAAATGCATCCCTGCTATTATGAGAACAAGCATTAGCAAGATTAATTTGACAAACACATTTCCCAGCTTTACAATAGTATTTTAATGCATAAAGTATCATTCAAAGGAACCTATAGGGCTGATGAGGCTGTTGCATAATGATAAAAGGTTCCCACTGGTGAAATGGAATACTTTATTGCACACAATAACATCAAGTATCAGAGAAACTATCCTGACAATGTGGGTTAGAAAAGTGTAATTTGCTTCACACTAAATGGACATGAGCTGGTGCGCTAGATTAGTGTTACCTGGTAAAATGAAACACAAAAAACATTTCTACATACTCTGAGTTTTCTTTGTTATGTCTGGTCCCCCTAGTATTTTTTAATACCCCGACGAATTCAAGTGATGTATCTAATACTTGGCGGATTATACTCAGGCAAAACTAACTCTAAGACTACTCCTAAGTGGTCGACTAACAACCTTGTGGAAGTTAAGAGGTTAAATCTACCTTATATGAATAATATACTTATTCAACCACCTACAATATGACTCTGCACAGTGATTGGTAGTTCTGGAGTATGTAACAAAGCTGTGTCCCATGTGTGAGGTTTTTTGTGCACTTCTGTTTGGCTATCATTTTGGTGAACTCTACGCACCACACCTGGGTGCTGAGGTTTTGGAAAACAGCATGGTTTTGGTCCTGAATAAGCATTTGTATGTGGTGTCCACATGTGGAAGTTGTGAGAGAAACCAGTCTCTCTGTGTACAAAAAATGTAGTATTGGTTGTTGTAGTCATTCTTTGGATGTAAAGGAACTTGGTAGATGTGAAGATCTGACCCAGGTTAACAAGAGCCAGATCATTATGGACAGACTGCTGAATTAAAGCATTTACAAAGACACACTCCTAACTGGTAAGAGTGGGTTGGGGAATGTCTGTAACTAGACTGACCCATAGTATATTCTCTACTCAAAGACTTCAGGGATCTGGAGATAACATCTTGGTGCCATTGTCAGAAAGACACCTTCAGAAGCATTGTGCATGTCTATACTTCAGTGGTTGGAGCTGTTTTAGCAGACTGAAAGTATATTGTGCAAGCAGAGTCAGAGTGATTTGGTTCATTGGATAATGCCAGCAGGCCAATCTGAAAATATAAAACAATAATAATAACCTCATTAGTCAATCTCTTTCATTTCTAGCAAAGTATTTAGACTTTTTAATATTAGAAACATGATTTTAAGTAAGAAAATTCTGTACCCTGAGTACTTGAAAGTGAATTATAAAGTCAGTTCATTAAAGTTGCCTAAAACAATCCACTGTGTTAACCTGTTCACAATGTCGCCTGCTACGCTCCTGCTGCTCTTCTGCTTATGGCTGTTAATTAGTTTGGATGTCAAATGATGTCAAATAATTAACAAAGACAAATAGCTTTCGTGTCCACTTGCTCCTATCCCACCTCCACAGCTGTGGAGATCTTGCTCTTCTTTAGCTTGTGTTTATCAGGCTAGAGAAGCCAAACCAAAACTGCTAATGCATTAATTTATAACACAAGCTGGCAAGACAGCAAGACAGCTGCTGAAAGCGAAATACAGGCAGGCTGATCGGGTGAAAAACTGCAGTGTAACCACGTGAGTCCACTATTAGCCCTCTTGCATCAAGTTACTTTGTATGTGCTGATACAGCCTTGGGAAACAAATGTCCTTGTGTGACTGATTGCAATTATTCTTGTGCAAGACTTGCCGGTTTTCATCAAAGCCAGAGCTGTGCAGTGGCTTACACTTTTATTTACTGTCAGTAGGATTGCTTGTATTGTTTACAATAATTTAGGTGGACTGAAAAGCAGGATGGAAACGGGGAAAAGCAGTATCACTTAATTAAGTACATTTTTAAATTTTGGGGGGTAAAAGGCCTTCCAAAGTAACATACTATTGTAATCACATTATATTTGTATGCAAATGCAATAATGACCTATTAGTGTAAAAATGCTTACCGCACATATATTACATGGTATAAAAGACTCGCTTACTTAATCAATATGATCAACTTGGAAACATGCCCCCTTGAAACCCATTTAGGGGAACTGTGGGCAAATCCACACTGCACAGTGTGTGATTTTCCTCTGATTTGTAGACCTCTGCATTTGGGGTGGCTGTAGCTCAGGAGGTAGAGCACGTCACCTACTGATCACAAGGTTGGTGGTTCGATCCCTCCTCCAGTCTGCATGTCAAGTATCCTTGGGCAAGATAATAACCCCAACTTGCTCTCCGATGCAGCTATCAGAGTGTGAATGTGTGTGAATGTACTTAGATGTCACAGGCTGGGTCTCCGACCCAGCACTTTGAGCTTTCTTTGTATTGTTCTCATTTTTTGAGATGTTGTTAGTTTTGTGGTATTTCCTATTTGCCTTTAGTTTAGGCAGTTATTGTTCCTGGGTTTTCTGTTTGAGTTCTTGCATTATTCATCACGTATTTGGTATGTTAAGTTTGTATTGTCATGTCTAGTTTTAGTGTTTCCTGTTTTATTCTGACAGTGTCATGTGTTCTTTGGTCATTGTATTTAGTTTCACTCCTCCTGGTCCTGTCATTAGATTCATGTCAGTCAGCTGTTTCCTCATGTGTCGCCACTTCCCCTGATCACCTCATGTCTGTATTTAAGCCTTTTGTTTTCTTCATGCCATTGTCAGTTCGTCTGTTTATTCTCACCAGAGTCATAGCCTGTTTATTTTTCCACCTCGGTCATAGTTATAGTTTTTGGTCTTAGTACCTTTAGTGTTTTGTTTCTTAGTGTTTTGTCAGTTCAGTGTTTTGCTTCTTAGTGTTTTGCCTGTTTGCTTTGGTCTCTTGGTTCATTTCCTGCCGTCATCGCAATAAAGGTTCACTTTTCTGTTAATCATTACTATTCCTCGTCATCATCTGCTTTTGGGTCCTGTTTCCGCACACATCGGCGCACCCCGCCGTGACAGAACGAACTGACCAGTCATGGACCCAGCGGATTCTGCTCTCACCGAGTGTCTGGAGGAGACTGCTCGGATCCAAGCGATCCTCGACCGCTTCTTTACAGCGCCCGATTTGAAGAGCAAGCTAGTAATGATCAACGCTGCTGAAGCTATTATGGAGAGGGATCCCCGCCTTCTCCAGCTCCCGGACTCACCTGCCATCGTTGATGCCTTTACGAGGATAAAGGAGATGCTGCAGGCCCAGGGACTGTCGAGTCAGGAAATGGCTTCCAGCACCCACCAGTCACAACAACCCCACAATCAGTCATCTCCATTGCTGCCTCCGGAACCTGAGTGTGTTCGTGTCGGTTCGCTGAGATTCGCCGCAGCGTCACCACCTCTCAGCTCACCAGTTTCCACGCCCTCATCACAGTCTCGCCATACTCCTGTCACAGTTCAGCGCGAGGAAGCGCCGCACACCATAGACTTGGACGACGACGAGCGCCAGTCTATATTCTGCGCTCTCTTGGAGGAGGAGCTCCGGTGGAAGCCGTGGCTCATTCCGGAGCACGAGCACTCTTTCCGGGGAACTCGACTGGCTCTCGGGGGACCTCGGAGTTACCAGGGACTTCCACCCATCGCTCCGCCGTCTTCCACTCCTAAGAAAAAGCGGCGTGCACGCCACCGACGCTCCGTATCACAAACGCAAGTGAGTGATTACATTTTGGCTCCTCATGTTTTCTCTCAGGAAGTTGTTGAAATTGACACTACTTTTCCGGTTAATGAGCCCGGCTATACAGAGACTGTTTGCCCTGGAAAAGCTAGCCATCAGGCTCAGCTAAGCTGCTGTGGTACTGTTCAGGAGAACCCAGCCAGCTTCATGCTTCATCTGCTGGAGGTTCAGGAGAACCCAGCCAGCCTCATGTTTCGTTTGCTGGAGGTTCAGGAGAACCCAGCCAGCCTCATGCTTCGTCTGCTGGAGGTTCAGAAGAATCCAGCCAGCTTCATGCTTCATTTGCTGGAGGTTCAGGAGAACCCAGCCAGCTTCATGTCTCGTCTGCTGGAGGTTCGGGAGAACCCAGCCAGCTTCATGTTTCGTCTGCTGAAGGTTCGGGAGAACCACATCAGCCTCGCCATGTCCAGCCTCACGCCACGTCTGCTGGCGGGCCCGAGGAGCCCGTTCAGCCTCACGCTTCGTCAGCTGGAGGGCCTGAGGAGCCCGTCTGGCCACCTTCTGCTTCACCACCTGTGGCTGCCTCACTGTCACCTGGTTCTGCCTCTGCTACGCCAGGACCAGCTCCAGCCTGTGCTTCGTCAGCCGCAGCTCCAGCCTGTGCTTCGTCAGCCGCAGCTCCAGCCTGTGCTTCGTCAGCTGCAGCCTCAGGGCCTTCATCCTCGCCCGGTCCGGCCTCTGCATCAGCTGCTCCTGCTCCGCCTGGTCCGGCTTCTGCATCAGCTGCTCCTGCTCCACCTGGTCCGGCTCCGGCTTCAGCCTCAGAGTCTTCGTCCTCGCCTGGTCCGGCTTCAGCCTCAGAGTCTTCGTCCTCGCCTGGTCCGGCTCCGGCATCAGCTGCTCCTGCTCCACCTGGTCCGGCTCCGGCATCAGCTGCTCCTGCTCCACCTGGTCCGGCTCCGGCTTCAGCCTCAGAGTCTTCGTCCTCGCCTGGTCCGGCCTCAGCTTCAGCCTCAGAGTCTTCGTCCTCGCCTGGTCCGGCCTCGGCTTCAGCCTCAGAGTCTTCGTCCTCGCCTGGTCCGGCTTCTGCATCAGCTGCTCCTGCTCCACCTGGTCCGGCTCCGGCTTCAGCCTCAGAGTCTTCGGCCTCGCCCGGTCCGGCCTCGTCAGAGTCTTCGGCCTCGCCCGGTCCGGCCTCGTCAGAGTCTTCAGCCACGCCCGGTCCGGCCTCTGCCTGTGCTTCTGCTACGCCCGGTCCGGCCTCTGCCTGTGCTTCTGCTACGCCCGGTCCGGCCTCTGCCTGTGCTTCTGCTACGCCTGGTCCGGCCTCAGCCTCTGCTTTAGCGTCACCTGGTCCTGTGCCCTCCAAGCCTCGGCCGGTACGCCTGACACTTGGGGGCCGCCGCCGCCTTCCGCACGGCCGGCCACCTGAACTGTTTCTACGCCGTTGCCGTCCGCACGGTCGGCCCCCTGAACGGTTTCCATGTCGCCACCATTGCCGTCCGCACGGACGGCCCCCGGAACTGTTCGACCATGGACTTCTGTGCCGTCGGCCTCCGGGCCGGCCCCCTGATCACATGAACTATGATTTTCTGGACCGTCACCCTCCGGGTCGGCCCCCTGAGGAGTCATGAACTGTTCCCTGCGCTCCTGTGATTTTGATGGACGTTTTGTTTTTGGTTTTTTTTGGCCTTGTTTCTAGCTCCCCTACTGCACCCCATGTTGCGAGCACATTTCCTCGGCTGCTGACCAAGGCACCATAGAGCATGTGCTACATGTGCCCCACTGTACAATACCACCAGCAATTGGTAAGGAATGTCGACCAGAATGCTGCTCTAAAAGAAAAAAGAATCTTTATTCACAAAGGGTCACCACATGGGTCTTGATACGACCGACAGGAGGTTTGTCTCCTCCTGTACTCAAACCAGGATCTTTTGTCTGTAAACAAAACAAATCATAGAAGTCTGTCTGAAACAATTTAGGGGCTACATGCTTGAATTATTATGGATTAATGTGACCTTATATCTTTTGCATGACAACAGGCAGTTAACCTTCTATTTTATTGAGGTTTTGAATCAGTCCTTAATATAAATAATGTGCCAGAAAACCATGTGAGCCCACAGTATGTAGCTATGGCTGAACTGTAGAGTTATGTGGGTAGGGCAACCCCATACTTAGCCCACCAAAATTGGTGTGTCCACAGAGGGCAGTTTTGCCCTTTGACACCCCCTACGTGACTACACACCCTCACAAGTCACCCAGAGCTACCTGCTTGGGCATGTTTGCTGGGTCTGGGGGTCTTTTTAGTCACAATATTAATTATAAATTAGCCAATCTTTATAAGGGAACTGTCCTCATGAGTTCAAATCGTGAGAAAGTGAAAATAAGAAGAGTGACAGGAGGAGCAGTCAAAAAAGAAATCCTAATTGGTAGCAGACAAAATACAATGACCTCAGTTCAGATTTTGAACAAATATGTGGGGTCATTACAGAGACTTCTTTCATCTAAGGAGCTAATGTGTATGTGATATGTCATTTCTGTCACATGGCCAATATGTGCAGCACTAAAAGTGAGCCTACTTCTGTTTGTGACTCCACCAAAGTCAGCGGACTTTAACTTAGCTCAGACTATCCCATCTGTCATGGAACAAGAGGTGGGGTACAACCTTGACAGGTTGCTGGTCTATTGCAAGGGTAACACAGAAAGACAGACAACCATTTGTATTGCTAAAAACTATCTGCTTTTAAAAGCATTCATTCTATCTTCATCTTCAGGAAGAGGAGTACAGATGTCTGGTGAGGAACTTTGTCGCATGGAGTCACACAAACCACATGCAACTCAACACCTCAAAGACTAAGGAACTGTTGTGGACTTCGGGAGGTCCAGAGAAGGTCCACTGCCAGATCAGATAGATGGGGGAGGAGATGGAGGTGGTCAACAAGTACAAGTACCTCGGGCTGTGGGTGGACAATAAACTGGACTGGTCATGCAACACAGAGCACCTGTATAAAAAAGCCCAAAGCCGACTGTACTTCCTCAGGAGGCTGAGGTCTTTTAACATCTGCAGGAAGCTCCTGAGGATGTTTTACCAGTCAGTGGTTGCTGGAGTACTTTTCTATGCTGTGGTGTGCTGGGGGAGCAGCACAGCAAAGAAGGACTCATCCAGGCTGGAGAAACTGATCAGGAAGGCTGGCTCTGTGGTTGGCATGAAGCTGGACACTCTGGTGACAGTGGCAGAGAAAAGGACACTAAAAAATAACTGCTGGACATTATGAACAATGCTGGGCATCCTCTGCACACGGCTATTAACAACCAGAAGAGTCTGTTCAGTGACAGGTTGCTTCTCCCCAAGACAAGAACTAACAGACTTAAAAACTCCTTTGTCCCACACGCCATCAAACTGTTTAACTCCTCTCTGGAGGGGAGAGGGAGGGGAAACAGGAGGACAAAGGAGGGGGGAACAACTAAGCTGTAGTGCCTCTTCACCTCACTGTGCAATACCTTTTGTGCAATACTTTTGTTAATAGTCAATGGTGCAATAGACCTCAATACTTGAAATGTGCAATTCACTTGTATTTTTATTGTTATTCCTATTTATTCTATATATGTCTCTGTATTTATATATATGTGTGTGTGTGTGTGTGTGTGTGTGTGTGTGTGTGTGTGTGTGTGTGTGTGTGTGTGTGTGTGTGTGTGTGTGTGTGTGTGTGTGTGTGTGTGTGTGTGTGTGTGTGTGTGTGTGTGTGTGTGTGAGGGATTAATAAAGTTTTATCTTATCTTATCTCTTATCTTATCTTCATATAATTGGAAAGGACTGCAAGCTGGCTAGTATAATATCTTATAAGACTGTGTTGTCAAGAGCAGTGATTGTCTTTTAAGACAAGGTGACGGTTGTGTAAAAAGTGACAGTGAATCTTTGAAATGGGACTCAGAACGTTATTTGCTATAAATTACTGGGAGAATCTCTTCTCAAGGTCAGCTGTAAATATGACAAGCTTCAAACAAAGGCCAGTCAAGCTCACCATCATCACTTGATGCTTCATCAATTGGCCACATATCCTGCTGCTTGTACTGCCAGGGCCAGTTGAACAGGGGGCTTGACCCAGTTCTATGGGAAGGCCTTTTAAAGTGCTTCTAGTAAAAGATAGTCAGCCTTCAAGAATATATGTAGAAAACTCATAACTGGAGACAGCCAATTACTTGGCAGGTTCCATAAAGACTGAAAAGGATGAGGTTTGGGACTGATTTGCCCTTCCGTGGCACTTGATGAAAAAGATACCCGAGTTTACTGATCCCTTAAGAGATCACAGTCCAACAGTTGCAGTATATAGAACTCAATATACATTTTTTTGTAATATAGAGGTTGCTTTGTATTAATTCCAAATATTTGCAGATAACAGTAGAATTACTAGTTCCATCAGAGGCTACTTCATTGACACATTTTAAAAAAGCATTGCTTACATTGCTTAAAGAGAATTGCTTATTAGATTTTTACAAGCTGTTTCCATCAGTTGCATGGCACCAGTGATCAGAGACTGGCTTAAAAGGGATAAACCATCTTCGGCTGTACAACTTAATTTATGGAACAGATCTACTGAGTAGACTTTAAAGACTAAGCCGGCTGTCAAAAAAGTTACAAATATTCAGTCAAAGAAGTGTTCTTTTTGTTGTATATATAATTTGTGTGCATTAAAGAAAATCCAAAATGAATTTAAACGAGTGCAGGTATGCTGTACAATTAGTCCACCCTGGAAAAAGGTCAGCTAAAAGACACCATTAAGGCCCAAAATCACCATGACATTTATGCAGCTGATGGGTGAATGTAAAACGTCTGACCACAACTGTATATTGATGTCTTTTTCTCAAGCATATGGTTGTCAGAAGTGTTTTCTCTAATCAAGCTTAAATTTAGACACATTTGGAATGCAACATATCCAAGAATAAACCCCTTCTGTTTGAAAGATGCACAAGTAACCTTACATGCCTTTGTCTGTTTTTTTTTTGTTTTTTTTGTAAAAAGACTTGACTACTGCTAGGTTTGACAGTCTGAAACCAGAAAACACTAAAGGCTTGAAATACTAATAATGAAAGCTGTCAGGATTCCAGAGGGCAAATGCTAATAATTTTCACATCTGTTTCAGGGACAGCTGAATGAATTGTGTTCATCCTCTGATTTTCCATTTTGCTCTGTCCAACAACCAGGAACTGCAATGACATTCCTGTCAACCTCAGCTGTACCTTCTGTTTGGCAGCACTTAGTAAATGTTAGCATGCTAATATGCTAAACTAAAAGCTAAACTAAGAATTTAGGCAAGGCAAGTTTATTTGTATAGCACAATTCAACAACAAGGTGATTCAAAGTGCTTTACAGAGACATTAGAAACAAAAACAAGTAAAAAGCATGATTTAAAATTGATTAAAACAAGCAAATAAACTAACTAACTAATTAACAAACAAACAAACAAACAAACAAACAACAGTATATAAAATCAAAACAGATAAAATCAGAACAGTAGATAAAATCAGTAGTTAAATGTAAGTTTTGAAATTTAAGCTTAAAAGTGTGGATTTGGTGCTTTATTCAAATGCAGCTGAGAACAGGTGAGTCCACTTTTTTGGTCTTAGTGAGGACTCGAGCAGCAGAGTTCTGAATGAGCTGTAGTTGTCTGACTGATTTTTTAGGTAGACCTGTAAAGATGCTGTTACAGTAGTCAAGCCTACTAAAGATGAATGCATAGACTAGTTTTTCCAGGTCCTGTTGAGACATCAGATCTTTTATCCTTGAAATATTCTTGAGGTGATAGTAAGCTGATTTTGTTATTGTCTTAATGTGTTTTTCTATGTTTAGGTCTGCATCCATCACTACACCCAGATTTCTCGCCTGGTTTGTGGTTTTTAGGTGTATAGATTGAAGTTCTCTGGTGACCTGTAATCGTTTTTCTTTGGCGCCAAAGACTATTACCTCAGTTTTGTTTTTGTTTAGCTGGAGAAAATTGTGGCACAACCAGTCATTAATTTCCTCGATGCATTTACCAAGAGCCTGTACAGGGCCTTGGTCTCCTGGTGACATTGTGATATATATTTGTGTGTCATCTGCATAGCTATGATAGTTTATTTTATTGTTCTTTATAATCTGTGCCAGTGGGAGCATGTAAATGTTAAACAGAAGGGGTCCCAAGATGGAACCTTGGGGAACGCCACATGTGATACTTGTCTGCTCAGATGTGAAGTTACCTATTGATACAAAGTATTTCCTGTTTTCTAAGTATGTTTTGAACCAGTTTAGTACAGTTCCTGAAAGACCTGACCAGTTCTCCAGTCGTTTGAGTAATATGTTGTGGTCAACTGGAGGGGCGATGGCGCGATATGACAGCCTCGCTTCTGTCAGTCTGCCCCAGGGCAGCTGTGGCTACAACCGTAGCTTGCCTCCACCAGTGTGTGAATGTGAGAGTGAATGAATAGTGGTATTGTAAAGCGCTTTGGGTGCCTTGAAAAGCGCTATATAAATCCAATCCATTATTATTAACTGTATCAAATGCTGCACTGAGATCCAGTAAAACTAAGACTGACATTTTTCCACTGTCTGTATTCAGACAGATGTCATTAAACACTTTGGTCAGAGCGGTTTCAGTGCTGTGGTTCTCTCTAAAACCTGACTGGAAGGCATCATAGCAGTTATTCTGTTTTAAGAAGTAATTGAGCTGTTGAGAAACTGCTTTTTCAATGATCTTACTTAAAAATGGGAGATTTGAGATCGGCCTGTAGTTGTTCATTTGTGTCTTGTCAAGATTGTCCTTTTTCAGTATAGGTTTTATTACAGCAGTTTTTAGTGATTCTGGAAACACACCTGATAATAAAGAAAAGTTGACGATCTGTAACAGGTCTGACTCCAAAGTCTTTGAGACCTTTTTGAAAAAATGTGTTGGCAGGACATCTAAACAGCAAGAGGAGGAGTTCAGTTGACCTAAGATGTCCTCCAGGTCTTTGCTGTTAATAGGGTGAAACTGTTTCATGGTGTTTAAACAGTTTTTCGGTGGACACAGTACATATCCTGGATCTGCTGTTGATGTACCAATTGCTTGTCTAATTTTTTGGATTTTTTCTGTGAAGAATTTGGCAAAGTCATTGCAGGCCATGGTCGAATGAAGTTCAGCTGCCACTGACACAGGAGGGTTTGTTTGCCTGTCAACTGTAGAAAATAAGACCCGAGCATTATGGCTGTTTTTAGTGATGATGTCAGAGAAGTAGGACCTTCTTGCACTCCTCAGTTGTAAATTATAATTGTGAAGTTTCTCTTTATAGATGTCATAATGAACCTGGAGGTTTGTTTTTCTCCATCTGCGCACAGCTTTCCTACACTCTTTTTTCATTTTTCACTAGTGTGGAGTTTCTCCATGGAGACTTTTTCCTTCCAGAGATAACCTTCACCTTAATGGGTGAATTTAGCTCCACTAAGCTAAATTCTTATAAAATGTGTAGCATAATTGTTCCAAAGTACAGAGTTACAAAGATTCTATAAGAAATTGGTAGTTTTTCATTGTTATAAGTTATTGTAAGATATCTCTATAATCTGAAATTGAGATTAAAGCTGTGTTTGTACTAACACGAGAGATCTCACACTGTACCAGGATTTCTACTTTGAGAAATACTGAAGATACAACAAGCCGATGTTTTATGTTTGTGTAGACCAGTTTAAATCGATTTTCAAGAAAAAAATCTGAACTGACAAGACTTTTGTCTGTTATACTTTGCCAGCGCAACACTGAAAAATAGTGCATAAAATCATAGTGGATAAGCATAGTGGACATGGCTGTTTTTAATTTCTGACTCCTTATATAAAGGTTCTCCAGCTACATTAAGGAAAAGCTGTGGTCTGAAACAGCTGTGACTGAGTGTAGAAGCACAGCTGACAAACTTCTGACCTTTGACCTTTATTGTCCTTTTGAACATTTTGTTGTGCAGCTTGCTTTGTAAACGTGAGCATTCTCAGTGCATTTTACTTACATCACAGTACATGACGTGACCTCTTACTGATGAGTTGCTGCTAACATTCAAGACTGCCTTGTGTAGCTTCAATGAAAAATGTAAGCGCTTGCTATCGCAGACGCCACAGTAACATTTCCTCAGAAGGTCCGTTGGTCTCTCGTGACTAGTGGCGGTGGCGGATGGAGACATGTGATAGCGCTGGCCTTATTCTGCTTTATTCCACCGCTTCCAGTGATCATTTCCACAGGGTGTGTAGCCCTTTGCATTGCTTTTATACAGAGTTAATACCACTGGCTCTCTTTTTCCTTGCTGGCTCCTGTGCTGGCTGATCTTATGATAGCGCAGTAATCATCAGTGTGTGTGCCAGAGATAGGTCTGCTCTGAGAATTTCCTGTAATGATCACCTACTCATCCCCTCTGTCTCAGCCTTTCATTTTGCTATGTCAGGCTTTCATACTAATCCATGCTCATTATCTTATCTGATGTAATTTGTAAAGCACATAGACAAAACCATTCGACTAGGAGCGAGGTTAATGTGTTTCTCTATTCTTTCTTGAGGATTCTTGAGTGCTCAAGTGTCTTATTTGCCGATTGAGCCTGACGTTTGACAGTCAGTGAGTGTGTACATACAAGTGTAAGCGCAAGCAAAGTCAGGCTCTGGTGGATGACAAGATTAAGACACACATGGTTTGGGATCAATAGTTCTCGAATCTACCAAGCAACTGACTCACAGGCAACCTGCTCAACTTGTCTGTTTTATAGACTATGTGCACGTTAGCATATGCTACTGCGGAAACTCCTGTGGGGAGCTTTTTTTTTCCGGTTCCCTATTCACGCCTTGTTTACGGTCCAAAACAAGTTAAGCAAATGAATGAATCAAGCGGCGATTTACATTTCTATAGATGTCTTGGGCATTTACCCAATATATCTGTAAATGATATTCATCGACTTGTCGATATATTCCCCCCGCGCCTCAGAGCAAAAGAGAAAAGGGATTCAAATGTTATATTTCTCAGTATCTGTAAACAGCTGTCCCTCGTTTATCGCGGGTGTTATGTTCTAAAAATAACCAGCGATAGGTGAAATCAAGTAGCCAATTTTATTTTTTGACGGTGCAAAATGTTTCGTGGACATTGTGGACATACAGTACTGCACTTCAGAGTCACACTGCTAGCGATCGATGCAGCGATTCTGTAATATACAGGAGAGACGTCACGGAGGAGATCGTCTGCAGCGATCAGGACGCAGGACACAATGTGATGTAAAAACAAATAAGCATGCAAACTTGCACTAAAAAATCTGCGAAACAGCGCGGTGAAAGGTGAACCGCGTTATAGCGAGGGACCACTGTAATTTTGAAGGTAAGTCACAACATATCCTTCGTGAATACTAATGTATAGAAACCCTTACCAGCAATCATTCATTTTTTGTGTGGCTTTTTTTCACGGTTTGTTAACATGCTGTGTAGGTGTGTACTTGACTAGCTGATATCAACATAACGGGGAAACATCTGGTTTGACTATTCTTCACCTGTAGTTTGAATGCTGAACATTTGCCTGTTTAAATCATAAGACCAGTCACTATACAGAGATGTGCTTCTGAATGTGGATGATGTGTCTTCTGCATGCAGTAATGCAGTTCTGCTTGTGTTGAGTGATGTAAACAACTGATCGATCTAAACTCCTTAAACGTCAAAATTGATCATTAGATTTTTTCATGACACAACAGTGGTGAGTGTTCCCACCTTCTCCTCCTGTAACTTAACGCGATCTTTCCGTTTTCGAGTTTTGGACATGATTTTGGAGTATATCTTCGCAGTAGCGATTGACCGCAAAGTAAAGCTACCGGAAATATACAACCCTACATCCAGTCTCAAACCAGGAAGTTAGCATTTTCTCGTGCACAGGGTCTATTAGACCGGAGATGGAGTAGCCATCCCCTTTGTGCCATCGTAAACGTTTTCCTGCTTAATTTACTAAAGCACTTATTCACAACTTTTTTAAACGTTAGCCAAGGTAGTTAGCAAAAGGATCTCTGTGACAATTCTAAGTCACTTTGGTACGTTTTCTGGCTAATACTAGCAGTAAACGCTGCAGTATGCAGTTCGAGGCGGTGCTAAACATGGGCAAATGTAAAGAAGCCGTTTATTAGTTACCGTATTCTTCGGACCATAAGGCGCACTATCGATGAAGGGGTCTGTTTTCATACATAAAGCGCGCCAGATTATAAGGTGCATTAAGCAAAACAAAACAGTCAGATAAGTCAAACTTTACTCAAATCATTCTTCTTGCTTCCTCCACTTCCATACCATTGATTCATTTATGTTGAATTCTCTCGCAGCTGCTCTATTTATATGTTGTTGCAGTATATTAATGACTAACCTCATGTTGTGGATGGATTATCTCAGTTGTTCTCCTGACTGAAGTTTGGTCCGTTTACAGCATCCTGCCATGCGATTGCATTTGTCCCTAACCATCGGAAACTTTTATCGAGTGGAAAAAAGTTAGCATTCATCTTCCAGCTTCACTGCGTTTATGTCATGCTAACATAGCTGTGTCACTAGCGATCTCGTAGCACATCATTATATACCAGCTGTCCAACTTGAGTAACCCTACAAAGGTCACTGCTGTTTAGTTTTCTGTCTTCATTTATGTCAGACGTGATAGCAGGGCTGTACATTTGAATTTTTTCAGAAATCTCTCAGTCAGAACATGGTATATCATGTTTAGGTGGAAACTAGAGAGCTAACTTCCTGCTAACTTCTAACTCTGTTTTCTAATTCTGTTTTCATGGATGCCTGGATGTTAAACTTAATTGTTAAACCTGGTAAAGCAGCAACACTGATTATTTTATTAAAGATGAAAGAATTTAGACAGATTCTCAGTGATGCTGCACTGCTCGTTTGACTTTGGGACCTGAAGTGAATGGAGTTTTGGATCCAGATTACTCCGCGAGGCTCCTGACTACGGTAGCCGTTATGCTCTGACGATTCATCAAGCGGTGCGGCTTCGTAGCTTACCAAAGTCGTACCAAAACATTTTTTTGACAGAGTTTTGAACGCCATGTACCACATAAAATTGGTTCGAGGTCAGTAAGCATACATAAGGTCAGTATTCATACATAAGGCGCACCGGATGATAAGGCACACTGTCGATTTTTGATAAAATTAAAGGATTTTAAGGGCGCCTTATAATGCGGAAAATACGGTAGTTGACATTTTTACAATCCATAGTTTTTTCCATGCTGCCTATATTTTCTTTAAGTATAACACAAAATTACCCTGGTTGGCCATGACATGTGTATATATGTGCACATGCTGAATTTCTTTTATACATTACATTATATCAGTTTCAGTAAGGAGATCAGAGACTGAAGTGATGCTTGTGCATCTGAACAATGAGCATTCGAATATGGCTTTATTCATGTTTTTTAAAATACAGAAAAACTTACAATTGCCTCACTTTAATAACTTCAGCATGTCTCGGAATCAAACTGGGAACTAAAACAGAACATAAATATTTTCTTCAGTTCTGCAAAGTCCCTCAGGCCATCAGGCATTTGCAGCTGTTCAACTGCCCTCATGCAGTCTTCCCCATCCAGTTGACTGTAGCAGCAGATGGGCGGAGTCAAACATTTGAGCCAAACTACGTTGAGCCTCTCCCTGAATTGCACACTGCAGTCAGGGACTTCTCGTTTGCCTTGCACCTTGCTCTCCCATCAGTTTACCATCAAAGACCTGTGGTTTATCCACAATGTGCATTCACAAACTACAAAGAAAAAAGGTGCTGGCCTCTCATCTTTCCCAGCTTCAGTCACTGTTAATGGCAACCAAGGCAAACTGTGTGTCTAGATTGTCCTAAAATGGTCTGATTCTTATATAGCGCTTTTCTACTCTCACGGAGTACTCAAAGTGCTCTATACAACATGCCTCATTCACACCCATTCTCTTTCTAACGACATTCATACTCCGATGGATGTGTCGGAGAGCAAGTTGGGGTTAGTGTCTTGCCCAAGGATACTTGACATGCAGACTGGAGGAGCCAGGGATCGAACCACCGACCTTCCAATCAGTAGGTGACCTGCTCTACCTCCTGAGCTACAGTCACCCATAAAAGACACAGATAAAAACATACTACAGACTGGGGCCCATCAGTGAAATTTAAGACCTTTTACAATATGTGATTTAAAAATCTGACCTAAACAAGGTGATGTGTCTGTCAGTGCGCCCCAGGGTGGCTGTGGCTACAACGTAGCTTGCCATCACCAATGTGTGAATGTGTGTGTGTGAATGGGTGGATGGCTAAATGTGTAAAACGCTTTGGGGTCCTTGGGGACTAGTAAAGCGCTATACAAATACAGGCCATTTGCCATTAATGTGTTTTTTCTCTTTCAGACAAATTTTAGGTTTTAATAACTGGCTGTTATCAATGCTGATAAAAAAACAGATTAAAAATAGCTAATATTAGCTGATAATATCCTCCCACCAATAAATTAGTCAGGTTCTATTTTAGACATTCTAAATAGAATAGGCAAAGAGTAGAAGATATTTCAATCAACCAATTATATAAATCAACACAGATGTCCACCAGTGAGGCATTGTTGGCCAACCACTTCCTTGGTCAACTCTGTCCATGTCCAACACTTATGTGGCACCATATTTGAGCTTGCAACATGGAGTGATTTCTTTTTTCCCCTGTGTTTGTCCACATGATGCTGCATACTCAATACTGGAAAATTTTGTAAAATATCTATAACCACATGAATTACTGAGCTTAATATCATAAATCCCTTAAAAAATGTGAGATGTTGAAACTAAAACATATATTAATGGTGGGATGACTTCTATTCAATTCAATTCAATTTTATTTATATAGCGCCAAATCACAACAAAAGTAGCCTCAAGGCACTTCTAAGATAAGATAAGATAAGATAACCTTTATTAGTCCCACACGTGGGAAATTTGTTTTGTCACAGCAGGAAGTGGACAGTGCAAAAGTTATGAGGCAAAAATTAGAATACAATAAGAATAAATACAGTACACAACTGTACAGAATAGAATAAAATAAAATACTATATACAGTAGAATAAAATAAAATAAATATACAATAAGATAAAAATAGAATACAAATACAAATACTATATACAACTGAGTAAAAATACAACGATGACAGAAAGGATTATTGCACTTAGTATTATTGCATATGTATGGATGTGTGTGCTTGATCAGTTAAAGTCTTTATTATGGAGTCTGACAGCAGTGGGGAGGAAAGACCTGCGAAATCTCTCCGTCCCACACCGTGGGTGCCGCAGTCTCCCACTGAAGGAGCTGCTCAGTGCTGTCACAGTCTGCTGCATGGGGTGGGAGATGTTGTCCATCAGGGATGACAGCTTAGCCGCCGTTCTCCTGTCACTCACCACCTCCACTGGGTCCAGAGGGCATCCTAGAACAGAGCTGGCTGACTACTGACTCTATTCATGTGCTTGGGTAGAGGAATGCATGTTTCCTTTTAAGCTGTGTGCAGTTATTGCACATGGCCCGTGGCTATATAGCACGGATGAGAATTAATTGCTTGCTGAAGTTAATTTAAACATTTTTTTGGTACATGGAGTAGGAGAAACTGCTCAATCAGCAGGCTGATGTATGAATAGAATGCGCTAGGAATGAAAAGGGAACCTTAAGAGACGAGACACCAAGATTAGGGCTTGGTGCCCAAACTTTCTGTTCAACCTTTAAATAACCCTCCAGAGTAATGATCAACTCCCCACTTTCTCTCAAAAGACAGATTACTGAAGCAGTTCAGAGGAGACTGCATGATGGTGAAAGACATCTAGAACTCCTCTCCCCACCCTCTCCACCCAACCACCCTCTTTGCTAGGACAGATGTGAAAGCTTTTAAGACTACTGCAAGTGTTCATTAGAGATAAGGGAGTTTGTCTGCACACATAATTGCCCAGCTCCCATGGCAGCCTGTATGTGCCAGTCAACTATTACTACTATGACAGGGGTCGGCCAGGCTCCCGCCACTGTTCTTGTTCCATGACATTTAGACCCATTTAGGCTCATTAGAATTAAGAAGCCAGATTGTGTTTGCCTGTTTTGCTCACACAGAGGATAAATGAGTGGCAGCTTCAAGTATTTTCTTTACTTTTCCTGCCCTGTGGTTCAATAAGGCGCTTAGACATCAGAATATCCTTGTATTTTACTTCTCATTAATGTTTAGTACTTATTAGTTGTTTGTTGTCCAGTTGTCATTTATAATTTTAATTGTAATTTTAACTGTCAGTACATCTGATCCCACAAAACAGCTCTTGTTATTAACTACCCTTCTTAAAACTTGAAAGGGAGGCAATTGAACTCAATGAATTAAACCTTGTTATGGATGGTGAGATCAATGGATGACTAGAAGGAAGGCAGGTTTCTATCAAACTGTGGCATGAACTCCAGAGAACTCAGCTAAATTTGAATACATGCTCATTTCTACCCATGTCTAATTGAAACTAAGACGTTGGTACATTGAGGTACAGAAATAAAATGACAAATGATAAAGACTCTGCAGACACCACTATTTTGTTAGAGGCACACAGTCTGACCAGGACTGATGACTAAATGCAGTGTGCTGCAATTGGCTGATTTTAAAAAAGTAGACAATCACGTTTCTAAAATGTATGCCTTGATAACGATAAGGTTTGACACATTTATCAGAATGTGTGTCACTTCTTTTAGGTGCACTTTTGTTAAAGTAGGATTATTATTCCATTTGCAGTCGGGAATATTTGGCAGCATGTCTCTGCTCATGGACCTCCGAGCAGAAAGATAGTCCACATCACCTGACGACTGTCATTGACTTTAGCTGATCTGTTGGGATTGCTGCTGAATTTGATTCTGTAGCCTGCTAAGATAATGCTCCATAAAGAGTGATGTAGCCTTCACAATAGTGCACTTAATTGCTAAACTGCTAAGCCTAAACATCTTTAAAGTATTAAAACTAGAAAAACATAGATATCTTTATAGAATCAGAAATTAAATCAAGATCTAAAACAACTTTTCTTAGTAATGACCAGACATCTGGAAATATTTAGTAAAATTAGGTAAATGTGGCTTACTAAGAATTGTGCTATTGCCTTTTTTGGGGTCTAGTAGGGACATGAAGCACCTTATGTTTGATAATGCAATTATGTTGATTTGTGCCTATGAAAAGCCTATAGAGAGGAGTTGTCAATTAATCCAAACGTGCTTCTTGGAGTCCTCCAAACACCCAACTGCACATTGCTTGACATGGATGAGTGTGTCTTGAGTGTGTCTTGGTTGAATGTAGACTGGTTGACAAGTGGAGCAAAAAAGAAACGGAAGCAACAGTGGAGTTCATCAGGAACAGAAGAAATGCAAAACAAAAGAACAAAAAACTCCATTAAGATCAAAAACAGTAATAAATAAAATGCATACTGAATATAATATAGACATTGACTGCAGTGAACACTTTAACACTAACCCCCATCTAACACCAGGTCGCTACAGGTAGACAGGCATGCTGTAGCTGCCCATGGACTGCCAAGGTGCTACTAACATTAAACATTTATTTCACCTAGAAGCTGTGATCCAACATCACACCATCACAAGCTATTTTAGAATAGATCACCTCTGTAAAAATAGTCACAGGTCAATGATTCAACAACCATGTTTTTCGGAAAAGATACAATGAGGCGCATGACCTGAAGTTATCAGTCCTTTTTCTTTTGAGTTGCCAATGAGGAACTAGTGTATGTTACACTCTTAATAGAATATATCTGTGCATGTTTTGGCGACAAAAAGACACATACTATACTCATCGGCGTAACTTTGTGGTGAACACATTGGGGGGGGGGGGGGGGGGGGGGGGGAGGTCCAGATTTCTGTCTAAATAAATAATAAATAAATAAATAAATCCCCCTAATCCCCCTGGAAATTACGCCCCTGACTATACTTACATTACAACTGAACTAGATACTAAAGACATTTAGCTGTCTTTACTGAGCTTTGTCAGACTTGTGCTTTTGTCACAGGATAATGTGGCACCTATTTTTATGGACAACGAACCTGGGAGTGCCTTGGACCTTGTGCTGTGCCAGAGTCAGAAAAAATCCTCAGAAAGGGTGGCATGGCTAAAACCATTACGGTAATTGAAATGGTCGAAAACTGATGTTTGTGTATCTATCTAGTGGCTATAGGCCAAATAGTTTATAATATTATATTTACATTTTTAAGTCAATTATATAGATATTTGGATCAATCCAACCACCCCTAGTGTGGAGTGGCCAAACTTTAGTTTGTGATTGCCATGCCCCGCCCCCTAAACAAAGTCTGGCTCAGCTTATGGGCTCAGTTGGCTTTAACGGATCCGGCATGATCCAGGTCTGGCTGCTGCCAGAGTGGATTCTATAAATGATTGATTTCAGGATTGAAACTTACAAATAAATTAATTTTGAGCTTCTGATTTTTAATTTGTAAAAACTGCTTTCACATTATTAATCTGTTATTCAAATAAAAGAGTTTTGTCAAAGCCATGTCTCAGCTGGACACAAGCTGTCCTTTGGTGTCAAAGTGAAGCAAAGCTGAAGCTGCGTTCATTTTAAACATGCAGAGTAGCCTTGTACAGGGACAGATTTCAATGTGAATTATGTTGTTTTCCCAAATTTAACCAAATGGTTATTTCTAGGTCATTTTTTAGTAGCCAAATTGATGTAGTTCCTAACTCTAGTACCTTTGAAAATATTTTCAAATCCTTTGCAAAGACTGTTCCCGACCACAGGGTGAGGTGAAACTAAGTAAACATAAAATGGAACACAAAGACAGTCTCCACCAACTTTATGACAACTGCCACTCTACTGTCCTACCACAGACTTTGTACAAACACTGAGATACTGAGCATAATGAAGATATGCAGCTGGCACCACACCACATGATTAGAACATTTAGAAAAACAGTAAAAAACTGACGAACTAAAATTTAAATTGAGTGTACAGAAAGTAAAGAATTCTGAATACTTTTTGAACGGAATTTATGGAAGATTTCTTTACTGCAGATTTGTTTTAGGCTAACAAGACAGAGCCCAGGTTTGATGAGTGAAACTTTTAGCTCTGTAATGTGCCAGTTCAGTAAAAACTTTGCACAACAACAAAATATTTTAGAGTCCTGTCTGGTTTCAACTTTAAACAGCCTGTCTGAATGACATACTGTACAAACTTTTTTGCTGCATAATTTCAAAGAGAATATTTTTACTGTTTGCAGACAGGCTGCTTCTATCCTCCAGCTCAGAGTCTCAGGGGAGTGCCAATTAACTTGTTTTTCTTGTCTTTGATCATTCAGTCTGAGATGGTGCAACATTGTGCCAGATTCAGGTAAAGATGAGATTATCTCCTTTTTGTCTTTGTAAAAGTATTCAGGGAAACTGGATCACATCTGCTCTGTCCAGGTGTTTGTATTACAACACTGCAGATAAACACGATTCAAGAAATGACAGACACAGACTTCTGAGGATAGCCCGTGGGGTTTTGAAGTGGATTAAACAGAGGAGTAAGTGTGTTACAGAAACACAGACTGACACTACTGAGCTGGCATTCAGCCATTATTGGATCTTTAAGGGAGGGATTCACATAATTTGGCCCTGGCACTAAGCCTCCTCTAGAGAACTCCTTAACAAACGCCATGGCAAAAATGGATGCTGTGTTTGTGAATGAGTGGCATCCATAAAGATGACAGCAGGCCTTCATGGGATACCGAAGCAGAGGTCTGTCCTAAAATAAAGCAAGCTGTTCAGGGTAGATGACAATGGTGAATGTGGTCCTGTTGGTTGGCACTAGGCCAGTTTGGCATAATGACACTTGCTGTTGAGCAGGTGATAACCTTAGATTGCTAAAATCATCAGCTGTGAAGCTCTGTAAATGGACGCCAACACCAAAGATATGTGGTGATGAACGAGCGAGCCAAAGCTGATGTCCTGCCTGCCCAGATGACTGATGAAAGCACACCTCTTAAGTTACACAGTCTCCTCTAAGATGGCCAGCACACATCATCAAGTTTTGCTTTTGGCAAGCAGTTCCATCCTTTAAAGTTTGATCTAACTTCCTCTGGGCTCTGTGATCAGTGGCATGTCACGTCCCGGGAACAAAATGCAGTAAATATGAGAAATAAACAACTTCAGGTTTCAGCTTGACAGAGTTATTTTTCACCAGCGGGAGGAGGATGAGCGGACTCCCTGCCTGGTCCCTGATGAGGTGTTATGACAGTAAGTTTAATAAAGTATGAAGAACTCATTAATAAGTAATGCTTGGCTGTGTTGACAAATAATGCAGAGATCATCAGCTGGAGGCCTGGAGTAAATCACATCAACTGAGGCAGTGAAAGTCACCAAAGCCAAATCTGGAGTTATTCCAGTGAAGGGAGCTCAGCCTGTGAACAATCTACAGAGATGCATCGCTAGACGAGGAAAATGCATATAATTCTCTTGAGGCCTGGAGTGAAGACGGCACTATTTCCTGCTGTGACATCTATCAATATGTAAATATAATGCTGAAATGTCATTTACAGTAATATTAAAAGAATACTTCCAGATTTTAAGAAAATGTAAAGACATGTCCATACATGAAATTCATCTTCCGTTACAATTTCTGCTCACATCAGAAAAAAAGTGGCGATCTTGGTTAAAAAATAAAAAAAAAACTAACTAACTCTAACTCCAGGCTGGCTCCAAAATTGATTCAGTTTCTACAGAGCACTATGACCAAGATGGTGCAGTCCTATGGTGGTGTTGCTTTCCCTGTTTGTTGTGTGTTTCTGGGTCCCTGGAATGAAGCAATTCTGAATGTGTCCATTAACGAGACAGTTTTTTCTGGGCACTTCTGCCTAATTTATCACTGATCTTCCCATGATCAAAACAAAGGCCACAGAAGAGGGGCAAGAGAGGGGGAGCATTAGTTCGGTTAAGACATTAGGGAAACCGCATAGCCTGATCCTCTCCAACATTCACTTTCTGGCAGGCAGGATGAGCCTACTGATATCTGCACTTAGAAACAGCATAAAAAAGTGCTCGTGTAACTGGGTGAATAAGGTAAGTTGTGTAAAGCACAGATAGAACAGAAAACCGCTATATAAGAAAGAGGCCATTTACCATTTTCCTCTCTCAAATCCATTTGACTAACAGAAAGAAGGCTGCATGTGAACAAGACTTTTTACTGCTCTACCAGTGGCTCTCTCGAGCAGTGGGATGCAATGATGGTTTCTACATCAGCCAAAACTGGTGTATGAAATCAAAACCCTATCACACAGCTGCTCACTAAATGTGGATTCTCTCACAGTTATCTGCACACCCTTTTATTTGCCTAGAAAATTGTCTATTGTTTTTATGATGATAGCCAACATCATAAAGAAGTCTCTACATAGATACAAGTCTGCACATTCCCACAAGGCTGGATAAAACGCTGGTTTCTGGTTTCAGTGTTAGTCCTTCATATTTGGATTCTGCACTCTCTACATCAGTTAGAGGTTAGCATGTTTCTTCTCAGCAGCATCATCATCCTCAGAAACTCAGTATATATAAAGTATATATTGATTTTGACCAACATATATGAGTATTTTAAACCTGACCTCATGTGAAATTGTGTTTATGTGACACTGTTTGGCTTGATGTAATGTTCTATTTGTTATAGTCTGCCACTGGTCGGTGAATGTTTTGACTCCTTTGAGTGTTGAAGGTGTGCGGCAGATGTTGGAGTCTTTCCACTCCCTGGCTAAACCACCTGGGATTCATCAGCCTAATCAGCCGCAGTACAAAGAGACCAGCGCTGCCATCCAGACCTTGCCAGATCATCATCTTACTCAGTGTGGTAAACAGGCCAGCATTAAAGTCTGCTCTGTATACTAACAACATAGTCCTCATCTCTAACATATGCCTTGCCGGTCTTGTGTGCAGTTCCAGACCACATACTCACCCATCTTCATAGGACACTGGTTGTCACTCGCCTTACCTAGATCAGATACTCATCTGTCGGCTTCCTCAGCAACATTCTACAAACCGCCATCAATTTTCACCTGCCAACCATCTGATAGCTCTTGCTTCCCCATATTCATGACCAGTGGGAGTCTGGTCCTTTGCCTGGATAAGCGTGGATCCCCAGTAACCATTCTGACTAGTTCCTTTTTGACTCATGAAAATCTCCTTGACAATATAAACTCTGCCTGGACTAATTCCTGTCTCTTCTCCCTTTGACCACGCCCAACCCCTGTTGTTCACTATCCCCTAGCAAGAAATCTCCCCTTCGTCACAATTAGCTGTTTAGTATGTTCATATGTTCCCTATTTTTGCTTGGGTTTTGCTTTTGAGTCCACCAATCCTCCGTTTAGCCAGTCAAAACTCTATTCTGTTCTGTTTTGTTAGGTTTTTTGTCTGATTAGGAGCACATTGCAACTATTTTTCCTAGCCCGAAGAGCGTCTCCACTAGGGGTGGGGGAAAAAAATCGATACTGCGTAGTATCGCGATATTTTGTTTGCTAATAATGTATCGATACAGGGACAGCAGACATTGATATTTTGTTACAAAAACATCCAGTCTACCAGATGGTGCGGTTGAGCTTTTTCTCTAGTGAGGTCAGCGGAGGTTAGGTCAGCACATGGGAAAGTTGATCAAACAAAGATGGAGGAAGAGAAAGAACTCAGGAAAGCGCCTGGACGTATTTTGGATTTTTTTAACAAGAATGGAACAAATGAGATGGATATGACACACGGGATTTGCAAGGTGTGTCATATGAAAATAAAGTACTACAAACATGAGGGCCCATCTTACATGGCACCATCCAAAAATAGTATTAACCGAGGACGGCAAAGCAAGCTCTAAATCAGCTCAACTGAAAAATCAACCAACCCTGGACACTCTCAGCTTAACAAAGCTATGTTCCCATTCAGAGCGAGCTAAGAAAATAACACAATCTATCACGTACTTCATCTGCAAAGACCTGCATCCTTACAGCATTGTGGAAAACAAGGGCTTACATGCTCAAGACGCTGGAACCCAGGTGATACCATCACAACGTTTTTTCGTGGACACAGCCGTACCCAATCTATACATAGACATGAAGCGTAAAGTTGTGGAAAGTTTGAGCACAGCAGAAAGGGTTGCATTAACTTGCGACGCATGGACCTCACGGGCTGTGGATTCATATGTGACTATAACTGTCACGATCCTGGGTCTTATGACCCAGTGTTTTGAGTTTTAGTTCATTTTGATGTTTATAGTATGTATGTATGTATGTATTTAAGCCCTGTGTTTCTCTTTGTCAGTGTCGTAGTCTCCCTCATGCTGTGTGTTTCTACCTGTAGCTCCCTGTGTGTTTTGTTAGTCTTCCCAGTTTAGATTTTGTAGAGTTTTTGTGTTCAGCAATAAAAGCTGCCCTTTTGAGTTCAATCCTGTCTCCAGTGAGTTTGCGTTTGGGTCCAATCCCTGCCTGCCACACAGTCGAAACATGATAATTATCTCACAGCGGACTGGCGACTGCTGTCTTACGTTCTCCAAATTCGACCATGAAAGTCACACCGGAGCGAACATTGCCGATCTCCTGCAAAATGCAGCACAGGAATGGGGGATTGCCGACAAAAATCTGGTGGTTGTCACCGACAATGCTTCTAATATGATAATTGCCACTCAGCTAGCGGGATACCTGCATGTGAAGTGTTTTGCCCATACGCTCAATTCGGCATCACAACAAGCCTTAAACCTGCCTGCAGTAGCCAGAGTCTTGGGGAGAGTGTGGCGCATAACTGGTTTTTCAATAGAAGCACAGTGGCAAAGCACGCTCTGGAGCAAAAACAGAAAATGTAACAGCTCCCGACTCACAAGCTTAAGACTGACGTCTGCACGAGATGGAACAGTGCTTATGACATACTCCAGCGTTTCCTTGAACAACAACCTGCGATTTGTGCGGCGCTGCTGTCTCCCGAAGTCAGAAAGAGTAGCACAGATATTGTTACTCTAAATGAGACAGATATTGGGAACACTGAAGAAATTGTCCGGGCCTTAAAGTCAATACAAGTTGCGACTACTGTGATGTCTGAGGAAAAGAATCCTACTCTGTCTCTCGTAGCACCGCTGCTAGCACAGCTGTTGCATGACACCCAAGACAACATCCGTGCCACAGCACTGGTCAGAAGCATCAAGCAAAGTATCAGTCAACATCTTAAGAAGATGCCAGCACTGTTGAGAGGAATTCCATCTTCACAGCATCAGCTCTCGGCCCACGCTTTAAAACCCTGCTGTTCCTGTCACCAGAGGAAAGACAGGAAACCTATGCCAGAGTGGTTGCTGAGGCTATAACCCTTCAGGTAAGGCAAACATTCTGGTGTTATAATTTAAATAACTTACTTACAATATTAGTAGATCAGTAATATTTTTGTCATATTGGTAAGGTTCTATTTAACAATTAAATACATTAATTATAATTTGCTAAAGGAAAAACAACATATTACTGCATACTAAAATATATAAAATATTTATTTTCTCCCTTTCTCTGTATGTGTGTGGGTTTTCTACAGGAAGGAAAGAGGCAGCAGCCTGTCTCTGAGCCAGAAGCCCATGAACATCATGAGGAACAAAATCCCAGACCCCTTCTCATACCAGCCAAGATGAGGAAGTCCTGTGGGTTAACAGACTTACTTGGTCAGACTTATGGTGATGTTGGAGCCCCACCAAAATCATTGTCTGCCACAGCTGAGGAGGAGGTGAAAAGATACCAGGAGGTCACGCCACTGGCACTCACAGAAGACCCACTAAGCTGGTGGAAATTCCATGAGCAAGTCTATCCTTTCCTGGCCACGCTGGCAAAAAGATACCTTTGTATCCCAGGTACTAGTGTCTCGGCTGAAACAGTCTTCTCGACCGCTGGAGACATCGTCACAGCAAAACGGACACTCTGACTTCAGAGCAAGTTGATCCTTTTTCTGAGCAAGAATCCTGACATTCCTTCACTGTCCAAATTTGTTTAACTTTTTTTTAGGGCAGCAATAAACATGACAGTTTACTTATTTTAATTTAAGACATGTTTTATTTTATTTAAATTTAAAACTTTTTTATTTAATGTAAAATTATATTTTGTTTTAATTTACTTTCAAATTCTTCAGTTGCTGAATGAGCTGCATAGTTTTTACAAATTGCATAGTTCAGAATAGCTATAATTGTACCAGATGGTTGCATTCAGTTAAGTTGGACTAGACTGTAATACAGTAATTCAGACTGAGTGTGAGACTTTGTTATTAGATAAAATGAATATTGATAAAGTTTACCTTTATGGACAGAATCAGCAGTAGAAAAAAGTGATAAATTGCAAAATATCGTATTGCAATACTCAGAATATCGCAATATATAAAGAAAATTGCAATAATATCGTATCGTGAGTTAAGTATTGTGATAATATCGTATCGTCGGGTGATTCCCACCTCTAGTCTCCACCATAAAACTATACCACTAACTATAACAACAGAGTGCACAGTGGACTTTAAAAGGACATTTCTGTAAAAAGAAAATAAAAAGTATTGCAAAAAGGCAGGTTGACAATGACAAATAATAAAAAACTACAACACAGCTTGTGTTAAACTAGAACTACCTTTTAAATGTCTTGAGTGCTAACAACTCTACTGACACTATTATGCTTTACAAGCAATAAGAAATGGCAAGCAGACATGAAGAACTAAAATGTTGTGGATTATGTCTCTAAAGGTACGCTGTTTGGCTGAACTATATATATTATCCAAAAAAGAGAGATTGAGCTGCCTGCTTATAAACCTTGGTATGCAGTAAATGATTATAGGCTAAAGGCACAGACCTTGGTCACCACAGAGAAGGTGTGTTATATATACATGCATTTTTTATAGAGGGAAAAGTGCAAAGGCAGATAAAGAGAGAATCAACCTTGCTCTGAAGGTAACATCTGTGATACCTCTCCTGTAACGTAACAAAGAAGCAGTCACACCACTAAATGCAAAGTTAGCATGGTGTAATTAGTGTAAATGATGCAACGAAACACATACTTCCCACTCACATCTAAAGAATGAGGTCGCATAAGTTAGCAAAGTCACAGGTGGGTTCATTATGTGGAGCGTGAAGGTGTCAGCCTCATTAAACCTAAGTCAGATCAGTGGAGTGGAAAACGATCATACCACTGGGACTCTAAGTGTTCACTGGGCAACATATTTATTACGGTGGCAAAAAAAGAGATGCAAGTCAGCCTTAGAGAGAATCAAGATCTGCATGAATATGTTGACACTAATACTGGCAATAAACAAAAGCACATTACAACAACCTCTGACTGAATAAATTAAAGTTTTGCCTGTTGTCATTTGTTTTGACCGCAGCTTTAATGCATCGTGCTTTGCATGCATACGCAGGTACAGCACCAATTACAATTACCGATGTGCAAATCATTTCCATTTAATTTGTTTATTAAGTTAATATTATAAGCTGCTCAATAATAATCTTCTCAACCTTCAATGGTGAAAAATGATCAAATGGCTGCCGCTTGTCAAAGAAGGGAGCAATGTGCTAGATCAGTGATCTCTACTCAAGATAACCACTAAAAGTCTAGGCATTCATCCACATTTTAGATGTAGCTGCCAGTTCAGAATGGATGGCCCTACTGTATGTGACTCTTGTCCTAGTTTTAGGTGTTTCAGTCCACCAGTGTTTCCCCCATTTCAGAGTGCTTGTGTAGGAGAAGCCCCACCCAATCATGAAATAATACAGGCACACCCTCAGCTTCACTGGTTAAGTCAGTTCCATTTTTTAGCCCATTTCCTTCATTCCTTTTGGTTTAACAATTTATCCAGGGTAGGCTGATTAAGCACAAATAGCACTGTCCTTGTTCCTACTTGCAGCCAGTCACAATCATAACTGACGGTTACCCAGTATAGCCTGAAGAGACTCAGACTTCACAGCTATTCCAAAAAATACACAAGCTTTAAAGGAATGGTGTGTATTAGCAGTACTTGGTGACAGTAGAAAGGAAAAACTCTCTTTTAATCCATCCACAATACGAGGTTAGTCATTAATATATTGCTGCATGGGCTGGGCTGTAGCTACATCATAAGGTTTTAAAAACTGAGCTTTAAAATCAATAGTGGTAATAAAAACAGAGACGGGCTGACAGTGGTCACTGACTGTTTTTAGGGGCTTGTTCAGAATAAATAGAACAAGATACAAAGTATCAAAACATGTTAAAAACACAACAGACTTAATAAAGAGTTTGGGCCTGGGAGCAGGGTTTATACATCATCACTTAATGACAGTGTTAGAAAGCAGTGTTAGATCCTCTTGACAGAGAACGGGAGAAAGGACAGCCAACATCTAAAGAAGAGCTTTGGAATGTCTTTTAAGAATCCTGGAGATGTATTCCTGAAGACTATTTAAAGAAATTACAAGAAAACTTGACTGCGTTGAAGAATCAATGTGTTCATGACCACCTCAGTACATTTGTACAAACTCTGTTTTTGCCTTGTATTCTGTATCTCCGTGTACGTTTGCATGTTCAATAAATTGCTGCCCTTATTTCCCAGTGACTGGTGGTTCAAGACTTCTGCACACACACACACACACACACACACACACACACACACACACACACACACACACACACACACACACACACACACACACAGAGAGAGAGAGAGAGAGAGAGAGAGAGAGAAGGTGATAATGTTTGTGCTGAAGGAGCAAAAGTGAAGGAAATGCTCATTCATCGCTGTACTATGTGCAGGTGAGAGGAAAGTGAAAGGGAAGACTTAGCAGAACAGGGCTGAAGAATGGGACCTCTGGCCTGGGATGTGTTTCTTTCAGCACTTCTAATTGCAGCCTCAGAGATTTTACACAATCTATCTACTTCCTCAACAGGAGCACCATCCAGACACTCTGTCTGCAGTTGCTTGTGTAAATGTTCTTCCCATGTGTGATCAACTACAATCTGAAACAAACTGGCTCAGAGGTTAGCAGCTTTCTTTTTTGCAGGGTAATAAACTATAGATCCTATTTTCTCTGCCAGCCTCCTGTCTCCCCCAAGGTCAACAGAGCAACAGTATTGAGTCAGAGACACAGCAGGTATGGCAGCAGATCTGAGCAGATAAAAACATCTAGGTTACATCCCAGTGGATGTTCTGTACCCTGACTTGAAACAAATTTCCGCCTTATTCTATCCTGTGACAAAAACTCTTGATGTATTGTAGGAGAAAGCTTTGTCCTGAGGGGACACAGAAACACTTCCCACCTGTTTCTCGATTCTGAATTCTAACAGGTTGCATAATGTTGTCTTTTCTTACTACTGAAGGTTTTGTGGAGTTGTGACAGAAGGTGACAACTTGTTATAGTAAATGCTGACAGCTGTTGCACCTTTTGGGCTGTGGCTTTTCCATATTTTAAAAATGTGAATTCCATCTGGAGTTGGATGTGTATTTAAAAAATTGATTTAGTGTTGTTGACTTGTTTGAGAACCAGGAAAAGAAGGAAAGGTGAGTTGTAACTTGAAAATGAGAGATGTTGAGAGCGGGAGCAACACACTGAGAGCAGGTCTGCAATGGCTGTCAGCACACAGAGCAGAGATCTGAGCAAATGTCAACAACTGAGCAAGAGGGCTGTTATTGTCAATGTATATGGATATTAGCAAACGCTGAAATACATTTCTTGCACGCAGCAATGAATTTTGTTCGCTCAAATTAAGCTTTTCTTCTCTCAAAATAATTTTATCCTAAATGCAACATTTGTACTTGCAAAAATTATTTGCGTGCACTCAGAATAGAGGCACAGAAATAACGCCATAGAAGTGAGGTTCAGTCATTTTGCTGACAGATTGATTTATTACTCCATCTTAAGCTTTGGGTTTGTACACAACGTCAAGATCACTGCTGTGCCGGTTTACAAATTAATAAGACAACTTTAAAACTTTCAAATTCAGGCGTTTCAAAGAATTTTCTTATTTCTTTGCATCAATCCACTGTTGGTTTCTAATGAACAATAACACTTCATAACAAGGATTAAAAAAACAGAAGGGACACACGTACATTTCAAATGATGGTTGTCAAAGACAGGTTTGAGGGATTTGAGTCTCTGTCGTCTGACTTCTAGAGTTTGACTCGTGTTTCATCTCTCATTCTAATTTTTCTGTCTTCACTAAAACAAAATAAAATAAAGCCATAATTAAGCCAGCCTTAAAACATGTGTAGGTTTTCAGGGGGGCTACTGACTGTTTTTATCAAAAGAAAACCCACGCTGATAAGGGCCAGACATCACTAATTCTAAAGTAAGTGTTTGATTCACTCTTATCGTATGAATAATTCAGCATGGCATTAAATGAAAGTAGCTCAGCCACTATCTGAAATAGCCCACATACGAGCAGCACAAATGGCTCTTTCCCATGGTTTTATTATCCCATGTGACAGCCAATCTAAAGGGATTCACTGACCTTTGACATTAACTTGATAAAAGTCGAAAAGATCACTTATCTACGCTGCTTTTTTCCTCCTCCACACACATTTGACAGTTTAAGAACAGATCGCTATGAGCATAGGGAGTCTTTTCATTATGCAATAATGTCACATCCTGTTTTGTCAAATTACTTTATTAATGAGTGTGAAAACCCCTTCAGTCCAACCAGAGACCTCTGCATTAGGCCTTTCATCATATATTCCCAACAGACTTCATGGAAAAATGAAAACAGTATGAATTAAGAAGCCTGGTGTTGGCCATTAATTTCAGTAAATGATTATGCTGCCAGTTGTACAGCAGTATTTTATCTCACCATCAGTTTAAAGAAAACATTAATCACCCCAGGCGACAGAAACCAGTGCAGCATTAATACTTTTAAACCGTGCTTAACATTTCTTCTTCAGCAGCATGCATGCAAAGGCTATTTATAATTGAGTTTTGGCTTCAACCCACTTCTCAAACTGCATCTACTTGAGCCTTAATTACAGGAGTCTGCCTGTGAAAGAAAGCAAGGTAACAGAGAATGGCCGCAGGTCATCACATTTAATAGTATGACTCATCATTAACACTTGGCAACAGTGATCGATCGGGTGTAAGTGAAAAGAATACTTGAAAACAAGGCAGGGCTAGCGACTTAAGTGCTCCATCAGATAAAGAGGAGCCATAACTCACAGTGGAGATAAATGGAGGCTAGTGGGTTTTTTCTTACTCCAGAGACGGCTCAGATTACATCTCATCAGTGTCACCTTCCACAGACAGGTAGCCACACATTTTAATGCTTCCTTCCTCTAACAGGAAGGCTGACCACTCATTACTGGCTGACACCTTATAAAGTCATAGTCAGAACATTTCATTTTATATCTCAATTACCTTTCACAACATGTTCTTTTTCTTCTAAACACTGAAACAACTTGCACCCACTCCCAGGCAGTAATTCTTTTTGAAGACTGTGAGAACTTTTGCCTTGAAAACAATACGACGTTTACATTAACCAATGAAACACTTAGGGTCTGGGTTACAGTGTCCTTATATTTACCACATTCTGAACATCCATAGTTTGATTAACAGAAGATGTTAGTTTTTAGGTCAAGTATTTCTTCCTTAGAATTCTTCTGTTTTATAATTTCCATTTGGAAAAAAAAAAGATATGAAGGGGTTGATATGAACATGACCGTAACCATACGTCTAACTCTAAACAGGTCACCAGGGACTTGATAGTTTTTCAGAACAGTTAAATGTCAGAATAAAGTTTAAAAATGTTTAAAGCCAAAAACTATTATAGCCAGATTTTCAATACTGAAACCAACAATTTGATCGTTTGCAAACATTTTCAATGAAAAACAAGTATGTGGCCTGGTCTGCCAGGAAATAAAAGAAAAAAGAAAGCAAAACACTACAGTCAGGGTCCTTCCTGCATTCCAGGCAAACAAAATATGCCAAGATAATGATCCTGTCTGCTCTTCCAGAAATACATGCCAACACGATCAAAAGTTACAAACCTCCCTTCATTCAGCCATTTTATTAACACTAAAATCTTTTTGAAATATCAAATATTTTATGTTGAGTTATTTACACAAGCATTAAAATATATTATTATATTTAACATTATGATATATAACACGATATCGATACTACTCTTCACATTTTACTGTAATTGCATACACGTAATACAAGTTTTTAAACCTAGTTGCAGCATATTTATGAATTTCTGGTCATTTTTGAACATTCTTCCCTGTTGGCCACAACCATATACAAAATGATTCAATATTGGAGCTGAATAGAAATTTGCAAAGCACTGAATGGAAACCTCAACACTGAAGTTTACCAGAAGCCCCACACACAGACTAGTACATTCTCTTTGACTCCCACCACCCTCTGGAACACAAACTTGGAGTAATCAGGACCCTACAACACCGGGTAGAAAACATTTCCTCTAAGTCAGAAGAGGAACACATGTAAAGAAAACTCTAAAAACATGTTTATTCTAATTGGGCCTTCATGAAATCAGCAAAGAGGCACAGAAAAGAAGGTCAGACACCAACTAAGGACAAACAGAACAACATCATCATCCCTTAAGTAGCAGGTTTGTCAGAAACTCAGTAGAGTCTTCTCCAAGCACGACATCCCAGTGTACTTCAGACCCAGCCACACACTCAGACATAAACTGGTTCATCCCAAACACAAACTTAACAACATAGTGTGTGCTGTGCAATGCTTAACCTCTACATTGGAGAGACCAAATAGCCAGTTCATAAATGCATGGCACAACATAGAAGAGCTACCTGGACAGGACAAGACTCAGCTGTACATCTGCATCTAAAGGACAAAGGTCACTCTTTATAGGATGCCAATGTTCACATTTTGGACAGAGATGACAGATGGTTTGAAAGAGGACTGAAAGAAGTAATCTATGTCCACTGTGAACGACCATCTTTGAACAGAGGCGGTGGTCTATGACACCAACTGTCTGCCATCAATAATCCAGTTTTGGGATCCCTTCCCAGACGCCTTAACGCCCACTCACATCCTGGGCCATTTGACCTCAGTAAATCAGATGATATGGTGGGGCTAAGTTTCACAGTGGATTCACCCAAAAACTTTTCACACCTTGGCTGGGGGGATTAGGTAGAGGATCAATAGGGGGTAACATGGTAATGATGGATTGGACACTGAAATATTATTAACATTAGTAATTAACACCTCACCATCATAATATTTGAAAACATTGCATCGCAGCACAGGGCAAACCGTATTTCTGAGACTGTTAACATGCTCACTTTTCTTCATTGGAGCCACAACATGCTCCTTTAAAGGCTTAAAAAACAATATTATCAGATATCAGATCAGACTAGTGCATTGATGCTAGCAGTGTCATCTTCACCTTCTCTGGCTGATTCAGCTTCACCACACTGAACGACACTTCATGGGGAATTCTGAGGAGTGAGTACAGCTTCCCTTTCAAAAACATGGAAGTATCAAGCAGGTACTATAAATGTTTACCTGGCCAACGCTCACATTAATGTTAGCTATTAGAAATGACCCAAAAGCAGTTGTCATTAAGGAACGCAGCAAACATCCAGCCCATCTCTAACAGAAACATAGTTATTTTGGTCTAAATATGATATATTTCTCTTAAAGTCCCAGATCAAAGCTGAAGAAAGTCTACCAGCGACTACACATAAACAGTAGCAGCCTACAGTACAAACACTATTTGATCATCATAAAAATATAGTTCCATGTCACCAGACCATAGACAACCTAAAAACATTGTTGTCTTTTTGTCACTGATATTACTGTTTGTGTTATTCTAATTCTTTATTTTACCAGGGTTATTTTTTTTTAACTTTTTTACCCTTGTGTATGGAAGAGGATAGGGGTCACTGGATACCATACACTGAATACTTTTTCAAAGCCAATTAGAAATGTCCTAAACACAGATCAAAGTAACAGAACTCTTCTTGTTAAATGTAAACTCGCTCCAAGTCCCTAAAATGCCAAATTGTGTGACTACGTAGTGGAAATGTGACCTCTGCATTCGGGAAGGCAGCTCTGGTTCTGGTTCTGGAGACTCAAAATTCTCTTAGCATTTCTTGTCATAAAGTGTGTTACAGAATAATAGCCTGTTGTAAAGTCAGACAGTTTCATTTGACACAATCCTAAAGCAGCTTGTAAAAGTGTGGGAGCAGGTAATTCATAAGTATATTCCAGGCTTGCTCCCAGTAAACTAGCGCTTCTGCCTCCTAGACACTTTTGGAATATCTTATAACTTGTCAGAGCTCTCTATCAACATTTATAATTGCCTGCACAACTTTTAAAGATCAGAAATTGATATAGCACAAGTCTGCCAACACGACTAAGTATTTCATACTTCTTGTCTCTATCCCCAAGTGGTAAAGATTTTGAATCTTTAAAATGCACTGTGCAGTGATACTTGCAAGTGCTCCATCCATGGGCCTGCAGGGGATGTAATGCCAATGACATTAGTTGCCATGGTAACTCTGACAGCACCTTCCCATAAACACTCTAATTGATAGCAGAAGATAGCTAGAGAGAATTAAGCATCATGCACCGATTGCTGGCTATAAGTACAGACAAAGGTGCTGATGGTCAGACAAAACCTGTCTACAGACACATGCATGGCCTCAAGACAGTGATCGGGAAGCTATATATAACCAACGTGTGAATCCTCGTTCTCTCTTTAAGAAGGCCTACAAGAAACGAATTCATTTCCATGTGTACAGCGAAAACTGCATCTGAACACATTCTCTAAATCAACACCTGTTCTGTCTTCTGCTTCCTGCACCAAGGAAAAAAGCACTTGCCACAAAATTTGATGAACTTGCCTCTCATTTTGTTTACAAAAGCCATCCCTTTGTTAAAATGACTTAACTCATTATAACTCATCATGCCACAGGAAATATGATTATGAATGATTTTTGCATTTAGTGTGACAGTGTTATCCTTGCGTGTTAATAAAGCTTAAGCTTAAGTCTTTTTTATGGCTGCTTTTCAGCAGCAGCAGCAGGACTAAAGCTGAGTGAGAAGGTATTGAGGCATGATGCAATAGAAGCCAAAGTTTAGAGGGAAAAAAGATTGTGTCTCCTCCTTTCAGTCTGCCTGTTTGCAGACAGCTGGAGCAGATAGACATCAGCTTTTTTGTCAACACAGTGGGCTGCATGAAAAAGCTCACACAGACAGAGGATGGCAGGTTTTTTTGTCTATAGTTTCTTTATAGACATTTGTACAAGGCTTAGCGCAGACACGACAGATGGACCAGCAGAAATGAAACCTATGAAATCTGACTCAGACTATAATAGTGATGAAATATTTCCAAGTACAATGAATTTCAGGCATGTTAACTCAAATCCACTGGCCTTGATGCAACCCTGCGCGCAGAGTCAACAGACAATTTTACTGAAATCTGTCACTATATTCACATTATTCAGCACCAAAATGCCACAAGGTGTCTGACAGTGCTAACAGTGTCATCTTTTTCATGAGTGTCTAATTAAAGACATGTTTCTCTTTTAATTAATTCAGCTGTCTGCACAGGGAGTGTAAGTCAAATATGAATCTAGTCTTAGCCTTTAATCGCCATCAATGAATGCAACAGAAAAGCCTTAAAACAACCAGTCATCATCAGTGATGATGGGTGGCCTAACTACTGTATGTCATTTTTGGCTTTTGGAAAATTATTTTTTTTTACCTTCTGGCAATTTGGGGTTAATAAAGATTTTATTTCAGCTACTGACAAAGTTGTACTCTGCTTCCTCTGTACCTGACAGCTGCCTCCAGAGTCCCACACGCTAACTTAGCCCAATAGGACTCATTCTTGCATCAGTTGGCTCCCTTCACTTTGAGTGTCAACCTCCTGCCTTGTGGCTTTAGCTCTGTACAGCCCCCTCACCAACAGAGGTGGGAAACATGGTCCATTTAGACTCCATTTGCATGAAACATTCCTTTTTGATAACCATATCATTGGGGCTTGATCATGTGACCTTGAATGCTGCCTTAGTTACACTGCAATAGGCGTACACTGCTGTGGGTTTCCCTTGAACAGCTTTTTTCACTTACTATGTATTTACACACCACTCACTGTTAAATAGATAAATCTGAACTGATATTGAATTGAACTGAACTAAATGTGAACTGAAGAGATTGTATACAATGTTCAGCCCAAATGTGTTCCTTATCCACAGTTTTGAGCCATATTTGCCCTGAGCCACATGACCACCTTACATAGGCCATGTATAAGATGTGTCAACATCAGACCCACCAACCCTGTAAATATGCTGCAACCCATGGAAAGCTTTAAAATATATGGCTCATATAATTCTCAGTGACTTAACAGAACAATACGTGTCAAAAGTAGCTTCAATTAGGCGCTGATGTATCAGCTATGTAGCCCTTTGAATACACTCTGTACCATTTAGCATAGTGTTTCAAGCTGTGGGTTTAATGTGAATGAGTGTTTTTTTAACCCAATTTTACCATAGATAAGAAAAGAAGATTAAACAGAGGGTTCACTTACAGGATTTTGACCAAGACAATAGTTTAATATTTATTGTTTCTTTTAGTTATGTTATCAAAATTCTTATTTGTATTCATACTCATTTAATTTCCACAGATGCTTATGGGTGAATGATGTGCAGTTCTGTAATTTACATAGCAGTTATAAAATAAGCAAACTTTTGTGTTTAATCCACACTGAAATATGTGCTTGACCAGTCTTTATCAGCCAAAATCATTTTTAAGCAATCTGACGTAAAAGCTCTACATTTTATTTTATTTTACTTTATTTTATTTTACTTTATTTTATTATTTTACTGAAACTGTCTTGGGATGGGTGCTGATGTGCCACTTTTACAAGAACAACTTAGACCATATGACTGGCACTTTCAGTCATATGGTCTATAGCTAACATGAGCACAAGAGTGCTAAGTGAAAAGAGCCAGTTGAACATGCTTACATTTTACGCACAAGTGACCCCTTAAGGGAATTTAACCGCTCGCCCTCATTCCAGTGAGCAAAACAGGCCTTTACACAATCTTCACTGCTAGATGGGATATAACGTGTTATTTTCAGATATCTAGAGATAACATCTGTGGTCCACCTTGACTACAGCTTTGTTTGTTCTGTGTGTCAAACTTAATGTGCTTTGTTGGACTATAGCTGCTATGCTAGAGAGGTCAGTCCGAGAGAAAGAGACTGAAATGGAGCAAGAACAAGTTGGATGGAAGTTCTCACTGCTGTCGTTATTTATGTGTTCAGAAGCCAATTAGACTGCAAACACAGCAGTGGTAATAAATAACTATCCATGCAAAACACCAGCGCAACTTCAAATTAACAGTTTTAAAATGCAAGCACAGCAGTAATTGAATCTAGTGACTCAGATAAAATGAAAAATAAATAAATCATATACATTACAAGCCTTCTGATACTATCATTTCCTATTGTTCCAGCATTCTTAAAAATTAGCTTTATATAATCATTTCTTCAATTTTTCTTAACTTATTCTTAAAATTAACCCTGGCTATATCACCTCGCAAGTCTCCCATGTTGCTATTGTTAACAGCCCAAAGCATACAAACTCTGAAAAGCGTTACAGTTTTGCTGTTAATAAGAAGACATTGAAGTGAAATAATACTTCTGGTAAGAACTAAGAGAAAAGACCTGAAACTGTGTTCTCAGCAAGTGATGACTAAAATCAAAAGCTATGCCTAGAATTTTCACAAGGAGACTAAATTCTCTTAGGCTTCAGAGGCTTAAAATAAATTTAATTTACTTTCTAAGTAATTACTGGGGATAACCCTATTCCTAACACTATCCCTATATTTTTTTCAATCACTTTTCAAAGTCTTGGCAATCAAGAAAAAAATATTTCCAAACAAAACGCATCATCTTCAGCTTGTCTCTAAAACATAGGGTTAGGATTCAACTACGATTGGAGTTCTTGTTGAGAAACAATAAAGAATGGACATATTAGATGGTAGTTAGGTAATAAACTATCTGCTGTCTCTGAGAATAGCAATACATGGCTCTAGAAAATGGACAATGGAGGAACTAGACAATCTGGTATGTCAGTTCAACAATTTGTGTTCAGTGTTCTCTAGCTAAGACTGGTGCAGCTACTTGGATGAAAACAGACATGTCAGATGCAGCTGTACAGTAACCAGCAAATATTCTGTAACTCTGTTTACAGATACAGCCATGTCTTTGAATGTGAACAGAAAAGCGATTAAAAAAATAAGGGATGACTATCTTATAGCAGTCAGTGGTATTTTCTGATGTCACTGAATATGTTTGAACTTAAAACATCAGTTTGAACAGTGGTGTTTAAGCCGTGAGACCAGTTTTCCCGTGATTCACTCGCGTACGTCAGTTTGAAGAGGAAAAAGAACTCCACGGGACTCCGATGTGAAAAGATGTAACAAAAAATTTATTCCACAGTTTTTGCATCTTACAGGAGTGGTCAGGTTTAACTTGTCCTCAACAAAATAACCTACTACGGTAGGAAAACCGTGTGGCTCTGTTCTACCCTGCTGCCCCGTATAGCTTATGCCGTGTTAACTCCTTTTCTCTCTCTCTCCCCCCTCCCGCACCGCATGCACTAATTTGCATACATCCGTGATGCCCGGATTTTACTATAAACACGAGTCTTTAAGGCACATGTATTAATGGTACTACGTAACCTAGTTCCACCATAAACATGCATCTATTTCCTAAAATTATTAATTACACAAACAAGCTTAACAACAGCGAAATATAAATACTAAAACATATGAACTATCTTAACTTGGCTCCCACAAGTGGCATGCAGTGAAATGCAAACAGAGATGATTGCCCGCCTACCACCACAAACACAGAAACAAAAACATCTTGGATCACATTAAAAAATACCTTTTCGCTGACTATCGGCACTTCAGATGGATGTCTTCACTTTTAAGCACTTTTTCCTGGCTGAAGAATTCTAGAATAAAATAATTATAAAATATATAACCAAACATTTTTTTACTGTGCGCTGACAATGACAAGTGATGGAAGAGTTTTTCAAACTATTAATTTAGGAAGAAATGCAATCAAAAACTATGAAAATTCCTCGCTATACCTCAAACAAATTATTGTAGAGTATCCATCCATAAAGTATCCATTTGTTTCTCTTATCAGGGGCATTAACAGCCTAAACAGCCTAAGCAGAGAACCTCAGATTTCCTTCTTCCCAGCCACGTCCTCCAGCTCATCTTGGGGAACACAGAAGAATTCCCAGGCCAGCCAAGAAATATAATCTCTCCAGGGGTGTCAGGAAGCCTAAGTAGCGTGACCCCTGGTGCTGGAGCACACGCTCTCCAGTTCCTCTTCTTAAAGATGAGAACCACCACCCTAGTCACCCAATCCGGTGGCACTACTGCAGATCTCCAAGTTGTATTGCAGAGGCATGTCAGCCGACACAGCCCTACAACATTCAGGGCATTAGGGAACTCTAGGGGTCATGTACAATGTGTGTCAGATGATGGTCAAGGGCACAAACTCTGGCAGCAATGTTGGATAATTCCTCCCACCCACTCCATGACGTGCTGGCTAGCCACAGGAGCACGTCCAGTGAGAGACTGAACAAAAAGCACCTGAACGACACAGGAAACCATCCTTGCCTGTGGCCATCTCCCTGTACAACTCATCCACCTAACACACTGTATACTGCTATAGCTGCACAATTTTTGCACTATTTTTGCACGTGCTCTTCTTTCTTATCCAGATATTCATCAGTAACTGACTTATATACAGTGGGGCAAAAAAGTATTTAGTCAGCCACCGATTGTGCAAGTTCCCCCACCTAAAATGATGACAGAGGTCAGTAATTTGCACCAGAGGTACACTTCAACTGTGAGAGACAGAATGTGAAAAAAAAAAAATCCATGAATTCACATGGTAGGATTTGTAAAGAATTTATTCGTAAATCAGGGTGGAAAATAAGTATTTGGTCAATAACAAAAATACAACTCAATACTTTGTAACATAACCTTTGTTGGCAATAACAGAGGTCAAACGTTTACTATAGGTCTTTACCAGGTTTGCACACACAGTAGCTGGTATTTTGGCCCATTCCTCCATGCAGATCTTCTCGAGAGCAGTGATGTTTTGGGGCTGTCGCCGAGCAACACGGACTTTCAACTCCCGCCACAGATTTTCTATGGGGTTGAGGTCTGGAGACTGGCTAGGCCACTCCAGGACTTTCAAATGCTTCTTACGGAGCCACTCCTTTGTTGCCCGGGCGGTGTGTTTTGGATCATTGTCATGTTGGAAGACCCAGCCTCGTTTCATCTTCAAAGTTCTCACTGATGGAAGGAGGTTTTGGCTCAAAATCTCACGATACATGGCCCCATTCATTCTGTCCTTAACACGGATCAGTCGTCCTGTCCCCTTGGCAGAAAAACAGCCCCATAGCATGATGTTTCCACCCCCATGCTTCACAGTAGGTATGGTGTTCTTGGGATGCAACTCAGTATTCTTCTTCCTCCAAACACGACGAGTTGAGTTTATACCAAAAAGTTCTACTTTGGTTTCATCTGACCACATGACATTCTCCCAATCCTCTGCTGTATCATCCATGTGCTCTCTGGCAAACTTCAGACGGGCCTGGACATGCACTGGCTTCAGCAGCGGAACACGTCTGGCACTGCGGGATTTGATTCCCTGCCGTTGTAGTGTGTTACTGATGGTGACCTTTGTTACTTTGGTCCCAGCTCTCTGCAGGTCATTCACCAGGTCCCCCCGTGTGGTTCTGGGATCTTTGCTCACCGTTCTCATGATCATTTTGACCCCACGGGATGAGATCTTGCGTGGAGCCCCAGATCGAGGGAGATTATCAGTGGTCTTGTATGTCTTCCATTTTCTGATGATTGCTCCCACAGTTGATTTTTTCACACCAAGCTGCTTGCCTATTGTAGATTCACTCTTCCCAGTCTGGTGCAGGTCTACAATACTTTTCCTGGTGTCCTTCGAAAGCTCTTTGGTCTTGGCCATGGCGGAGTTTGGAGTCTGACTGTTTGAGGCTGTGGACAGGTGTCTTTTATACAGATGATGAGTTCAAACAGGTGCCATTCATACAGGTAACGAGTGGGGGACAGAAAAGCTTCTTACAGAAGACGTTACAGGTCTGTGAGAGCCAGAGATTTTCCTTGTTTGAGGTGACCAAATACTTATTTTCCACCCTAATTTACGTATAAATTCTTTACAAATCCTACCATGTGGATTCATGGATTTTTTTTTTCACATTCTGTCTCTCACAGTTGAAGTGTACCTCTGGTGCAAATTACTGACCTCTGTCATCATTTTAAGTGGGGGAACTTGCACAATCGGTGGCTGACTAAATACTTTTTTGCCCCACTGTATATATGTATATATTCTATATATTGTGTTATTTCTTACTTCTTGTATTGTCTGTTTTTGTTACTGTTTGTACTGGAGCACTGTAACCAACATAATTTCCCCTGGGGATCAATAAAGTATTCTGATTCTGAGTTCAATCCCTGGCTTTCGAGACATAAGGTATCAAAAGTAAAAACAGTTGCAGGTCTACATCATGATTTTTTTTAAGTGTATTAAAATATAATAATTAAAAATAATTTGAATTAAAAGGCTTGAGCTGTGTGTCACATCATTAACTATCAATATCCAAAATATCGAAAATAATATTAATGAAAAATGAAGGTGCAGTGTTCACAGACAGCTTGTTAAATTTGTTACATTCAGTCAACCAAGTGCTTTCTCATAGACGCTAATCTGAAAGTGCTGCTGAGCCTGCACATGGTCAGAGGTACTGTCCCTCTCCATCATCATTAGACCTTTTTAACAACTTTTTCACACTCCATCACACATTGGCCAAAGTAGTTAAGTTGTTAGGTAGTAAGAGGAAACTCATCTGTTACAATGATAAATCACTGATACTCATTTACTTGCTTATGCTAGCTGTGTTTTCACACAAAGCGCAGATTGCAACTGATCTCAGAGCAATGAAAGTAGGGCCTGCAGCAGTTTGCCACACACGCTGGTCATCAGTTTCCTGTGAAAGACCAGAGGTTTATCCACAATGTGCATGAGCAAACCAAAAAAAAAAGCTGCTGCGCTCTCAACTCAGCTCAGGAGACAGACACACCTACTTTTTGCAATTTTCAAGAGTACAAAACAAGCAGGGCTTTCAGTATAATAGTCAACTGCAGCCAAAGACACAAGATAGAAGTAATGCATGGGATGAACGCAAATAGGTGAGGAGCTTTATGACAGCACTGTTTTTGAATTTATGGTTGTTTGTATGTTTTAATTTATGTATCTTTTTAAATTTGATGAGGCAAGCACTGCCTGGCTAAGAGCATGGCAAGCACTGTTTGACTTGCTTGTTCTCATGTAATACCAATGAGTTTGAACCACAAGCTTAGTTCAAACAGTTGATAACAGAAATGGGAGCTCTTCATAACAAATCTCCTTACTTTCATTTGTCCTAAAGGACAAGTTGTGGCAAAGTCAGCAATAATTCTGTCCCATGTCACCACCTGTGATCGTGTTCCATTTTCATGGACATTCTGAATAAATTTTATTTATACAGCACCAAAACACATCAACAGTCGCTTCGAGGCGCTTTATATTATAAGGTAGACCCTACAAAAATACATACAGAGAAAAACACAAAAATCATATGACCCCCCACCCCATGAGCAAGTACTTTGGCGACAGAGAAAAGGAAAAGCTTCATTTTAACAGGAAGAAAGCTCTGACAGAACCAGGCTCAGGGTTGGCGGCCATCTGCCACGACCGGTTGTGGTGAGAGAAGGAAGGCACAATGTCCGGGATGTTTTCCTCATCAGTTACATTACGCTCAAATTAAAAAGCATGAACAGAAAACAATTTTTTGTTTTTGTAACTACCAAGACTCATTGCAACATAAACCATAGAGACAAAATATTTTTATAACATTTATGAAGACAAATATTGTTTGTTTCCCACACTGTTGTTTGCTAATGATACAAAATTTATAGGAACATTCTACTATTGTAATGGAAAACTAGGGTGAGTGTTAGGAACACAGCCTGTGTTTCAAAATTTCTTTGAAAATGTTCAAGCTTAAAACTACCCATGCTAAAGTCCATCCATGAAATGCAGCCTTTATTAGTGGTGTATAATCAGAAAGCAGTAGGTTTCTAAGGTAAACTACAATTTAACATTGTTATTTATTCAGTATTTGTGTTTTCTCTTTATACACTGCAGAAAGAGGAAGAATGTGTCTGTGTGTCCCTGGCAAAAATTTACCTGTTGTGGTAATTTGATAAAATGCCATTTCATTCTGCCGTATATGACGTATCAGCAAATCACTCCCCTGAAAGAGAGCAAGAAAAAAAGCAATTACTGCAGGACCTTAGCTGATGTTGTAATTACGTGGTTGAGGTTCATGTCCAAGTACAAGAATAGTCCAATACTGCAAACCTCCATCAGTGCTTTAAACAGCATACATAAAACGAGTCCCTGGATCTAAAAGAAAATCTACATTGGGATTAGTTTGTAATATCTAATAGAGAACTTTAAAACAATGTCCACTTTTCTTATTTCAATTTGCCATGTATTTGTCAAGATATGATGCAGCATATCCCATACGCCATATTGACGGAGTTTTTGACCATTACAATCAATACAGAAAAAGAAGTAGTCATTTAATAAACTGTGGTAGCCTTGTTTTTGCTAAATCCACTGATTAAATATTTAATGAATAAAGTAATCTCAAAGAAAATCATCAGCTTTTTCCATAGGACATACAAAGTGGAAACTACCATTTAAAGTAGGGTACAAAAGCTAGAAAAAGAAAACAATACCGTCTAATTAATTGAATCCTAGGCGTGTCACATGGGTCTAGTGTGCGAGGACACCTAAATTGCATCAAGCAAATCTGGGGAATGGAACCCATATGGCTAATGGATATGGGTTATGATATTGTTTTGGAAAGCTCTGCAACACACCGTCCTTCAAATGCTACAGCAACACAGACCTCCACAAATCATTACAGCAGCATAATGGAACACAGTTGATCAGACCCAGGATGAAGGGATGCCAGGGAAAAGAAGAAGAAGACTGTTCTGTGAATAATGATTATGGTCACCTTAGTCATATATCACCATCCGTGAGAAGTTGTCTTGGATAATGGTGTCAGTGCAGAGGGCTGACAAATTCCTGCACCATCCTCAGGTTTCAATCCTATAGTTACCCTCCTCTTCTCTCTTTTTGTGTCTGCCACCATAATTGCTTAGTAAGCAAGAAATGAATCCATGTTGCAGTAACCCAAACATATTTTCTAAATTAGAAATAGGAGATTGACCATCATGAATGTGGAGTGATAGCACAGCAGGCCTCACTTTGACGCAAGTTGTTAGCAACTCTTAGCCAAGGTCAAGTTGGTATAGTATGTGGGTCCTTTCCTTAATATTGGATGAATTCAATTAGTGCTTCTACAAAGACAAACGTGAGCGAAATATAATGTGTGGTTGAGTAAGAGGTCAAACCAATGTAGTGTAGAAGGTTCTGTAAAATCAGGCCGATAGACTAATTCTCTCATGTTCGCTTTTCTTTTCACAGTTTTACTGCAGTTGGCAGCTCAACTGGATCGTCTGCCAGCCATGTGCTGCTCCATTTGTTTCTCTCAGAAGGTCACAGGAGAGAGTTTTCAGGCCCTTCCTCAACTTTCGCGGCCACCCTGCCCACAGGAGTTATTAAGATGAATAGAGCAATATGCTGTCCTGGCTGCTGCTAGCTTTGTGCCATCATGACCTCTGATAACTCAAATCAGACCTTCGGGAACACATCTACAGTTACCCACTGATGAGATCCATGCTCAAGAATATGATATATCGGTGTCATTTTAAGGTGAAACAGAAATTGTAGGTTGCAGTAAATACAGACTATGCAAGTCATTAAACCAATACAGTGTTTGACATTACCCAGTATGGACACTGAGATCAAATCCAGGAGGAAGTTTAGCATTTAGTATTTCACAGACTTTTTACTTTACAATTTTAAATCAAGTTAAAAGAACCAGTTACAGTATGAGAACCAGTTGTTCAATGCCATTCAATGTAACTGACAACATGTTTGAGGGATTTTAATGACAATCATTTTAAGTAATTAAATCAGAAATTGTTTAGTCAACTTTATGCCGTAGAGCCTTACACCTGTGCTTCTTTCATGGCCAGCAGGGGTACCTCCTGTGGTTACTCCTGGTTAAATAGATGTCTAAGAAAATAACCCCTCAGTTTTCTTGCTCTAAGACCTTGTTAAAATTCTTGAAATACATTTAGAAAGCCTTTTTCAATTCTCTATTTCTATTTGACAATATTTTACCTTGTTTGATTTCCTTTGCTTGTTAGGCTAATTGATGGTTCTAAAATGGCCATGTCTCTCACTGTGTTAGAGTTATAATGGACTGGTCTCTCCCTTTTACCCCATGAAAGCAGGAATATAATATGCCCCTTCATGAACCTGAAGTGGATAACCAGTTAAGAAAAAATATTAATTTACTGAATCTGAAAACAAGGATAAAACAACAATATACTATACTTGTTCTCCAATGAGCATGCAACATTGTTGGATGTCTCAGCCAGCTTCGCACTGCGCTCATAACACCTGGGATGAAAAAAGCCAAGATGGCTAGGACGAAAACACTCAGCTTGAGGCTTCACAAAATTACTTATATGTTCAGTGGATGACATCATGCTGCCTACATCCAAGTCTTATATAAAGGTGGAAATATTACTAACTTATCATTTAAAATGTACTTTCTATTTCAGCTGCATATGAGTGTACATTGAGATGTGGATCTATTGATATGTTATACTGTATAATGATGGAAGAAAAGAATAACATTCAAGAAAAAAAGTAATCTTTGTGCAGTCATAACAGCATTTGCTTCATGCAGCTTTTTTTTTTTTAGAATTTAGACAAAAGCTACAACAGTTAATTAATGCATTTCGTTAGCCTTTACTGAGTTAAAACTAGAAATATATGGTCTTGTTATTAGTGGTACTACTGCAATTTACAAGCAAACCCAGTTTTTAAGTCATAGAGAATGACAGATAACTTCTTTATTGGCTTGTTTTGTTTTTTGGGGGTTTTTTTGTTTTGTTTTTTTGGGTGGGATCCTGCATAGCCAGAATATTTTCACTTATAATCGGCAGATTAAAATTGGGGAGTGCAAAACAATATATTTGCACTGTGACTGCATAATTTGCTCTCTCTTCTTAATGGGCATAATGAAGAAAAAGTCCTCAGAGGAAACAAACACAACAGAGCACTTTTTACGTATTTCGACAGTTTGACGGATCAGACAAATTATTCCTGCACCCACATGCTACAGTACTGTGAAAACATTACCAATGATTTCTATAAACATTACTAATACACACTGATTATAAGATCGCTGTCTGAACAGTGGACCAACAGCAGGACTTCATAAATGGTAGCCATGTATCACAACAGACAGTGTCGATTCAGTTGTTCATCCTGAACTGAAACAGACCAAAATTCTTTGAAACTGAGTGGAACACATGACAAGAATTTCTCTACATTTCGCTTTCTACATACTCTGATAGTGTGGTTGGATCAATTTTGCTTAACTAATAGTGTTATTGCTTAAAGACTTTCCGTGTACCAGTCAGCAAGCACATAATAGTATTCACAATATCATAAAAAATATATTCCACTTAAAGGGTTAGAATCATATCCCTGTGAATGTTTCCCTTCACTTGTTACCTTGTCTTTTGTTAACTTTAGCAACTGATGCTAGTTTGAAGAATGGGACAATTAATCAAAACTGCATAAAAACTGACATTCAGAACCTTTTCAATTAAATTAATACTCCCCCCATTATTATACATACTACTGTGTGTGTTGTAACAGGACTGCCTTATCTAGTCTGTGACGTGGAAACACCAAGGAGGAAAAGTCAAACACCAAGCCGATTGCCCAACTTGCGTACTTTGTACCAAATAAAAAAACAATGTCCATTGTTTGACTTTAGTAAAGACAACATCAAACAAAGACAACCAACAACTGTAAAAAAAAAAAAATTGTTTTGTGATTATCACCAATATGTTAAATTTGGAGCTCAATCATATTACAGAAAAAAATATCTCAGCTTCAGTAAAAACCTAGTGAACTATGAGCGCAAGAACTCTGTATGTATATGTATTAATGGTGATTTGATCTGAGGTCATATTGCCCAGCCCTACTAATAAATATCAATTCAGTAAATTTATAATCTTGTTTCTTAAACAAAATGCAACAAACAAACACAAAGTTATGACAGTAATATGAAAGCATAGCCTAGAAAAATGATTTGTCTTCCTCTGCCGGAGGAATCAAGCTGATTCATTTAACCACGGCACTCAGATCTGCAAAGCTAACATATCGACTTGTACCGGTACAAGTTACAAAACAACTTAATTTGTGAGAAAATCCACAGCAACAACAGATATTGCTGGTACTTCCTAATTTCTTTTTTTTTTATTCAGAGCATTATGAATAAAAGACATGCATGTTAGGTAAACTGTCAGTGTGAGATGACATGCTTAAAATGCATAGAATTAAGTGCTTTATACAGGAGAATTGGACTTGTAGCGTAATTTTAGTGAAGTGCTATGTAAATGACTTTTTCCATTTCCAGTCTCAGAGCTGTTGAATGGTGTGAAGTCCAACACTGCAAGCAATGGATGTTCAAGCCTGAAATACAGTTGGCTGAGCCAAGACAAGCAAGGATACTGAAGAGCTTCCACGGGCAGCAGTATTTTCCTGTTGACGTTAAACCTAAGCCCTTAACCTAATGTCACTGACTGCTCCACACTCTACCTTTCATCTTCATTCTCACAGACTGCCACAGAGCTTTAAGCACTTAGCTACTAACAAAAGCGCTATAAGATGGTAAATGTAGAGTAATGATGACAAGCAGCAGCAATGAAAATAGCACCTGCCGCCTGAGACAATAATAAATCACCTGCGATGAGAGTGACTGTGCACAGATACAAGCAAACAAGTTCAGGAAGGTCGAGAGGCAGAAGAAGAGCTAATCTGGACTAACCCTCTCCACCTCCTACAGCTCCAGCAAGGCTGAGGATAAATAACGGGCAAAGTGTTAATATAAGAACGTTTTTTTTTTTCCTTAGCTTGTGTTTACCTGTTCAGCATCCTCCCCAGGACACGCCAGCTACCCTTCCAGCCCGGCGCTCAGCAGGAGCAGTAACGGAGATCAGAAACCCTCTCAGCATCCCCCGTAAGCTCGCAGGTTCGGCTCCTTATGGGACAACTACTGGCAAGTGCGGTAGTGCAAGTTGGCTCCGACTCGGGATGTTCCGCTCAGCGCGCGTGAGCAGGTGCGAGATTAAAAATAATAATCATAAAAACACGCAGAACGGAACGCTCAGCCTGCGCCCGCCGGTGAGCACAGCGTCAGCTCTCCTCTCGTTTTACGCGGATCCCTGTTAGTTGAAGCCTTTTCTGAAGTCCACGTTCATCGCGGTGCCCTTCAGTAGCAATTCCGCCGCGGAGACGCGTGGAGCTCACCCCGTACCGCTGCTGACTGGTGGAGGCGGCACGGACGGAGCCGGGGCGTATTTCTGAAGAAGGAGGAGGGCGAGGGAGGGCGGATGCGCAACGATGTTGGATGCAAGGACGTCACAAAAGTTTCTAAAAGCGCAGAAGTGATTCTGAGAGCACGTAGGGATTATTTTCCCTGCGTCCATCTGTTAGATAGAAAGATTACATATTCTAATTATATTCTATTTATTTTATGTGTTGTTTTAAAAATAATGATAATGGGGAAAAAAATCTTAGGGTAAAACCAAATTTGGAGCAACTTGAAGCAAATTTAAAGAGTATGGCGTTACGCGTTAGAGGTAAATAACTTTTTCCTGCCAATCTAATCACACAAGCAATAGCAAATACGTGTTAGATAACACGATAGGCTGTCTGTCTATCTCATGCTGACAAGACATTTAACTAAAGGGCATAAAGGAAGAGACTGTCTATTACACATATCCATTTTGTTGCTGTTAATCATTATTTTATTTTTTTTAAAAACCTTTTTCTTTTATAAATTTTTGTGACTCACATAGGCTTGTTTTATGTGACCCTAAATTACTTGTGAACTGTTGCTAAATGTAATACTACTTTAAATGTTGATAAACCGGTAAGAGAGTTGTAACTTAAATAACTGGCTGTGATCTTACAGCATGAATAGATAGTGAGTGCAAACAAAAAGCTCCTGCTTGAAAACTCATTGTTACTGTATAACCTTTAAGCTGGTGTTACGTTTAGGTTGGTAAACGGTATTATATGATGATTTTCTATTCTAACTGAGAATTCAAAGCCTAGAGGCCTCTTTCAACCATTCATAAACTCATTCATGCAGTGCTTTTACATTATGCATAAACAATTTATCTAACATTCATGCACATTCACACACACTGCCAGTTAGTGTACTGGGTGAAAATTGAAGTTCAGCATCTTACACAAGGATACTTACACATAAGGACTGAAGGGGCCAGGGATCAAGATCTAACCTTCCGATTAGTAGACCCCTCCCTATCCCATCTGAGCCACAGCCACTTCTAAGTTGCTATTTCTAAAATCTTAAAACTACATTAGCTATGCATGGTATTGGCTTGCAATTGACTGAAGTATATATATCCCTACCTTACTTCATAATAGGCTTCTTCAAGCAGCTTACAGGACAAAATTTTGGGTACCTTTTTTGTTGGAAGGTGCTCATTCCTACTACCCAGCACATGCAGGTGCTGCATTTTGTATGCACACATCTGTTGCGTAGATTTTTATGCAGCAGTGTAGTCCACACTGTGGGCTAGTGCAAATGTCTGTTGTTCAAAATGATATCTTTATTCCCGATATTCTGCAAACTCTGCAGGGTGTGAGAAATTGAGATATATTTGACATCTCAGCTGATGTACAGCCTGAGGGCAAAGTGAAAATGGGCTTTATGTCCTATCAACAATATTTGAGCTTAATTGCCTTGATTGCCTATATGCTCACAAATTTGCCATCAGTCTGACGCAGCATATTTCATTTTGCTGGTAAGCAACTCAGTCTGCTTGTGCAGCGGTCCTGCTGTTTCACCCAACACGAGCTTTACAAAAGCTATTTGAGGAAGGCTGGTGTCTTTGGCCTGCCAGATGGTCCTGTGTAAGAACTTTGAATTATTCAGCCATCCCAAAGCAGACTGAAGCTGTCATGTGTAAGATAACTTCGTTGGCTTCTGCCTGTGCTGGGGGAAACACTGGTGGATCAGTGCATAGAACTACTGCAGAGGCACCACCAGCTTATGCAGCTCCACATTCAAATTTCAGCAGTGCACAATTAAGGCCTGCCTTGTAGTTTACTGCAGCAATAGAACATATTTTTTCTTTCTTTTTTTTATATCAGACTCAGACTGTGTAATGCTCTCACAGAGAGGAACGAGAATCATAAATTATTCACCTGATCCAGCTTTCATGTGTGAATGCTGAGCTTACAGTGGCAGTAGCATATCTAGAAACAAGCAGTTAAGCGTTTTAATAGATACACAGAATCTGTTTGTGCCACTCTTTAATGCATCACATTAAGCCAAAGTGTGTCAAACACAATTATGGAAATTACTAAAGTTGGACAAGAATGTGTAAGAACTCATAAACCAAAACATTGTCATAAATTTTCCCAAAGACATCCTGTGAGTCCTTTAATGTGGTACAATTACCATATTGGCCATTAGTGATATTAGAGTGAAGCTTTACTGATGGCAGGGATTAGAGCTATAATTTAACAGGATAACTCCTGTCACTTTAACAGAGCCATTGACACTATGAATACATGCCATTACAAAATACTGCTGTATAACATATCACCATATTAGGGATGATATATGCCTCACATTTTATTTCCTCCTCACACCTCCCTCCTTTGCTTCTAACTAAAACCAGCCTCACTTTGTCAAGGTTGAGAAAATCTGAACCGCGGAGGTGGTCTCATCCCTATTTTTATTTGCCTTCAGTGTGTGAGGGCGCGTGCATGTGTGTGTTGGGGTAATCCTTTTTAAAAAAGAACAAGAAATCCACTTCACATCGAGGGTCGCTGTGCGTATACCTGAGTGTGTGAGGTGTGATCACACCGGGAGCAGCCGTTAATCCACTTGGGGGTTGGCACTTTGATCTCTGGCTGAGTAGCTCTACAGCGAAGCTCTCAACCTCACCTCCTCCACTAAGAATTATTCGAAATTAGAACGGAGACTTCTTAGTATGTCAAATTGGTTAATAGCACTTCTTCAGTCAAGAGGCCTGTCCCATCCATACACAGTACTTAGATGTGGGGCTCATTTTGGGTAAGTGTTCCCATTTCAGATGAAGGGCTCTCCACAAGAGGGAAATAGGGTAGTTATGTACTCTACAGAACAACCTGGGTGAAAAAAATTGAAGCCATCTGAGATCCTTATCTTCTGATTGCTCGCCATAAGGTCTCATAGGAAGTGTCTGCTAATTGCTTCTGACTAATATATGTATGGATACACCACAACTGTCTCCAAAACATGGGATGCCGTGAAATATGTAAATAAAAACAGAATGCAATGGTTTGCAAATAACTGTAATGTGTTTGTCCAACTCCTTGCTGTTTTCATTCCTGCTAGCCAGCACATGTAGGTGCTGCATTTTGCATGCCTTATCGGTTATGTAGATTTATACAATGAATGTTGTGTAACAGTAAGTAAAAACAAAGAAGTATCAAAAACATGAGGTAAATGAGTACTACAAATTCTAAAATAAGACAATATTGAATAAGTTCATAATCACAACTCATATTTGGTTAATGTGCACCTCTCTGTATTTTTAATTATTGGTTTCTTTCACAGCATGTCTTTTGTCCTTTCTTCCCCCCCTTACCCCAACCAGTTGCGGTCGCCCCTCCATGGACCTAGTTCTGCTGTTTCTTCCTGTCAAAAGGGAGTTTATCCTTCCCACTGTCACTAAAGTGCTTACTCATGATTGTTCGGGTTTTCTATGTTTTCTTTGTATAATGGTTGGGTCTTTACCTTACCAACATAAAACCCCTTGAAGGAACTGCTGTTGCCATTTGGTGCTATAGAAATAAAATTAAATTGAATTAATGTTAGGGCGTCTGTTCTGTCCAGACTTAACTTGGACTTAACTGGCATTGTCAGCGTATACAATTATCCATGTGAGCTTTGCTGTGAGCTTTGACTTCTTCTCGTTCTTCTTTTTTTAAAAATATTTGTGCAATGTCTTTGGAAACACATATCCCTAACCTGGTCATCACAGCAACACAGCCCTGGCTGTGAGGACACAAGCCACTGCATCTGCTATTGACAGCTGTATTTATGGAGGCAACCAATCAGAAAGAAAAAGAAGTCTAAAGCACCTGGTTTCACACAGTCAGTAAATTGCAGGGTTGTAATTATAACATAATTAAGAATTATTTTGAACTGAATCCTGCAACACTACTTTAGTAGAGCAGAGAGTAAAAAAAAAGACAACATATTAAATTATGACATTGAGAAATATGTGAAAAATTAAAACTGGCTTTGAATTTTATGCCAGCAAAATGTTTCAAAAAAATTAGGGAGAGGGCTAAAGGGAGTTTGTAATGCTTAAAAAACTTTTACTCTTACGATAACTGGCATCATGACCTGGCATCAGAGGAACATCCTAGAGAAATGTCATCATCTACAGTACCACATTCAGAGGCACTCCACTAAAAATAGTAAATTCTACAAATAATTTTACAAAGGAAATTAATATGTGTGCTCAGGAGAACATGTCATCACAGCATGCACAAATGCAAGTTAAAATAATAAGAAAAAAAAAACATAAAACACCAAACACAATCCAGAAAAACTGCTGCCTGTTTCTGTAATTATAATCCTTTGCTATTTAACTATATGCATCAATACTACAGGCAGTTTAAAATACCTCCAAAAGGAATTTGACCAAAGTTATGAATGGAATGGAAACTGTGTTTCTGCTCTGCATTTCCAATTAAGCCATGTGTAACTGTGAACTTTTTTAATTAGCTTCAGTTAGGTGTGTGACAATGACTATCAACTGAATATTACATGGTAAAATAACTAAAAACACTAAGAATTTTAAAGGAGGCAGAGGATCTGCTTTTACAACAGCTAAGGACAGCAGTGCAAAGAAAACCACAGTAACTGTAAATTTATGATCAAGGTTACTTTAAAATCAGAAACATACTTTTTATATGTTTTTATCCATTTATGGTCTCTATCATCACTTTGCAATTTTATTTTGATTTTAATTAATTAATCAAAAAATACCACAACAATGAAAATGCAGTTAACTGGTTGCATTTTTGCTTTTTTAGGTGTGTCATTGTATCTGCACAGTGATGCACTGGGTTACAGCATTATTGAAAATGATATGTCACCTCCAACTTGTCATCTGTCATCAAGCACAATTCCTGTTTTGAAAGGGGAAACTTTAATCACGGGGAGCCGTGATCTTTTTCCTAAATCTGTCTAAGTAATTTTTAAGTGCCTACATTTACTAAAAAGTTAAAGTGATAATAAAAGGTGAGTAAAAAAGGAAACAAATGAAAAAACACACACGTCAAAAAAACAAAACAAGACAAAACAGAAAAACTCAGAGTCCCTGCATGCACATTTGGTTACCCCTGCATGTGCATAGAGCCTTCTATAGTATTAGATTTCAAGCCTGTCTTTTATAATGCATTAATGTGCAGTTAACAAATCTGAAAAGCTGTTATTAAACATTTCTGTAAAATTGTCAGTAGCAATGTCTGCAGAGCCCTGCAACATACTGGATAGGCTCCAGCCTCCGTGTGACCCTGATGAAGATAAGTCAAAGACAATGGATGGATGGAACTTCTGAAGATATATGTATTAATTATGCAAAAAACAATACTATAAGGATATTAAGTTTTTAATGACCTCACAGTACTGTATTAGCCAACAGAGCACTTTGCTATCAGGATGCTGGCTTACTTGTGGCTCCCAGGTTATTTAAAAGTAAAATAGGAGGCAGAGCTTTCTTCTGCTTCTGTAGAACCAGCTTCCAGTTTGGATTGAGGAGACAGAGACCTTTTCTACTTTTTAAGGTTAGGCTTAAAAGTTTCCTTTTTGATAAAGAATATAGTTAGGGCTGGATTAGGTGACCCTGGATCCCCCCTTAGTTATGCTTTGTAAGGCATTAGCTGTTGGGGGATTCCTATGTTTCTTCTTTACGCACTTTTCAGTCTCTGTGCCACTTTGCGTTTATTCCTTAGTTATTATTAATCTCTGGCTCTCCTCCAAAGGCTGTTGTGAGGTGAAGTCATGATGCTTTGCGGTTTCTCATATATCATAAATTATCTTGAGGCAACTGTTTGTTTGAATTGGCCTCTATAAAAATAAAACTGAATTGAATATATTGAACAGCTAATATTAGCAATAGTACTACTGACTGACTGATATAATCACTTGTTCCTTCTCCTGCTTGTAACATTCAATTGTTGCATGAATAGACCACCTCGTCTGGTTAAATCACATCAAAACTAAAAATCCACAAATTGCACTGCATTCCGTAAGTAACACAGGTTAGAGGAAGCTAGACACATTTCAAAAAAGGAAACAGCAACTGTTAAACCAACAAAGTAAAAAAAAAAAAGGTTTACACTTTAAATACACCAAAAATCTTTTGTTACTTCATGACTTATAAACAACATGCACCTCACTAGAACACATATATTGACATTTGCATACATAACATGCTGCATCTGTCAAATTCAAAGAGGGGAGGGTGAACTGTGCTCCCACAGACACAGACACAGGCTGTAAATTTCCATGGCAGAGCTGTCAGCCCTCCATGCCTCTCTGCTGGCTTCTGCCACTCCATTGATCTCTCATACATGACATTCATGTCCAATGACTGCCCCACCTCACCTCAATCATGTGGGAAGAAGTGCCCTTTCGTCCACCTGTTTGATGTCAGCTCCTGTAGGAGGCAGGAGCATGCTGATCACTCATACATTTCAGACTCTCACGTCTGCTTTGTCATTACTGTATACATGTTGGAAGCTATATCTCTGTAATGTCATATATAATCGGCTTAACATATGTGTATTCTTTTCTGCTTAAGTTTCCTTAAGAAGACAATGTTGCACATTTAAGCCAAATGAATACAGTCTACTCACACAATCTATTAGTCTCATTTATTTCCCCCAATTAAATTTAATAAATTACCCAATTTAATCTAATAAATTAAATTAAATTAATTTAATTTCTGTCCTGTCTGGCAGCTTTTGCAATCAGAAATGATGTGAATACACTGATGTGCCAAACACGTTTTTGGTTTTCCAAGATGAGTTCTATACATTCTCTATAGGCTCCTCTTATTGAATTTTTTCTTCTACATGTTTTTCTTTATTAATTTCTATTAGTTTTATTTCAGTTATTACATCATATATGTAGTGTGACGATGTTTGAGCTGACAGGCAGGAGGGAACAAAAGGGAAGAGGAGAGAAAATCTAAGAAAATCTAATAAAAGGATAGAGCACAAATGGAAAAGTGTGATGTAGAACTCCCCCAGGAGCCAGAGGCAGACAAAGGTAGATCCAGGAGATCCGGGTCATCTGCAGCCCCTGTGAGTACCAAAGACCTGAGGCTGTAAAAAGCCTTATCACGGAAACAAGACGCCATATATGAATACAGTCCAGAAAGCCGCCGTCTTCTCAAAGCTCTTTTAAGATGGACTTTGGCAAGGAAGGAAATTTTTCTGTGGTCAGAAAAAAAATCACATTTAAAATCCTTTTCTGAAAAATAGGGACTATTCATAAAAATTGCTGCATTTTCTAAAATGTTAATGCAATTATTGAGTTAAACTGAAGACTGAACTTCTTGTTTGGTTGTTTGATTAACTTTAATTGTTTGGTTTAAAATCCACTTTGGTGGTTTACAAAGGCAAAAATACAACAATTGTGTGATTTACTAAAGGGTTATGATCCTAACTGTAACCAGTAGGAGCAAAATATAAACCCTGAGCGGGACAGAATGAGATTCACAATTCCTACATCATTGACAGTCTTCTCTGAGGTGAAAGCATTGTTTCATGCAATTAATTTATTTCTTTATTGGCAGCAAAAATATTACATGAAAAAAATGAACTGAACTGAAAAAAATTTGTGTGTGTGACCAAAGATGAACATAATTGTTTGCCACTCAACAATTCTTTTCACTTGCATTTTTCAATGTCACAAAGTTGAAAAAAAAAACAACCTATCAGATGCAAACTATGCATTTCTGACTACTTCTTCAGTGCCCATTGTTTCAAACTGACTGCAAGAGAACTGACCAACTCAAAGACAGAGCACCCACCCCCATCTCACGATTTGGCAGCAAACCAAGCAAAACAACACACACGTGCCACACGCAAATATAAATGCTAGCAACGGCGTTGGCCACTTAAATATCCTATACTGTAGGCACTACATAGATTCATAGAAGTATAAATCAAGCTTGACACTATTTCAGCACAACACAACTGATGCTCTTCACAGAATTAGGAAGATGGAAAATCCAACAGTTAAATCTTTAAAAAGGTTCACCTGTAAGCTCTGTCAGGTTTAACAGGGATAGGATTAGATCTAGCTCTCTAGGATGCCATTATGAGAAACAACAGCTACTAGTCAAGAATATAAAAAGAAAACACTTTGGGATTTGTGTAAGGCTTTTTCATATTAGATAATTGAGTGTTGGTGTTTTCTGTCTTACTCTTGGACCAACAACTACAAAATCACTTTCAGTGATGTGGAATTTCAATTTTCCACCCTCATTATAGCTATCAGCTCAATCTTGTACTAAAACAGACAAAAACATCCGTTCCATTTGATTTATATAGCACCAGTTCACAACAACAGCCACACCAAGGTGCCTTATATTGTAATGTAAAATGGTGACAGTAGGAAGAAACCTGTGGTAAAACCAGGCTCAGGATGGGGCAACCACCTATTTGCTCCACCTGGTTGGGGGTGAAGAAACAGAGAAGACAGTACAGAGAGATAGGACAACAGACAAAGTATAGGAGAGAGAGACACAGAGCTTTATCATTGGTAATGATTAAATAGTGCTAGTGGTGTATAAACCCACAGAATCTGAAGAAATATCTATGAAGACGAAACACTCAGTGCATCATGGGAAGTCCAGCAGCCTAAGCCTACTACAGCATACTAACTAAGGGCTGGTTCAGGGGCATCTGATCCAGCTCTAACTAACCTTTATAGGAAAAAATAAAACGAACTAACATAAAATAAAATCTTTTAAGCCTAGTCACAAAAGTATAAAAAGTGGAGATAGAGAACCAGAATATGATTAAGATATAGTTTGGAACATCAATATGTCAGTGTTGTATATGCCCTTGAGGTACTTTTCAAAATGTCCACTCTGTAGCTACAGTAGAGGAGATGCTGCTGATTTATACTTTAATAAGACTTAGATTACATTATATATACAGTATGCAACTACATTTCAGTTAGCTTAGGATCTTATTGACATTGATTTCTAGTGCACCATGCTGCTTTTCAGGCAATAATCCACCATCCATACTGGAAGGTACCAGGCCCACATAATTGCTTTCATAAGACGTTTATGCAGTCTCTTTCAATTTGCCTTCACACTTACAATCAATACATTGATAGAGAAGAAACTGTACTTACTGCTACTTGGCAAAGATTTTAAAGAAACTTGCTCACAGAGCTGGACTTTGTTTGCATTCAGCATGCAGAAGTAGAGTTTGTTCATCCTGATGTTCCTCCTCTATCCCCTCTGGCTCCTGTTCTGGTCATGCTTCATGAACCCTGGCTGATGTACAGGTGGATGTCAGAGATGGTGGCGTGGTGGGGAGGGCTGAGCAGACATGGGCCATGGCCTGTTTGCTGATAGGATGAAGAAATCCATCATTATCCTCTGCTAGTCATTCCTCTCACGCTACCCAGGACCTGGCTGTTAATTGCCCCAAGAATTTGTCCAAACAGAGATGCTGAGAGGAAATACCGGTGACAGGGACTGTGAATCAATCTGTTTTCAAAGAGGATCTTCTTTTCTTTATGAAACTAATTTTTAGGTGTGATTTACCACTAGGTGTTTTGGTATTAGGAAAGCTAGTAACCTATCTGTGCAAAAAATTCCATTATCCATACACTTTGCAACTGGAGTCTTGGGTTTAAAATAGGCTTCACTGGTTGTTAAAACGATTTCATATTGAACAGACTTATTTAGCCAGAAGATGAAAGTTGGTTTCCAGTTCTATCTTATTTATACTCTTTAAGGTAAACTATCCACCAAGTAATTTTCTGTTGATTTACTGTCTAAAAGACATCTAAATCAACTTTTGCTTATTACCGGAAGTCGAGAGTGATGTCACGAGAGGGGGCGTGGCCAGGATTTTTGGTTGAGGCGCCATGTTTCTGGGCCGAACAAAGCGCTAGCGAAAGAGGAGCGAAAGTACACGGATAACACCAGCTATGGTTCGTACTTGCTGTGCGGTCGGTTGTAAAGTTAGATCGCACGACCGGCAAGGGAATAAGGTTGAAAATGGTTTATCTTTTCATTCTTTCCCCACCTGGAAGCAACATGAGGCAGCTCATGTATCGGATGTTACCAAAAGAAGGGTCTAGTCTGGATAGCAGCTGTGAGACCAGCTGATATCCAGTTCTCTTCCATCTCCAAATATCTGTTGGTGTGCTCCAGACATTTTCATTCCGGTAAGTTATAGATCTGTTCATATCACTCTTTATCGGTCTTTTAAGTCTGACATCACTAGCCGTGTCTTGGCTCAAACTCCCAAGAGCACCTGCAGGTCCATAAATCACACGATCACTGTGGCATCACTGAGTGTTGAAAAACTATCTAAAGTCTTTCATCTGTAATAAAATGATCAGCGTTCTGCTCTACCATGTGTAACAATTGAGTTTATCATCCAGGCATCCATGAAAACGAAATTAGCAGGAAGTTAGCTCGCTAGATTCCATCTAAATACAATATAGCATGTCCTAACTGAGGGATTTTGGAAACAAAGTCAAACGTACAGCTCTGCTATCACTTCCAACATAAATGAAGACAGAAAACTAAACAGCAGTGACGTTTGTAGGGTACTGAAGTTTGGCTAGCTGGTGTAAAACGATGTGCTACGTGACCGTTAGCGACACAGCTATGTTAGCATAATATAAACACTAACTTTTTCCACTTGATAAAAGTTATCGTGAGGATTCTCGGTGGTCAGGAACAAATGTAATCGCATGGCAGGATGCTGTAAACGGACCAAACTTCAGCCAGGAGAACAACTGAGATAATCCATCCACAAGGATGAATAGGATTAGTCATTCATATACTGCTGCATGGGCTGGGCTGTAGCTACATCGTAAGGTTTTAAAAACTGAGCTTTCAAATGATTAGTGGTGATAGAAGCAGTGGGAGGCCAACAGTGGTCACTTACTGTTTTTAGCAGTTTTTTGAGATTAAATAGAAGACAATACAAAACATTAAACATGTTAACAACACAAAACCCATATTAAACGCAGACTACTTCAGGCCTGGAAGCAGGATTTGTCACGCCATCACTTAAAGACCAGATAGCCTATTAGTTTTCTTTTCAATGCACTCTGAGGTCATAGCAAATTAGAAAAAAAAAAACATCCTAATGAGTGATTTTGCAGAACTACGTGCTATTTATAGACTTGCTAATTATTTGGCATTATTGCAGCAGACCAGCCAATGAAATGGATGAAACATCGTGACTGGGTTCCAGCGCTACACAAGGGACCTGCTTCAAACATACCACCATGCCAATCAGATTACTTCTTCCATGTGAGGGTGAAGAGGTGACCCTTCTGGATAAGATGGTGAAGGTTTGCTGCCGTTTTGATGAACAGTGTGGTAGTAAAACCAGGGGAAAATGAAACTTGCTCCTGTTAAATATTCTTAAGTCTTGTGCTGTATAAATAGCGGTAATTTTTCAGAAGATAAGTTGAAGTAATTGATAGTAAATTAAGTAGTGTTAGTAGTGGGTGATATCGTGTAAATGCTGTCATGATTTTGTGTAAACATTTTGTCTTTTATAAACTATAAATGACATGGATTCTACATTGTAACTGATGTGATGTTCTATAATAAAAAAGAGGCAAAAATTAGTTTGTTTCTTTATTGAACTTTTGAACAGTGGTACTCAGTCAGTACATATTCAGTAAATGCAAATTATTTACATGGCAGTGCACTTCAGGCATAAATCTAGACCCTTATATAAAACATTATGGGTCATTCCCACAACCCACAGCTTTACTGTGCTCCAGCAAAGTATCCAATAGCAGTGACAACTCCTCCACAGTAGCAGGTGGGATTTTTCTTTTTTGAGGACGACTCCTTTTACCTGTCAATACGGATGGTCTGTTTATGTTTTGATCCAGAGCCGTTTTTGGGCAGCTGAAGAGGAGAAGTCTATCTTATGGCCAACCTCTGGCTGTATCTTGGTCATATTACCCAGCAAAACCCAGTATGCAGGTTCATCTGTAACAGCCCTTGTGCCACAGATCCGCATTGTTGCTTCTACTTTAAAAAGAAGAACAGCGACATGGCTGCAGGTCTCCACGACTCCGGCCATACAGGTGCAGTGGGCGGCTTCAACCTTCCCTGTGATGCTCACAATGACCCATGGCTGCAATGCTGGTTCATTCAGTCTTTGAGAGTGCAGTACCTGAAACATACAAGTTACTAGTTAATTTAAAGACAAAGACTCTAATGAGCTAAGGCCAACATAAATGTGTTTTATCTACTTTCAAATCCATTTATCATAAATGTAACAAAGTGTTTAGAAAGTTAGCACATACATGTAATTTTCCATTTTTTTATGTATCCATCTATAGAACGCTGCATGTTATATTCCAAATCTGCCTGTTCTCTTTCAGAAACCTGACTTCAGAAAATGAAACTAAAGTATGTAATCACTTTATGGAGAAAGCATAAAGTTTGACTTTAGGTGACAATTATGGACACGTAATATGATAAGGAGATTCTGCAGGTCATTAATCAATGTATTATAGTAAAAAATGTATTTTTGTGACAAAGGACACAAACACGGAAGCAAGATATGTAATTAGGATTATTTCTAATAAATATGAATAAATAATTGCAATTTCTTTAACCACTGAGAATAACTAAATCCTTCAGGACAATGTCACATCAATGCACTGAACTCACTATGGCTACGTTCACACTGCAAATCTTAATGCTCAATTCCGATTTTTTTGTCTGCTTGTTCACACTACAAATAAAATGTGACAGCAAACGCGCTCCTTTGTGAACCCTCAAAGTGGCCCACATATGCAAAAGCAGATGTCACACACAACACGCTCTGTTTAGACCCAGACCAAACAGTATTGTTTGACTGATGGCCCTTAAATATAAAGACTTGTTTCAGACTTTGCTTTAAGTTATTTTGTTATTTACATATGGCCTAATAATTATCCTTATTGCCATTTTAGAGAGGAGCGGTGCTTCAAGGGATATGCAGATTTCTGTCAGAATCTGCAGATTATACAGTATAAATAAAATGTTCATGTTGTCTTCCCAACAGTTTCACTAACATCTACACGGGATGGACACGAAGCGCCGTTGTTCCTGACCACCGAGAATCCTCACGATAACTTTTATCAAGTGGAAAAAGTTAGTGTTTATATTATGCTAACATAGCTGTGTCGCTAACGGTCACGTAGCACATCGTTTTACACCAGCTAGCCAAACTTCAGTACCCTACAAACGTCACTGCTGTTTAGTTTTCTGTCTTCATTTATGTTGGAAGTGATAGCAGAGCTGTACGTTTGACTTTGTTTCCAAAATCCCTCAGTTAGGACATGCTATATTGTATTTAGATGGAATCTAGCGAGCTAACTTCCTGCTAATTTCGTTTTCATGGATGCCTGGATGATAAACTCAATTGTTACACATGGTAGAGCAGAACGCTGATCATTTTATTACAGATGAAAGACTTTAGATAGTTTTTCAACACTCAGTGATGCCACAGTGATCGTGTGATTTATGGACCTGCAGGTGCTCTTGGGAGTTTGAGCCAAGACATGGCTAGTGATGTCAGACTTAAAAGACCGATAAAGAGTGATATGAACAGATCTATAACTTACCGGAATGAAAATGTCTGGAGCACACCAACAGATATTTGGAGATGGAAGAGAACTGGATATCAGCTGGTCTCACAGCTGCTATCCAGACTAGACCCTTCTTTTGGTAACATCCGATACATGAGCTGCCTCATGTTGCTTCCAGGTGGGGAAAGAATGAAAAGATAAACCATTTTCAACCTTATTCCCTTGCCGGTCGTGCGATCTAACTTTACAACCGACCGCACAGCAAGTACGAACCATAGCTGGTGTTATCCGTGTACTTTCGCTCCTCTTTCGCTAGCGCTTTGTTCGGCCCAGAAACATGGCGCCTCAACCAAAAATCCTGGCCACGCCCCCTCTCGTGACATCACTCTCGACTTCCGGTATTTCAGACAATCCCTTTCCGTCAAGGATTTTTAATTTGTTGCAGTTTTTTAATTTGTTGTGGATTTTTAATTTGTTGCGGTTTTTTAATTTGTTGCGGTTTTTTAATTTGTTGTGGTTTTTCAATTTGTTGTGGTTTTTTAATTTGTTGTGGATTTTTAATTTGTTGTGGATTTTTAATTTGTTGCGGTTTTTTAATTTGTTGCGGTTTTTTAATTTGTTGTGGATTTTTAATTTGTTGCGTTTTTTTAATTTGTTGTGGATTTTTAATTTGTTGCGGTTTTTTAATTTGTTGCGGTTTTTTAATTTGTTGCGGATTTTTAATTTGTTGCGGTTTTTTAATTTGTTGTAGATTTTTAATTTGTTGCGGTTTTTTAATTTGTTGCGGTTTTTTAATTTGTTGCGGATTTTTAATTTGTTGCCGTTTTTTAATTTGTTGCGCTTTGCACTTCCCAGCCACCGTAGGTTGTGGGAGCAGCAGCCTACACAAGGACACCTAAACCTTCCACAGCCACCTCTTCAAGCTTATCCAGGGGAACACTGAGGTATTCCCGGGCCAGCTGTGAGATGCAATCTCTCCAGCATGTCCTGAGTCTCCCCCTGGTGGGACATGCCAAAAACACCTTACCCAGGAGGCATCGTTGTTCGGTGTCTGAACTACCTCAATTGGCTTCTATCAGTGTGGAGGACTAACAGCTCTACTCTTAGCGCCTCTCAGATGACTGAATTCCTCAGTCTAGGGGAGAGGTCAGCCACCTTTTCGGGGAAAGCTCATTTCTGTTGCTTATATCCGCAATCTCATTCTTATGGACACTACTCAGAGCCTATGACTATAGGAGAGGGTATGAACATAGATGGACCGGTAAATCATGCTCAGCTCTCTCTTAGCCACAATTGTCAAATGCAGAAATGTTGTATTTTCACTGTCTTTACAGTTAGTTTTTATTGGATTTGTAAAGAATAGTTAGATTTTCTTTAGTTGTTCTAAAAATACTTAACAGCCCAACGACTTTCCATAACAACACACAAATAGTTAGGTTGTTACAGCTGGTGAATCTTAATTGTTTACAAAGAAAAAATAAGGGACTTGAGCTTAAATTGCTTGGGCCCCACTTTTTATGGCATTTACACTCCAAATTGTAATTGTATCTTGCAGGTGGTTGTGCCAGTATTACCATGTCACCTAGATTTACAGTGATTTACAGTAGGCATACAGATTTACCAGTACAATCTACACAGGTAACTAACCATTTCTTTTATTCCAGTGGTCTTATTCCATTTTGAATTGATGGTGTATAAGGGCACCAGGCATCAGGCCTGCTTGGTAGGCTACACAATAGTGACCTAAATGATATAAATGAATGATAAAATGAATTACTGAGTCATTCAGTAACGATGTGCTGAACCACCAGCAAATTACACGTTTGCTGCTGAATGGAAAAAACGGAATAACATAGCTGGGAGACAGGAATGTTTTGTGTACAAAGGCGAGGACCAGGAGCAGTATATCCAGCTGATCAGGGTAGTTAGTTCTTTTTTTTTTTTTTTTTTTTTTTTTTTTTTAAATGACATCAGAAACAGCAGTATGCGACATTACGTGATGGCAGAGCTTCAGTTCATCCTTTGTCATTTTTTTTTTTTTTTTTTTTTTTTTTTTTATAAATAGGACAGGGGGAATGAATGAGAGAAAGAGGGGGAGAGGAAGAAAGAAAACCAAAGGGGAGAAGAGACGGTGAGAGGGGGGGGGGAAGAGAGAGAGAGAAAAAAAAAAAAAGAACTCCTGGGTCACCTGTATGGAGAAAAAAAAACAAACAAAAAAAACAAACAGAGGAGACAGCAAACAACAAAGAGCAACATAATAATAGAGAAAACAAAGCACCATCACAATAAACTAGCTAGTCATAGATATCAATATTTACTAAATAATAAACGATATTGTGCAGCACGCAAGATAGACAGCGCACAGTGTGCTTTGAGGCAGCAGCCAAGAAAGCTTTAGTCCGCGTCTGTGAATACCCATGTGTGCATACCTGTGTGGATCAGCAAGCTTGCATTCCAAAGGTTTCTCCATGTAATGATCTGCTAGGGAGTGTGGGGGGGCCACAGCCCCGTCCTCCAGGGTGTGAAGCGGGTATGGAGGAGATCAAAACTCCAGACATCCAGAGGCCCCCAGAACACAAGAGACCATGGAAGACCAACAGAGGGGCAGCCGCGCCACTGTTCCAGTAAGAGCTGAGGAGAGTCCCAGATGAGGGCTCGCCCAGCAGCCGCGGAGCAGAAGTCAGGGGGAGTTGCAGTGACGCGCCCGTGAGCTCCGCCGGCCCCCAGCTGTGCCTGAGTGACCGAGCCCCAGGCCGAGAGGCCGGGGGCACCCCACCTCCAAAGGGGCCCGAGCGAGCCCCAGGCCCCAGGCCCCGACAAGCGGCCGCCAAGGAGTGAGCCGGTGTGTACCCGGACGCCCACCCCCAGACACAAAGAACCACCAACACACCGACACCTGAGGGAGTCCGCCACCGGCAGGGGAAGTGGTGGTGGGTGGAGATAGGCCTCCAAACCAGGGTAGTTAGTTCTAAACAGAAGTGGAAGTACTTGTGGTAGAGATGGACCGATCCGATATTACGTATCGGTATCGGTCCGATACTGACCTAAATTACTGGATCGGATATCGGAGAAAAATAAAAAATGTAATCCGATCCATTAAATATCACGAAAGCACCTCACAAAACTTGCAACACGCCGTAACTCACCTCAGAACGTTAGCACGTCGGAGCAGTAGGCATCACGTGATAGAGCGGCTGTGGCATGCAGGACCTGTGGTGGTCTGGATAGCATTTGGAGCTTCGCTAGCAACCCGGCATTTCATCTCCGACAAAGTTATCCCCGAGAGAAGTAAAGCAAGTGTGTAAGTCCATCTCTGAATGTTTGTAAAACATTCCTGCGTTAAGCTTAACAACTAATATATGGAGCGACTGCCTCTCTCTCTCTCTTGCTGCTACTTCAATCATGAAACTGCTTAACGATCAGCTGATCGGCTTTTCTGTCGCGAGTCCGTGTCTCTAGTTTGCTTTTGGCCCACTTTGCACCAGAAAGAGGAAACCAGCGGCTGAACAACAGCAGCACGTTTAAGCTTGATAAGCTGTTGTTAGAATGTATTTAATATTACTTTCTACTCGAGGATCTTTTTCTACGTAGCTGACGCTGGTAACTGTGCAGGGGCGGATCTAGCAAAGTTTAGCCAGGGGGGCCGATAGGGCATTAACAGAGAAAAGGGGGCACAAAGACATACTTTTCTTTCTTATTCTCTAGCTTTTAATAAATAATTATCTGACACCCAAAGTTTTAATTTGATGTAAAATGAATAGAAGTCAATTACTGTATATAGTGACTATTAAGTCTAATATATATACCCTAGTAAGCTATAGTACTTTTTCCTTTGGGAAGGTACCATCTGTGCAGTCTGCAATTTTGTTGAAGAAAGATGTTGAATCTATTTAATATTTCTTGAAAAATAATTGATTTCTGTGCATTTTTTTTTCCACACTGCATCAAATTAAGGTTGATTACGTCGATTAAGCATCATGAGGTGGAGCGTGAGGGGTGGTTCCCTATTTTTTATTTATTTATTTTTGTTGTTGCTGGGAGTTGGAACCCTATTAGTTAGGTTGCTTAATATTTACGCTAAGTACTCTTTAAAATACCAGAATAGGGAGGATGGTGTAGGTTTAAGTTTATTAGATTGATCAGTATTGCTGAACTATGAAATATTTTTTTTTGCATACAGGTATAACAGAATAGCTTTAGTGTAGTTGTTGTTTTAAACTTGAGTATGAACTTATACAAAATGCAGCAAGATATTTAAAAAACAGTTTTGTTGATTAAAAAACACTATATCGGATTCATATCGGTATCGGCAGATATCCAAATTTATGATATCGGTATCGGTATCGGACATAAAAAAGTGGTATCGTGCCATCTCTAACTTGTGGTAAAAAAATCAGTGCTCTACTTAAGGCTAAACTTTGTCAACGGTTCTCAAGTGAATTTGTATATCTCTTAATTTTTATAACTGGCAGTTACTTTGGTACTGGCTCTTTGTTCTAAGTAAAGCTTTGGCTTTAGCTATGATAACTCAGCCGTAATTAGCTCCTGCCATATTCATTGTAAGTTTAAATCTGTTTAATTATCAGTTATATGGTTTAAAATATTTTAAGGTGTTCTTGGATGCTTTGAAATACATAAATACAATAAATAAATGATTATAATGCATATGAGAAGGTATTTATTTGTTGCATCCATCAGATACTGATGATTTTGAAAGGCCTATCAATCCAGCTGGGGTCCAGAACGTCCTCTTTAACTGTCACAAATGACTTCCTGAGCAGTAGGGGATTCCTATGAGATTCCTAATCTAAATTTCCTGGCTTGGCTCTTGACTTCTTTATTAAGATGCTGTGAAGTAGCCTTTTCCCAGTCTAATATGTTCAAATATGTATGAACATTTTGTTGATTACTCCATGCAATCCAAGAATTCACTTAAAAAAACACTAATGCTAATCAAAAAGAACATTAAGTCTCATGTTTACCAAAAAACATCTTGTCAATCCCCCAGACTTTTGGAAAATATTCTCTGACAAAAGTGGAAAGACTGCATTTCATTACATCTGGCAATGCTCTCCATCAGAAAAGCCCGAAGCAGCAGGACAATGATCCAAGACACACCAGCAGGTCACCTCTGAATGGCTCAGAAAACAAAATGAAGGTTTTAGCCTTCTTGTGAAATTCCAGATTGAGATTTTGATGACCTTAAAGAGACCATTCAAAAATGCTCCACTGTGTTGATTAAAACAGTTCTGAAAAACCAGAGTTGTCCAAAATTCCTCCACCACGATTCACTGCCAGTTATTGCAAACGCTTGATTGCAGTTCTTGCTGCCAAGTGGGGCTCAACAATTATGAAGTGTATGGAGGCATCTACTTTTTCCCTTTATAAATAAAACCATAATTTAAAAACTATATTTTACTTGGGTTATTGTATTAAAATTAGTCTGATGATCTGAAACATTTAAGTGTGATAAATATGTAAAAAGCCAAGAAATCAGGAAGGAGCAAAATACTTTGTGTCTTTTTAAAATGAAGCTACTTAATAGTCTGAATTACTACACGAAAAATTAATTTTATTGCGAGTGCAACAAAACCAGCAGAGCTCTGAGATGAGCAGAAAGAAACTTAATGGAGTCGAGCAGCTCTATCGGGGAGGGAAAGATGGCTGTGCAGCAAATCCATCAGCATCAGGAGAAAACAGTAAGGAAATCCAAGAGCACAGTTTTTGAATCAAATCAGGTCACAGGATGAAGAAGGAAAGTGTGGTGAGGAAAAATCTTGCATGGCTGCAGGGAACTTTTAGTCAGTCTGTGGGTTCAAAGCTTTATATTGAACTAGAGGAAAACTGAATTTGATTGTTGCTATCTAATTACTATACATGATGCCTTTAACCTAACCTAACATCCACTAAGTCACTTGTAACCAGTTAAGGGGTAGGGTAAGTGCTAGCTTAGCATCTCACCTAAATAGAATAGAATAGAATCTCTGGCATGCGCAAATCAAAATCTTATAATAGAAGAATTCTATGGTCAAACTGCTGTAAGAGACATGATTTGGAAGGAAACATCTTTCTGAAACTATGCTTGTTAAACATGTGGCTATAATCTAACTTAATTCTAACCCTACTGTTAAGTGGTTTTGGTTGAGTTTATGGATAAAATATGAAAAAAATTCTATTAAGTAAAGTCCCTCAGAAGGTTTGCTCCTGAAAAAAGGAGATTTAAGATCATCTGATTAGCTGCACTGAATAGCTATGCAGATTGTTTAGTCACTTTGATGGACTTATAGGCATTCAGCCTAAAAGCTAAGACAGCAGGAAGAAAATCAGAAGTTAATGATAAGAACAAACGAAACAAAACACAAACAAAACACAAACATGTAGGGTTGGCTTATGTACGTATGTGAGTGTGTGTCTGTGTGTGTTTGTGTGTTTTCTTACTTACTTGGAGGGTGTCGTTCTTACTCAAAAACGACACCCTCCAACCTTTGAATACAAACTTAACCTAAAAGAGCACAGATTTCAGAATTTACTGTGACCAGTGCAACAGTGGCAAAGGACACCTTGTGGGACTCACTCCTTATGGCCGTTGTGACAAAATGACAGCTGGCTACTTGATACCTTGGCATGAGAACGTGTTTGAAAATCTAAACACATTGTCCAAGTCCACAGACGATCTGCACTGGAAGAAATACATATCTGCATCTTTGATGAGGAATTTCCTTCACATAACCTTTATATATTTGGTAATTTAATGTGGTTATAGTCTTAAAACATATCGGAACTTTGAAAAATACAATACACTGTCCACTATTGCATTTCTGACTGTGACTGAATAATTAGTAGGTTCTACTGTACTTGCTATACCATGAACATAAAATAAGAAGCTAAGTGTACGTCTGAACAGACTGTGGTGGGCTTTTGATCTCTGCCTGACTCTTTTTCCTTTATCTCTGTTAGATCAAAATGTCTTTGATCCACGCTCTTCCATTCTGCATCTGCAAGTTCTGTTGGGCAGGATACTGACCCCCAAATTACCCCTGATGAATCCTCATGTGTGGGCACGATGGCATGTGAGTGTGTGCTTGATGGGTAAAACACATTCAAAGGTGCTGAATTAATATATGTGTGAATGGCTGAATCTAGTAAATTGTGTAAAAGTTGTTTGACTGTAAGAGTAGAAAAAAATTATATAAGTAAAAATCCATTTAATACCTTCATTCTTCAGTAGCCGTGCATTTTTTTTACGTTGTGTTTAGATAATAGTGATCATAACCACTACAAATGTAGACGCCTCATGGAAAGTATTATCATTTTGAAATATTTAGAAAAGCAAACATTTGATTCTCTTTAAACTAGTGCCTCTTATAGTGATATACTCAGATAAATTGCATATAAATTACAATTGTGTAATACATACATCAGAATACAACAGCTGCCTTTTTTACGACCTATGTATCTACACTAAACTATCTAAACTACATTTTATTTATTATTGCACACCCATGCAAATAGTATTCTGCAAAAAGAACCCCAAACTTTTATGTTCATCGCATATCAGTGCTAAGTTACAGACTAAAATTAGTTGAGAATTTTACTCAGCAAAACTGAGGCTCAAATTTCTTGTATGTTACGTACCACACACAGATAATCCCATCCAGAGAAGCTTATTTGAGTAAATTGACTTGGGAGGTGGGACATATTAGAACTATGATCCACAGCACTAAGCTATAGGGAGAATTTAACTATTGAGATCATATTTTATCAATGAAATTGAACTTTTCAAATATGGAATTCAAGGAAACTGACTGAAGTTTATGTTTGGGGTTATATAATGGCTGAGTCAAAGCTTAGTCTATATAATATACAGAGTAATTCTTCTAAGTGTGTTTCAAGCTCGGGTCCTCTACCAGAGGCCTTGGACCTTGAGGGTTCTTAGCTGTTCCCAGGACTGCACTCTTCTGGACAGAGATCTCCAATGTTCTTCCTGGGATCTGCTGAATCAATGTCTCATTCACTCTTGGCATACAGCTTGATGTCGTCCATGTACAAGAGGTGGCTGACAGCTGCTCCATTCTATAGTCATTACCCCGTCTTGTTAATGAACTCACTGAGGGCGTTCAGGCCTATGCAGAACAGCAGTGGGGACAGAACATCTCCTTGGTAGATCACCCTCTCAATGGTGACTTGGGTTAATGGCTTGAATTTGGCCTCTAGTGTTGTCGGCCACATCCCCATTGAATTCCTGATGAAGGCTCTTAGTCTCCTGTTGCTCTTGTATAGTTCTAGGCATTCCAGGATCCAGGTGTGGGGCACTGAGTCATAAGCCTTCTCGTAGTCCAGGCAGTGGACAAGCTGATCAGCCTAGTCTTGCAGTCTCGGCTAATTGCTCGGTCTACCAGCAGCTGGTGTTTTGCGCCTCTGGTATTCTTGCAAATTCCTTTCTGTGCCCCACTCATGTATTAAGCCATATGCCTGTTCACCTTAGCCGCTATGATGCCTGACAGGAATGTAGTACTGAGGCAGGTTATTGTGCGGTAGTTGGATGAGACCAGTCCCTTCTGGGGGATCTCTGGGATCCGTCCGGCCTTTGGTTAGCCATTCCGGGTGTCTCTTGTCAACTAGCAGTTGGTTCATTTGTGCTGCCAGATGTGGACTAAATGGAAGCAAGAGAAACTCTGTAGCACTTAAATGACAGAAATGATAATGAAGCAATCACCTACAGGGGAAAAATGGACTTTGGGCTCATTATGAGTTCACAGTGAAAGGAAGAAGCTCAGCATGTGAAGGGATATTTGCTTGAGATCACATATGAGGAGATCATGAAAGTGTCATTATGATTTATGGATGTCAAATGCACATTAGTAACATATAGCTTTGGTGAATTTAGGTTGTCAAGATCTCATTTTCCATGTGCCGTATCTTTGAAAAGAGATTTTAGCTCAGTGATATTAATAACATTCGTGAATGGATGGTTAGGTTTTTTGTTTTTTTTTTAGAAAGAAATTTGTTGCAGTGATTTCTTCCTTCCCCTCCTCTTTCTGCTATTAGCAAGCAATCAATGTTCAATTGCCTTTTTAATGCCTTCTTCAGGATCTTGTTGAAAGTTAGACACACTTCAAGGTATCCGCCTCAACTTCTTCCACTACTGCCCCTTCATTTCTGCTCATAAGTGGGCACAAATAATAAAGATAATGTTCCCTGAGTAATGATTTCACATTTTCGCCTTACTTGTACCTCGTTATTAGTTAGAGCAGTACAGCAGTGAAAATTAATTTTCTTTTCATTTAGAGTGGACATTAACATGATTAATTTCAGCATGAAGTGGAGGAAACTGGAGGATTGCTGCAATATGAGAAGTGAAATCAATTTGCTGTGATGTGAGAAGAGCTGGGAAATGTGGGGTACAAACAAGTATGAAATTACCTCTCTGTCTTTTCCTCTAATAGGAATAGAGTATCATTTGGCACAGCCCCTTTGTGCCAGAAATGTGACCCTCTCTGTGGGATGAAAAGAACTTGAAAATGAAATCCTCTCTATCTATCAGCCATTATTTCAATATTGCACACATCACTTGTGCAGTTAGCAAGTAGAAAAATCAATTTAAAAGTAAAGATAAGAGCAAACCATTTAATTCAGTATTGCATCTTTTATTTTGCACCACTGAGTCTGTGCATTCACTGCAAACAGAGAATCTTCATTTTCTGAATCACAACCACCTGATTTTAGTAATGGCCAAACAATACCATGACATCACAACTATGTGAGGAAACCAATAATATACAACTCTTCAGCACAACAGAAGAATAAGGGAGGTCCAAAACTGATTTGGACCTTTCAGTACTTTACCAAAGGATGGATGACCAGGGTTATCAGAAAACAATTTCTTTACATTAGTACAAATGGCCAAGGCAAACCAGGAAAACCAGCCCCAGACCAAAACCGTGCAAAACTATGCTTTTAGCAATCTTTTGTCAAATAGAGCTGATGTTGGTGCAATCTATCTCTACTGGTTGAAGAAAAAAAGTTTGGAGATGCCAATCAGAGATGTAGCTGGTTCCAACCAGTCTATGTAGAAAGTTTGGCTCTTGAGTTAGTAACAGAAAAAGCATATGGTAATAGATCCTTCAATTGGTAGTGACTTTTGACAAATTCAATTTTTGCTGTAAAGGCTGGATTCGTTAAAAGTCCACAGAGGATTCAGAGCCAGAAGGTCCCAAAAGCTACAGGTTCATCTATTCCACTGCATTCTGAATAGGTCACAAATGTTTTTTGGCAGTAACATAAGGTGAATCCTACCCCATACTGTATTATCATTACCTTATGCTGTATATTGTCCTTAAAATGGGCATATTAAAAATTGGTCTAGAACAGCAGGAATTGTAATTTTTGTTAACTGGCTGGTACTTATAGTAGTTTTCTACTCTGAGCACTCAAAACATTTTACCACAAGCCTTACTTTTCTACCCACACACACATTCCTATACCTAAATGGTAAATGGTAAATGGCCTGTATTTATATAGCGCTTTTACTAGTCCCTAAGGACCCCAAAGCGCTTTACATATCCAGTCATCCACCCATTCACACACACATTCACACACTGGTGATGGCAAGCTACATTGTAGCCACAGCCACCCTGGGGCGCACTAAGTATGTTGCCTCAAATTTATCCACACATTTGCCAACTGATGCACTGGGAGAAACCCAGGGTTTGGTATCTTACCCAAGGACACGTGCAGACCTGAACACCCAGTAAGCAAATCACCAACCTTCTGATTAATAGATGGCTCTCTCTACCAACCAAGCCACAGCTACAAGAACAACTTTGATGGACACCTTGAGGTCAGAGGTCAAATGTGACATTATATTTTAAAACTTTCTGCAGTACTTTTAATATGTTAGCAATACACACCACAACTATAAGAATCATAGTCTGTTGTAAGGCCTTCTTAAACACACTACACTCACTCCTATATGCCCCTTGTTTAAATTACTGCTTTCCTGTCTGTGTTTATAAGTCATGCCCTTGTCCTGAATATGTCTTTTTTTAAGTCGCTATCCTGTTTTGATCATAAATAAAGTTGAAAAAAAGAAAAAAAAAATCACATTGTTGTGTTTATAGACAGAAAGAATGACACACACGCACACACAGACACAAATGGTAAAAACCGTAACCTCCTTGGCTAAGGAATTATTTCTAACCAGACTATGCACAATAATAATGAAACTTCTAGCTCCCAAGTTATCCAGTCATTTTTAAACGTTGTATTATTTTTTATTAAAATATGATTTCTTTAATAGTAGGTACCCACTGAGTGAAATTTTGTATCTTTGCATTAATTGACCTCTGCTATTATTTTGTCTCTTCTCTGAGGTTTAACAGATGTTAAACTTATATTAATAAATGCTTGTTTATTTATTTGTTTGTCTTGCCTCTCCTTTACTTCTGAGTTGTTTTATATTTACAGGTGTATGAGACCATGATAAAAAAAAGTATATCAAACCACAAACTCAGATCTATCAGACATTCATTCTATCCTAAAAATGAATGTCTAGCCTAGGAATGCTAGGGACTAGCAAAGTTAGCTGAAGACAGAGTGTGAGGCATGTGAATTATTTGGCCTGCTGAATGTGTAACACGCCTGGCAGAGTGATAAGGGAGAGATGCTGGAGGCCTCTTACCCCTGATGGTCTCCCATTAGTCACTGACTTTGACATTGACATATGCTTCTTCAGCCTTTTAGTACTTTTTCCCCTTTCGAATACTAGCCTGTACCTCATTGTTTGCTGAGTTTTCATGCTTTGTTCATGTTTAACTAAAATTTGGAAGCATCAGCGTTTCTCTCATTCGTACAAGGAATAATGCAAAAACATAGTTTCGTCTTAAATGGAGCCACAAGGGTGTAATTTTTTGTTCTGTTGTTCTCCATTCAGCTGAAATTTAATGATAATGCAACTGATATTTAAGGGCAATGATTACAAAAACATTTAAACCATGCTAAAGCAAGCTTGTCACAAGTCACTGAGACAAAATGAAGGGCTGTAAATTCTCAAGGGCAAGTTGGAGTCCAGAGACTGGACATCAAGGTTGATCAGAATGAAGCAATTGTCATGCGTCACACTGCCGCTATGAGGCGTGAAGGCCAGAGAGGAGGCTCTGTCCTTGGTACCATCTGGATGCTGAAAGTCATCACACTCAACAGATCAAGATGGATTGCTAAAATCTTCGTCTTATCTCTGCATGCTGAGGATCTCTGCTGGGAGCCCAATGAAGACAGATGGGCACTAATGTGGGTTGATTTTGTGGGCACTCTGTGCCATTCCTCTGGCTGCAGCGACAGGATGGATAAGTTGATGTCCTTGACTGCTGGGATGACTCAAATTCTGAGGTAGCACTGGGAAAGAACCTCTGAATGATTAGAGGGGTAAAGGTGAGATGGGCTGCCAATGTTTTTCATCAGCTGGTCTGAGGCAGAGCATTGATATATGATGGTAGTTTGCCTCTAGCTCTCAGTCTGGTGGATCAATAGGGTGAGAGGGAAGGGAGAGATCTCATGAAGCTGCTTTGGACTGAAAATGATGGCAGGTCTTTCTTCCAAACCCTCAGACACCAGTGAGTGACTGAGACTGTGATTATATGCGGAACACTACACAGCAACCACAGAAAATCATCACTCCTCAGTGGGCTGAGCTACTTTCTGCAAGTATATCAAAATACTTCTGAAGTTGCCCTTGCTGGCTGTCAGGTCATTTAGTCTGTTCTTCTTTTCTTCTAGTTTTCAGTTTTGATTATGTTTTGTAACCTCAGAGGCATTAAAAACAGGGGTGTAACCTGAAGTAGTAAAGAGATCAGTGAAAGGCCTTACCACTGCTTCTGCTTTTCAGGGTCACAGGGGGTGCTGGAGCCTGTCCCAACTGTCTTAGGGTACACACTGGACAGGTCACCAGTCTGCCACAGACAGACTACACAGAGAAATGGTGGAATTGAACTCAGGACCTTCTTGTTGTGAGGCAGCAGTACTAGCCACCATGCCACCGCGCTGCCCTTCAATGCAACATTATACAACTATTTTGAATTAAAACTGCTACTAACTCTAGATCTAGGTATAAGAAGAATGTAGTTTGGCATTCAAAAGTAAAGCGAAGAGAAACATGTCAGATTAGCTTTTAGTTGTTGGCAAAAGCTTTGTGGAATAAAGGAAAGAGACCAATGCTGAGCTGACCCTGCTGTTGCTGGACTAACAATATAGTCCAAGGAGCTTGGAAAGGAAAGCATCTAAACTTCTGAAGACATTTCACCTCTCATCCAAGAAGCTTCTTCAGTTCTAAGGTCAAATGATGGACATTTCATGCCTCCCAACTCAAGCCAGTGTTTTTCTCGCCTGTCTCCCTTACTCCAGCCTGCCTCATTTCCTCTACCACCAGATAGTTCCTCTTAGTTTGTTTCTTTCTGGATATTGGTCACCATTATCTGCCTGCACTGTCACCAGCCCACACTCTACTCGCCTCAGCCACCATCTCCTCACACCCCCTGCCCAAGCCTATAACCAAACTTGTGACAACTAAGTTTTCCAAGTCTCTCACCACACGTAATCCTCGTCTTCCTCTCAGAGTGTGCATTCACTAATCTCTGCTCTCTTTCCTTCCCTGTAGACACCAGTTATCCCCACGATAGCAGAACTGTGTTGTTGTTACTCTGTCACTGTAAATAAATCATCTACACTGTAGCTAAACGTGTCTGTGTGGTCTGCTACCGGGGTCCACACAAGTTGTTCCACACAAGGTGTTCCATGACTGGGATGGAAACCACATTGCTCCTACCAAATCTGAGGAGGAAAGAAAGTTTCATAGTCAAAGTTTTACTTATAAGCAGTGTTGGTACAGTTACTTGAAAAAAGTAATCAGTAACTAATTACTGATTACTTCCCCAGAAAAGTAATCCCGTTACTTTACTGATTACTTATTTTCAAAAGTAATTAATTACTTAGTTACTTAGTTACTTTTTAAAAACACGATTTACAACCTGAATAGGTGATAAAGCGATAGATCTCTCAGCCCAATTCTACTTTTTCTACATAATCCATCATACAAAATGTAATCAAATGGAAAAGTCCCTTTTTAAAACTTGTTTTATTAGTTTTAATCTTTTAACTTTATGCATCACGCAAAAATGTAATTATATGCAACCTTCTCTGACTGGAAGAAATTTGTTTAATATTTAAACCTATTTTCTGCACATTCCAGCACATAAATTTTTTTTTTGTGTGTTTACACTTACTTACTTAGAACTTAGTTCCTCCTACGCCGAGCGGCGCATCGGGAAGCTAGTGATCTCCATCGATGTCGGTCAGCAGCGACTGCTTCAGCTTCGTCCCAGGCAATGTCGACAGTTCTCAGATCGTCCATAAATGTTCGACGCCATGTGGTCTTTGGTCGGCCTTGCTTTCGCTTGCCAGTGCGTGGACGCCATGTCATGGCAATCTTAGCTGGGCGATGAGGGGGTAGGCGTAAAATATGTAAGCGAAAGCGCCTTTCTGCAACAACATCGGCTAATGGGCTGGTGCCTGCTCTTCGTAGGACCTCCTCATTTGTTATTCGGTCCCGGTAGGAAATTCTCAGGATTCGCCGCAAGCCACGTTGTTGAAGCACGTTCAGGTGTTGAATAATTGCACTTGTTGAGCGCCAGGTTTCACTAGCGTAAAGTGCAGTAGGGAAGACTATAGAGTTCAGTAGTCTGATCTTGACCCTTACATTCAGGGAGGTCGAGTTCCAAATAGGTTGGAGACGTCGCAGGACACCAACTGCCTTCCCTACTCTGGCGTCGACATCCCGATCAGAGACCCCGTCATTCGAGATGATGCTGCCAAGATATGTAAAATTCTCCACCTCTTCAGTCTTTCAAATAGATGCAAGTAAAACACAGCAGAAAATAAATAAAATCAAAGACTAGCGGTCCTTTTGCTCTATTTTCACCTGTAAAGCAGGCGGAGGTTTACCCTGGTGCAGGTGTGCCGCAGCGGTCAGTGGAAGGATACGGCAGTTTCTCTGTGAATTTCCCATTACGTCATAGCGCACTCGGAGCTTGCTTGGAAGTTTAGGGGTTTTTTTTCCGCTGTAAAAAGAAGTTTTCTTCCCACGCACAATGCTAATGGACGCTAATGTTTTTGTCACTTTTTATGGAATCAAACTCAAAGTAAGGTCAGTACTTCCACGCTTTAAACGCTGCACGCCCATACTCTCTCCCGTACTAGATATATGATCCACTGTTGATCTGCACACAGCTGTTGTCAAGAACGTCGCACTTGCTTATGTCACTGTCATGAGACATTCTCGCAAATAAATCACGGTTTTAGTAACACAGTAACGCAGCGTTCCTACGGGAAAGTAACGGTAATCTAATTACTGTTTTTGCAATAATAATCCCTTACTTTACTCGTAACTCGAAAAAGGTAATCGGATTACTGCCCATCTCTGCTTATAAGTATTCAATTCCTTTCTATTGAATATTCTGCATGTATGAAAAAAATACTTACATTTTGTTCTTTACACTATCAAGTTTTTGTAAAAAGGTCTGCTGAAAATACAATTTCTGTCTAAAATCATCTAGATAATTCTATAAAAATGACAGATATTTATAGCACACTATTGCATTCTGTAAGTATCTATTGCTAAGTTTACTTTCTTTTGCGTGCCAGTTGTAATTAAACACTATTCTCTAATATTGCGCCATGAACTTAAAATGAACTGAATATGACTGCAATCATACAATAACTCCACCAATAGCAAGAGATACACTGTATTCTCTTGGTCATGGTTTTAGCCAGACAGAGTCTGCTCACTAACTGCTTCTTCACTGCTCAATAGTGAGCTGCTAACCTGGCAGAGCTCACTTGAACCCTGACACAGAAAGGGCGGAAACAGCAAGGCACCGAGGACCAGTGAGCCATTTAAACTTGCTGACTTGTATCATTTTTAGTGGAATGTTATGAAAGGCTTTAATAAATCAATTTGATTAAAAGAAACATATCTGTCATGTTAATTTAATAGCATATTGGACACTGTTAGTGTTCGGCGTGGGTGGCATAACAAAGATTGATAGAGATGAAACACATTCAGGTGGATTGATGGGGTTCCATTTGATTTCATTACTATGGTTCAGTGTTCAAACAGTCAAATGATATGGAAGTGCCAGAGAGTGAGATTATGTGCTTTTAGTCATTTTTCAAGTAGGCTGACTTAATGACAGCTAGAGCTGTATTTTGTTCTTGTAAGGTATAAAAGAGGGAAAATAAGTAATGGAAGATTTTCTGATGGACTGCAACATGAAGCTAAAGTGTGTTAAAAACATTAGCATGCAAGTTTAAACTTTCGTTTTCACTTTGCTGCTTTACATGTCCCGAGAAGACAAACAGTATTCTTTAAACATATGATTTTTTTCTTGTGCCACAGCAACTTGAATGATATTTTTAGATTAAATGCCAAAAACACTATAGAGGAACTATATTACAAAGTAAATTCTGGGATATAACAGAACACAATTTAGCTTCGGATAACAAATGAAGGACAAAACATGACTCTGCTTGTTACACATGATGATCTTCATTTTGCCTTGAGAAATAGTTTCCTGCTTTGTAAGAAAGCCCTCCGTAAAGTTAGAACATCTTACTCTTCATCATTGATTGAATAAAATAAAAACAACCCTAGGTTTCTCTTCCGCACTGTAGCCAAGCTGACAAAAAGTCAGAGCACTGTTGAACCAACTATTCCTTTAACATTAACAATTAATGACTTTATTATTGTAGGGTCTACCTTACAATATAAAGTGTCTTGAGGCAAGTGTTGCTGTAATTTGGCGCTGGTTATTTTGAAGCCAATTGTTGATAGGATAATATAAATATAGAGAATGACTATTCAAATATGATTTAGAAAGTTTTAACTTTGCTCAATAATGAACTTTAAAAAGTTTTTCTCACTAGAATGAAAATCCTACTCAATGACATGAAAGCTTCAAAACTAGCTACGTTGATGAAACTGAACAGATCATGATTGGCTGAAATGTCACTGCTTTCACATGGTGATTTGCTCTCTGGGACAGGGGTGGGACTAACTTCATCTTTTAATGTGCATAATGTCTCCCCTTCATAATATCTCTGGTATGTATATATTAAAGTCAAGCAAGCAGCTATAATTGCTCAAAATGAAGCTAGTGCTACCAGTGTCTGCTGAATACTAATTTCCCTTCATGGCTCTCAAATTGAATTCCATTCAAAAACGTATTTAGTCATTGTTTTTTCAATGGCTCATTATGGCCTAAATTGCCTCAATGTGTGCTGCAGGTCATTTGGGAAAGTACTGCACCGCTAATATGGTCTGAAGTCTCACAAAAGGCTTTCACGTCTGATGCTGCGACAGCTTCCTTTGACTCACTGTCACACTGTTAAAATGCAAGCTTACACTATGCTGATTATTAGTTAACCCAGTACATTTAGTCAGCAGCAGCTGGCTGCTACTTACATATCTTAATTTCCATGGACGAGGAAATGATGTACTTACACCGTAAAAAAAAAAAAAATCCTAAAAATCCAGTAATATTCCGGCAGCTGGGGCGCCAAAATAATACCATAAAATAACAGAAAATAACTTTCTCATGAAAATACAGTTATTTTCAGTATTGACAATACAGTTTGTTGCCCTAATTTTACATAGGATTTTGCCTTTTTCAAGTGCTTTTAAACATTATTGGAACATTTAATGTGATTAAACAATTAAATTAACTATAAACAAGGTCAATGAATGTGGCAATATGAATAATACTTAAATGTACAGAAATATACGATTGACTTAAATAATAATGGATTGCATTCATATAGCGCTTTTTGAGACCCTCAAAGCGCTTTACAATTCCACTTTATAATTCCCCTCTGGCCATCACTAGTAGGTGGTAGGTGAAGTGTCTTGCCCAAGGACACAATGACCAAGAGTGTCCGAGCCGGGGCTCGAACCGGCAACCTTCTGATTACAAGGCGAACTCCCAACTCTTGAACCACGATTGCCCAAAATAACAATAATAATAATTATTATTATTTGATGTAAAAAAAAGTTTATAAGAATTTAACAGTTCAATCTTTCAAATAACGGACAGTGAAATTATGATACATTTGTGAATGTATTTTAACAATCTAAATATGCATATGTACAGACAAATACATTTAAAAAACAAGAAAACTATGTTTTATTACATTTACAGTGATTTTACGTTAATTTACATTTGAAATGTAAAATCACAGTCTATTTATGTAAATTTTCTAGAAGAACAGTACAAAACTGGTGAATACACAGTAAAATACTTTTATATTAAAATCTTTTTACAGTGTAGCTTTTCACACAGTGCTTCTGTAGTTTGGCTTAATTTTTGTCAAATAAATCATAAAAAGTGCAATATGTCATGCTTTGTAGTTTGGTTGAGGTTGTATTTACCTGCTAAAGATCATGTTATTTACATGCTTGGCCGAACCCATCAGGTTTTCAAAACACGTCATATATCATTGAATCTCAGGCGTATTACAGTGTCTCAGTTTATTGGACAGCATTCACTGTAATAATAAAAATGCAGTTCATCTGATAATTGTCTACAGGTGAATTAAGGATAGACATTAATTACAAGCATGAGTGATTTCAATAATTCTCTGGTATCCTTTTTGATATATCATGTTCCACACCAGCAGACCCTGTCACTCTCGAGAGTTACTGGTGTCCAACAATGTTAGAGAGAAATACGACTCAGGGAAGTTGGCAGTAGAGCAACAGAGCATAACAATCAAGATCCATTTATCTTTACTGTGGCCCTGTATACCAAGTAGCCACACCACCACCAGGCAAGCCCAGCTTTGACCTCATTAAAAATGACAACATGAGCCTTGTGTGGTCCATTTCTCCATTCCCTTGTCAGTGAACACTGCCTGATATTTACATTTTAATTCTAAGCACAAGAGATGAAAGGTAAACTGATTTAAAATTGATGATGTTTGGAGCAAAGCTTAAAGTTACAGGTAAATCTGACCTTTATTTTTGTCTTTAAAAAACAACTCTTTAAGACGTGAACCCACCATTTTTGACAGATGATGACAAATGATCTGGTCTCTTATACTGAACAATATTTGAGAGAGCAATAGGATGCAAGGAGAGAGGTGAGTAACGGAAGTGATGGAAATGTAAGTGACAGAACGGAAATGCTGTAGGTAGGTGACGTCAGATGCTGGAGACTTGGTGAAGAATTATTTTTGAATCTTCAGTTACAACAAAGTATATAACAAAATAACAATTGTTGTATACTTTACTTTATACAATTGTATACCAAACAATTGAACAACACATTGGAGGACAGATCGACCGGTGCTTCAACGTGATTGTCATGAAGAAGGCCCAGAGCACATCTCCCCCGGCCAAAAATGAGACGCTGTCCTCCAAAAGAAGTTCCCTGGGAGACTCCCCTGGTACAACATCGCTGACCAGCAAAGACTTTGCCGACATCCCAGATTGTCCAGCTTGGACAGGAGGTCGTCCTTGGTGGAGATTTTACACCCGGAATTTATATCCCTGAGGGGAACCTCTGAAAAAGCAGCAGGTGAAAACACTCGCTGCTGAAAACACACTGTGGGACTCAGTCAAGTCTGTAATTAAGAAGGTCACCTATCACATCTCGTAATTCAACATTAATGTCATAATAGATAAAGCTTAAAGATATTTAACCACCTTAAAAAAACTACAGGCAGACATTTTTTTTTATTACCAGAGACTCAAACTCACAGCTACAGATAAACTTAAAACACCTGAGTTTCCTAATATGTTCTCTGCCTGCTATAACTCCAGGCAAAGGGGAGTAGCAATTTTAATACATAAAAATTTTAATTTCACAGTACTCAACACAGTTATAGATCCAGAGGGTAGATTTCTAATCATTAAATTATCTAGGCTTAACAAAAAGCTATCTATTATATATGGCCCAAATGTTGATGACCCCCTCATTCTTCCACGTTTTTTTTCTGCACTTTGCTCACTTGTTCTTAAGCAATTTCTTGGCGATCTAAACTTTTGGACTAAATGAAGAAATGGACAGGCTAAATAAAGGAGGAATTCAGCGCAACTGGCAGTCCACAAATATAGTTAAACAGTAATGAGCGATTTCAGACTTTGCAACGCATTGCACTCCCTTCACCCTAACCATAGGGAATATACTTTCTTCCTACATGCCAACCATTATTTCTGAGTCAGCAGCTCACTGTTGAGCAGTGTTGGGTAAGTTACAGTGGGGCAAAAAAGTATTTAGTCAGCCACCGATTGTGCAAGTTCCCCCACCTAAAATGATGACAGAGGTCAGTAATTTGCACCAGAGGTACACTTCAACTGTGAGAGACAGAATGTGAAAAAAAAATCCATGAATCCACATGGTAGGATTTGTAAAGAATTTATTCATAAATTAGGGTGGAAAATAAGTATTTGGTCAATAACAAAAATACAACTCAATACTTTGTAACTTAACCTTTGTTGGCAATAACAGAGGTCAAACGTTTACTATAGGTCTTTACCAGGTTTGCACACACAGTAGCTGGTATTTTGGCCCATTCCTCCATGCAGATCTTCTCGAGAGCAGTGATGTTTTGGGGCTGTCGCCGAGCAACACGGACTTTCAACTCCCGCCACAGATTTTCTATGGGGTTGAGGTCTGGAGACTGGCTAGGCCACTCCAGGACTTTCAAATGCTTCTTACGGAGCCACTCCTTTGTTGCCCGGGCGGTGTGTTTTGGATCATTGTCATGTTGGAAGACCCAGCCTCGTTTCATCTTCAAAGTTCTCACTGATGGAAGAAGGTTTTGGATCAAAATCTCACGATACATGGCCCCATTCATTCTGTCCTTAACACGGATCAGTCGTCCTGTCCCCTTTGCAGAAAAACAGCCCCATAGCATGATGTTTCCACCCCCATGCTTCACAGTAGGTATGGTGTTCTTGGGATGCAACTCAGTATTCTTCTTCCTCCAAACACGACGAGTTGAGTTTATACCAAAAAGTTCTACTTTGGTTTCATCTGACCACATGACATTCTCCCAATCCTCTGCTGGATCATCCATGTGCTCTCTGGCAAACTTCAGACAGGCCTGGACATGCACTGGCTTCAGCAGCGGAACACGTCTGGCACTGCGGGATTTGATTCCCTGCCGTTGTAGTGTGTTACTGATTGTGACCTTTGTTACTTTGGTCCCAGCTCTCTGCAGGTCATTCACCAGGTCCCCCCGTGGGGTTCTGGGATCTTTGCTCACCGTTCTCATGATCATTTTGACCCCACGGGATGAGATCTTGCGTGGAGCCCCAGATCGAGGGAGATTATCAGTGGTCTTGTATGTCTTCCATTTTCTGATGATTGCTCCCACAGTTGATTTTTTCACACCAAGCTGCTTGCCTATTGTAGATTCACTCTTCCCAGTCTGGTGCAGGTCTACAATACTTTTCCTGGTGTCCTTCGAAAGCTCTTTGGTCTTGGCCATGGCGGAGTTTGGAGTCTGACTGTTTGAGGCTGTGGACAGGTGTCTTTTATACAGATGATGGGTTCAAACAGGTGCCATTCATACGGGTAACGAGTGGGGGACAGAAAAGCTTCTTACAGAAGACGTTACAGGTCTGTGAGAGCCAGAGATTTTCCTTGTTTGAGGTGACCAAATACTTATTTTCCACCCTAATTTACGAATAAATTCTTTACAAATCCTACCATGTGAATTCATGGATTTTTTTTCACATTCTGTCTCTCACAGTTGAAGTGTACCTCTGGTGCAAATTACTGACCTCTGTCATCATTTTAAGTGGGGGAACTTGCACAATCGGTGGCTGACTAAATACTTTTTTGCCCCACTGTACTTTAAATTAGTAACTTAGTTACATTACTAGTTACTTCTATCAAAAGTAACTCGGTTACTTCAAATTACTCGTTACTTTCAAAGTAACTAGTTAAGGGAAAGTAACTTTGGTTTTACTCAGAATTCTCTTGTTAATGTGTTGCTTCCGTAACTGGATACCCAGCAAGATTGCCAGTCTTCTAGCTTGCTTACTTGCCACAAGTGCACTGTGCCACCTACCAATAGAAAGAAAAAGATAATGTGCATATTTCCATGAGAGAAATCCCACACCAGAATAACTCCAGCGTTGTGTCTTTTTCATTGTAGCTGAAGTACGGGACAAACTGTTTCTTTTCACCTCAATACGAAACGCGAAATATTTTCTCTGAATACGAGACGATTCCGTTTTTTAGGGGATGGTTGGCAACTCTAATAATTAACCTTATGAACAAAATAAAGTTCAACCTCAGTAACATCATAGCACCCACATAGCTGTATAGAAACTCTGTCATGCTAGCTAGTACACAGTACGGAAAAAGTCAGCATAACAAAAATAAACTCCACCTAAACTTGGTTTATATCTGGCCCAGATAGACTGCAGGTCATAACTTCTTACCTGAAGTTCAGTTCACCTGACACTCAGACCCTTTTGCCTCCCCTGTGGAAGCTCCGCGATAGCCACCACACGAAGTAGCGAATAACGAGCCTATCTAAATCCCAGTAACGAGTAACGCGTTCCTGGTTTGGCATAAAAACTAGTTACCGTGCTCGTTACCACAATAATAACGTAGTTACTGTAACGCGTTACTTAATAACGCGTTAGTCCCAACACTGCTGTTGAGTGGCATTTCAGATTCTGAGAATACACCCTATAGTTGTTAGTGATCATTCTCCTGTAGCTTTAAGGTCACTCCACCAAGTAAAAACTGGAGATTCAATACATCATTGCTTAAAGATGAAGATTTCATTAAATATGTGAAAAAAGAGTGGGCTTTATATTTAGGCTATAATGACCTGCCTGGAACATCAGCATCTGTTTTCTAGGAAGCAGGGAAAGCTGTGTTGAGGTGTAAAGTAGTTTCATTCTCATCACATAAAAAGAAAAGAGTAAACAAACATATTCAGGAATTATGGGAAATGATCAAATCCTTAGAAGAAGCCTATGTGTCCTCCCAGTAACAGCAAATACTGAACAAAGTATGTAAAACAAAAGTAGAATTAAATGGAATTATTAATAAAAAAAAAACCCCATCAATTCTTAGTACAAAGATTCCACTTGCAAAATTTTGAACATGGTAACAAATCAGTTCGATTTATAGCTAACCAGTTAAAAATAAAGAAAGAAAAAAATGACAATATGCGCCGTTAAAGATTTAAAGAATAAGCAACACTTTCAGCAACTTTAGTCTTAACAACATAACCCTTCTGAAACTGTCATGAGGCCCTGATAAGTATGCCCAACAAGGAAGAAAAAGAAGAATTCAATGAATTCACTGAATTCACTGCTTTTTGTACAAAAAACCCCCCACGAGAAACACTATTTCTCCTTCATCTCTATCAGAATCAGAATCAGAATCAGAATACTTTATTCATCCCGAGGGAAATTAGGGGTTACAGCAGGCAGCACGCTAATGGCGCATGCGCACTCACAAAGGAACCTTCTGACCAACTTTACACAAACATCACATTGGGCAGACATGTCAGAAGGTAGGCTGATAGGAAAAAAACAACGAAAATACACTACATGAGGTAAGAGGAGGAGAAAAAAAACTCCACTCAGACTGAGCTCCTAGTGGGAGAACAGTTTGATAAAAGAAAAAACACCTCAGCACAAAAGCACATGACTATCAATACACCATAGAAACACGAGACAAGCAACAGGGCGGGTAAAGGGTAAGAGAGAGCCGGCGTAGACAGCACATCCGGTCCTGCAGCATCTGTGCTGGTCCAGTTGACTGCTATCATCCCCGGTAGGGCACAAGCATCGAAGGCGTTGGAAAGGGAGGGGGATGAGTGAGTGCTTATCAGTGTAAGTGTGTGTGTGTGTGTGTGCGTGTCCATAGTTTAGCTGAGACAGTGTCCTTCGGCCTATCAGGCTAAGTAAACAGTCCTCCAGCCAATCATCCACATTTTCATCAGAGAATAACTCACCAATCATAAGATTCACCCACAAGAAACCACTGGGGTGAGGGGAGGAAGACAGAACAAAAGACATGGACTCAAACTCACCATGTTATTTATTCATTTATTTATTTTTTTTACCTTTGTTCTCTGTTTTAATTTCAGCTGTTTAAAAGATGTGATTCAATAAAGGAATTTTCCTGATGCATCAGTGATTTTATGATTTGGTGATGTTGGATCTGACCTCTTTTTTGATACTGTTGGCCATCACATCATGCTGAGCAGTGTTGCCAACTTAGCGAGTTTTCACACCCCCTTAGCGACTTTTTTTCTAAAAAGCGACTAGCGAAAAATCTGGTGACTTTTTCTGGTGTTATTGGAGACTTATTTATGACGTCTTTTTGACGTGAAAGCGGGTATTGCTTTTACTCTCAACAAGCAGCGGGTCCTGCCGTGGGCACCTCACCAGTTCCAAAGCGCTCATGGGCGGAGGATAGTCCTCCCCCAGCTGCAGGGCAGAAGATGTTCACACCTATGCGTCCGAACTGCAAATGAATCGCGCATGAGTGAAGCCGCTGCTCCCGCACTGAATGTAACGCAGTTCTTCTTTTACTGTTATGCTGTTTTGTGGATCACGAGGTTTAAAACTACTTATAAACATACACACGCACACACACACACACACACACACACTTGATCCATTGTTAACATCCAAACACTCCACCAGAGTGCCTATTTCGGATCACTTTTGCCGGTCCAAGCCCGGATAAAGGAGCAGGGTTGGAATTGTGACATTAAAAAAAGCAATTATTGCTTTTTTTTATGTCTCTTCCACGATGTTATTTCTCTCTCCAACAACATTGGTTATAATTATATTAGCATGACCAATTATGCAAATTAGGCGATGACGTCATTTAGCGACTTCTAGCGACTTTTAGGACAGCCAATAACGATTTTCCTTACTGAGGAGTATCAAGGTCTTCTCTGGAATAGTTGATACCCTAACGATCCTTTTCTGTGCTGCATCCAAGTAAAGGTCCTCTTGTCACGATCTGGTACAGGGATTCAACGCAGAGCGGTAAGGTATCTCCAAGGTGTGGTTTATTTACAGTGCAGTGCAATATATGTACAGTGAAGGGATCCAAAAACTCCGGGGGGAATCACAGGGTAACTCGCTCACGTCTTCTCCGCTCACACTCACACACTTTCCCGTAGCAGGGAGGTCGCAGGTCCGGGGGGGGGGGAAGATCTGAAGCAGACGAGAAGGCAGGTCACCAACAAATCACAAGTCACGGATATGAAGCACAAGAGCTGTGAGAACACTAACGTTAGGGGTACAATCATCCAGCGACGAAAGGATCTGTGTTCCAGCCTCAAATAGTGCTCCCGGTGATGATGGGTGAGTGTTGTCAGGTGTGTGTGTGGGCCAAGGGTGGGAGCCCACAGTGAGCTCCGCCCAGGCAGAGAGGGAGAAAACAGCAACAGCAATTGTAGCCTTGTGGGGCCGACCGGGCAGGCACGGAGACCATGACACCTCTTCCACTTCCCTTCCCTACAGTGTTCAACAAGGTTCTGTTTTAGAGCCCTTATTGTACATTTATTGCCCCTTTATTAAATTACTTGTTACGCAGATGACATTTAACTATATTTTAAGTTCCAAGAAGTTTCTAAGCTACAGTTCGTGAATAGCTGCTTAGAATGTATTAAAAGTTGGATGGCTAACAAACCTCTCCAACTTAATGAAGAAAAAACAAAAATCATTGTGCCCCTGACATAGGAGCACCAGGATACATCAGTGAACTCTTACATCCATACATCTGCACTTAGTCCCAGGGCCATGTTTTTAGGGCATGGGTGGGGAAACTCCTGGCCTTAAGGGCCGGTCTCCTGCAGATTTTAGATGTGTCCTTGATCCAGCACATCTAAATTTCTAAATTACTTCCTCAACATGTCTTAAAGTTCTCCAGATGCCTGGTAATGAACTAATTTGATTCAGATGTGTTGACCGAGGGTGATATCTACAACCTGCAGGACACCTGCCCTTGAGGCCTGGGCATGCCTACCTCTGGTTCAGGGCCTGCTGGCTGTGCATACCAGATTGAAAACTTAAGGAGACAGAGATTTTGCAGTGCTCCCCTGACTCAGTAATCCTCTCCCTGTGATCTTGAGATCTGTGGACTAAGTGGTCTCTTTTAAACATTGCTTTTTGTTATCTTTGTGATGTTTATCTTCAATGGTGCTCTATAAATAAAAATGTACTTAATGACACAAACTTGTTTAAGGATTTATTTGTACATATGAGTACACACACATCTCTGAACATGTACACACAGAACTGAGTACAAACACATAAAGTAGAATATACATGCTAGATTTCAGTACACACATCATTAGCCCTGTGGTGCTGTAGTGTTAGCGGACATGACAGTACAGTGGTGTGTTTTTCCTCCCACTGGCTCTAAAGCCTTGTGAGGGCTCATCAAGGACACACACGATCCATTTGCCCTTGTTATGTTAGAGTTAGAAAATGGCTGTGATCTCTGGTGGCTGAATGAGTGCTGGAATATCCACTTAAGGCTAAGCCAATCTCTTCCTTTTGCATATCGCTGAAACATCACTTAACATTTCACCTCAACACTTCAACTTCAGCAGTGTCATAAAAGTGACACATATTACCTACTAAAGGAAATGGGAGCATGAAGTAGGCCATAAATCACACCAAGCACCTTTCTCTTTGGAAACATGCTGATGAGTTTTCCAACTTAGGTCTAAATATTATGACTCAGTGAGGATGTACGTGAGCGTGTGCGCGTGCAATGGTGCCAACAAATTTTTCAATTATCAAAAAAAAAAAAGCAAAACAAACAAAAACAACCCAAATAATGTTATGTTGTGGCTCGATATCATTAAACTGGCGTGCAGAAGGGTACTCCAGGAGGACGTATTTTGAGTTTAACTGCCAGAGAAGACACAAGAGAAAAAGATCTTGCAGTTGAATAAAGCTTCATAAAAAGAGCCTGTTGATAGATAAACATACAACAAAGTTGTACAAAAACATGTTCATCATCTTACTTTACTGATGGACTTGTATGCACAAAGTTGTATGCAAGAGTTTCTACCTCACAGGGCAAAATACTTATTTTGCTTATTCCTCTATATCGTTGCAAGGAAACCATGTGAGAAGTATTTTTTAGATTACTGTAATATTGCATAAAACACCATCCAACTTGTACACAATTTCTGAAAGAAGAAAAAGGGAACCCAATTAAGCAAACTGAATTAAAATAATCCATGTGTATTTGTTTCCATCTTTTTTCTGCCACTTCTCCACTGTTCTTGCTGTAGTTCTGGAAGGATTGTATTTAATAGTTGGATGAAAATATTTGGATGCAGTCAGTGACCTGAAGTTTAGAACCCACAAACCTCACCTTGAATTAAAGCATTTCAATCATAATTTTGTAGTTTGATTTAAAATATACTGCAGTGGTATACAGAGGCAAACCTACAGAAAACTGTCCAAAATAAATGGACCTCACACTATTCCATTTAAGTGTAGTGCCTCATAGGACCTTCGTGCTGTGATGCAACAGTGCTAACCACTGTGCCACCATGCTGCCCAAAATTATATTTGCTTTAGTAAAAACTACACTTCCGTATTGCACATAGCATGGTTTCAAAACCGTTCCAGTTTCAGATACTTTTCAATTTAGGCCTGGTGTAACTGTTGGCTGACTAACCTCAAACCATGCGCACACTCTCCATGTGCCTCTGTTGCTTGTTGTCTGTAGCCAAGTTTAGTAAAGCTACTGGCACTCTCTCTGAGTGTATCACAGGCAGTCATTAGCCTCTGGAAAGCCTAAGTGTGGAGTGTCTCCAAAGGTTCCCCACTACCAATGGCACATATTCACTACCAGTCGAAAGTGTGAACACACATTCTCATATAATGGTTTTTCTTTATCAGTGTTGGGGAGTAACAGAATATATGTACCGGCGTTACGTATTTAAAATACAAAATATGAGTAACTGTATTCCGTTACAGTTACCGTTTAAAAAGGTGGTATTCAGAATACAGTTACTTTGTTGAAATACATGGATTACACAGCGGTCTTTTCCTGTTCCATATGTTAGGCTGTCCCCTCTCTATTTTTGGTCACTCCAAGCTTTTGGTCACCTCTACTTGCGGCCGCATAATGACGTGAAGAAATATTTTTAAAAATTATTATCCAAAAAGTGACCGATGAGAAACGGGAGCTGGTAGCATGTAAATATAATAATAACCACTGCAGCCAAAAAAAGAGTGCCTGATGATCCCAGTTGTAAGTAAGTTATTAAGACTCGACTGTACACAGTATTCGTGTTTTCCTCTGAAACAATAAGCTGGAGCAGCCTTTCAACGCCTCTCTGTGTCTCTCGCTAGCAAAGTTGACCCAGACAACAAAGTAAAGCTATTTTTCGGATATGAGCCCGACACGGAACCCGGCGTATTAGCCAGAGGTCCCTTTACTATGGTTTGGAGCCACAGACCTGTTTTATATACGCGCGGAATAGTTTTCTATACGAGATCGCTGCAAAAAGTGCCGCCTTACCTAATATCCACCCTACTGTTACTCATTTTATATTAAAATTTAAAAATCTAGTTGGTATTAAAATAGCGAGTAACCTTCAGTAATAGTAATAAATCACACAGCACGACAATATATTAAGTAATCCAAAGTATTCCAAATACATTACTCTCATTGAATACATTACAAAATATATTTTGGCGCATGCATTTTGTAATCTGTAGTGGAATACATTTTAAAAGTAACCTTCCCAACAGTGTTCTTTATTTTCATGACTATTTACATTGTAGATTCTCACTGAAGGCATCAAACTATGAATGAACACATTTGGAATGATGTAATAAACAAAAAGGTGTGAAATAACCCCCCTGTGGCTTCTGCACAGTGCCTGCTAGGTGTCCCAAGTCTAGTGCACTCCTCAGCTCCTTTCTAGGTGGGTGGCGCAACTTCCTTGCAGTGATCCTCTTTGGGCTCTCGTGCTCTGGGGGGCCTCTAGATGTATGGGGGCCTGGATCTCCTCCATGCTTGCTTCATGTCCTGGGGGGAAGGGCTATGGCTCCCAACACCCTCCTATTAGACAGTTACATGGAGAAACCTTATGATTACAAGCGCGCTTACACACACAGGTGTGGACACAGGTGTTCACACTAGTGTTCACACAGGTGTACAAACAGGTACTCACAGACACACGCTATACTGCTTGGCTGCTGCCTCCAAACAAATCATGCTTTTATCAGTCCAGCAACATTCAGTGTTTATTATTTACTGTTACTATGCTTATGTTGGTTGCTGCTGTAGTTTCCCTATTTATTGTCTTTTTGCTAGTTTTATTTTTTAGCAGGGGATCAAACAGATTTTTAGTGTCAGTGTCTTTCCTCATGTTTAGCTCTATTTTTCTTTCCCTCTCCTTCTGTTAACTCTCACACAACTTCTCTTTTCGTCTTCTTTCTCTTACCTGTCCACTGGTCCTGTCCATTCTGATTGTAATAACTTAAAAGTGAAAAAATAGTAATAATAAAGATTGAATAAACTATGACAGTCAAGTGAACAAGCAAAAGCCTTAATGGTCCACTTGGGAAACTAAATCTAACGATCCCTTTTCCTGGCCTTCGGACAATAATTCTGATTGCTACAGGAGAGGCAGAAAAAAAAAGACCATATGTTCATCTTTTTTGTGTTGCACAAAGACACGGTAGGTGGAACCAAAGATCTCAAATTTGGACTCATCAGACCAAAGCACAGATTTCCACTGGTCTAATGTCCATTCCTTGTGTTTCTTGGCCCAAACAAATCTCTTCTGTGTGTTGCTTTTCCTTAGTAGTGGTTTCTTAGCAGCTATTTGTTCATAAAGTCCTGATTCGTGCAGTCTCCTCTGAACAGTTGATGTAGAGATGTGTCTGCTACTGGAACTCTGTGTGGCATTTATCTGAGCTCTAATCTGAGGTGTTGTTAACTTGCAATTTCGGAGGCTGGTGACTCGGATTAATTTATTCTCAGCGGCAGAGGTGACTCTTGGTCTTCCTTTCCTGGCACAGTCCTCATGTGAGCAGTTTCCTTTTAGTGCTTGACGGTTTTAGCAACTTCACTTGGGGATGCATCCAAACTTTTAGCAGTTTTCCAGACTGACTGACCTTCAGTTCTTAAATAAGTAATGATCGACTGCCATTTCTCTTTACTTAGCTGATTGGTTCTTGCCATAATATGAATTCTAACATTTAATTAACTAAAACTAATAAAAATTAAAGTTGGAAAAAAAGAATTCTAACATTTAAATAGGACTGTCAGCTGGTACCAACCTGACTTCTGCACGACAGAATTGATGGTCCCAACCCCAATAAGAAGGCAAGCTATCCACAACTGAACCCTGAGGCACACCTGTGAAGTGAAAACCATTTCAGTTGACTACATCAAGTCAAGTCAAGTCAAGTCAAGTTGGCTTTATTGTCACTTCAACCATATACAGTTTAACAGTACACAGTGAGGCGAAACGTTCCTCCAGGAACCAAGGTGCTACATGCAACATAAATTTACAACATAATTTAACAGAAAAACTCTAAACTAGCTAACTAAGAGGCCTAGTTAGCTGGCTAGCAGAGACACACAGAGACACACAGCAGAGACACAGAGACTCGTGAAGCTCATTGAGAGGTCAAGGGTTTGCAGCGTTGTCAACAAAGCAAAGGGTGGACACTTTGTGTAATCTAAAATATAAGATATGTTTAGAGTTATTTATTATTTTTTTCTTTGCTACATAATTTCATATATCTTGCTTCACATATTTGATGTCTTCAGTATGCATCTACAATGTAGAAAGCAGATCAAATATTGAAAAAATATGAAATTAGAAGGTGTGTTCAAACTTTTGACTGGTAGTGTAAATTCCAGCGCTTCTCTGAAACACAATACATCACACTGAGTTACATAAAGAACATATAAAATCTGGGTGTAGACATTGCTACCTAATAAGTCTTGTCAGTTTGTTTTAACATTTATGAGATAATATGTTACAGGTAGGGATGGGTATCGTTTAGGTTTTATCCGATACCGGTGCCAAATCGGTACTTTTGAAACGGTGCCGGTGTTCCAGATCTACTGGCGTTTAGATCAACTGGCGTTGGTCGAACAGATGTGTGGCAGTCTTGCGTTTCAGGAGCTCCTACCGACAAACCAGCAAAAAAACGCCAAATGTGTCATCTGTGACACTTGTGAGGTTGTCTCAAACACACTCCGTCAGTCTTGATGCTGTTGAACAACAAAATGTTTAAAAATGTGGCGAGTTTACCTGGTGATATCCTCATGCGCGACGCGATCGCGAAAACAGCAAACAAGTAACACCACGCCGTTGTTGTTCACAGGACAGCAAGAGTAAACGATCGGGAGACTCCTGTCGTTGTCATCGTTCCCCTCGCACGGTTTATTTCTCCGGTTTCAGCGTTTTTGCTTCACAACTAAAGCGAGCAGTTTACTTTGTGCACTAACATGGACTCGAGTCAACCAGCGCCACCTCTGGCCAAGTGCCACAGCCTACAGCCAGATCAGCCTGTGACACACATCTGCACGTTTGAATTCGTGTCATGCACATTTGTACCTTTCAATTGTGTCTGTTTGTGCGTCATGCAAATAAACCTTTGAAAAGAATGAAATGATATCATGTATTTATTATCAGCCTACATTTGTACAAAATTCCAAATTATATACACAAAGTCATAGAAATCACCACTCCAATTGGTCATCATGATTTTAATATTCTCTTTTTCCATAACAATGAAATACGCCTTGGACAAATATGACACATCAATATTTCATTAGTGTTGTCACATCACATCCTGTGAGCATCGTCTGTCTGTGTCTTTTCTCTGAAAATGAATATTTCCAGCCAATATAGGCAATCCATCAACATGGCTGGAGTTATATACAGTCTGTATAAGTGTGGTTAATCCAATGAAGATTTGTAAGGAGATGGCAGTTACTGTGAATTCACAGCAGTTACACAGTGATTAGTAATAAACAGTCAGTGAGAGTGAGTGGATATGACTGTTCCCACCACTAACACATGACCCTACGCTGTGTTCACTGCATCATTCCATGTTTGGCACTGATCACCACCTGCACTCATGTATATATCTATCTATCTACTTAGCACTTTTTATTCTTATTCTCATTTTTATTTTCATGTCTATTTAAGCTTAATTTATAACAGTATTTCTAACAGTATGTTTGCACTGAAGCACCGCAGCAATTTCCTAATGTTGTAAACCCGCTCAACATTTGGCAATAAAACCCATTCTGATTCTGATTCTGATATAAGAAAGTCAGTGACTCAGGTGTGTCGCTTGGTTTGTCATCTGTTTGTGAGACTGGAGGAGACGTAGAAATCCTTTGTTTTAAATCTTAGTTAGGAAGGTTCCTGTTTGAAAACAAGCACTTTTTGTGAGAAATGCAAGAAGTACATCTGCAGAAAGCACACAGTTACATTCTGTCCATCATGTGGACAAAATCAAAAATGTTGAGCATTGAAAAACTGAGAACGTTGGGCAAGTTCAAAATACGTGTTTGTAAGAACGAAAAACCAAATTGTTCCTAAAATGGTTATGGAAAGTCTAACTGTTGTATGTCTGTGTTCTACATGTTTATCTGATGGGAAATAAAGTTGCTATTGTTTTATTGCAGTTTTTGGATAATTCTGAGTGGATTTACACAGTATGGATCTAAATGACCTGCAACAAAATCAATGTCAATTGTTTGTTCTTCAACTTAATACAAGGGTTAATTTCCAAAACTTGCTTATGATCTTCAATTTGTAGCAGATCCACTATCACACAGCAGCTGGAGCAGTTTCAAATGGAGGTCAGTCCACTACTACCATAGCCCACTACTAGATTAACTTGTGACACATCTGCACCTGCTGCTATGATCACATTGAGTAGAGGCTGAGTGGCTGCACTTACCCCTGGTACATCCAAATCTACCCACAAACATGTTGAAAGATGCAATGGCAGCAATGTGGATTGTCAACACTGAAAACAATCAGTAAGCAAAGACAACAGGGATCACTTTTTTCTGTTTATTTAGCACCCACAACAATTTTAGTCGCCTTCTGCACAGGGGAAGTCCACACACACTGTGTGGTACCACTTTCCACAGAAGGTGCAATCTGCAAGATTGAATGAGATTGTCAGAGTCATTGTCTGACTGTTTATTACTAATCACCTGCTGTACATACACAGTAACTGCCATCTCCTTACAAATGTTTATTAGATTGACCACACTTATACAGACTGCATATAACAACCAACTCTAACATGTTCGTTTGCAGAGGGAAGACACAGGCAGACTATGCTAACGACATGTGATGTTACAACACTGGTGAAATATTAGTGTGTTCACGACATTTTTCTTATGGGCAAAAGTATTGATATCAGGATGGTGATTTCTTATGACTATGTGTATGTCATTTGGCATTTTGTACAAATGTAGGCTGATAATAAATACATGATATCATTTCATTCATTTCAAAGGTTTATTTGCATGACGCACAAACAGACACAATTGAAAGGTACAAATGTGCATGACACGAATTCAAACGTGGTGCAGATGTGTGTCACAGGCTGATCTGGCTGTAGGCTGTGGCACTTGGCCAGAGGTGGCGCTGGTTGACTCGAGTCCATGTTAGTGCACAAAGTAAACTGCTCGCTTTAGTTGTGAAGCAAAAACGCTGAATTCGGAGAAACAAACCGTGCGAGGGGAACGATAACGACGACAGGAGTCTCCCGATCGTTTACTCTTGCTGTCCTGTGAACAACAACGGCGTGGTATTACTTGTTTGCTGTTTTCGCGATCGCGTCGCGCATGAGGATATCACCAGGTAAACTCGTCACATTTTTAAACATTTTGTTGTTCAACAGCATCAAGACTGACGGAGTGTGTTTGAGACAACCTCACAAGTGTCACAGGTGACACATTTGGCGTTTTTTTGCTGGTTTGTCGGTAGGAGCTACTGAAACGCAAGACTGCCACACATCTGTTCGACCAACGCCAGTTGATCTAAACGCCAGTAGATCTGGAACACCGGTGCTTAAACGGTCCTCAAACCGGTGCTTAAAGAATGGAGAACACAAACTTTGTCCAAAAACCTCTCATGTTCAGCTGGTTTTTTTTGTAAAAAGATAACAATGTTAGCCTTTTCTGCAGCTATGTGGCATATATGGCATCACTCTTGGCTGGAAGCAGTGCTTAAACAATGGAAAAAACACAAACTTAAACCCTCTCATGTTTAACTGTTTCCCACTTTTTCTTTGGTCATTTTAGCCTTTTTGGCCAGGGTGAAGGGAGTATCTGCCATCAAACAAGAGGACAGCCGCATGTAGCTATGATGATGTTTGCTAGTTCACCTTACATGCATTAATGTAATAACGTGGTTAGCCTACTCAACGTAAATTACACACGAACAACATGAAGCTACTCATGCAGAGAAGAACGGCTGCTGCTGCCATCATCATCCGTCATCATTTCTGCTACACTGGCAGGGCTAGGGGCCAGGACTCTATTCTTCGGGTTTTTGGGGGATGTTGCTCTGGGTCCGATAACTGGCAACCCACCCGACGTGCACGGTGTGAGGTCTCGCAGCAAGCTATCAAATACGGCGCATTTCTCGGCTTTAAAAAAAAACGCTATGCGTCGCCAGCTGTTTAATCGGATTCTTGGTGTTACCTCCTTTGACAGTATCACAGTATCAGCTTAAAGCACTTGTTGCAGGCTGCTGAGTTTGCATATTTTGCTGTGAAGTACAGCCAGACTTCTGACCGCTTCTAACAGAACGTATGTACCTGGCCCCGCCTACTATCCTCGGAAACGTAAAATGATTGGCTAGAAGTGTATCACAGCTCAGGAAAAAAAAGCACCGAAATAAAGCACCGAAATGTGCGCTGCTTTTCGGTCTGGTTACTACCGTTTATGTCAGAACACCGGTACCCATCCCTAGTTACAGGTGTTAAATGAATTGTAATGGCTGCACATCATGCAAAGCAACTAGAATAGTTGCTACCATGCAAAGCAGATTTGAGTTCTTAAAGTTTAAGTCTGTAGAGAAGGCACATTGTGAAATTCTGGTCCATTCAAAGCACGTTTTACTACTGAAAGCTGCATAAGATAGATAGATATTTTAATACATATTACATGTATAATATTAATTTTGTTCTCTAAAATATTTATTGAACATGAGTGTTTATTTTCTCTTAAAACCAAGAACCTAAGAAAACACAACAGAAATTTCTAATAAGATCAGCTTAACCAAGAAAAAATAAAAATCTGAGTAGAAAGGTTAATCAAGAATGGGAGCTCTGGGGCTTGGTTTACCCACTCCTTAAGCACCAACTTCAGAGCCCTACAGCCTTGTTTTACAATCTGATCAACCTATAAAAGAAAAAAAAAAGACCTTGAGGGAAAATTTTTACAAACACAACACTGTGTAAAGACTCATCACAAAGCTGTAATTCTATACCTCTGTTTGCAAATCTTTGTCTCTCTGGGTGAGCTGGTACCAGAAGTCCTCGTCCCCACCGGGGGCTTGGGCTTTGTCCAGCAGAATCCTGAACTGGGCATGGTTTTGCTCTTTACAAGCCAAACTGGCCAGATTGAGCAAACCTCTTGACATAGCACTTTGGTCTCCAAACTCCCCAACAGAAACAGTTTGAATTAGAAATTCAATCAATTATAGAAGGGTCAAAGGTACCAAAAGAATTTGGATCTGAAGCAATTCCAACCTAGACATGAACCACTGTTTATTTCAAAACCAGAGCCAACTAAAAACTGTATTTTTTTCCATCTTTGTAATTCAGTTGGTACTTCAGTGTTACTTCATATTCCATTAAATGCGTCATGCCTCAGTTTCTTTAAAATGTGACATTCTTCTTCTGAAAGGCTGGCGGTATGGACAGAATGTAACAAGTTCCCAACTAATCGCATTACAATTTTCTGTAATTAAATTCAGTAATCACAATTCAGTTACAAAATTAAGATGTTACTTGAATTACACAAGTGCTGCAGTTATTTTGACAGGTGGAGAGCTGTGTGCACTTGTATAAACACAGCTCCAGTGGCACAATCGGTTAGCACGCGATACTTATATGACAGTACACTGTAGAGCAATGCTGAGGTTTTGTGTTCAAGCCTGGAGCAAGCTTTTAAATACCTTTTGTCAACCATACAACCCAACAGAGGGTGAAGTGGTGTGTTAGCGTTAATGTGTGGCACATAGTGTAGCCAACCCAGTATCATGGCAAAACATGAAATGGACACGCATGCAGAAATTGCATTACCAGCAGCGGGAGATAATATACTTAAAGCCAAAAAGTCGTTAGCAGGCAAAAACGTATTAGGTACATGCTAGGGACTTTAATTGTCAGAATTGATGACGCTAGGTGGTTAATTAGATTTGATTAGATTAGATGAAACTTTAAACTTAAAAATGTCTGTTTAAATGCTTCCCTGCGATAATTTTCATGTTGGCTTGAAATAAAACATCTCCCTCTGCTGTTACTGCAGATTACAGCATGCATGTACATTTCACGTTTTGAACAGGCAAAGCATGAAATTGACATGGTGGACCAGCGTGTCACTTTGTCAGGTTGGTGTTTAGCTGACTTCACTTTGTAAGGCAGGAGGAGAAAAACAGAGAAATGGACTATCTTATTCCCAGAGAGAATAAGATAGACCGAGAGAATAGTATAATGTGGAACAACACATGGTTGGAATTCTTCTATCCATATTTTAGGCAGTTATCGGAGAATGAGGGAAGGAAAGAACGGTTGTGCTAGATTGCAATCAATGATAACGATAGGCAGCTACTGTTATCCCGAGTCTAACCTATAGCAAGTTGGATTAATTAAGTGTCAGGGGAGAAGACTTAGCTCCTAAAGAATTTTAACTGGACAACAAGATTGGTAATAATTAAAGTTGTGTGTTGCTGCCCATTTAAGTTATTCCAGTGTAACTGGCTTGAACAATGCATGGACAGTTGTGTCAACTTTTCATTATTTTTGGAGAGCTCTGACTTTGGTGTAAATGATGAATAAATAAAATTGTTATGAAGCTGACATTTCCATACAGTCTGACAGTTGAAATCAGACTAACAGTCTGAATCCCTAGAAAAGCTACAAACCAGTTTATGGCTGCTGTAATTGGATCATATGAAGGAGAACTTACTGCTTTTGTAGCTGATGTTTTACAACACGTTTTTTATTCAGCTTTCTGAAAATAAATTCCACTGTGTTATCAGCTGGTAATGTCACATCCTCTGCTTAATTAACAGTTACACGTATCTGCATTTGTATGCAATTTAAAAAGGCGTACTTCAACAGCCTTCTGCTGTATGTTTGAAGGACAAACAGCGAGAGCCAATGAATCATGACTGAGTGTGAACTGGGGATTGTGGGTGTGTAAACAGCTGGTGCAGAGGGAAAGTGAGACCAGACACATGTGATTCCATGGTTACACATAAAAGCACACAAAACATCCATGGTGTTTATTTCTACTGTTTTTAAAACACATAAAGTTTTGACACATATGAAAAATAAAAGTTATGCTGACATCTGAGATGTTACTGAACATCCCTCTTTGTGCACAAGATTTGTTTAATGATTCATTCATCAGTTAGAACAAAATAAAGAAAAAATTAAGACAGAAGACACAGACATTGCTAAGTCATACTCTCACTTTAACACAAGCACCTGAGGTGATGAAACTCACTTAAGACATTGTGTGGTTGTGTTTCCACCAGATTTAACAAAGTGCATTTCGGAGACATCCTGGAAGCACCATCACTAAAAGTAGAGGCAGCCTACAGATGAGGATGTTGGGAAGTCAGACACAATGAATCTTGTCAATTTCACAACAGACGACTAAATGCTCTGTTTTTGAAATGTTCCCAGGTTGATTTGAAGCTCTGGTAGGGATGGAACAAAACCACATCAGAGATGTTATGGTCAGGGTAAAAACATGACAAGATAACCTGCCATGAGGACTCACAACCACCTTCTTTACAGACCATTTCTCATGCTACGGAGCTAAATGATGAAGAATATCATCAGGTTGCTGCTGTACCATACTGCTAACTCTAAGAACCAGAAAGGCAAGTTATTCATGCAGCTGTCATGGTCCTGGGTTTTGACCCAGTGTTTTGAGTTTGTTTGGGGTCATGATGCATTTTGAATTATGTGTTTTGCATTGTTTGGTCTGTAGGGAATTATTGAGGTTCTTATGTTCAGTTTGAGAGCCCTGGTGCTGATTCTTAGTTCCCATTTGTGTTCTGTTTGTCTTAGTCTCACCTCGGTGTGACCTCCCCAGCATCCCCTGTGTGTAGTTAGGACTGTCCAGTTACAGATGTCAAGTCTCCCTGTCTCCCTCGCTCTCACTCCCTGTATTTTGTTAGTCTCGTCTCAGTGTTTGTATTGCCTCTCTTCCTTTGTCTGGTCCATCTGTTTCCTTCCTGTTTTATTTTGACAGTCCACTGTCTCGCTTCTGCTGTCTCATTGTGCCTGATTTGTCCCTCCTGTGTTCCCATTTGTCTCTACTTTCCCCAAACACCCTCATGTACATATATTGTGTCAGTTCCCCTTTGATCCTGGCTGGAACATCACTTTACCTTCCTCCATGCTCCAGGTCCACGTTCTTAGTATTTCGTTTTCCCCATTTTAGTCACTAAAGTCTGAGTCCTCTTTGGCCTTATGTTTTATATTCTTGTTTGTTTTTTTCCCCAGGATAAATAAATAGCTCACTTTTTCTGACGGAAGACTACCATAATGGTCCACATACAGACGTACCAGAGGAGCTTTGCATTTAACAGTTAGTGAGTCAGCAGGGCACATGGTGAACCTGCTGTGTAACTTTACAGCACTTCATGTACAAGTTGCTGTGGTTCCTAAATACTTCCAGTTAATTGTGCAATTGATTGATTGTAGCCCAGTACTTTCATCCATATAATGTAGTTTTAAGTCTTTTGCCTGTCATATTTATACTGATTGATATTTTTAACCTTGAGTTAAAACTGTTAACATCTGCATTTCTTACATCCAGCAGAGATCTAGCTTGGCCATACTCCCTCATATGACATCACAGCTAAATTCTTCGATGTCTGTTGCAACAGGGATGGACTTTTACTCTATTTGTCTTCCATCTTCCTTAAAGATTATTTCAAGATTTTCACAAATCAAAACCGACAAACTAATAATAATCAATCCACTCAGAATACGTTTCACAGAATACGTTTTTGCCCAAAACAACACCATGATCTGAACTCAGCTTCAATACTGATTGAAGAGTAATTCATAAAACATTTAAACTCTTTAGCGGTGTCCAAATTCAGAGGCTGCATCCTCCTGAGGACCCGGCCAACGTAGACCGCGAAGGCCTCCGAAGGCTGGGTTGGCCGGAAGTGTGAAATTGGACAGTCTAGCCTTCAGATTTCACCGCTGTCTCAGTGAAGTTTAATAAACTCAGCTGTCTGCTCCTTGCTATCTAAAACATAACAGGACACTGCTGTAAATTTTCGACCATCTCACACTTCTGTTTAATCAGTTTTCCGTTTGACGTTTATTCAGCTAATCTCAGCCAAACTGATTTACTCAGGCACAAAAGAAAACACTGAAAAAAGCCAAGCAATAACATTTTTAAGTTATCTAAGTGACTTATATATCATGTTTAACCTGAGTAGCAAAAGACCGCGAGAGAATTTGAAAATGATGTGCCAGGAGTTTGCTGTTCTCGCCCCGGCTAGCTATCAAGCTAACAGGATTTTGCTGGACATCCGGGTAACAGACATCTCCAAAAACGTCAGAGCGCTCTTGGAAATGCGTGATGTCTTGAAAACTGAGCAGATATTTGAAGTTTACACAGCTACATTCTCGCCTGAAAATATCTTCAAAGTTTATTTTGTGACCTAGAAAGAGTAATAAGAGTAATATTAAAACTAAGTAGCATTGTTCAAAACTGGAATTGGTTGGGCCGCGCTATTAATTCTGGGATAGGTTGGGCCAAACAGGATAGGTCAGAGGTCAGGATACACCTGACCCATCCTTTAAATCTGGGGAAAAGGAAGACGCTTTTGTCGGCCGCATTTGGAGGAGTCTACGTATTTGGAAAACCTTCACTGCATCGCTGCGACGTAATCGGCCTACAAATGCGGTCTCAAGAGGATGCAGCCTCTGAATTTGGACACAGCTTTTGAGAACTTCCTGAGTCTGAGAGCAGTTAGAGGTGATTCAAGAGTCAGTACTGTGCTCCAGGAAATGAACCAACATTTTGTAAAAATGCAGCTCTAATGAAATTTCAGGCCATTTAATAAAGAATTTAATAAGGATTCAACGATACAATAAGCCTGATGATGACAGTTTTTATAACTCTTTGCTGCTTTGACAGCAGAAAAAAAACACATTGTGCAGCACTGACGATCTCAGCTTTAGCAGCCTGACAGAATTACTCATTAAAAAAAGTCTTTTTCAGTCCCCAGTTTACTTGACAGTTCGTTAAGTCCATCTCAAATAATCACCAACTGCAGGTAATTTATGAATACATGTAATTTCATAGTCACTGCAGGATTGTCCAGTAAAATAACTACTAACATGCATCCAAGTATAATAATCCAATATGTTTAACGTTGATTTAATTCCTTTCTTCTTGGATTTCTCTTTTCTTTTTATGTTCAGATTTATGCAGAATTCACAAACACAGACAGGTCTGTCTTATACAGTCACTTCAGACAGTTTCACTTTAGACCGTTTCACTCAAGATGAGCTTTGGTGAAACGACCCTGTGTGTTCACAAGGTGATGTCACATTTTTATAGAAACCTCTGCATGGATGCAAAGCAAGCTTTTTTTTTCCTGCAAGTTATTATTATACTCAGAATGTTCAAAAAACAAGAAAGTTGTTTGGTTGCACTTGCAACTGGACACATTTTCCTAATTTTTTTCACATGTAATATTGTGTAGAGTCTAGAACTGCAAACACTTATAAACCTTCCATACAAGTGCAGTAGACACATTTTTCCTATGCTCAGGTTGCACAGGTTGTAGAGTAGAAATGTTTATGAATGACATTGTGTTACCCTATCTATATCTAGCATTTTCCCAAAAGCTGACAATCCGGTCTTTAAGTGATGACATATGAAGGGGGCACCGGTTTAGCTCGCTGGGATGAGCAAGTGACCATATGCTGTACTGGCTGAGAGCGGCCGGCCTGGGTTCCTCTCCAACCTCTGCTTTCCTGTCACTCTTAACTGTACCCTATTGAAAAAATCCAAAAATAAATAGCAGGAGGAATTTTAAAGTACTGCTAAAGTAACCTAAGTGTCACGACCAGGGGGCCGATATGAGAGACAGGACTCAAATGCAGACAGTACTCGCAGGCAGGGACGGAGCGTGGGGGTGGCTTACTGGGCTTAAGCCCGGGTTGTTTTGTCAGAAGCCCGGGGTCTTTTGGAGTGTAATTTTTTCATAGTTAGATGCCTGGCTGACAACTGTATAAAACAAAAAGTACACACAATATTCGAAACACATAGTGCACACCGTGGGAATTTACGACTGTGTGTGAATCCCCCCTGATATTGGTATGATCCGAGCTCAGGCACTAAGCAACTGAGCGAGAGGGCGGGGCAGCTGCTGCCTGTGAGGGCGCTGTTGGAGAAACGGAGCCAGCCATACTAAGGAGAGCTTAAGTTTGACCAGGTACCAAAGCAAATCATTCGTACCATACAAATAATGTAAATATGACGGTGTATCACGAAAGATTGATATCAAACTGATCACTTGACCAATTATTACGTTACTTGCTCTTCAAGTGAATCAACAACTGGCGAAATGAAAAGCCGAACAAATGCTATTTTTTAGAGAGTCTTAGCTTACGTGTGTTTATTTCATATTTTCAGTTCTTACCCTCCACGACAAAATCGGTTTCAGTTATGTACTGAAATATAAGAATGGACATTAGAGGGTTCTTTCAAAGAAAAAACTCAGGTAAATGTTATTTTATATATTATGCTTTGTATGTTGTTCAGTATATTTCTATGCAAAACAAGAGGGATTTCAGTACACAGCAGGATATTCACATTTGTAACCAGATATTTACATACACTTTAGGGAGAAAACATAAAACATTTTTACTGTACAACATCAATTTAGAGTAAACTTTTGTTTTAGATAAATATTGAAATATCTTTTGAATTAGTTAAATGTCAGAATAAAGAGAGACAGAGCTGTCTATTTATTATCACTTTCATCAAATTTAGGAGTACATGTACACTAAGTTTATTGTTAATTAATAAGAAAACTCCAGACGATTCCATTCTGAGCTGAAGAAGCTTCTGATAGGTTAGTAGAGTCCATGTGACTAAGTTGGTGGCACAGCTGTGGATGCATATAAGGCAAAACACAGAGCCTGTTTCTTTGAAATGGGAAAATCAAGAGATGTCAACCAAACACCAGAAAAAGAACTGTGGAGCTCCATAAGTGTGGCTCAATTTTGAATACAATTTGGTGCCATTTACAATTAAGAAATACAGATAGTTTCTCTCTTTACTCTTAAAGTTAACAAATATGTTTTTATATTTATCAATCTAAAAAAAATAAACATTTAGTCTGATTTGATGTTACAATTAAAAAAGTGTTTGTGTTTTTATCTGAAGAGTTTGTAAATATCTGGTTTCAACTAGAGATGGCACGATACCACTTTTTTATGTCCGATACCGATATCATAAATTTGGATATCTGCCGATACCGATATGAATCCGATATAGTGTTTTTTAATCAACAAAACTGTTTTTTAAAATATCTTGCTGCATTTTGCAAGTCTGCAAGTTCATACTCAAGTTTAAAACAACAACTACACTAAAGCTATTCTGTTATACCTGTATACAAAAAAAATATTTCATAGTTCAGCAATACTGATCAATCTAATAAACTTAGACCTACACCATCCTCCCTATTCTGGTATTTTAAAGAGTACTTAGCGTAAATATTAAGCAACCTAACTAATAGGGTTCCAACTCCCAGCAACAACAAAAATAAATAAATAAAAAATAGGGAACCACCCCTCACGCGCCACCTCATGATGCTTAATCGACGTAATCAACCTTAATTTGATGCAGTGTGAAAAAAAATGCACAGAAATCAATTATTTTTCAAGAAATATTAAATAGATTCAACATCTTTCTTCAACAAAATTGCAGACTGCACAGATGGTACCTTCCCAAAGTAAAAAGTACTATAGCTTACTAGGGTATATATTACCCAGATAGCAAGGAAACATTGAAACAATGTTGAGTCAATATCAACAACGTTGAAGTGTGACGTTGACCTAACGTCACTCTTGCACCCTTTTTTAATGTTGAAACAACGTCAGGTTTTGATGTTGAATCAATGTTGAAACCTGACGTTGATTCAACGTTATATTTTCTAATACTGCTGACATTGAAACAATGTCAGATTCTGATATTGAAACACTGTTGAGCTATGGTGTTGATTTTCCGCCTCTTTCACACAGTTGCTTTTTATTAAAACAGTTAAATCATGACTGGAAATCTACCTTTCTTTATAGGTATTTTAACCAATACTAAACTACTGCATGTTTCCATCAATACTTCAACCACCTAAACACATAATTGTACTTATTCCTTAAATTGGACACCCTTTATAAAAAAAACCAAATGTCTCACAATGTATCATGTCAATATTAATATCCTAAAATAAGAAAGCATTGCATGTGATGTAACAGAGAAAAAAAATAAACAAAAAAAGGTCAATAGGCATGTTTCGTTTGCTAAATACTTTATTAAAAGACAGTTTCCGATTTACGTTTATATGATTCACAGAAGTTTGTAATTTTTTGCATGATGTGCGTCCTGCACCACCCAAACGATCTGGGGCGTATCGGAGCCATTTCTGCACTGCTTGTGCAAAGACAAACTCTGATATAGAGTTTGCCCCTAACTGCTGCGTCAGGCTCCAATCAAGGCAAAGCGTCTCACCTATAGACACATTTTAAGAGATGGAATTAGCGTGTCTCATGTCTTAAATGTGTATGCAAGTGCTTGTGTGTTTAATCAACAGGCCGTTGTTATGTATTTAAATCACATCTGACAGCTATTACACTTTATAGTTACAAAGTGTACATAACCTTTATATACTTACCATTGCCTTATTTGCCTCTTGTGATTGAAGAGCTGGCTCTGCATTGTTTAGCTCCTCAATGTTGTGCAAGGGCAAATCCAGAGCCAGTACCCCAGCATCTACCGATTCATTGCAGCCGGTATTGCGGATGGCTCTGACCTCCTCACGGAGTTCGTTAACAGCTCTCGTCAGGTCTGACAGAAAAAGATGCTTTTTTTTTAAGTATTTAAGAATACAGACAACTTGTCAAACGTTTCCTTGTGTCACACACAGACATGTACAAAGACACTAGACAGTATTTTATTACCTGGTATTTTCACTCGAGGGGCCTGGGGAAACCATTTTTTTTGTGGGCTGCTCATCCTCTGAGTCACTATATGTGTACAGGGGATTTGGTCTAAAGAAAAAAAGTTGAAAACGGTCATAAGTAATTACAAATGTGCTTTTGGAATATTTTTTCCTAAAGTTACAGTTTGATTTATAACAACACACACAGGAAACGGAGATGTGCAAGAAGGTACAGTATACAAGGAATTTTTGAAGTGCACAAGTGTATACGGCTTTGCATTTATAAAAAGTTTACAAGCTTCCACTTTTTGGACTATATTATGTGGTGATATTGCAGTATGCAAGCACCACAGATATGTATAAAAGACAAGATCATAAATTCTTAGCAATCAAAGATATGTTTGTGAAATAAAAAAAGTTTTACTTGTGCTTTCTTTTATGACTGGTCTGAGTTTCAGCTTCGGACTGAAGGTCAGACATATCACAGTGTTCACTTAGATATTTCTGAAGACTGCGTTCTGCTTCGTGAAATGTGTCTGGAAGTACAAACACAATGTATGGCCAGACATAAATTAGGACACGAAAAACTTGTTATTGTTACATTTATACAATACCAATCCAGATGATACCCACCATGGCTTATTAGAAGTCGGACTGGTGCATAGGTGAGCCATGTTGCACCAGGATGAACTCTCCTCTTTACTGCGTCGTGGATCCTGAATGTGTCTCACGGAGGATATGGAGGCCATGACAATTTCTCCCCATTTATCCATGATCTAGGGACTATTTCTGTACCACCAGTGCTAAACTGCACAATGCACCAGTCTTTCATTTTTATCTTTTTTTTAATTTGGAGTCCTTTTTTGCCCTGTCTAGGATAAACAGGAAACAGATAATTACAATATATTTCATAGTCACTACAAAACTTGATCTATTGATTGAACTAAATAATAAATAATAGCTTAAAATGTATATAGGCAACAATTACAAGCAAACCCGTATATGTAAGCATTTAAACACTGAAGATAATAAAATTAACAGTATTTTGTCTAAGTCTGCCATTGTAGGAATTCATGGCACCGAGACAAAAACTTGGCGCACAGTGTGGCGTCAAAATAGGCGCACACCTTTGACGCTGCGTTTTCTCCGTCTTCCTCGTCCACACGTAAATGCTAAACGCAGTTTACGTGTGGACAAAAGGTGCAAACGCAAGTTAGGTGAGCGTGCAGCGTAAAGTTAGGTGAGCGTGCAGCGTAAAGTTTGAATTGAGTGCGAATCGAAGCGGGTGCTCTCCAATCATTAAAAGTAACAAAGTCATTGAACACATTTATACAGTTACCTTTACGTTTATCAATCATATATCACAGATTTACAATTTTTTGTAGTACTATGCTAAAAAGCAACTACAGAGCGAAAGTCTGGGTCAAGCGCCGAGGCGACGGCAAGAACAAAGGAACCCTCGAAGCGTTAAAGCTAGCTTTGTAAGGGAATATAACGGAAAAGTATGAAACGAAAATGTTTTCTTTGTTGATAGACTTTGTTTGCAGTGCAATTTATTTGTTGCCGGATTGTAAGATGAAAGTAGACACAATTTCAGGCTCCCACATTTTATCCGAAACTTTACATTAACAAGTTTTTTTTTTTTTTTACTGTTATTCAAATGCAACCGTGGAAATAACGAATAGAACAAAAGTCATTCATTCTTACCTTATACTAATCGTGGCGCAGGCCAGTGCAGTGCATGAACTGATGCCTTCTCCGGTCAATTCCGCTGAGAGTAAATCTAATGTCCCGCTCTACTGTACAAGACAATGGTTACCTGGAGGGATGTACCACTGAGAGGGGTGCTGCGGAATAGTCCAAGTGGTAGCAGCTTTAATTTCCCGCTCAACCATAAATCGATGGTTTTTCAACGTGATTGTTGTCACCTTGTCAACTATAAATAGATCAACAATCAACGATGACAGAACAACAGTGAATCAATGTTATTTCAATGTCAGTGTAAGGTTTCATCAGTATTTCAATGTTGTTTCAACATTGGTTTTGTGTTGACATTTCAATCCTGACGATTCTGATGGTTCAGATGGAAAATCAACATCTGTTCAATGTCTCCTTGCTATCTGGGTAGACTTAATAGTCACTATATACAGTAATTGACTTCTATTCATTTTACATCAAATTAAAACTTTGGGTGTCAGATAATTATTTATTAAAAGCTCGACATTTTAAATAAGAATAAGAAAGAAAAGTATGTCTTTGTGCCCCCTTTTCCCTGTTCATGCCCTATCGGCCCCCCTGGCTAAACTTTGCTAGATCCGCCCCTGCACAGTTACCAGCGTCAGCTACGTAGAAAAAGATCCTGGTGTAGAAAGTAATATTAAATAAATTCTAACAACAGCTGATCAAGCTTAAACGTTCTGCTGTTGTTCAGCTGCTGGTTTCCTCTTTCTGGTGCAAAGTGGGCCAAAAACAAACAAGAGACAGACTCGCGACAGAAAAGCCGATCAGCTGATCATTTAAGCAGTTTCACGATTGAAGTAGCAGCCGGAGAGCGAGAGGCAGTCGCTCGTTAAGCTTAACGTGGGAATGCTTTACAAACATTCAGAGATGGACTTACACACTTGCTTTACTTCTCTCGGGGATAACTTTGTCGGAGATGAAATGCCAGGTTGCTAGCGAAGCTCCACATGCTATCCAGACCACCGACAGGTCCGGCATGCCACAGCTGCTCTATCACGTGATGCATACTGCTCCGACTGCTAACGTTCTGAGGTGAGTTACGGCGTGTTGCAAGTTTTGTGAGGTGCTTTCGTGATATTTAATGGATCGGATTACATTTTTTATTTTTCTCCGATATCCGATCCAGTAATTTAGGTCAGTATCGGACCGATACCGATACGTAATATCGGATCGGTCCATCTCTAGTTTCAACTGTATATTTGATGATTGTCAGCACAAAGAGGGAGAGAGAGGAACAGAGAGGGAGAGAGAGAATGAGGACAGAACAGGACAGACAGTTTAAGGTGTCCTGCACATGTGATATATATTTTTCCCTATATGAAGTCATTCTTTTTTGAACAAAACTCAAAACAGGGCCTATTAATCTTTCAGTCATTTCTACCCCCCCCCCCAAAAAAAAAAAAAAAAAAAATCCCACATGCATACTACCCTTTTGGGCTAAGCCCCGGGTGTTTCAAATGTCTGGCTCCGCCTCTGCTCGCAGGCACAAAGACTGTGTGTAAAGTACACTTTTAGTGCAGAACGCGAGTTGTAGCACCATGTACACAGAGATGCAAAGGGTTAATTGGCACGCTGTGAACGAAAATATACTATGAAGTACTAGTTCCTAGTATAGTACCAAAAGCACAAGCTAAACACTTCTATGAAACACTATGAACTATGACACACCAGAACAACACTATGAGAGACACAAAATATGAACTGTGTGAACTGAGAGGGGGTCCATGAAGGGAGCCTTGGGGCTGTCGTGGACAAAGGGGGGGAACTCGATACTGGTAACATCCAGTGCAGGAACCGGGAAGTGAGGGGCAGAGGGAAACTATGTGGTGGTATTCTCAGAGTCATTGTTCCAGGCAGAGGTGAAGCATAGAGGGGTAGGTGATCCAGGTGAGGTGTGAAGATGTCCCATGAGTAAAATCTGAGAACGTCCGTGTGCTGGCAGGGAGGCAGGCAGGTGGGCATAAACAGAGAGGCTACAGGATGATCAGCAACTGAGCGAAAGCAGGCTATGGCAGTAAAGAGCATCCAAAGTTTCAGAGAGTTAGCAGACGATCTAGCAAAGAATGGTTGTAAACGCTGGTCTTTAATCACTGCAGCCTAATTACTCACAGGTGTTGCCAGTCAGAGAAAACAAGGGAACTCCGCCCAGGGGTGGATACGCCAACAACACAGAACACCTCAAGACTCACCCTGACCATGACAGTAACAGTTTTTCAAGGCAGAGAACTGAGATATTCGTCAGTGTCCAAATCCTAACTCAACAGAGCATGCTTTTCAGTTACTGAAGACATAGGCCTCATAGAGCATCTCAAGGGATCTCAAGAATCTCAGTTCTATACTTCAGAAATCACCCAAATATTAAAAGATATTGTGATATAAAATTATTTAGTTTGTCATATAACGTTTAAGCGTCTTTAGAAAGGTGACTGTGACTTATTATTTTAAGTAAAAAATACCAACACCATGGTAAGAATTGCTTTCAAAATGTAAAAGCTATCCTCTGCAAATCAAGCTATCTGACCTGACTACCTAATCCTACAATTGTGTCACAGGGACACCAAGCTACTATTAGTATTGCTCATAAGTGAAATTTGATGTAATTTTTATTATGTTTTCCATAATCTAATGTATCACAGCTTGTAATTTTACTATTAATTTCTGCAAATCTGCAACCCTACAACCCTGAATGGTCGCAGGTTTCTTATATCACTACCAAAGAAACATATTTTATGGTTTCGGCATCAACAGAATAAAATGAAGCCTGGTTAGAAGTAGTCACTTTGGCTAGACAAAGCACCACTTACACTCACTCAATCATCAGAAAATGCAGGGAAAACATGCTACAGTATGGAGAGGAGAAGTTACACCACTAACCTTCAGTACAAGATTCCAAAGCCTGCACCTTTTTTCAATCAGATGCAGTCAGTGTGTTATTACTGTTACTGAAGTCTGAGTTAGAGAGAAAATATTTTGCAGCTCCTTAAAATGTCACTGTTAAGCAAAGTGGTGGCAGTGATGGCAGGAAATAAACCTCAGGGGTCAGCGGATCACCACGGAGACAGTCTCTCTGTCTGTCCTGCTCCTATGTAAACTGTGGTGGTGGCAGGAAGAGATGGATCTGCACGGCCACGGTCTCTGAGGAAGCCCTCATTGCCATGTAGCTCAACCTCCCAGAGAAACCTGATCTGAATCCAATCATGGCCCCCGTCTGTATATGCTTTCTGTGAACAGCAGTCACCCAGGAGACCGTCTACTGCTGGCCTCTGTCTACATGAATCTAATGCGAATCAATCTTCTGCTGCTAGACTCATCCCACTGGCAAACTGGATTTTTACATAAATATTTAGAACATGTTGACTGTTCTGTTTTATGCCCCAAAAGCTAGAATTTCTAAAGGTTTTGGTGATTAGTCACAAAATAACCTTTTAATTCTTTTTTTTCCATGCTGAAGCTACATTTAAGCTTTTAACTTCTAATGGGTTTCAAAGGTTTTAAAAACTATATCATGCAAACTCTGTGGTTATGATAGTCTGAGAATAATATTAAATCAGACTGACTACTTTTCCACAGATAGGGAGAACATTCAATTTAAACTTTAAGAAATTACATATCAGGTCAGTAAAAATTCATATTATCCTCCCTATGTTCTAAATTTAAACCCAGCCTCAACCTTTACTTAACACAAACTGAGCTAAAATGCAGAAGTAGTGTGTGAAAAAAAAAAAGTACATCCCATGACTGAACAGTTTGTAGAACCACCTTTAACATTCCAAACACTGCTTCACATCATTGAGGACTGTGGACATTAGTTTACACACAGCTCCCTCAAGGTCCTCCCACAGTACTTCAGTCTGGACTTTTGGTTTTTGCAGCATCTTGATTCTTTTCAGCCATTCTGACGCAGCTGATGCTGGTGAGCTTAAAAACACTGTACTCTTGCATGTTACAGTGGACTTTTTTGAGAATGAGTATCGCTATGTCTTTAATAAGCATATTGTTAGTTTTTAAAATCTGTTGTTTAAAAATAGTCTTATTGAAAAGAGTAAATATTAGGGGTGCAACGATATTCGTATCGATATTGAACCGTTCGATACAGTGCTTTCGGTTCGGTACGCATATGTATCGAATAATACAAAATTTTTAATTTATTTGATCAACTTTCCTTCTGACGATGCTGTCTGTGTTGAGCGCTCAGTGAATCTGCGTTCGACTACTCCGCCTAGGCTCGACAGACAGCGCGATCGGTGGTAGCTTGTTAACGGAGATTTGCCGTGTTGTGGCGTTAAGGTCATTTCAACGAGATTAACCTGAAAGCACTAGTGGGAACACAACGAATATGACTGCACATTTACGCCGACATCATCCTAGTGCAAAGACAAGTGGAAGCAGAAAAAAAACAAGCAAGCATGCTACTAACTTTAGCCGAGTCATTTAGACAGCTGTTAGCACATGATTCTCCTTATATGTTTAATATGCTGCTGAGAATATAGCCCAGAAGAAGCAGATAGTATAGCTTTTATTTTGGAAAGAGACATTTCTCTGTAATAAACTCTCTTTTCCAAAGATGAGTGATTCCTCAATCAGATACAGGGCTTGCAATATCGCTAGCCCGACGTCCCGGGGCTAGCGATCTTTTCAGTCGGGCTACCAAAATCTATCTCTGCCCTGCCCGTCGGGCTATTGTAGGAAGGAAAAATATATGTCAATGCTTTTGCATTCTTTCAGAAATGTAGCTGCACTCTAAGAAATAAAACGTTGGATTTAATTGACAAAGTTAAGGCAATCTTTTCCACAAAACCTGGTCAATTAAACATAAATCAATATGGTTGTTATCTGCAATTTCAATGGTGATGTATATCAGAAGTGAAATTGTTCTATAAAAGCAACAGCTTTCCTTTTGTTGTTACTATTTAACACCATTAATTAAAATTTAAACACTTTGTTCATTTTATTAACTGTATCGCTTTAGGTTCAATTGACAATATTAATTTGAATTTAATGGCACCATTTAGATTGCATTTTGGACCTAATTAATTTGATTAATTATGATTTAATTAATAGTTTCATCTATATGCTAAATGTTTAGGTATCAACAAAACATGTCTAGAAAGGTTCCTGAGTTGTCATCTATACATTGTAATTAGGTGTTTGGACCTTTCAGAAGTCTTCAGCAAAGGTCTAACACTTAACTACAGAGTACAGGTGACAACTCAAGAACCTTTTTACACTTGCTCACACGTTACCATTCATAACATTCAAGATCCTTGCACTTCAATAGAAAACTCTTACACCAAAGCTTACATAAAGTGTAAATGCAAAAAGGGTGCTGCATCAACAACTTTATTTACGGTGAGCCTTAACAAGGCAAAGCTTCTACAGGGAACAACACCGCGTAAGGCAATATTAAATGCTTAAAGTGCATGACCAAAATTTAAACATTGGAAACAACTTTCGAGTTACAACTTGTGATTATAGTCAGTACTGCAGATTTACCACAGCTACTTAAAAATCACTGTATGTAATGCAATTACAGAAAATACTTAAGTGACACAAAAAGGTAAAAACGATTTAGTCCCCAGTTATAATTCTGAATCAGATTTTTGTAAGTTCTCTATTATATAATAAATTTTACAATAAAAAAATGCATATAGCAAATCTCAAAATATTCTTAATTAAATGCTAAGACCAAAAATCCAGTACTTAACTTGAGTACAGGTGACAACCTTAGAACCTTTTCACATTTGTTTGCACATACACTTTAACATTTATAACACTCAAGATCCTAAAATAAGATTTTTGGCCGTTGTCGTTTTGCTTGGGGGGGGGGGGGGGGGGGGGGCTCTTCAACTCTCAATGACCTATTAAATAAAAGTGCAATATCTTTGACACCGTAGCAAACAAACGGAGCACTAACCACCCAGTATACTTGATTTTATTTTTGGGGGCAAGTGGGGGTCACCTTCAGAGGTCTCTTTGAGACTTGATGCGCGAAGATATGCAAACTACGCAGCTAGCGGTTCTCTTCAGTGAAACAGACGAGCATGGACTCCTCAACAATCACTGCACATGTATCCCAATTCTTGTTCGGGCTAACGTTCTCCTAACTTGATAGTGCAATAAAACAAATAAAATAAGTGTGCTATTCGGAGTTCGAATGAAATTTTAAACGCAGATGGGACAATATTCAGATGTGCAGTAACATCGAATATGCAAATGAATGTTTCCAATGCTAGCAAAATGCTACAACCTACAGAACACATACTGCTCACATATTTACCGGAAAAATATATGCCATATATTATCACAAAGTACTAGTTAAATTATATTCTATTAAAAATAGGAAGAAATTACCTTAACTCCAACGGATGAATCGTGATTAATCCCTCTTTCCAGACACGTGGCCAAAGCACACTGTGGCGTAGGTGAAGAAGGTCAATGCGTATGCGCGAAGATATTTTTTTTCATTCTCTGCGCATGCTCAGAAAGGATGTGGAAAGGGCTCTTTGGATTTAATTAAATGTGTTCAATAAATTGGAAATATCAATATTATTTAACATTAAAACGGTATAGAATTAATTAAATCAAATTTAAAAATATTAATTACACCCATAAGATTGACAATTTTAAGTATATTGAACATAAAACTAAGAATTAATTTTTGAAAAGCCCATGTTTCATTTCTTAGAGTGATGGGTAATTATGTCATTGGCATCGGTGAGCCACTGTCAATATGTGACATATTGAAATCGCGTTTGAATTTGCGCTTGTTTTTTTGCTTTCACTTTGCAATGACAGCACTGATCTGTGAGTGATGATAATTTGTGCACCAATTCCTCTGACATCGTCTTATTAATTGGTAGCTTACTATGCAAACATGACAAGTGAAATCTCCCGCAGCTTAAACATGTGAGAGGTTGATCGCGCAGAGAATCGCTGAGCTTATGTGAGTGCGTGTGTAAAAGCAGCAGGATATATATTTGACTACGATGACCTTCACAGACAGATATATATTTTAGTTCTGCTGAGCCAAATAAGACAGGTCAGGGTGAAGAAGTGACAGCCAAAGAAAAGCTTACCACAAAACGGAGAAGTTATGACAAATCAGACTATAAGGCAAAAAGAAAGTGCAGCTTTATGGTTTCATGGACAAAAGAATTTCTGTGGCTGCAATATGACGAGCTAAATAACCAGGGCTGCACATAAGTGGTCCGCAGGTGCGCATTCGCTGTCAAAATAAAAAACACGCACAAGGGTTAGGGTTAAATTTAAAAACTGTACTTTTGAGTTAAAATATATATTTATAATTTTAATAAATGACAAATAAAAAATGCATGAACATTTTTTTTGTATCGAAAAAATATTGAACCGTGACACCAAAGTATCGAACCGAACCGTGAATTTTGTGTATCGTTGCACCCCTAGTAAATATGCATTTTTTTCTCAATTTCAACAATTCATTCAAGTGTAAAATTGCAAAAATGTTTGTACAGGTTGTGACAGAAAATGGATAGATTCATCCCATGCTTTGATCCTTGGCTACATATGAATATCTGTGCTAACACTGAATATAAATTTCTTCTCAGTGTGTCTTATAACAGTCCTATTTTATTATAATTGGGCTCTGTATTAAAACCAAGGTATTTAGATGTGTTTCTTTTTTCTATTTTTTTTTTTTTACATATTATTTTTCTAGATTTATGATCCTTTTCCATGCTTTGGCAGTTATGTTTTTCAGTGGTTGTAACGCATTCTGGGTTCTGGGAATATTTTGCTTCTAAGACTGAAACTGTTCTCCTGTGTTGCAAAATGCGTGAAAGGTTATGGCATGACTGCAGACAACACATCCTTTCAGATTGTGGTAATACAGCGGTGGTGGAGTAGACTCGACTAGGCCTTTTTAGGTAATAAAAGGAAGTCACATGAAACATATGGAGTTATTTTTTCATTCATGTCATGTGGATTCATTCAGTGAAATGTCTCACTCTGGACACTGTCTGAGTTTTTGAGTAGGAGAGATCAAGTCACACAGATCCAATCTGATAATGGAAGCAACCTAGTTGGTACAGAAAATCAAGTGTAAAATGACATTACTGAGAGGAACCAAAACAATTCAGAGAAGATTCATGTTTGAATAGTGGTAAGAATACACACCTCTGGAGCGGGGGTTGCAAGTTCAGTTCCCAGTAAGGGTTCTGGCTAGACCCCCATGCTAAAAAACAGCCCTGGAGTTGCGTGGCTGCATCTGCAGCCTGTCTGCAGTTCAGGACACACGCATTTCACTATATGTTGTACTGTGTATATGACAAATAATATTTGTATCTTTGGAAAACAGCAGCAGGGTACAAAAAATGTTTTTGAAAATTATTCAACTACCTATGCAACTGTATAAACTATTCAGGTACTGAATGCCACCTCAGGACCAACAGCACAGGAGGTGGATTTTGTTAACGCAGACCCTGACCGATCTGATATGAAAATCCAATTCTTGATAGTCCTCATGTTCTACTTGGACAAAATTTTAGATGTGATGCCATTCCTGAAACAAGCCTATCTATCCTTTTTTATTAAGGACTGGGATCTATATCTAGGAGTACACTGGCTTGTAGGATAAAGTTGATGAGCCATACCATGAAGCTCACCATGTCTTTATGGATCAAGATAAAGCATCTGATCAGGTGTCAAGACAGGAACTGTAGCATTGCATGAGGAAATCAATAGTGACAGAGAAGTCTAAAGAGGTTGAAAAAGAATGCAACTGGACTTTAAGTTTGTGAAGACATTTCACCTCTCATCCAAAAGGCGTGGTCGCTTTGGAGGTGGACTGCCCTCACCTGCAAAAGGTGATATCACCTTTGATTTGGGTTAAATCATGTCTCTGAGTAAGAATATTCCAAATATAGTTGTCTACTAGGGTAGCCAATGATGGACTGGTCGTTATTTAGGGATTTTCGACTCTAATTGAGCACTTTATGCGCGCATTTTTTTGACACCAAAGTGCTTTCTAATTTTCACACAATTTGAGCAACTTGGGGTTCTGGTCAAAGGATATTTAGGTATACAGACTGGAGGAGCCAGGGATTGAACCAGCAACCTTCCGATTAAAATTCAAGAATTCTAAAGAAATAACATGGAGCATGTGCTAAATAGATTCCTTTAAATGCAAATATTCCGTGTTTATATGACGGAACATGATATTTGCTGACTAATTAGTCAATCAGTTAATCATTTCAGCTTTGACTAGGAGAACAAGTTAAAAAAAATCTGAGGCCTGTGGCTCAATCACAATTTTTCATCTCAGTAGGGGGATTCACCATATGATCTAGGATGTGGTAGATTTCTATGATAAAAATGTTTGGGAACAGATGGTGGCTGTCTAACTGTCACGTTTTTTGTCACAACAAATCGTTGGGTTACTTAACGTAATCCCTGGTTCTTTGATAACAGAGTGAGGTGTTTCACTATAGGAATCGCCTCGGCGTGACCAACTACAGAAGCTCCAATGACACCACGTCTGTCTATGACAGACCTGTCGAGCCGTGCTCAGGGCTCCGCCCCCTCGTACTAACACGGCCGACCAGCTCCTCCTAACTCATTCCAAGCAGATTTCTTTCCGTGCCTAAACAAGGAGGGAAGTGTTGGTGAAACACCTCACTCTGTTATCAAAGAACCAGGGATTACGTTAAGTAACCCAACGTTCTTTTTCTAACTTCGCTCAGTGTTTCACTATGGGAGATAAGGCCCACTCCCGGATTGCGCCAGCTCCCGAAGCTACTCTCCAGTGCTACTCCAGGATCTCAGGTCGAACCTGAGGCACCAGAATCCAGCACCGTCTGAGCCAGGGATGACTGTGCAACATCCAGCCGATAAAACCGGACAAACGTGCGCGGCGTAGCCCAGCTTGCTGCCGCACAAATATCCTGGACTAATACACCTCTGAACAACGCCCAGGATGTGGCCACACCCCTAGTGGAGTGTGCTCGGAGTCCTGGGGGGGCCTGCAAGCCCTTACAGCTATAAGCCAGAGCTAAGGCCTCTACAATCCAATGAGCTAGTCTCTGGTGTGATACGGGCCTGCCCTTGTGAGGGGAGGCCCAGGAAACAAACAGCTGATCCGACTTCCTGAATCCAGCTGTTCTGTCAACATAAGTCCCCAAGGCCCGGACAGGGCACAAAGTGTTCAGCCTCTGCTCCCTCTCGGAAGAGAATGGAGGGGGGTGAAAAGCTAGGAGCTCTACTGTAGAGCACCTGTATGATGTTTCCAACACTTTAAGGACAAAGGCTGGGTTAGGCCTCAGGAGTGCTTTAGTGAGTCCCGGGGCCAACTGTAGACAAGAGGGGTGAATAGACAGAGCCTGTAATTCACTAACTCGCTTGGCTGTGGTTAGAGCCAACAGCAGAGTGGTTTTAAGAGAGAGAAACTTCAACCCCACTGCCCCAATAGGCTCAAAGGGGTGGTGGGAGAGGGCGTCTAAAACGACTGACAGATCCCATAAAGGGACCAGTGGTCTAGAAACTGGGAGCGTTCGACGCGCCCCTCTCATGAAGCGACCTACAAGGGGGTGCTGCCCAGCAGGTTTATCACCAAACCCCATGTGGCAGGCTGAAATAGCTGCTAAATAGACCTTTATAGTGGAAAAAGCTTTCCTTTTGTCCAGCAAGTCTTGAAGAAAACACAACAGCTCCACCACTGAACACTGAAAAGGGATAATCTGCTTTTCATGGCACCACTCTTCAAAAACACGCCATTTACTCCTGTAAATGGAACGAGTGGAGGAGGCTCTGGCATTCTGAATGGTCTCAATAACCTTCGGAGGCATGCCTGCTGCCTTCAAATTCCACCTTTCACTCACGGGCCAGGCCCAGAGAGCAACCTGGTCTGGATGGGGATGGTATATCTCCCCCCGCGCCTGAGACAGAAGGTCCCTGCGGATGGGGAGTGGCCATGGCTCGTCCACCAGAAGCTGGATGATTTCTGCTATCCAGTGTTTGGATGGCCACCGTGGAGCTATTAAAGGTTTTTAAGAGTTTTTGGCCATGGATGGGCCAGCGCATCCACGCCCAGTGGCGCGTGTGCGTCTGACAGGGAGAAAAACAGGGGGCACTGTGTGTTTTCTCGCGAGGCGAAGAGATCTACGGCAGCCCGGCCGTATCTCTGCCAAATCTGCTCCACCACCTGTGGGTGAAGCCTCCATTCTCCGAACAGTGGATTTCCTCTGGACAGGAGGTCCGCCCCCCTCTTCAGAATTCCTGGCACGTGAGTTGCCCGAAGGGAGAGGAGCCGAGTGCTGCTCCACATAATTATTTCCCTGGCTAACCTGTGTAGCTGCCGGGAACGGGTGCCGCCCTGGCGGTTGATATAAGCAACTACAGTGGAGTTGTCTGTTTTCACTAAAACATGTTGACCCCGGAGATACGGCAGAAAATGCCTTAAGGCTAGGAGCACCGCGCGGAGCTCCAGCACATTTATGTGATTCAGAGTGAGTCTCTGTGACCAAACGCCATTCACTGCTCTGCCCATCATAGTTGCACCCCAACCTGACAGGGATGCATCTGTGGTCAGCGTCACCCTGGATGATACTGCCCCGAGCGGTACCCCCGCCGCGAGAGCTGTCGGGCTCCTCCAGGGCCGGAGAGCCGAGATACACGGCTGCGTTATTTTTACACCACAACTGAGATGTCGGCGAGGGCACAGCTGCAGAGAAGCGACCCACCGCTGAAAATCTCTCATCATAAGCAGCCCCAAGTGTACCACCGATATCACCGAGGCCATGAGGCCAAGGAGGCGGAGACAGAGTCGGAACCGCACGACTTTCCCCAGCTGAAAACGGGAAAGACAGTGAGTGAAGGATGCGATCCTCCGCTCTGAAAGTGCGATACGATAAGAGATGGAGTCTATTCTGAGCCCCAGATACTCTGTAAACTGTGCGGGTTCCAAGTGGCTCTTTTCCAGGTTGATAGTGAACCCAAGCTCCGTGAGGTGATTCACCACCACCTCGGAGTCTTTGATCGCCTGCTCGCGCGATCGTGAGCATATTAGATAATCGTCTATGTAAGAAAATATTCTGATGCCGCTGTTCCTTAACGGAGACAGCGCTGCCTCCACACATTTGCTCGGAGCTAAGGATAGCCCAAATGGGATAGTTTGAAACTCGTACGCTACGCTCTGATAAGCGAACCTGAGATATTTCCTGTGTGGAGGATAAATGGCGATGTGAAATATGCATCTGATAGGTCGATTGTAACAAACCAATCGCCTGTGTGAATTGAGCGACAAAGCGTCTTGTGTGTGAGCATTCTGAACGTGTACTTTCTCAAATGCTTGTTTAACACACGTAGATCCAGAATAGGACGGAGCGACGTTCCGTCCTTTTTCGGGATGAGGAAATAGCGGGAGTAAAAGCCCTGCTGAGCTTCTTCGCTCGGAACCGCTCCGATCGCCTGTTTGTGTAACAGGGAGGATATTTCCTCCTCCAGCACATTCGCTGAATCGCGACTGGCCACAGAAGCTAACACTCCGCCGAATCTCGGTGGTTTTGCCGCAAACTGTAATCTGTAACCATGGGAAAAGGGCCATTAGATTAATAAATAATGTAGGGTACAGGGACCATACAAATGCACTCTTTGTCAAAATGCAAGCTATTAAATTCCAAGACTTGGTGAAGCTTAAAACAGCGCAAATAATGTATAAAGTCAGAAATAAATTGCTTCCCAAAGAAATCTGTAAATTGTTCATAGAAAGAGAAGGTGGGTATAACTTAAGAGGGAAATGGAATTTAAAAATACAAAGTGCTAGAACAACTTTAAGAACTATGTCAATCTCAATTTCAGGAGTTAAATTATGGAACAGTCTAACAGAAGAAATAAAAGACAGTCAAAACACAAAACAGTTTAAAGTAAAATATAAAAACCTAATTTTAAATAAGTATAAGAATGAAGAAAACGGGGTTAACCCAGGATGGTAATGTTGCTGGTAATGGTGTTGCGGTTCTTTTTTGGTTGTTTTTTTTGTTTTTTTGTTTTGTTTTGGTTTGTTGTTTTTCCATAACTTGTGTATCTGCAAATATACACATTCTGTATTTTTCATATGAAAGAAACTATACTGTGGTGGGGCTTGCTAATTTCTTGTTTTTGATTTATGTATGTTATGTTTTGTTTTACTTCATATGTTTATATGTTTCATATGTTGTTTGTTTAATTTAAGACAAAAAAAAAAAATTAAATGAATAAGAGGTAAAACTTGAGGGGGTAGGGACAAATAAGTAAATACTTCAGCCTACTCCTTTTCAAACAAATAATGGAATGATATTTTGTAATGATTGTGAAGGCACATGTTTGAAATGTTTGAAATAAAAATGAACTGAACTGAACTGAACTGAAATGGTTGACAAGACCCAGGGATGAACTGCGCATGCGCGCCACCGCTCCAGCTGCGCTGCGAGCGGGCCTCTGAAGAAGCGGTAGCGTGACGTCACCCCTGTCTCCCGGAAGGAGTTGGGGCTGTCCCCCTCGGGAAGAGCGTGAGCTCCCCCCGCTGGGAACAAAGACAAATTGCAGTGATTTTCTTTTGTTTTTATTTTGAAACTGGGGGACATTCTGCCCTTGGCAAACTGCCTGGCTGCAGAAATGCACGTTTTATTTCTTTTCTTACCCCCAAACCACAGTGAAGTGTCTGATGACTCTGGGCAATGCTTGGTGACACAGACAGAGTGCTTAGAAGTGTTTGGTGACACTGCGCCATTTGTCCACAAGTCTGTCCTCCCTGAACTGGAAGAGGAGACTGAGAGGGTGCTCCTGGTGAACTGGAAACTTCCGGAGACCCTCAACTTTGGAGTGATTTGGTTACCCCTTCTAACACCTTCCTTCTCTTTGGGGAAGAAAAGAGGGGTGACACAGAATGCTGCAGGTGTGCTAGGCTGACCGCTTCTTTTTCCCCTCTCCGGGGTGTGACGGCTTGTTCTTTGCAGCAACTGCTGCAAAGGAATGCTTGTCCCAAGGTCTTCGGTTCTCTACCTTGGCCTGGTGGGCATCCTGCTGGCCTCCTGCTCCTCTCTGCATTCTGACCCCACTCTGTCTCCCTCTCACAGCTGCTGCCGTTGCTGCAAAGCCAGCTCTTGGCGCCTGCTGGGGCTGAGAGTTAGGTTTTCTGGGTAAGCACAGGTTGAATGCTTCACCCTCCTGCTTTCTGCGGGTGCTTGTTTCTCTCATTCTCTCCAGGGCTGGGCCAAAGAGACCCTTGGTTGGGTCATAGGCTGCATCCATGACCTCAGCCTTCTGAGCATCACCTAGGCCTGACAGGTTTAGCCACAAGGCTCTCTCACCCGTGACTGCAAGGCCCATAACGCGACCACACCCTTGGACTGCTCCCCTGGAGGAGCGAAGAATGAGATCATTAACCACGCAGATTTCATCCCAGAGGGCTGGGTTCGGGGAACCCGAGTCAAGCTGACGGCCCATGTCTTCCAGAATTTCTGCCTGATATGCTGATAGCAGTGTGACTGCATTAAGCGAGCATACTGACTGTGCAGCATATTTGTACGTCCTTTGATAAATAGATGCCGTGAGGCGATCTATCTTGTTGGGCAAAGAAATGCTAGAAGAAGCTGAGATTGCCCTGCGGTTAGGGTGAAGGTGATACGCCACTGAAGGCTCCACTGCTGGGGGTTCGGTCAGCCACAGTTCACCCATCCCCTGGATCTCAAGCTTAGAGCAGCCCTTGGTCGGAAGCTTGCTTTTAAAAGGGCTTGACCAATAGCGACTCATTTCTTTGATGCAGGCTGGGACTGCTGGCAGAAGCTGCTTTGATGGCGGCAAGGCTGGTGGGAGCCTCTTGCCGTCATACAGGTCGCGTTCTGCCCCTTCGGCATCCTGGGCGGCTGGCCATGTGATGCCTAGCTTGGCAGCAGCCCGTTTGCAGACCTCGTACAAACTGCTGTCCACCAGGGGTGCAACTTCAGCCCCACTCGGTGGCCTGGACTGCTGGGGAGGAAAGGTAGAGTCATCCTCCTGTTCCTCATTCGTGTCCTCCAGGTCGAGGAGGTCGGAGTCGGCATCGCCCTCCGCGTCCTCGCCACCCGGCTCGCCCACATGTTGATCGAGGAGGTCCTCGAACGATGGGGGCATGAGCGGGGACTCTTCTTCCATCATGTCCGCCCAGCTTGTGGAGGCTCGCGGATGACGGATATCGCTCGTAGCAGTAGCAGCCGACAGGCAGGGGTCCTGACTGTTCGTTACTGCTACTCTCAGCCTCCTTTCCAGGACTTTCTCTGGCATCAAAGCACAGTGTGGGCATCCCTGAGGGTCCGCCAGTGAAGCCTGAGCATGCTTGGCACCCATACAGACGATGCACATTGGATGAGGGTCCCTGCCCGAGATGGTGCCACCGCATGATGCGGGGCACGGGCGGGATGCAGCCTCTTTAGCCTTCGGCTCCGACCTTTTGGCGGGAGTAGGAGCCGTAGACATGGATAGCGGAAAGGGGTGAGACTAGGCTACACCAGGCTCGTCTCGACACGTTAGCCCATAAGTAGCTAGGACTAGCAGCGGGTGTTAAATCCGATCTAGTCGCGGCGGGAGTCAGCTCGTCGTGACACGTTAGCTGCACTCCGCTAGCCAATATCGTTAGCAACTTAATGCTAACCGAACCCTAGGTCGACCAACAAGCTAATGGTAGTGAGACACTAATGTGGTTCGTGGCCTGCTAACAAGTTAATGCTAGCCGGACACTGAACGAACAGCTCACCGTAACGCGTTAGCCTGAGTCACACAACGTCGGCTACCTCGCTAACTAAAACCAGGACAGTTAAGTAGCTACTGTTAAGTAGCTAATCAAGTTAGCCTGGATGCGCTGAGGGAGCTCAAAGTAGTTTCTCACGGGAAGAAAGCGAGAATGAGTTAGGAGGAGCTGGTCGGCCGTGTTAGTACGAGGGGGCGGAGCCCTGAGCACGGCTCGACAGGTCTGTCATAGACAGACGTGGTGTCATTGGAGCTTCCGTAGTTGGTCACGCCGAGTCGATTCCCATAGTGAAACACCGAGCGAAGTTAGAAAAAGAACTGGGCCTGTCAAATAGCCTCACCATATGTCTCTCACTGTAAGTGAAATGAACTTTTTAGTGATGATAGTAGATGTTAGGGCTTAGTAGTCATTACTAAATATTTCAATTTCTAACAAAAAACTAAAATGGGAGAACATGAAACATGAAAACCTGACAACAAAACAAAAACGGAACATGAATCATGGAGACACAAGGGAGGTTGGCAGATGATCCAGCAATAAATAGAGGAAGACAAAGGGCTAAATGGCAACAAATCAGGTCCAGAGGCCAACTGCGTAGGAAGCGGCGGCGGCACAGGCAAAGCAGGTCCAGAAGGTGATCACGTGGGAAGCGGCACATAGGTCAAGCAGGTCCGGAGGCTGAGCCACGTGGGCAGCAGCAGTGGTGCAAAAAGTACCCTCCAGGACCCCGACGAGGGAGAAAACGGGAGCAGAAAGCTTCAGGTGGCCTGGCAGGTTGCCGGTGTTGGTTTGTGTTGGTGCATGGATGTGGATGTGCAGGCCGTGCAGGATGTGGAGGCTGTGAACATGCAGGTGTGCAGACCTCTGGCATAGACGGAGTTGGGCCAGACAGCGTGACAAACTCTGGCGGAGATGGAGCTGAACCTGACAGCGGATCAGAAGCCAAAGGCGGTAAAGCGGGTGGTTGAGCTGATGGTGGCTGGCAGCCACGGGTGGTTGAGTGAGTGGCAGTGTGGCAGCCGCAAGCAGTTGGGCGCATTCTCCAGAGCCCCCAATGGAGACAGCCGGCGGCTGGGCGGACTCTCCAGATCCCCAACGGAGACAGGCGACGGCCTGGGAGCCATGGATGGCTGGATGGACTAGAGCCCCCAACAGAGACCGGTATAGACCAAGATGATGTGGGAACCTCTGGTGGGGATGAACCAGACAGTGTGGAAACCTCTGGCTAAAGTGAAGCAGGGCCAGCAGGTGAGGAGACCTCTGGCTGAGACAGAGTTGGCTGGAGCTGCCCAGGGCACACAGCCAACCCAGGGCACTTATCAGCCAGAGACATCAACATGACTTCAATAGTGGACTGAAAGAGCATGCCAGAGCTCTCTGCTGACGCAGGAGGCTAGGTCGGCTCACTCGAGCTCCCAGCGGAGACAGAAGGCTGAGATCTCCTGATCTCATAGCTGAGACAGCCTGTGCAGGCTGTAAAACCTCCAGGGGTCCAGAGGTGGCTGAGGCCACAAGCTCAGCCTTTGGGGAAGCCCCGGGGAGAGTTTCAGCAGGTTCACACACAGTCTTAGTTGTAGCCAGCTCAGCTGACACAGTCTGTAAATATACTAAGCAGGAATTTACTTTCTCTGGCATTATCATTCCAGGCTCGGAAGGAGCGCAGGATGAAATGAAACTTTTAAGTGCATAGAGCTGGAATAAACTGCCTCAGAATAAACAATTCCTTTACATCCAGCCATGGAAAGAGTATGAAAAACATCTTTCTCACTCACCACAGCTGGTTACTTCTGGAAAGTCTTCAATTCTGAACTTGGCGAGGAGCAACAGAGGCATGGATGCCGCTTCCCTCTGGAAGGCGGATCCAGCGGTCGGGTAGCCAGCCAGATGCAGTTAGGGGGTGAAGGTGGAGGCCATTGTGAAGTGGAGTGAGAGGAACCAAACGCAAGCCCTGGAGATGGAACAGAACTTGAACTGAAAGTGAGCCTTTATTTACGGCTAAAAGAAAGCAAAAAATAAACGATAATACAACCAGGGCTGGAATTAACAAAAACCTAAACTGGGAGAACCCTAAAGCATGAAAACCTGAAAATGCCTGGAACATGAATCATGGAGATACAGGGGACGACAGCAGACGATCCGGCAACGAACAGAGGAAGAGAAAAGGCTAAAATACAGAGAGGTATAACGACACAGGAGCTACAAGACTGGGAGGAAGACTGGAACACTGAACACAGGACGTGAGACTGTCAAAGTAAAACAGGAAACATAAGACATGCACAGAGACACGCACTTGGCAGAGAAACAAGGAAACACAACTGACAGGCAAGGTGAGACAAGTGTAACTAACTAAAAAAGATGGAACACAAGGGAATGACCACAGAAACAGAACTGAACATATATGATGGACTACGCAGGGAGGCACAAATGAAAACAGATTAAATGAACAAAAGCTCACAGCCAGAAATACAAATGATTAAACCAGGAAGAAGAAGGAAACTAAACAATACTAAAACGAGAACATAAGAAACCTAAAAAACACTGGGTCATAGACCCAGTACCATGACAGCACCAAGTGTATCTTGGTGTTATACTTGTACAGTTTATGAATGCTGCTTACTAGCCACGCTTGCTAGCATTAGCTGACATGAAAGCATTAAACACTTTACTGTGTGTACAGACCACATCACTGTGGCAGAGGTGTGGTCTGTGGCTCTGCTGCAGAGAAGGGATGGTGCAGTTGGCTCAAAGTGTGGTGTCAGGGACACTGGGAGGGCACCTGGAAACACCTGGGTAACTCACCCTATTTCAGTGACACCAGAACTGGAGACGAGAGAAGTGCGGGTGATGACGACTAAAAAGCTGACTCCTCTGAACTGAGAATTAAAACTTTTCACAGTGGCTGTGCACGTCCTGGGTCTTTACTCGCCACAGTGGTAGTGAAACACAGGACCGCGGGAGGGGGGATCCACAGCCTGTGCAACAACTCTGGGCCTAGCCCAGATGGCAGAGCAGCTGGAGTCACTGCAGCTGCAGACACAAGTGTTGGAGAACATGGTCACTCAGTCTGGTGCCTCCTCGCTGGCCTCGCCGCTCAACCTGCAGTGGTCGTGCATAGGATGACACGCAGTCCTTTCTGGATATTTTTGAGGCCACAGTTTATGGCCATGGGCGCTGCACCTGACCCACATGGGGTCACACAGATGTCAGGGCAGGAGTGTTGTCGGTCTGGTGACTGGGGCACCTCTGCCGGGAGTATGAGTGAGTCATTGTAAAATGATTTGCTAGGTAGCTCATTATAATTGCACATGGATTTTACTTTGTATTAGTTCACCCTCATCTATCTATCATCTATCCATCTATATCTAAAATTGAGGAAGCCTTGAGGCGACTTTTGTTGTGATTTGGCGCTATATAAATAAAATTGAATTGAATTGAATTGAGTGATCTAAGATTTGTTCATTAGATTAGTCTAACTTGTATTAGACTAATGTATGATGAAAATTAACACTGTCCTTCGCTTGTGCACTGCTGAATTCCTCATCAGATTTTAAATATTGAAGGCATTTCTAGTCACAGTATTGTATGCTTGGCATTAAATGTTTGTGCATTACAGACAGCAGCCCTTTTTTAACCTCACTCTACAATGTATTGTCATTCTGACTATGCTGTTATTGCCTCTACTAAGAAGATGAATGAAAAAAGGGAAATGGGCCTGAGGGAAACTTATTGGGCCCCAGTTGTTCATAGCTCTGTGAAAGGGCAGATGAGATGCAGCAAATGAAACGCAAGCCCAATATTTGTCTTTGATCTGTAAATTCCTCAGGTGCAGTCGCATCCCACAGTTCAGAGATTAATATGTCTATCAGCATTAACATAAACTGTGTTACAAGGAATGAGACGGCTGGCTGTGGAATGGTCTTGTCTTTAGCAGCACATCATGTTTTTTCTTTTTAAACTAATGATAAAACAAATGGAGCACGTGAGCAAATTTGCAAGTATGAGAAAACTTTTTGTCTGTTACAGGTAAAAAATTAAGTTCAACTACCACACACACACACACACATACACACACACACACACACACAGAAATGTATTTTGGTCTGAAACTAATAAAGATCACACTAAAGTGATGGTTCATCATAGAAAGGAAGGCCTTCTCTGAATGAGACAGACTCAGAATCTGTGTCTTTCTTTTCTTGTTTAGAGACTTCAGGAACTTCATTTTTTCCATATATGATGATGATGAATTATGATCACAGCTGGCTCACAGCTCAGTGGACATTGAGATGAGAAAATATATATTTAACACATTTAAGGAAAATACTAATAAAATAAAAAATAAAATAAAATTTTGATAGGAAATTGCTTAATTTTAGAAATGTTTTTGCTCTTTTTTGCTGTTTAGTTGTTTTCTTTTAGAATCATTCATCTTAGCAGTAGGATTTACATGAAAAGAGAAACAAATTAAGTTTGAGTGAAAATGTACATTTTTTGTACTCTCTGGTCGACTGACTCAGTGAATCAAATGACTCAAAAAACTCGATTCACTTTGGTGAGTGACTCATTAAAACTCGATTCAGTAAAAAGAATCAAATTTACCATCACTAGCCCTTTGTTTGGCCTGCTAAAATGGCGCCTCGGCGGCCACGCCCCCTGCCGTGACATCACACTCCAAAGCCCCATAGACAATAAAACCAAATTTGGACGTTACGACCTCGAGTGATACTAAAACCTTCGAAAACACTCCAAAATACAACAAGAGGCCAGGACAAGCACCAATGACACAGAGCAGCCAAAAAAGTTGTTCGCCAACCACTATCCGACTCCTAGTTAAGAAAATGAACAATATGACCTTGAGTGAAACCTCTGAAAACACACCAAACACACCAAAAGACAACAAGAGGCCAGAAGCAGTAGTGACAAAGGGCGTCCAAAAAAGTCCCTGAGCCAGGACTATCCAACTCCCAGGTCAGAAAACAAACAATACGGCCTTCGGCTAAGGAAAATAAAAATAAAATAAAATAAAATAAAAAAAACCCATCTCTTACTGCTCTGTTTATTTCTTTAAAATGAACACTTGTACATCTTTGTCATAGAGGAATAAGAATATTAATATGAATATGAACACCAAGGCGTTTCCAGGCCAGCCAAGAGATATAATCTCTCCAGCCTGACTTGGGTCTACCCCGGGGCCAAATGCCTGGTGGCACCCTTGCCTCCATGGGCACCTTAACTCATCACTTTTGACGCAGAGAATGTATTTTATTGACTATTAGTAGGCTGAAGCCATTTACTTCTACTTACTTCTGATTGGCTTTTACTATATATTAATATGCTTTTTTAAGGATCAAGACGTGGGTGTGTTTTTCCAGCTTCATTAACAGTTGTTTTTTCAGAGATCAGATGTCCTCACATCTTCAGCAGTAACGTTAATCCATATTGCACAGAGTGCATGTTTTGTATGATAAATTTTACCCATACCCTGCAGAATGAGAGACAGAGCAGCCGGGCTATGTAAAAAGGGGGCGTGTTCACGGTCACGTCCACTGGGTGTGTGGGCAGAGACGCTCCACCACGAGTTACTACTGAGCAGACTCTGGCTCCAAAAGTGGAACATGGCAGCTCCCACAAGCGGGATATTTTGGCTTCACTTTTGCACAATGGGAGGAAGTGCTGTCGTGTCGTTCATCTTTTATACAGTAATTGGTTAGGACCAATCAGCAAATTTCAAAAATATACAAAACAATATAACTTCATAAGTCGACAAAAATAAAATCCAGAAAAATCATGTAGCTTTTCAGATTCATGATCCTTTCGGTTGCATCATAAAGATGTTTCAAGTTCAAGTTTATACACTTAACCTTAAGTTGAGGTCTTTCATGTGTCTTTAACAAAAAACAGAAACAAAATCCCTATTCAGAAATCTCTCTTCTATATGATGGTTTGTGTGTGTAAACGTGTATGCGTGCCTGTGTGTCTGTGTGTCCACACACAGCAAGCATTTGTTTGGCCTGCTGATATGGCGCCTCGAGCAAAAATCCTGGCCACGCCCCATCCCTTAAGATCCCGCTCCAAAGTCCTATTAACCTACAGATTTAGAAAGAAGACGCTGCATTGTTAACTCTGAGGGAGATGGAGAATGAGCCTATTTCCAAAAAAAGTGGAGTGTGTTCCTTTAAATACTATATATTGTTAAAAACTAACACACACACACACACACACACACACACACACACACATTTTGTTCTAGATCACAAATACTTTGCATGTTTTTCTACCCAGATCCATCATAAAGATTTACTTTATGCTATGAATATGAAGAAACCTGATCACCATATACAGTGGGGCAAAAAAGTATTTAGTCAGCCACCGATTGTGCAAGTTCCCCCACTTAAAATGATGACAGAGGTCAGTAATTTGCACCAGAGGTACACTTCAACTGTGAGAGACAGAATGTGAAAAAAAAAAAGCCATGAATTCACATGGTAGGATTTGTAAAGAATTTATTCGTAAATCAGGGTGGAAAATAAGTATTTGGTCACCTCAAACAAGGAAAATCTCTGGCTCTCACAGACCTGTAACGTCTTCTGTAAGAAGCTTTTCTGTCCCCCACTCGTTACCTGTATGAATGGCACCTGTTTGAACTCATCATCTGTATAAAAGACACCTGTCCACAGCCTCAAACAGTCAGACTCCAAACTCCGCCATGGCCAAGACCAAAGAGCTTTCGAAGGACACCAGGAAAAGTATTGTAGACCTGCACCAGACTGGGAAGAGTGAATCTACAATAGGCAAGCAGCTTGGTGTGAAAAAATCAACTGTGGGAGCAATCATCAGAAAATGGAAGACATACAAGACCACTGATAATCTCCCTCGATCTGGGGCTCCACGCAAGATCTCATCCCGTGAGGTCAAAATGATCATGAGAACGGTGAGCAAAGATCCCAGAACCACACGGGGGGACCTGGTGAATGACCTGCAGAGAGCTGGGACCAAAGTAACAAAGGTCACCATCAGTAACACACTACAACGGCAGGGAATCAAATCCCGCAGTGCCAGACGTGTTCCGCTGCTGAAGCCAGTGCATGTCCAGGCCCGTCTGAAGTTTGCCAGAGAGCACATGGATGATACAGCAGAGGATTGGGAGAATGTCATGTGGTCAGATGAAACCAAAGTAGAACTTTTTGGTATAAACTCAACTCGTTGTGTTTGGAGGAAGAAGAATACTGAGTTGCATTCCAAGAACACCATACCTACTGTGAAGCATGGGGGTGGAAACATCATGCTATGGGGCTGTTTTTCTGCCAAGGGGACAGGACGACTGATCCGTGTTAAGGACAGAATGAATGGGGCCATGTATCGTGAGATTTTGAGCCAAAACCTCCTTCCATCAGTGAGAACTTTGAAGATGAAACGAGGCTGGGTCTTCCAACATGACAATGATCCAAAACACACCGCCCGGGCAACAAAGGAGTGGCTCCGTAAGAAGCATTTGAAAGTCCTGGAGTGGCCTAGCCAGTCTCCAGACCTCAACCCCATAGAAAATCTGTGGCGGGAGTTGAAAGTCCGTGTTGCTCAGCGACAGCCCCAAAACATGGTAAATGGCCTGCATTTGTATAGCGCTTTTCTAGTCCTTAAGGACCCCAAAGCGCCTTACACTACATTCAGTCATTCACCCATTCACACACTGGCGATAGCAAGCTACATTGTAGCCACAGCTGCCCTGGGGCGCACTGACAGAGGCGAGGCTGCCGGACACAGGCGCCACAGGGCCCTCTGACCACCACCAGTAGGCAAACATGGGGTTAGTATCTTGCCCAAGGATATTTGGCATGCAGCCAGGATGCAGCCTTGGGATCGAACCACCAACCTTCTGATTAGTGGCTGACCTGCTCTGCCACCTGAGCTACAGCCACCCCAACATCACTGCTCTCGAGAAGATCTGCATGGAGGAATGGGCCAAAATACCAGCTACTGTGTGTGCAAACCTGGTAAAGACCTATAGTAAACGTTTGACCTCTGTTATTGCCAACAAAGGTTACGTTACAAAGTATTGAGTTGTATTTTTGTTATTGACCAAATACTTATTTTCCACCCTGATTTACGAATAAATTCTTTACAAATCCTACCATGTGGATTCATGGATTTTTTTTTTCACATTCTGTCTCTCACAGTTGAAGTGTACCTCTGGTGCAAATTACTGACCTCTGTCATCATTTTAGGTGGGGGAACTTGCACAATCGGTGGCTGACTAAATACTTTTTTGCCCCACTGTAGCACTCTGCTTTTGTGCACTACAGTGCCTGACAGTGACTAATGCAGAGCTTCACTTCTTGCTTGCACATATAGAATTAGGAAATCATATTTCTGAATTCAGTTGTGTTCGATCAGGCAGATAACTGATGGATTGCTCTACTTTCTGAATGCAAACTGTCACACGTTAATATTTGTACGATTTCTAAAATGTGCAGCATTATTTTCCATAAATTCAATGTTTCTATAAATGCAGAGGCTGGCTCATTGTCCAGGCTGCTATAGTAGGCTTGTCTGCCAATCTTCCACATTTTACTGCTTTTCTTGTTGAGTCTGTGATGTTTGATGCTTTTTTTGTTTATTTGTTTATGTGTGGGTTGTTTTTTGTTTTTTTTTAATTTAGAAACATAGTGGGTGCCACAATGGATTAAACAGTATAGTTTTGTGTTGATATTGTGTTGTAGGAGCCCTCTTATACATTAATGGTAGTGTGGTAGTTTAGCTGAAGAAGATGGTGTGAGTTTGTAGCATGAATTTAAACAAATGAACAAATATTTCTATTCCCATAACCCCTGACTGGGGTGGTCCATGGCACTGATCAAAAGCTGGAACTACGCTACTGATATGTGTATACATCCACTCCTTTAATTGAATAATCCTGACTCATGTTGAAATTAAGTAGTATTGCACTTGGTGGTGGCTTCCTGTGAGTTTTTTATATATAAAATATATAAAAATGAACTGTGCCTAATGAGTGCTACAGGCACATTATGTTCCAAAATTTCCTATCCAATGCACTTCCCTCTGCCTGCAGCTTAGCACCCTCATCTTTAGCAGCAGATAAACCTTTAGACTTGTGCAAGTAAACAACCTGAGGTGAGTCAAACATCCAGAGGAAATTGAAGAATCTGACAAATTCTTTGTTCCAAGCAACCAAACAAGCAAATAAATGCGTACATAAAATAAATAGCTTATCAGCCTGATTGATCTGGTCACCAGATCAGACTTATGACTGACACTAATGCCCTGCCAGCAACACTGAGAATTTTTCAATCACATGTACAAAATGGAGATAATCTATGGGTTCTATGGGAGAAGAAATGTTATTTTTTTATACAAGAACCAAATAAGTGAAATAAGTTCACTAGCAGGTGAAGGGCCTAGAGATGACATACAGTGTAACAGTGTATCAACTTTGAAGCTACTTGATTGCTGCATGGTTTAATTTGCCATCTTTACAACATAATATGGTTTATGGTGGTGTGTGCTTATACTCAAATACTATAACTAACTCTGGTATTCAGAGGCAAATGTCCTGTCTTGACTTATTAAAACCACTCATATCTACTTTACTGGGGCTACAGAGGGCTGAGCAGCCTTCTGTTGTTTGCCTGGCCTCGCTAATTTCTTCTAGTAATATGGACTGAAGCCGCTAATAAAGAAGTTGGGGGGTAAAGGGGAGGAGGAATGCTAACATTCAGTGGTATGAGTTACTTGTAGTGCAGAGTCTGCTTTTTGGGGCCTACTGACATTATGAAATGGATTGACATTTCAAATATTTGCAGTGCTCAGCGCATCTAAATGTAGTAATAAGTGAACCACAGACCTCCTCCTCACCACCCAGCAAGTCATGTATGGCCATTACATCAGGAGCACAGCAATAAGATTCAGCAGCCTCTGCTTTCCAAACCTTTACATGTCAGACAATGTAGTCTGAAGAGCATTTTCTTTGTTCTAAACAGAACCAACTCCAATTGCTCAAGTGCAAGAGGAACAGTAATTAGGAACAGACTATATACTTTTAATTTAGGTCAGAGTGGTAAAGCATTATGTATGCTACCTCCTTGAACTACAGTAGATATTCCATATGTGTAATCAGACATCTGTGCTTTGTTTAGGTTGACACCCCCACAAGATGGGAGAAGACTACAGTAATGACAGTGTATGCTTGTGTATACTTCTCAACACAGCTCGTGGAAGCACAAAAAACACTGTCAGCGGCACTTTAGTACATTCAAGCACTCTGAAACTAATCATGCACACAGATAAAACACTATGAGACTATGTGTCCCAGAAATACATCTTTGCACAACGTTGATATTAAAAGAAAGCTCAAAATCGAGATAAAAGCAAGACAAGTGACTTGGCTCGCTTGTGTAACACTCAGAAAGATCACAAGAGAACTGCTGATCGAGGCATCTAAAATTAATGGGTGTTTCTTTTGGGGTTTTTTGTTCTAAAGTTAGCTCAATGCTGCGTCTGTTGTCAGATAATATGAGAATAAAGTATTGCTCTTGGCTAGGGCCATAGTCACTCTGATGAGTTTTACATGGAGCTTTCTTTCTGCAACTTCAGTTTTTAATTTGTCAAAAACGCCAGGAAGAGACAATTCAACAGACCATGTAGTAATATGTTTCTGTGTTCTCTGAGTTTTTCACTTTTCATAGGTTGGGAAACATGACTTTTTAAACTGACACATTATGAGAAAACTGGCCCCTGAGCACAGACAATAAAAAGCAGTCTTTAATGCCCCTGGAGGAGTAGGATACGCAGGATGGGTGGGAATCACCAGATATCCCACGATATGAGTACATATTACTCACTCGCAATATATTATAGTGATTTTTAATAATATTGCAATATGATAAATAAATTATCTATTAATCACCTTTATTTATCTGAAAATTATGTCCTCTGAGGTGTTTATCAGTGTCTTTTTTTAATCCAATAAGATAAAGATACCTTACTTCAGTTATTTTTAAAATTTTTGCTGCAAAATGAGATTGTCAAGCATACCAACATTGTCACATAAACCCATGGAGTGAGTCTGCTATCAGTCTGCGATTGAATGGCCTCAAGCTTGCAATTGCATGCCATCTATTGGCGATAATACGGCAATTAACTTTGATGAATCTGCAAAAATGAAATCTGCGCTCTTCTGGACAGAGATCTCCAATGTTGTTCTTGGGATCTGCTGGAGCCGCTCACCTAGTCCTCCAATTACACCTGGGAGCACTGTTACCTTCACCCTCCACATCTTCTCGAGTTCTTCTCTGAGCCCTTGGTACTTCTCCAGTGTCTCGTGTTCCTTCTTCCTGTTGCTGTCATTCAGTATCTACATTTATCACCACAGCCATCTTCTTCTGCTTGTCTACCACCACCATTGGTACCAGGACTTCCAGGTACTCTTGTTACACTTATGTATGATGGAAGCCACTGTGTTCATTGGGATGTTTAACGCTGTGCCTTGATACAATAATGTCTCTTAAAATCTTATAGTATGGATAAGTTCTCATCCATATCAGACTATATCATCAACTGGGTAAATCAACAGTTTTTCCTCTGAATTGTAATGCAGAACCATAAAGAGCTCCTTTCACTGGAACTAAAGGGCACAGCCCAACTCCTGAAAAATATCCCCACAGTGTAAGTATTAGTGTAAAATTAGTTTTTCTTGCTAAAATATCCAAAAGGGCATTGTTTGGATGGGAGCATATGTTGCTCTAAACCTTGCATATACCTTTCAGCTTTGATAGGGTCTTTCCAGATGTGCAAAGCTGCTAATTTCATATGGACCTCCATGGCAAGTGCCAAAATAAGATGCAAGCAAATAAATAAAAGTATTTAGGTTTGTTTACACCACAATTAAATTTAAAGCTAATGGTGGATGTGGTGTATCCTTCTTCCACAGACCATTAAGAAATGGTCATTATGGAAACATAAAGAGAAAATGTTATTGTAAAAGAACACAAATCTTGTTGTAAAAATCTTGGGAACCGTTTGGGGATGGCCCCTTCCTGTTCCAACATGAATGTGCACCAATGCATAAAGGTCCATGAAGACGTGGACATTAACAAGTTTGTCCTGAAGAACCTGACCTACCTGCACAGAGTCCTGACCTCAATCCGACATAACATCTTTAGGATGAATTAGAGCAGAGACTTCTCATCTAGCTCTGGCCTCAGAATTGTACATCTAGAAGAATGGTTAAAGAAAAATCCCATAAATACACTCCTAAACTTTGTCGAAAGACTTCCCAGAAGAGTTGAAGCTGTTGTAGCTGCAAAAGGTGGGCCAACATCCTATTAATCCTAATGCATTAAGACTGGGATGTCACTTAAGTTCACATGCATGTGAAGGTAGATGAGAGAATGCTTTTCACAATATATTATATATAATAATGACTCAACACTTACAAATATATTCACCCTATTTGTATGAGAATGCTGTACTATAATATAATGTGACTACAAAGTCTACAATTACACAACAAGCAGCTGACCCTTACCAGCCGTTCAGTGCAGGCAAAGCATGAAGACAGTCATATTTTATAGCCAGTACAACCAGACAAAATAAAGTGAAAACTGAAAACTCCCATGCTTACACAAAAGACCACATGTACTCTAATAAGAGTTGTCATTGAACAACACTTTTATTTTCATAACTGATACTGTGCCTGTATATCATTTCATACTGTGTAGGTTTTGCTTTCAGTCATTGTGAAAAGAAAGCAATGAAGGCCATTTGAAAAGCTGATGCTAACATACTTTTCTTTTACATCAGCTAGAATCCAACACTTAACCTTAAAATGGAACCTGTCATGATAAATAGCTAAAATGCCAGTGTTTGTTCTTTATAAGCTTGAAGCAGAGGGTTGTGACCTTGGCAGGAGGAAATAACCCATCTTTTCTTTTCTTTTCTTTTTTCCTTTTTTTAAAAAAGCAATATTGAGCATATTTCGATTCAATCTTTTAGTGTTCCAGAAAGTTAATTATGTTCATCTGGACACAGCATTTTCATCACTGTGCCTTTTGGGCAATTATTGGTCAAAAAAGAAGGCTTAGCATGTGACAGAAAAAACTAGCTAGCAGTCAGGCCGTGTATGTGTCCTTGTGCAGTTAAAGTAATCCACACTTGTAGTTGAAAACAAACACACCAACATTTATTTCCACAGTCTTGAACACACTGTATGAAAAATGTTCGACTCCACAGCTAGTTAAAACCTTTACTGCTCCACAGTGCAGAAGTCTGACTGCTCACCGCATGCATGATTTCTGTGTATTAAAGAAAGAGTATGCAGAAATTAAATAAGTGGAAAAATACTACCTAGCAATAAATATTACACTAAAACATAAAACATGAAATTCCCCATTACCTTTTACTTATCTGTGTCCGTAATAATTCAAATAAAAACTATTACCAAGTAAACCTCCTATGAAATGTGAGTAAAATAAGATTAATTTACAGAACTTTGGCTTACATACCTACAGTATGCGCTAATCACTGTAGTAACATTTATGGTCACTTAATCCGATGCAAAACTAAGATCTAGCAGGACAAGCAGAGATGAGTCCACCGTCAGAGCCCATAAGAAGATCATTTGTAACCTTCGCTAAAGCTGTTTCAGTGATGGCCTCGGAAACTTCAGTGAAACTCTTCAAATAAACCAAAGTTTGCTGTTTTACAAATATAAAATTAATATTTTGTATTGAATACCGAGTTGAATTGTTCTCAACTTACTGGTGTGACCCTTCACAGCAGTCCCAGTTTTTCATGAGGCCCCTTGGAAAACACAGTTGTCCAACCCTGGCATAGACATAGGCTATAACAAATATATGACAATAATAGCAGTAGGCTGTTATGTATAATTCTTACTTAATGCAAAATATTACACTTGACAGATGCATGCAACCTCCAAGGCTGAAAAATTAAGCCAGTGTAGAAGTGCCAAAATCATTTAAGGGCAGCCACATAAAGCATGTTAATGATGTCTCATGTTAATATCTCCAGCAACATACCAACAAAAAAGCATGCTTATAGCATTGGTAGCATGTTTAAAAACTTAAACCAAAGCAAAAAAAAATAAAAATCCACCTTCATAATTTAAAATTGCAGCTGTTTGCTGGACCAACCAACCATGTTTGTATTGATAATACCTTTTTGGAGCATTTTTAATGACACTGCCTGACAAACACTATGGCCTGTATGGCTTTTTTTTTGTGCCACTATTCTGAGCGCACGTAAAAAAAATTTGCAGGTGCAAGTGTTGCATTTTGAGGAGAAATTTATTTTGAGCGAAAAAAAGAATTTGAGTGAACAAAATTCATTGCTCCATGCAAAAAATGTATTTCAGTGTTTGCTATTATCCACATACACACACACACACAATAGCAGCCCCTCTCACTCAGTTTTTGCATTTGCGCTTGCTCGCAATGGGGTGCATGCACTCTCAACATTTCTGCCCGTGCGCGTTCAACTCTTTCTGTACACCGTTATATTTGTGCCACAAAACCACCCAATCTCAGACTTGGATGCAAAAAAATCTGATTGGCTGTTTTAGTCTCCAATCAGCTCGAAATGACGAAATGCAATATCCCAGAATTCATTTCGTCCAAAACTCAAACGAGGCAGTGGCAGAGGAACACAGAGTGGCGGAGTTTGAAATATTACTCTGTCTGGGTCACAAAATAAACTTTTAAGATATTTTCATGCGAGAATGGTGCTGTGTAAACATTTAATATCTGCTTGATTTATCAAGACATCACACATTTGCATAAGTGCTCTAATGTTTTCGGAGATGCCTGTTACCCACTAGCTGACCGGGTGGTCACTCGGGTTAAACATAATATATAAGGCTGAACTGACAAAAAATCACCAACTACACCACCAGGTATTATAGGAAAAACCATAAAGCCTTTGAACTAAAACAAACGCTGTTGTGACAGTGATGTACACTGTCTTGTTGGTATATATGTATGCTTTGTATCACCTTCATGTTTCCCTCTCACCACATATCCAAACTGGTATCATGAGCAGCAGCTTTTACAGCTGTGGCTCCAGCAAACATCAGCTGATACTAGAAAGTAATATTAAATAAATTCTAACAACAGCTTATCAAGCTTGAAGTGCTGCTGTTGTTTAGTGCAACATCCGCTGGTTTCCTCTTTCTGGCGCAAAGTGAGCGATAAACAAAGAAGAGAGATGATCAGCTGATCATTGATCAGTTTCATGATTGAAATAGCAACAGGAGAGAGAGGGAGAGAATGAGACAAGAAGAAACAGCTGTGCAGCAAAAACACAGAATAACTTCAGCTTTGTGTCTTTTTTTCATTCTAGCTGAAGTACGGGACGAATTGCGTTCCTTTCCCCCTCAATACGGATGTATTGTAATTGGTCCAGCCCAGAGTTGATCATGGCCAATTGGCTAATCCACCACCTTTCATTGTTATACCATTACAAAAACAAACAAACATAAAAAATGCCCAGGGGGCCAGTCCAGCTATGCGGTCAGCTGGTGGGTAACAGGCATCTCCGAAAACATTAGAGCACTTATGCAAATATGTGATGTCTTGATAAAGTGAGCAGATATTTGAAGTTTACACAGCACCATTCTCGCATGAAAATATCTTAAAGGTTTATTTTGTGACCCAGAAAGAATAATATTTCAAACTCCGCCACTCTGTGTTCCTCTGCCACTGCCTCGTTTGTGTTTTGGACGAAATGAACAGCCAATCAGATTTTTTTGCATCGAAGTCTGTGATTGGCTGGTTTTGTGGCACAAATATAACGGTGCACAGAAGGAGTTGAACGCGCACGGGCAGAAATGTTGAGAGCTCAAGCAACACATTACGAGCAAGCGCAAATGCAAAAACTGAGCGAGAGGGGCTGCTATTGTGTGCGTGTATGGATAATAGCAAACACTAAAATACATTTTTTGCACGCAGCAATGAATTTTGTTCACTCAAATTTAGCTTTTCTTCGCTCAAAATAAATTTCTCCTCAAAATGCAACACTTGCACCTGCGAAATGTTTTTCCGTGCGCTCAATATTTTTTTCCGTGCGCTCAGAATAGTGGCATAAAATAACGCCATAGGACCTGCTGTGTACAGCCTGCAAAACATGTAATTGTGCTTCAGTTTTGGTGAGAGAAAGTCTGGTTTTTCATTAGTGTTTTATTTATCAGTGATAGTAGATAATATGCCTGTCTGTGCATTCATGTAATGATGCAACTTTCTAAATAATTATGAGGTAGAACTAAGTCTACCTAAGTTATCAGGTACTGCAAAGCATTACCTGATTACCTTAGCACTCCACTATGCAATCCTGGAGCCTCCAAATAGCCAAAATACTGTTGGCTAAAATGCACTGAGGCTTCAAAATGAAGAGCCCAGAAACCAATACGTGTCCATGGTGACAGCCTCCTATATGTCCCTCACATTTCCCATTTTATGAATTTTATTGTATGTATGCTAGTTGCTATGAGAAGATCAGTTTCTCTGCTCGAGCTCTTTGTGCTAAACTGAATGGAACCAATGCCTGAAGAGGATGTGCAGGGAAGTATCATCTTGGTCTGTAATGCTTTTTGGTGCTAAAGCTATTTATAACCAAATTAAACTCATTGTTTATCTGTCTGACTACAACTTTTCTAAACTACTTTATTTTTACTGCTCTTGTAGTATTCTTACTACGGCCTACTCACCTGTCACCTATCACAAATTATTACTCACCTGCTGTCCATCATCAATGACTGCTCCCGTGCTACTTAAGGCCTCAGTGGAGCCCAGCTTGTGTTGTCCTAGTGCTCCTCGCTAACGTCAACCTCTCTTCTTGTATATAGATTTCCCTGGACCCTGGCCTGTTTCCCTTCTCCATGGACCCTGAGTGGATGAGCTTGAGTGAGAGTGAGTTTAGACTAGATTAGTGTGTGGATTATTGTGAGTCACAGACTGTGTGAAGAGGAGTTTGGACCTTCTCCTGGCTTCCCTGGACTCTGTTTCCTCATGCCAGCATTCATGATATATATATATATATATATATATATATATATATATATATACACATACATCACTCACCTGGTGATACTTTCATTCATTGAGAGTGACTTGTTCATTTGAGTCCAGCACTCATAATCATGACAGTAACAGTGCTAACCACCACAGTGCCTTATCATCAGAATAATTATTGTGTCTTATTAACTATGACAGAGTACATATCCGATTTATAATTTATGATGTAATTATTTTATGTAACAAAATCTATTCAACCATACCAGCAGCAATGCTTATTACACATTAAATATGGATTAAATGTTTATTAATAGTAAAAATAACTGTTTTGCTAACATTTGTCTGTCAATTTGCATTGATTGACTATAGTCATGATAACGTGTTATCACTTAATGGTTGCAGTGGTATCATATGACATAATATGAATAATAATATCTATTTGTAGTTACTTCCTCTTTTATTTTAAAAGACTTTTTTCTCTTATGCTTCTTATTCAGGTTACTCTTTTGTGATTAGTTTCAGCTGCGTTCCACCAATTTCCTCTTCCCTTATAACGTCTTGAATTTAGTGTCACCTTTTCTCCGAGTTCCCCCATGTTTGCGGTTCTTTTCAATTTTTAGTCTTTCCTGATCTGTGGATACCTGCCTCATGGGTTTTTGACTTTATGGCCTGGTAAAATAACATTAGTACTCACCACCTTGATCTAAATAAAGAAACAGACAATCCACACATCACATGACATCTTGTCTTCATGCGTTGCTTGACTATGTTGTTATGCTTGTCACTTGCATGGTATGCTCTTCTTTATTCTTCTAGTAATAACCTTAACAACACATCCAGAAGAAAAGAGTTTTACGTACAGCTCAAAGTTTAAATGAGCATAGACAAATGGTGTCACATATTTACTTGATAGACTGTGTACTTAGGAAGATAATTTTCACACAGCTGCAAACATATAGTCTTATAATAGGTCAGACCAGATACCCAGTTGCATTCTACACTGTGTGCTGATTATTTCCCAGCAATATGAGTTAACAGAGGCTTCTTTGCCAGCAGTGAAAGGTTTTCCTCTTTCCATGTCGCTGCATTTTCTGTTTGGCCTTGTGGTTGATTTTATACAGCCTGCAGTACCCAACAGACTGCAGACTAGACAAAAGAGAAAGATGACTGAAAGTAAGTGAAATAGTGGTCGAGTCATCAGGACAGTGACTCATAATCATGTTAAACAAGTGAGCACAAATGCTATCCTGCGATATATACTATATTCATCCCTTGCTCCTGTTGCTGATGTGCAGGAACAAGTTTTACACAATTCATGCAATACTCCAAATTAAACACCTTTAACTCTAATTATCCTCTTTATCTAATGTGTAAATTGTCATTTCGGTGATGCATGAAAGCCAGAGATGTGATGGCTTTGACAGGGATGATGATAGAGATTAGTGGTAACAGCAGGCTCCCCTGGTCAGATCATGCCTGGTCAAGGAGAAGCTCAACGTTAAATGGCACCTCGGTTTTTTGAAATGTCCTGCATTGTACATTTAAAGAGGGAGAGGACGTTATCTACTCCCTCAGAGGCACTGCTGTCTCATTGTTCTCATTCCCTGCCATTAGAGAAATCCATCAAATCTGTTTCCCCCAGGCTGCGGTATACAATTAAAATATTTCAAGACTTTGTAGGTGATTTATACAGGAAATAAATGAGCCATGCCGAGAAACACCTGAAAACAATTAGCCAAGACTCTGAGCATAGTGAAAGTGATATCAGTGCAGTGGTGAAGTGGAGCTCTGCAAGTCCCCCTGGAGCACTTTTTCTTTTATTAATTTTCTCTTTTGGTTTGCCACTTTTGGGGTTTATGAAACATGATTAATATACCACAGGAGGCTGAGAATGGGAAGGAAGCCACAGTGCTGTATTTGTCTTATATGTTTAAATGAGACAATAGATATGAACAGAAAGATAATTAACAAATAGCAGACATCAGTCCACCTTTGATTTAAATCATCTAACTCTCGTAGCCTCGGTAACCCTTACCATAACTGTAACCCTATGCTAAGTGATTTTTTTTCTATTTTAAAATTGTTCTCTGAAATGTTGCCAATGAAGAAACAAAAGAAAGATCCTTACTGACATGCATCAAAATCCAGCTGGAAATGAACTGCCATTCGTGTTTTTCTAGTCTTAGTGACTACGCAGTGCATTTGAGTCACTTATATTGTTTCTAGAAAAAGGCAAAACCTGCTTTTCTTTTAACCTTGGGTATAAATAAATATAAATAAGAATGAAGAAGTTGCTTACTGTGTGTCCAGCAGTGTTGTTCAAGTTATTTGACAAAAATAATTAGTTACTTATTACTGATTACTTCTCCAAAAAAGTAATCCCATTACATTACTGATTACTTATTTTCAAAAGTAATTACTTACCTATTACTTAGTTACTTTTTAAAAACATAATACACAACCTGAATACGTAATAAAGCAATAGACCTTTCAGCCATTTTTTTCTGCATAATCCATCATATAAAATTTAATCAAATGAAAAAGTCTCTAAAAATTGTTTTATTAGTTTTAATCTTTTATCTTTATTCATCAAGCAAAGATTAAATTATATGCAACAGTCTATTGAAGAAATTGTTTATAGTGTTGTCAGCGTTAATCTCGTCAAAATGACGTTAACGCCATAACTGCATTAACGCGGCAAATTTGCGTGGATCAACCCGTGCGTGTGGCTGCACGGCATCAACGCGCTAGCATGGTTAGCTTGTTAACGTGTTAGCACCGTCTGCATATTCCAGCATATGAAATAAAATAATGTTTTGTGTTTACACTCATTCTTTCAAATAGATGCAAGGAAAGAACAGCAAAAAATTAATAAAATCAAAGATTCAGTGGCAGTAATTCCTGCCCCTCTTTAGTCTGTCCTATCGCTGCTGCAGTGGTCATGTCAGTGGGGGGATGCGGAGGTTTCACATTCCCGTGGCGGCGTACTAGGTGTTTGCTCAGAGTTGAAATTAAAATTTTTGCTGAGGAAAGAACTTTTCTTCCCACATAAAGCATACAGTGGACGCCAATGTTTTTGTCACACATCTGGCCAGTGATGTCAGTACTTCCAAGCTTTAAACGCTACATGGTCGTGCTCTCTCCCGCACTCCATATTATCCATTATTGATCTACACACGTCTGTTGCTGCCACGGACGTCGTATGCTCGTACGTCATTGTCGTGAGACACTCTCACAAACAAAATCAGTGGTAGTAGTTTAGTAATGCAGTAACGCAGCATGCTTAAGGGAAAGTAGCAGTAATCTAATTACTTTTTTGCAATAGTAATCCCCTACTTATTACTTGAAAAAAGTAAATCTGATTATGTATTACTGCCCATCTCTGGTGTCCAGCACTTTTTGTCCAACTATAGAAAAAGTGTTGAATATGAAACAGTGTAGTTCATGTCAGAATATCTGAAACAGACAGGGGATTTAGTTGTAAATTAATTATTGGATGGATATCCATCTGTCCATCTGTCATCTAATCATGATTGAAAAAAAGGGAGAGTTGGATTTATCTTTATATCTCATTGTGTTCACGACAGGTAAATGGATAAACAGGAACATCATTCTATGAATGAACAGCTATCAATAGACTATGTGCACGTTAGCATATGCTACTTCCGGTGCGGAAACTCCTGTGGGGAGCTTTGTTTCCGGTGTCCTATTCACGCCTTGTTTACGGTCCAAAACAAGTTAAGCAAATTAATGAATCAGGCGGCGATTTACATTTCTATAGATGTCTTGGGCATTTACCCAATATATCTGTAAATGATGTTCATCGACTTGTCAATATTTCCCCCCCGCACCTCAGAGCAAAAGAGAAAAGGGATTCAAATGTTATATTTCTCAGTATCTGTAAACAGCGGTCCCTCGTTTATCGTGGGTGTTATGTTCTAAAAACAACCAGCGATAGGTGAAATCAAGTAGCCAATTTTATTTTTTGACAGTGAAAAAACGTTGCGTCGACATACAGTACTGCACTTCAGAGTCACACTGCTAGCGATCGATGCAGCGATTCTGTACTGTACAGGAGAGACGTCACGGAGGAGATCGTCTGCAGCGATCAGGACGCAGGACACAATGTGACGTAAAAAAAAAGTGCAAACTTGCACTAAAACATCCGCGAAACAGCGAGGTGAAAGGTGAACCGCGTTATAGCGAGGGACCGCTGTAATTTTGAAGGTAAGTCACAACATATCCTTCGTAAATACTAATGTATAGAAACCCTTACCAGCAATCATTCATTTTTTGTGTGGCTTTTTTTCACGGTTTGTAGGTGTGTACTTGACTAGCTGACATGACGGGTGAAACATCTGGTTTGACTATTCTTCACCTGTAGTTTGAATGCTGAACATTTGCCTGTTTAAATCATAAGACCAGTCACTATACAGAGATGTGCTTCTGAATGTGGACGATGTGTCTTCTGCTGCAGTAATGCAGTTCTGCTTGTGTTGAGTGATGTAAACAACTGATCGATCTAAACTCTTTAAATGTCAAAATTGATCATTAGATTTTTTATGACACAACAGGGTGGCTGTAGCTCAGGTAGCAGAGCAGGTCCTAGGGCATCGGAGTGTGAATGTGTATGAATGGTAGACTACTTAGCACTTAGGTCGAAAAAAAGTGCTGGTGTGATTGGGTGAATGAATTAGTTGTACTAAGCGCTTCGAGTGCTCAGGCAGAGCAGAAAAGCGCTATATAAGAACAAGTCCATTTAGCGATTGACCGCAAAGTAAAGCTACTGGAAATGTACAACCCTACATCTGGTCTCAAACCAGGAAGTTAGCATTTTCTCGTGCACAGGGTCTATACAGGTCTATTTATCATTCTTCCATATTGGACTATAATATGGAATATTCAAATGAATGTCTGTAAATGAAGGGTATCTGTACACATAATTAGAATCAAGATCCACAGGTAAATGTTTATTTGATCCCATTACTGTCAAAAATTAGGGTAAAGTAGGTGTAATATAAGGGAAGCCTAGCATCTAACAATTCCCTACTGTATGAGTGTGCTGGGTCCTCTGCTTTGTTAGCCCTTCCTTATCACATTCAGTTTAAAAACGCTAAGACGGCCACGATCAAAACACTCTGATGGAAGCTTCAAGATGAAACCTCACTAAATGGATACATGTAAAAGATGGCTACATCCATCTTTTACATGCGGCCAATCATTAAATGCAAATTCTAATTACTGTGAACTTAGAACTTTCTCATAAGAAAAACTAAGAAAAGTGCAGGATGAATCTAGCCTGAGATTGTTCTGTCAAACTGAATCGATTTCATGCTTTTTGAAATTCATTTCTTAATGTATCCCCCATAAACCACATCTTTACAAATGAGAGAATAAACATTTTAATTTAGCACATGGTTCCCACACACAGCTCTTTTCAACCACCTGAATTGTAAATTTGTGCTGCAGATCTGCCAGCGGGCAAATCTTCAGACACCCATTTGTTAGCTGACTCAGCAGCCAGTTGGACAGGAAGCTAGCAGATTGGTTGGATGATCTGAAGGTAAGTGATGAGGTGACTGAAGAAAAAGCAGGAGAGCATCTCTTCTGTGATTAAAGACCAGAGCTTCTGACATGCACGATAGCCCCATGACCCAGGCCCAGGAGAGATACACTGACGGCTCTCCTTCTTCCATTCTGCCAAGCCCTTGGCTGCAGCAGTAATTTTCCCACCTCTGGTGAAGTCTTTTAACAACCTTGCTGCAGTCTTTGCACCACATTCCAATGCAATAAAAAAGAAGTTGTGCAGGACGCAATAGTATTTTTTTTTTAAATGTAATACAATAAAATAAAATGGTAGACACTGAAGATGCAGCAAAGAAAACTCAGAAACATAGAAACCTAAAATTACTTATGTAAGCAAGTATTTAGAGGTTTATATTGTTTGAATGTTCCAGAAGCATCAACATTACATTTCATTACATACATACATTACATTACATGACATTTCACATGTGCCACAAGTTACTGGTTATTTTTTTATATCCCTTTTTATTAACTCATGAACATGAGACAGACATTGCTGATATTGTTGAAGGTTTCCTTTTGTTAAAAGAGTCTTACTTTGATACTCGTTCATGAAACCCATTTTCTCCAACTAGGGTTTGAGGATATGTTAAGCTAGCTGTGATGAATTTGCTTCATGTTATGCCTCAAATGTCTTTCTTGTTGTTCTTGTCCAATAATGTTGAGCCATGTAAATGACTTGGATTATCACTTAGTAGCACACAGAGCCAAGTTAAACAAACTTTTATTAGAAGTTTTGCATGAACTGCTCAGTTGTTGCCATTCAAACAGTGAGAAAACACATCAAAGGCACAACTGTGATTCCCTTTTAAAAACAGTTATCTATTGATATTTTTGATGTGATGTGTAAATTGTAGCAACAAGACATGGGCTACAATTATCACTGGGACCATGTTCAATAATGCATATCAACGCACAGACAGAGTTGCTCTGATGGGAAATTCTTGGTGTCAGGTTCCTAATTTCTTGAATTCTTGTGAAATGTTATGCACCAATTTATTGATTTTTTATATGAGTTTTTGGTGGAACTGTTTTGATATAAAGCAAAACGCAAATATCAGGTAACAAAATGGGATATAAAGAAGCTTGTCATAGCTATGGTGTTTGTTTGTAGTGGAACCAAGTCACAGAAGGCAGAAATAACTCAATATAGTTGAGTTTTGTTTCAAGTGAGATGATTATAAAGACTTCTGCAACTGCAAGCTTACTTCCTCCAAGCCCCGGCCAGTTATTCGGCTTAGAGAAAAAACTGATCAAGGCATGTGATTCTTCCATCAGCTCTCTGTTATTTTCCACTGAAAATAATGTCTTTGTTGTTCCTTCTTTCTTTTTTTGCCTTCATATCTGCTAAGAGCTGACTGGTCAATCATGTTCACTGTAACAAACATGCTTATTCTTCTGTGAATTACTATGGTGGCCAATGTGAATCCAGCAAAAACAACAACAAAACAACTCGGGGCAATCTACTGATAGCTGTGCTTTCTAGCAACAGTCCCAGATATTTGTGTTTTATGACATTTGCACCTGTCAAGAAGACAGATTTGAGTTTGTGGTAGAACAAAGTATACAGACATTTAAATGCATGAAAAAGAAGTTACCTCTGTAAAATAAATGGGAAAACGGCAGCTGAAAGCTCCCTGCAGTGGATGTATGAGCCCCGTGCTTCGGAAGAATACTTATAGTTGTAATCTCGCTGCCGATCCATGAGGAACAGTAAGATGATGGAATAATGCATTATATTTTTGAAGGGAGAGAGAAATGGAGAGGTCTGAATGTGCTGACAGGTTGAATGTATGAAGAGACACAGCAAAGGAGAGAGGAATACAGAGTATCAGTTCAGACGCCTCCCTAAAGTTTCACCAAGACCCATAATTTATCTGAAAATTGAGGCCAAGGCTCATGAAAATAAATCACATCACTTCTTTTTTTGCTCATTAAACTGAGGGGAATTGAGCACAATGCTAACAACCCCATCACCTTGCTTCTATGGTTTTTGAGATTTCTTTATGCAGCAGACATTTATTTTGGTGGTAGAATGAAAGGTGGATGATCCTTCATGAGCTGCAATTAATAAAATTACTGCTCAAACTGGCTCGTATATCCCATTGATTCATCACCTGCTGCCAGTGGCTTCCTGCCACACCCTATCACTCTTGCTGAAAAGTCTCAGAGAGACTTTGGGGAAATCAAAGGCTAAAAATTCAGTAATGGAATTCTGATTAGCAATAGCTTTGTGGCTCCAATACTCTCTTGTGATGCGTGACAGTTGTAAAGAAGTACCCTGCCCGAGGCAACAGGCAGATGTGGGAGCGTCTGACCAGGAGGCCTGGGCTTGCTTGGCTGGTGTTCAGCGTCATTCTTGCAGGGGTAAGGTGGGAGAGGAGCAGATGAGGCAGCTGCCGCTGCCTGGGGGTGACCTACAGGAGGGAGCAAGCACATCTGTAACAGCTGACAGGCCAATAAGGGCCGTGTGTCCCATTATCATGAGCAGCAGGAGGATTTGTCATGCTGGGACGTCTGCACAGAATCACACTGCAGCTGACTCTCATCTGCCCTAACCAGCAGGGAAACAGCCCCGCAGCTCATTTCACCTACTGATTCTCTCCAAACCTCCTTTCACAGTGCTAATAAATATGATATGAGCATTATCATATGATAATTTCTCACAGAAAATCAGGAGTAGAGAGCAGCAATTAACAACAAAATACAGCAGCAGAAAATAAGTTCTCCCTGCTACAGTGATTCCCTACAATTTATGGAGCAGTTTGAAAATAAAGGGCAGAGCAAGAGAGGCTTTCAAAGCTATTGGCTCATATAAAGTACACTTAAAAATGTAAAAATATATATAGCTCCATTTTTGGACCTGAATAAATAATATTAAGACATTATGAGTGATTATCTGCACCACTATATGGTGGCCCTGAGAGGTCAAAATGTATTATAGCTTAAGTAATCACCAGCAAATACCAAAACGCTACCAAAGCACACAAAACATTAAAAATTGAGTAAAACACAATGGGAATGGAAATGGTGCTGCAAAGGCTCAGTAAAGACAAAATAAGTGTGTGTGTGTGTGTGTGTGTGTGTGTGTGTGTGTGTGTGTGTGTGTGTGTGTGTGTGGTGGGGGGGGGGGGGGGGGGGGACAATAATGCGACAGAACAGCTGCAGAAGGGAAAAGCTAATAGTAAACATGTTTATGTAGTAGGATCATACGATTAAAACCTAATACCTCATTTTCTCCCTAACCACACAGATAAATCCTGGTGTGTCTCAGTGCAATCCTTTGTCTATTTTCAATTTATTTAACTTCTGTAGCTGGTCTGTCACAGTAATGTCTCCCCAAAAACACTTCTATTGTGTTTTGTTCTGCTTTTGCTGAGTTCCAGTGAACTGTCTTCTTAAGTTGTCTGTTTGACCTTTCAGGGCCTTGAATAGTAAACTTCACTTCTTTTATCATATCTTGGTCTCCTCCTTAACCATTTTCCAGCATATAATTTCCAGTGAGTTTACAATGTTAAGGTACAACACAAGTATTTGAAGTGAAGGAGCACACAATATGATTTCACCTCATGTACCAGCAGGTTAAACAGTATTTGTGTATTTACTGCAACATATTGATAAAGCATTTGTACTGTAGGGCCAACAAAAGACAGAAGGTGCTACTATCATCATTCTGAAGTATTAGAGAAGAACTGTATTACGAGGAGGTGAGTTCAATGGGAAGAGAAGCCAGGCAGCTCCATTTACAGTCTCATTACTTGGAGTGAGTCTGTGTTATGCTCTCAGAGATGGCTGGAAATGGCTCCCAGCCTCTCTACACTAACTGTGCACTGAAGCACGTCGCAGCAGCCGACTGTTAGTGATGTGTCGAAGCAGACGAATGATGATGCCTTTCTTCTCTCTGTGTGTGAAGTTTGGTTGCCACACAAGTGGAGAGAAGAGATCATTTTGGGTAGCTAAGGGGGCTTATAGAGTGCCTGTGAGAACTGCTATTTTGTTTCCTGTATTTTGCTGCTGAAAAAGAAGAAGAGTGGAGGGTGACCAGGGGGGTAGTACAAGGGGGGGCAGGGCAGCAGCCACCACAAATCAATATGAGAAAAGCAGATGAATAGATTTCCAACTCAAATACTCTTGCAGTAGCCCTGCTAATGACCCTGAGGGCTGTAATCCAAGGTGTTAGACATGGAAACGCACTCGCTGTGCGTTGATCAAATCATTGTCCAGATGTCCTCTCCTCACACTCCACTGACATTTTTCAGGATCATTTTAAACTGCCATTAATCCCCAGCTCGATAGGAGACATGCTATTTCTGCTTCTCCTTTACTGCATGGCCTGACACTTACTGCACTGAATAAATAGTCTGAATAAATAGTCTAAAATAGTCTGATTCTCTGCACAAGACTGGATAAAAAGGTGACATTTCCCTGCTCTCCAAAGTAACTTTGACACAGGGGTAGGCAATCTGGGACTCCAAATGTACTGAGGAGTTTGTAAACTTGGATACTTTTGTTCAGTTTATTTTTATACAAAGAAAAATCCAAGCAAACCATGTGAGAACATCCGCCCAGTTTTATTGGCTTGGAACTTTTGTAAGAGCAAGAAAGTCAAAGCAGAACTTAATTCTGGACTTGTGCATATAGCTGCACCTAGTGCAGCTAAAGTTTGTTCTTGTACTTCTCAAAAACAAAAGTCCAAGGGTCAGTTAATCCTGGTGGTATTATTGATTCAGTCCTTCAAAAGAGAATTAGATTTGCCAAGGCTGATTCAATCACCCAAGATGGCCGTGCAACCTTGTGGTCAGACATGGCAGGACCATAATCAGGAAACTATGATCAGCAACTCTCAAATCACAAATATGACAAAAACAAGAAAAAAGACATGGCAAAATGTGAAAGAGAAACTAGTAACTGACAAGTCAGGAACATCAGTCTAAACAATGAAAAACACTTGAAAAAGTGAGAAATGAAGAAAGAGAAATAGCAAGAGACTAAAATTCCAAAAGCCTACAGAAAAGAAGTGATCAGTGTGTGTCATTTAGTCATAGCAACTGTTTGTCCACGGCAGTAAAATCTTTTTTCTCATTTCATTTAGTCCTTTACAGCCCTCATTCTGAGCCACTAACCGGATGCAGCGGTGTTGGCTTCTTTTCAGGAGCTACAGTAGTTAGATAGTCCTGCTATTTGTGTCAAATCAAACGCATAAATAAATGCTTAGAGGCACTGACAAAACATCCCACCTTTGTCTCCAAAAATGGCAACATTGGCTCTCAACTGGTGGTGGCATAAGGGATCAACTAATGTTGCAATACACAGGCCTATACATTTTTAATATTTTTGTAAGTCTTGGATATCGGAGATCCCACCCTGTGTTTTTTTCATTTAACTTACAAATGGTCTGTTGATGATTTAAGATGTGTCAGCTGTAATTCATAAATAGCAACAAAGCTACACTGTAGCATCAAAGCTACATGGTACATAAATACAAACATTTTGACATTGGTTAGTATATATTCACTCCAGAGGGTGATCCACAGTCATGTACAACCATGGTGTTCCCTCCATCTGCAGCTGTGTGAAAAAAGAAAGACGCAAAGAAAAAGCTACAGCAGCTACTATACCTGAATGTGGACATGTTTTATCAGAACACACTTTCTCCAGGAAAATGACTCTTAGTATTCGTTTATTGTGTTACTAGCAGTACGACCTGCAGTTCCCCATCTAACTCACCAGGATCTTCCTTCTCAGTTTGTCAGATATTTAGATATTCCTTGGCCTTTGCACCTTTCAAGTACAGGTTCAGTAAATTGAAATTCCGGCTCTGCGCAGTACAACAAGTCAGATCCCAGTAGTCGGTGCAGGCCAAAGTAGCTTAACCCCATTTAGCTGTCCCCAGCAGGTCCTCCAGAGGAGTCTGAAACAGGATCTCTGTATCCTCGCTACAAACTCATTCATGTTTACAATTACTTTTCCCCACTTGGCGACACATCCATCAAAGAAAAAACTCTGATTATTCCCAATCAGAGTATGTCCTTCAGCTTACACATTAAACAAATACGTAGGACTGCTTTCATTCATTTGCACGATATCACTAAAATTGGAAACATCCGGTCCCAGAGTGATGCTGAAAAGCTAGTTCATGTAATTCAATATTATCAAGTTGCTCAAAAAGCCTAAAGATGGTCCAGAATGATCCAGCAAAAAGAGAGAGAGAGTATATTTCTCCCTTATTAGCTTGTCTTTATTGGCTCCCTGTTAAATTTAGAATTGAATTTAAAAGCCTTCTCCTAGTGTTTTATTATCCTAACAGAGCATTTCGCTCTCAGACTGCATACTTACTTGTTTCTAAAAATTTCAAAGGTAGAATAGAAAGCAGAGCCTTCAACCATCAGGTCACTCTACTGTGGAAACAGCTCCAAATTTGGATTCAGGAAATAGACACTGTTCAGTGTCTCTGTGTTTATACAGCACTACTGTATTTAATCATTAGCATTTAAACTCTGCTAATTAAACTCTGAATAAACTCTGGCTACTGTCTCTATCTGCTTCCTTCTCTTTCCCCTTAATCTCAATCAGTTGTGACAAAAGCCTGGTTCTTTCAGAGGTTTCTTCCTTTAGAAGTATATTTTTCTTTCCCACTGTCACCAATTGAATAGAATAGAGTAGCCCTTTATTTTCAATGTACATATACTACAGCAATAGTGAGCCCTACACCTGACTACTGTGCAAGTAATATAACTAACAAATCAATAAAAAGCATGTATTACCAAGTGTAATAGTTTAGGTCTTTCGCTTACAATATAATGTGCCTTGAGGTGACTATTATTGTGAACGGCACTAATGAACTTACTTCCTGACTTAACCAGTTTGTTTAAGAAAATCTTGTCAGGTGTGTGAAGACAGATTTCACCACAGCTGCTACTTTAGATAACTGTATGAAAATTCCATGCTTGCACCTGTCACCACAGACCGCACCGAGAGTGGCCATCAGTGTTCATAAACATGACATTTTCACTGGACAGTCAGCACTATTGATGACAGCTGGCTTTCCGGGCACAACTCAGAAATGTTCATTTTCATCATTCATGAGCTTGTGCAACATAAATTCCTCCAACAGTATGAGACTGAATTTGTACTTTTATTAAATTGGCCATAAGGCAATTTCTCTATCATTGGATCAAATTTCTTTTGTTGAGTATCTTATTTAAATTGTTTTATGACTAATTAAAGTATCTTTTATCTTTTGCCAACTTCACAAAAAACATGAAACAGCTTCTAGTCTTTAATTCCACTGTGGTTGAATAGAGTTCTACTTCACAAAAGCTTTTGTTAAAACCACACTGCGAAGCCATCCTTTAACCTCAGAGAACAAGAAAAGATGTTCAGGAAAAGAAAGCCTGCCACCTTACTGACATCCCTTTTTTCTTCTCACATGTTATCCTCGGATGACTTTTTTGCCATCTGTCTGTTTTGCTCCTGGCCATCCCTGCACACTTGACTCTACTTGGTTATCAGCCCTCTGATCTTCCAGCCACTGAGTGATGCACAAGACAAGCAAAGAGCAGGAAGCTCAAGATGTGTGTGAACGTATGAGCTGAATTATGCAGAATCTGTCAGTCTGCCTGCATCTATAGTTTAAATAATCACATTTTAAGAGGCAGAGCTCTTTGGTTATTTTCCAAAACTTGTTCTTTATCTGACTCATGGCACAATAGACAACAACAAAGGGGGATATTTTTGTATTAGGTATGAAGTGTCAATGAATGCCATAGTCACTTTTTCCCTTTCCAACTCCCTTTAGCAGGAATATCTTTCTTTCTATCCGCTGGAAAACGTGATGTTAGCAGCCCAGTTGAACAGTAAAAACATCTCGATTGTATGTAAAAAATAATGTTGTTGCAATTCATCTTTTACTAGGATGTGTGATTCTGCACATTTTGTTTTTGTGAGGCAGCAACTTCCAGCTCTTTAGTATTCATGTGTCAAACTAGCTGTACAAGAATATTCAACAACCATACAGGCACACCAACCTCAGCTTAAATTATTACTCTAATCATTTTTGCAAGGGGAAAACTATGGAAAAACTGCAATCCCCCGTGAGGAGGCAACATCATTTTTCTGTAATTGCCCTCTGTGGATTATCCTTTGTTTCAAAAGTTAAGTCTCCTCTGACAAACATGATGTTGAAAATCTTTGAACTAAATAGTTTTATCTTCACAATGGCGTAAATAAAGAGGATTCAGGAATTAGTTAAAATTTTTATCAATTAACTTGTATGTAGTTCTTGTTCATCTGCTTCAGCATTTCTTTGTTCAGATTGACTTTTTCTGACTGGTGCACAGTTTTTTTTTATCCAGCAATATTTCTAAATGTATTTCTCAAATACAAAATACAAGTTAGAGTTTAGAGTGCAATTGAAATTTGAAGTATCACGAGCCAAATGTGAGCGCAGTACATATGAAAAGTCTGTAGAAATTTCCTGTGCATTTTCTTTGTAAAGGAAACATTAGGGCACTTTCACATCTATATTTGATTTACTCACATCCAAATAAGTTGATGAGGTTGTAAGCTTGTGGCTTTTTACCCATGTTTTTTTAGTTAACCAATATGCATCTTATTGTCTACCTATTATCCAGATATGTCTGAGGCGGGAGCATAAACGTAAATACAGAAACAAGGTCCTGTTTTTTGGACTATTTGAGAACATGGAGAATTGATTTTCATTACCTTTACATGTCACATCCCAGAATGCAAAGCATGAATATCTGCAGCAAGGTGTTTAGCTCAAACTTGCAATGTACACCTGTAGTTGCAGAAATAAGTTTTGCTTGACTTGAATAAAGCTACTCCATTATCACTGCAGCACAGCTTCATATATCTCGCAACCATGGTTTGCGACTCATGTATGGCTCTACAGGCATTTCAACCTTTGTTGATTCTGTGGTGTTTCAAGCAGGGATCTTTAGGTTGTCTGAGTCTGATTTCAGCAGAGTCTTAATACAAAGCTAATGTGTCAGAATTTAAATCATTGGTTTCATCCAAAGTCAGTCAGTGTTTACTACCACTTTAATAAATCTTTTTTATTCTCAGAACTAGTTCAGTAGTGTGTCCCTCCTCATATTCCCTCCCATGCCATTTTTGTCACAACTGATGCCTCCCACTCTGAGCTGCTACTGTGGTCCTCTAGTACTTTAACTAGTTTTCTAAACCTCGTGACTCTGTGGTAAGATGCATTATCCTTATGAAATATGCTTTATCATTACCAAACCCGCTTTCTAGTGATAGGAAAAATATCTAAACATAAACCTGTGTTTTACCGTTAAGGTAAATGACCTCTCCTTTACTTGACATAAATAAATAAATAGATAAGGTATTTCCTTCTTTCAAGAAATCATCTTTATATGTTTCATTGAACCAAAGTCTCATCATTATCTCCTTGGACAACGTTCATTGATGAGTCACGAGGATTCATGAGTTTTTAATCAATATCACTCCATTCAATTATCTACAAGGCAAATTTCAAAGCATATATCTTTAACTTTTCTTTTCTGAAGTCTACCCTTAAATTTTCCTTTTATACCCCCTTATTTTATTTATACTTGCTGCTGGTTGTTCCCAGCTGAATGGGACAGTATTATTTAACTGTCCTTTTAAAGTAGGGGTGGCTGTAGCTCAGGTGGCAGAGCAGGTCAGCCACTAATCAGAAGGTCGGTGGTTTGATCCCAGGCTGCCTCCTGGCTGCATGCCAAGTATCCTTGGGCAAGATACTAACCCCATGTTTGCCTACTGGTGGTGGTCAGAGGGCCCGGTGGCGCCAGTGTCCGGCAGCCTCGCCTCTGTCAGTGCTCCCCAGGGTGGCTGTGGCTACAATGTAGCTTGCCATTGCCTGTGTGTGTGATTGGGTGAATGACTGAATGTAGTGTAAAGTTCTTTGGGGTCCTTAGGGACTGAGTAAAAGCGCTACACAAATGCAGGCCATTTACCATAGTTGTTTAATCTTTTGCATTGCTTTAAATGTCAATCAGCCAGGTACTCTTAATTGCAGACTACTACAGTTTACATATGGAGATTTGTGCCATTTGTGATATGACTCCATTTTTTCAACATGACTTATTCTGTATTGTGTTCTTCTATTTGAGCTGCAGTAAATGTATCATTAATTTAAAACAACTGAATTTGTTTGTTCCTCTACAAAAACAGAGTTGTGTTATGTGTCAGATTTTTTTTTGTTTGTTTGCAAGTTACAAAGAAAAGGAGCCAGATGGGAAACTTCCAAGTATTATAAGTTCATATTACATTACTAGATATGTACTTCACAACACCTATCAGTCTCATAAGTGCAAAGAATGCTGCAATTTCAGCAGTGCTACATAATGATGTTTCAAAGTCAAGAATTATATATCGCACACACTAATGTGACGATACAGAGGTAACAGTAATCATGGCAAAAATCTTTTAGGCTCTTGAAGGGTAGGTGTGAATTATTCCTGGCCAGAGAGCGTTTACTATTGAGTTACCACACGTGCACATTTGTGTGACTTTTACTAATTTTGCAGAACATAATCATTGCATGCAAAGAGGCTGTCTCATGAGTATTATTAAATTGGCCCTGGGTAGTGTGGCAGATTAAGTCCTTTCCAGGTTGTGACAGCTGTCACAGGTAGGGTTATTTGGGTTATGATATGAAAGCATTGCAGGTTTCTTGCCACTGTCAGCACTAAAGAAAAAACACAAGGAATTAAAAGCATGGAAATCAGGTCTCGCTCCATTTGGCGAGGATTAACGTTGGCACTAAAGCAACCTTGACCTTTTTGTTGACAGACTCTAATTTGGCCTGAAAGGTAATTGGACAGATGATTGATGTCTTGCTCTTTTAATATGTTGCTTCACCCACTGGATCTCAAATTGTCAAAGAACTAACTGTCGCGGTACCTTTTTTGTAATACTTCATCACAATTGGGATGAGCTGAAGCAATCGTTTTTAATTGACGCCCTAAGGAGATGACAGTTTCTGAGAAGTTCTCGAATGCTGTTCATATTTTAACAGCAAATGTGCATAAAAAGGTTTCATGTTTTATATAGCACCAAAACCTCTCTCTGATTCAGAGAGCATAAACAGCCTTGTACAAACATAAATTTTACATCACACACTTAAAATGATTGTAACCACTTTGTAAAACTTGTCAGTTTTATATTCAAGCACCTCATTTTTGGTGATCAGTGTTGATTTAATGCCGTAAGACCATAAAACATGAAAACGTCAACACTTAAAGGGGCTTGGCATGCAAGCAATACACTGACTTCAGGTGTGACTCAGTGGTCCATCACAGAGCACTGTAATCCTGCTCATAACAGAAAGTGCTGCATTCAATTTCCCATACAGAGATAGGCTCTGCAGCCCAGAAACTCAATAACAGATGACAGTGTCCAGTTTCCAGTAGTGTGGAAAATGAAGGCTGGCAGTGGAAGTGAGAAAAATCCGCTGGCTGTCCCCTGAGTGCTGAGCTGGGTGGGAGGGTAGTGTCAATGTGGCGCCTGATAGCTGCTGCTGCATTAGCCTAGTGACAGGTTCCTCTTTGGATGTGCCTCCATGTCTGTCTCCTCTGCCTCTGTCAATCTCCAGCCGCCCACCGGGACAGTAGGTCAAGGCCTCCCTCAAGGTTGGACACGAGAAGACTGAGTTGACAGACATGACCTCTCTGCGCAGAGGAGAGATTGTTGTTGTTTATTCTAAAATGTTGCAGAGATCTATGATTCTGCTGGCTGGTGTGACTGAGCGTGGAACTCACCTCGGCCTTTCTGTGTAAATGACCTGAATGTAAATTTTTTCAAGCCTGACTTATGTGTCATTTCAAAGATGGACAGGCAAGTCACACCATGCATAAACTCTCCTCAGAGTAAGGAGTGCAATGTCACCGAAGGGGAGTGAGAGCACTGTCAAGGTCAAATACTCTCCTCCATCTTCTTTGGAAGCATTCAAGCACATCATTTTTTCAATATATTTAATATGTCTGCAATAGCTGGAATGCCCTTGTTGAATGGTGAGCTCAATGACCCTCACATGAGCAAGTGAAAGATGAATAAGGGTCTGTTTAGTGTTAGTACAGAATAGATTCATTCCTAACATGCATTACAAGATACAGACTAAGCAGCCCACAGGCTCATACAGCACTCTAACTTGGACTTGAGGTTGAGCTCAGTTAAAAGCAGAGTCTCTGATCACAAAGAGACCAGTTTTGGTCAAGTTACTTGAAAAAAGTAATCAGTAACTAATTACTGATTACTTCCAAAAGTAATCCCGTTACTTTACTGATTACTTATTTTCAAAAGTAATTAATTACTTAGTTACTTAGCTACTTTTTAAAAACATGATTTAAAACCTGAATAGGTGATAAAGCGATCGATCTTTCAGCCCAGTTCTACTTCCTGCCTAATCCATCATATAAAATGTAATCAAATGGAAGTAGTTTGTAGTTTGTTTTTAGTTTTAGCTATTTTAAGGGGATATCTGTGTGTGCAGGTGACTATTACTGTGCATAATTATTAGGCAACTTAACAAAAACAAATATATACCCATTTCAATTATTTATTTTCACCAGTGAAACCAATATAACATGTCCACATTCACAAATATACATTTCTGACATTCAAAAACAAAACAAAAACAAATCAGCGACCAATATAGCCACCTTTCTTTGCAAGGACACTCAAAAGCCTGCCATCCATGGATTCTGTCAGTGTTTTGATCTGTTCACCATCAACATTGCGTGCAGCAGCAACCACAGCCTCCCAGACACTGTTCAGAGAGGTGTACTGTTTTCTCTCCTTGTAAATCTCACATTTGATGATGGACCACAGGTTCTCAATGGGGTTCAGATCAGGTGAACAAGGTGGCCATGTCATTCGTTTTTCTTCTTTTATACCCTTTCTTGCCAGCCACGCTGTGGAGTACTTGGATGCGTGTGATGGAGCATTGTCCTGCATGAAAATCATGTTTTTCTTGAAGGATGCAGACTTCTTCCTGTACCACTGCTTGAAGAAGGTGTCTTCCAGAAACTGGCAGTAGGACTGGGAGTTGAGCTTGACTCCATCCTCAACCCGAAAAGGCCCCACAAGCTCATCTTTGATGATACCAGCCCAAACCAGTACTCCACCTCCACCTTGCTGGCGTCTGAGTCGGACTGGAGCTCTCTGCCCTTTACCAATCCAGCCACAGGCCCATCCATCTGGCCCATCAAGACTCACTCTCATTTCATCAGTCCATAAAACCTTAGAAAAACCAGTCTTGAGATATTTCTTGGCCCAGTCTTGACGTTTCAGCTTGTGTGTCTTGTTCAGTGGTGGTCGTCTTTCAGCCTTTCTTACCTTGGCCAAGTCTCTGAGTATTGCACACCTTGTGCTTTTGGGCACTCCAGTGATGTTGCAGCTCTGAAATATGGCCAAACTGGTGGCAAGTGGCATCTTGGCAGCTGCACGCTTGACTTTTCTCAGTTCATGGGCAGTTATTTTGCGCCTTGGTTTTTCCACACGCTTCTTGCGACCCTGTTGACTATTTTGAATGAAACGCTTGATTGTTCGATGATCACGCTTCAGAAGCTTTGCAATTTTGAGACTGCTGCATCCCTCTGCAAGATATCTCACTATTTTTGATTTTTCTGAGCCTGTCAAGTCCTTCTTTTGACCCATTTTGCCAAAGGAAAGGACGTTGCCTAATAATTATGCACACCTGATATAGGGTGTTGATGTCATTAGACCACACCCCTTCTCATTACAGAGATGCACATCACCTAATATGCTTAATTGGTAGTAGGCTTTGGAGCCTATACAGCTTGGAGTAGGACAACATGCATGAAGAGGATGATGTGGAGAAAATACTCATTTGCCTAATAATTCTGCACTCCCTGTAGATGCAAGTGAAACACAGCAGAAAATAAATAAAATCAAAGACTCAGCGGTCCTGTTGCTCTATTTTCACCTGTATAGCAGGAGTGGGGTAGGCGGAGGTTTGCCCTGGTGCAGGCGTGCCACAGCAGTCATTGGAGGAATCCGTGAGTTTGTCTGTGAATTTCCTATTCCGTGGTAGCGCACTCGGTGCTTGCTCGGAAGTTTAGGGGTTTTTTTGCTGCAAAAAGAAGTTTTCTTCCCACGCAGTGAACAGCGGACGCTAATGTTTTTGTCACTTTTTATGGAATCAAACTCAAAATAAGGTCAGTACTTCCACGCTTTAAACGCTGCATGCTCATACTCTCTCCCGCACTCGATATATTATCCATTGTTGATCTGCACACAGCTGTTGCCACGAACGTGGCATTCGCTTATGTCATTGTCATCAGACACTCACAAAAAAAATCACGGTTTTAGTAACGCAGTAACGCAGCGTGCTTACGGGAAAGTAACGGTAATCTAATTACCTTTTTTGCAATAGTAATCCCTTACTTTACTCGTTACTCTGAAAGAGACACATAATTACTATAAAGGATAAACATGGCTGCAACGAGAAATAACTACTGACAAGACAAAGAGATGTGGTCCTTTATATCACAAAAAAATAAACATTAGATAAAGTCTCAGTGAGGTGGTGGACTGTACTACCAGGCAGTATCAGGTAATCAAGGACTAAATGAAGACATGGATAGGCTCAATACAGCGGGAACTCAGCGTAATTGGCAGTCCACAAATATAATCAAACAGTATATGAGCGACTTTGGTCTTTGCGATGCATGGCGCTCCCTTCACCCCACCAGTAAGGAATATACTTTTTTCTCACATGTCCATCACTCCTACTCTCGTCTGGATTATTTTTTGGTCAGCAGCTCACTGCTGAACGACATTTCAGACACTGAGATTCACCCTATAGCTGTCAGCGATCATGCTCCTGTATCTTTAACACTAATGCACAAGAATAATACTACGCCAAGAAAAAACTGGAGATTTAATATATCACTACTTAAAGATGAAGACTTTATTAAATATTTTAAAAAAGAGTGGACTTCATATTTGAACTATAATGACACTCCCGAAACATCAGCTTCTGTTCTATGGGAAGCAGGGAAAGCTGTGATGAGAGGTAAAATAATTTCTTTCTCATCACATAAAAAGAAAAAAGAAAACAAAAATATTCAGGAATTAGAAAAAAACATCAAATCACTAGAAGAAGCCTACGCGTCCCACCAAGATCAGGAAACATTGAACAAAATACGCAAAACAAAACTAGAATTAAATGAGATAATTGATAAAAAAAAAACAAAATTCTTAGTACAAAGACTACGCCTACAAAATTATGAACATGGTAATAAATCCGGTCAATTTCTAGCAAACCAGCTAAAAATAAATAGAGAAAAAACAACTATATGTGCTGTTCAAGATTCATCTGGGAACACAATATATGATCCGATACAAATAAACAACATTTTCAGGGATTTCTATAAAACGTTGTATTCACCACAAATAAACCCATCTAAAAAAGAAATTGATCAGTTTTTGGACAACATAACTCTTCCAAAATTATTGGACACTCAAGCAATGGCACTGGATTCACCACTGACACCAGGTGAACTCCAGGAAGCCCTGATAAGTATGCACAATAATAAGGCTCCAGGTCCAGATGGCTTTCCTGCAGAATTCTACAAAGAATTCTGGTCGATTCTAGCACCAGTTTTCTACAGAACGTTGTTGGAAATTAAAGAAAAGGGCAGACTTCCATCAAATATGAATTCTGCAAACATTAATCTCCTGCTAAAACCAGGCAAAGACCCTGTATATCCCTCAAGCTATCGTCCAATATCCCTTATAAATGTAGACCTTAAAATAATCTGCAAAGCTCTCTCAAAGAGACTGGAGAAAATAACCCCCCTCTTAATTCATCCTGACCAAACTGGTTTCATAAAAGGTAGGCACTCATCAACAAATACACGTAGATTACTTAATTTGATAGACTACTCATACAGTAAAAACCTAGAAACTACAATATTCTCTTTAGACGCAGAAAAAGCATTTGACAGAGTTAACTGGAAATTTCTATTTGCAACTTTACACAAATTTGGTTTTGGATCCTCTTTCATAAACTGGTTAAAAATATTATATAATTCCCCAACAGCTTGTGTTAGAACAAATGACCAGACATCCTCCAGCTTCTGTCTCTTGAGGGGCACCAGGCAGGGATGCCCACTCTCCCCTTCACTATTTGCAATTTTTATTGAACCACTAGCAGCAGCAATTAGACAGAATTCAGTAATTAAGGGCATAAAATGCAAGAACGTGGAACATAAAATCAGCCTTTATGCGGATGATGTGTTACTCTTTCTCCAAAATTCACAAACCAATATCTCTGGGGTGATTGAATTGATAAACTCTTTTGCAAGAATATCAGATTACTCAATTAACTGGTCAAAATCTACAGTCCTACCGATTAATTGCTCCTTCCATAATTCCTCTTCTACACCACTGCAATCGGGAAATATAAAATATTTAGGTATTAATGTTTCTCCCAAGCTTGCAGATCTAACTAAATTAAACCATATCCCACTTTTAAAGAAGGTAGAAGATGATCTGGCTAGATGGAAATGTCTACCCATATCACTCATGGGAAGGGTTGCCGCTATAAAAATGATGGTCTTACCAAAAATAAATTATTTATTCTCAATGATCCCAACTAAACCGCCACAAGATTGGTTCAGATCTCTAGATTCATGTATGTCCAAATTCCTTTGGAAAAATAAACCCCCACGTATAAGCTTAAAAACACTACAAAAGACCAAGGATAAAGGAGGACTAGAACTGCCTAACTTTCAGCACTACTTCTTAGCCAACAGGCTTCAGTTTATCTCAGGATGGCTAAAACACACCCTCTTAGATGAACCTTGGCTAGATGTAGAACAAGCACTCTGCAATAATCTAGAGATCTCAGACCTACCATTTATCAGCTCAAACATCCAACGACATGAATGCTTTAAAAGCATCAACATCAGCTCTTCTCTGACAGCATGGTGGGAGTTTCTAAAATTGACGGCGTCTTCATTAATCCCATGCAAACGTACACCTATCTGGAACAACCCTGACATATTACAAAACAATAATATGATAAACTTTTCAGATTGGAGTGATAAAGGAATCAAATATTTAGAACATATACTAGAAGGAACAGAATTTATTTCATTTGACGGACTAGTTACACAATATGGGATCAACAAGAAAAGATTTTTAGAATATCAACAAATTAAATCCATAGTAAAAAAGAAATTTAAACCGGGTCAAGTTGAACTACAAACACCACCAAGTGTGGTTCAATTTCTTACTCTTAAACCCCCCAAATTACTATCCAAAATATACAGAATGCTTTCTAAAACAGATGAATCAATATCACTTCCTATTGCAAAATGGGAAGCGGATTTATCAGTTAACTTAGACCTAAACTTCTGGTCTCAGATTTGCTTAAAAACCTTTCATCTAATTAGAAATCCCAGTCTTCAATTAATTCAATACAAAATATTACATAGAGTGCACTATACAGGTCATCGGATGTTCAAGATGGGCTTTACGTCTACCAACAACTGCTCACACTGCCAAACCAATTCACCGGACAATTATATCCACGCTCTTTGGTTCTGTCCACCAGTTCAGAAGTTTTGGCGCGAGATATGTGAAGACTTATCGAAGTGTCTGAAATGTAACATTCCAACTTCCCCCTTAGTGTGTTTGTTGGGCAGCTTAGATAATGTCACTTCAGAAAAGAATATAGCCCATATGGTTTTCACTGCCCTATGCATAGCCAAGAAAACAGTCCTCATGAACTGGAAAAATAAAAATAATCTTAATTCTAACCAATATAGAAATTATCTATTAGATTACATTAGTCTTGATACAGCCTCTGCCACCACATCAGATCAATTGCTCTGGGCTCCTTTGATCAGCTCCATCACCTAGTGGGGGTGGGGGGTCATAGTTTGGTCCTGCCTTCACTGTTGTGATTGGTGTGGGGGTAGGGACAGGCTTAGGGCGTCGGGGGGTTCCCCGGAGGCATCTTCCTTGGGGGGCTCAACCCGGGGTAGCGGTCATGTCCGGTTAGGGGCTCTGTTGGCTCTCCGGTGACTGTTTCCTCGCGGCTGCGTGCAGCAGGGCTAGGGGAGGGTCTGTGCTGACGGACGTGGGTTACTGACCTGGTAGCCTGGCTGCCCCTGGGTGGGTCCAGGATGGGCGTGAGGTTCTGGGGGCGCTCCGTCTCTGGGCTGGGACCCGGACCGGGCCTCGGGGGCTTGGGTCCTGGTTGGTGTGTTGCCGGGGTTGTGGGCGGGTGGGTGCATGGGGGCCCAGCCCTGGAGCAGGGTGCCGCCGGTGCGTCGAGCCACCTGGGGGGCTCTTCAACTGGTGGGGGAGATTGTCACATCTTGCAGGAGCTTTCCTCTCCTCAGGAGCTGCCTCTGCAGGAGGGGGAGATACAGGAGAGGTGGAGGAAGATCTCAGCCTGGGTGTTTATTGTCTTATGTAGTCTGGAAGATGAGTGGATGGTGGGGTGGGTGCAGTTTTCTCTGTGGTGGGGTTGGGTGGACTGTCCCGGGCTCTGTGGGGCCGGGCGGCGCTGCTGCACTGGGCCCGGTCTGGATGGGCCTGGGCCCCCTTTCCCTGGCGGGTCGCGGAGTATGGGGGTGCCTACTGGGGTCAGCGGGGGAGCTGGCCCCAGGGAGGGGTCACTTGCCCCTCCCTTCCTTCCCTCCCCATCTCCAGCTGCCTCCCTCTTCCCGCTCCACCACAACCACCCACACATGCAGGGCCTTGGAGTAGGGGTATGTCACCAGGGTGCAGAGGAGGCTACCCCCCCCCCCCCCCCCCCTGTCCCCTTCTGGCTGCCTCTGCCTCAATTTTATTCCACAACTTAGACATTCACATTACTCACACTCTCATTACACATACATATAGGATCTTGGGGGTGGGCACGATACACGGAGTCCAAAGTACCATCAGGGTGTACACCCCACCCCTGGCATCGTTGCCCACCTCTCAATTTTAAATACACGTAGACATTGAGGGCTAGCAGGAGGGACCATGCGCTTACCTGCTGCTCTCTGGCAGGTAGCTCCATGCCCTCCTGGGTTTTAAATGCACCTTAGAACACACATGCATCAACATTACAATGAGCGGGTGGAGGGAGGTTCGGAGTGTTCTCTCACCCCCGTTCTCTGCGACCTGCTGGAGCAGGGGGGCTAGGACTAGGAGGAGGAGTTGGCCGTCCGACTGCGGTCTGGAGTGTGGAGCCTTCCTGCTGCTGCGGAGTCGGGGCGGTCTGCCTCCCCCCACCGCAGGGAAAAGGGAAACACCACCTGGGTCTGGGTGCAGTTCCCCCCTCCAGGGGCGGGGGCACCTAGACCCGGTTTGTAGAGTACGCTTGGGGAGTGTGATCGTGTGTACAGCGTCTCTTTATGTCTGTCTCCACGTTGGTTGAGTGTGGAGTAAGTGCATATGAGAGCATGAGGGTGGGAATGGATGTTTGTATCTGTGTGTGCCTGTATGTCTGTGTCTATATGTCAGGTTGGGTGTCAGGCGCCACCTCTCTGGGGACATCTCAGGCCCTCCAAGGTTTGGAGGCCTATCTCCCCCTACCACCACTTCCCCTGCCAGTGGCGGACCCCCTCAGACATCGGTGCGTTGGTGGTTCTTTGTGTCCGGGGATGGGCGTCCAGGTACACACCGGCTCACTCCTTGGCGGCCGCTTATCGGGGCCTGGAGCCTGGGGCTCGCTCGGGCCACTTCGGAGGTGGGGTGCCCCCGGCCTCTCGGCCTGGGGCTCGGTCACTCAGGCGCAGCTGGCTGCCGGCGGAGCTCACGGGCGCGTTACTGCAACTCCCCCTGGCTTCTGCTCCGCGGCTGCTGAGTGAGCCCTCATCTGGGACTCTCCTCAGCTCTTTCCGGGACAGTGGCGCAGCTGCCCCTCTGTTGGTCTTCCTTGGTCTCTTGTGTTCTGCGGGCCTCTGGATGTCTGGAGTTTTGATCTCCTCCACACCTGCTTCACGCCCTGGAGGACGGGGCTGTGGCCCCCCCACACCCTCTAGCAGATTATTACATGAAGGAACCTTTTAAAAAAAACAAAAAACAAGCGCGTCCATGCTCACAGGTGTACACACGGGTGATCACACCCACAAACTACACCCTTTTTGGCTCCTACCTCAAAGCACACTGTGTTCTGTTGATCTTATGTGCTGCACAATAATGTTTAACATTTAGTATTTACTGTCATATTCCCATATATCATTGTGATGTTGTTTATTCTATTACTCTTGTTCTCTTCTGCTTGCTTTCTTTTTTCTTTCTCAGCAGGTGATCCAGGTAATTGATATATGCATTTTTTTTCTCTGCCCGTTCTGTTGGTTTTTGTCTTTTGCCCTTCTCCCCCGTCCCTCTTCTCAGCTGTTTCTCTTTCCCTCTTTCTTTCTCCCCTTCTTTCCCCCAGTCAAGTCTGTCCCGTATTCAGTAAGTGAAAATAAAATAAACAATAAAAGGTGAATCAAATGGACCATTACGGCAAGGCTGGGATGGTCAGTTTGGTAAAGTAAATCCGTTGGGCATCTTTCTTTGCCTTTAGACAACAATTCTGATGGCAAAAGAGCCAAACGGGACAGGCCAAAAAAAAAAGAAAAAAAAAAAAAAAAAAAAAAAAAAAAAAGGTAATCAAGTCAGAGTTCCTTTATTAAATACTCAATAAATAAATAGATTTGAATGCAAGATTAAATCACAGTATGACTCTCTTCCAAAAGAAAAAATACAGATCAAAAAAGATACTCTCTGTTCCCATCCTTGCTAAAAAAAAAAAAAAAGAGAGAGAGAGAGAGAGAGAGAGAGAGAGAGAGACAGACTGAATGTCAACATAACAAACATAATCACAACAAAGGGAAAGACATAAAAAACAATTCATTATGAACAAATCCAGATGTATCTACTGCAATGCAAACCATTGCTGCCCATTCACAACCAGAACATGTACCAAAGAGAAGCTTTCTTTTACAGCCTTGAGTTACAAAAGATCACATTTATTTAACACATTGCAATCAACATCAAAGAAAATGCAAAAGACTGAAAAGCGTGCAGTATTTTGTAAATGATGAGCACAAATTTTACCTTTTGACCAGCTAAGGAACCAACACCATTTTTTGCATGATTCTAGATTCATTAATATTTTCATTGAAAAACACTTTCTTTAAGACCTGGTTTTTAAGTCCAATTTTCTTTAAGACGCAAAGACTGGACCTGAGATATGAAGAAGTAATGGAAACTATAACTACTACTGAGTGTGAGCATTGAGTACTCATGAAATAAAGCAGAAAACACTGTGTAGGGAATATCAGTGTTTTGGCAAGTATTACAAAAGGGCAGTTGTACAGGTGGCTCTGGTGGCTACTCATTCATACTTCATTCTTCAGTCTTATTTGCAAAATCACAGACCACACAGACTGAATGCAATCCTTCAAAAAAAGATTTTAGTCTGAAGTGGGTGCCAAGGTTACTGAAAAGCATTCATTCAACATTAATCAAAAAGTGTGGTAATGTGTGAGTGGGCTTGCAGTTTTTATGTTCCCTCATGACAAACACTGCCAGTCCAAGGTTTGGACCCATCTTCTCATTGTAAATTCTCACTGAAGACATCAAAACTATGAATGAACACATATTGGATAATGTAGTAGACAGAAAAGTGTCAAATAACTCAAAACATGTTTTATATTTTAGATTCTTTGTTTTGTTTTGATTACTGCTTTGCACACTCTTGGCATTCTGTCCATGAGCTTCATGAGGTCGTCACCGGAAATGTTTTTCCAACAGTCTTGAAGGAGTTCCCAGAGATGCTGAGCACTTGTTGGTCCTGTTGCCTTCACTCTGCGGTCCATCTCATCCCACACCATCTAGATTGTGTTTAGGTCAGGTGACTGTGGAGGCCAGGCCATCTGGCGCAGCACTCAATCACTCTCCTTTTTGTTCAAATAGCCCTTACACAGCCTGGAGGTGTGTTTGGGCTCATTGTCCTGTTGCAAAATACTCAACACAACTAATCAACTAAAAGCAAACAGGATGGGATTGCATTTGTGCCTTCAGTTTTCAATAAATCCCCATGCGTCACGGTGGGAACCATGCATGTAGAGACCATCCATTTACCTTTTCTGTATCGCACAAAGACATGGCGGGTGGCCCAAAGATCTCAAATTTGGACTCATCAGACCAAAGCACAGATTTCCACTGGTCTAATGTTCATTCCTTGTGCGCATTCCGTGGCCCAAACAAATTTCTTCTGCTTTTCCTTAGTAGTGGTTTCTTAGCAGCTGTTTGTTCATAAAGTCCCAATTTGTGCAGTCTCCTCTGAACAGTTGATGTAGAGATGCATCTGCTACTGGAACTCTGTGTGGCATTTATCTGAGCTCTAATCTGAGGTGCTGTTAACTTGCAATTTCTGAGGCTGGTGACTCAGAATATTTTATCCTCAGCAGCAGAGGTGACTCATTTGAGCCAGTTTTGTTATACCAGTTGATGGCTTTTGCAACTTCACTTGGGAACGCATCCAAAGTTTTAGCAATTTTCCAGACTGACTAACGTTTAGTTCTTAAAGTAATGATTAAGTGTTGTTTCTCTTTACTTAGCTGATTGGTTCTTGCCATAATATGAATTCAGTTGTCAAATAGGGCTGTCAGCTGTGTACCATCCTGACTTCTGCACAACATCATTGATGACCCCAACTCCATTAACAAGGCAAGAGATTCTACAACTGTGAAGTGAAAACCATTTCAGATGACAACATCATGAAGCTCATTGAGAGAAGGCCAAGGGTTTGAAGCGTTGTCAACAAAGCAAAGGGTGGCTACTTTGTGGAATCTGAAGTATAAGATATGTTTGGAGTTATTCATCATTTTTTTCTTTGCTACAAAATTCCATATATCTTGCTTCTTCATATATTTGATGTCTTCAGTATGCATCTACAATGCAGAACTAGAGAAAAAACATTAAATGAGTCATGGTCATTCTCAATCTCTGCAAAAATATCCAAAACAACCCACAAAGAGACACAAAACTACTGCAGAGACTTGAAGCAACCACATAATTAAAAATCAAATAAAAAAACAAAGGATTAGGTGACTCCAAAGAGCTATGGACATGACAAACGTAAAAATACTGGCAATTCCTACAAAATTTAGATTTCTATATTTAACACAAAATAACAAAGCAACAGCCACAAGAGACAAATGTTTACAAGACTTAAAAATACAAAATTAAAAATTAAAAACAACATCAAACTATAAAGTTACGGTGTGTACATGTTTGTATAATTCTGTAATTGTTAGTTACTTGCTGGTTTAGATTGTAATGGTTTTTCCTTGTGGCACATGTTCTGTTTTACTTCCTTTGCCTCATTTTCTCAGTTACATCCAGCTGTTCCCTTAGCTCAGAGGTTCCCAAAGTGGGGGGCACAGAGCCATTAAAAAAAGAACGCTTGGACACTGCTAGCATAATGGACAGGTTTTTGACGGGACTCCCACACAAATGCAAAGCAGGAGATGAAGCATCACCAGATATGTTTCCAAACCAACTTCCTTCAAAGCCAAATACTAGAAAATATGATGAAGCACATCTTGCCTTTGGCTTCACCTGCACAAATGCCAAGGTAGGTATCCTCGACAGAATTAGTTTCCCCTGCGTCGGAAGCACGCGCTGGGCTGGACAAACAGTATCCCACAGTTGTTATGTTTTTGAACCCGTTTTGCACAGAGAGGCATTTTTTGAAAAATGTATTGATAGAAATGTTGAATAGTATTACACAGGAAGAAAACAACTACACGTAAAATAATTACACCATGACGCCTCTGCCTTTATAAACGGAGGGACAGTAACTGTGTGTGTATATGTAAGTGTGTAAAAACTGCAGATAGCAAGATTAACAGTATTTAATCTGCATTTGTAGAAATTTATCTCATGTAAACAATAACATGGCGCACAGCGTGCAGTGCAAAAAGGCACATACGAACGTATTCCTCGTCCATATGAAAACACAAAAACTGAGTTTTCGCAAAATGTCCAACCTGACAGGAGTTTTAAAAATCTCAGTTTTTGGTGATTCAAGACGCCATTTACGTGTGTACAAAAGTTCCAAATGCATAGAAAAAGCTGCATTATCAAAAGTACCCATGTAGTGCTCCTGAGGAATCCTGTCATCTCTTTTGCCATCTCTCTTTCTTCTAGCCGAGCCACTAGAGAGGTCCCAACTCCTCCACAATGCAGAAGTCACTCTGGAAATGTCTACCAGATATTTAGAGCAATTGAAGTTTCTATCTTCTTGCAACCTTCATGAAAATGTTGATTTCCTTTCGTAGCAGCAACCTGCAGTGCCGAAATTACTACTGGAAACTATCAAGTGACTTGGTAGGTCTTGATTGGCCAGCCACTTAATTTCAGATATTTTTTACATCTTGCTTTTTATGAGCTATATTCTATCATCTTTTTTTTTAAAGACATTTTCAATTAAATAAAATTATATTGCATTTTAATTGTTCAAGCAAGTGACTTAAATGAATATTGTAATATTGTCACCGAGTTTCATAAATATATTCTAGAAATATACAAAGAAATATCTGGTGGTAGGGAAAAAAGGGAAGATCTTTGCCCTGGGTTAATATTGATATCTTTCTATTAATGAAAGTGTAGGATCTTGCATAAAAACTCACTTTATCTTAAATATTTTCATTTTATTTTCATTTTAAAAGGAAGATAGCATACTAACTCACAGCCCATTGTTCATTCAGTGGGCTGGTTTCAGTTATGGTGCAAATGTACTGTTTATATGGTTGGGGAAACCTGCAGTCAGCTGGGACTGAAGCAGTCACTTGGATGAGGGACGAAACGTTACGTCCAGATGAATAGAATCAACATTTTGGAAGTGGAGATGATAGTAGACTTCGTAGGAAGTCAAATAACACATGTGCATGGAGGCTCTCCACTACTCCACTTTACCACATAGCTCTATTGTTGGCTTTGTGATGGACAGGTGAAATTTGTCCAGGGTGTACCCTCCGACTCATCCTGTCGCAGCTGGAACCTCACAGCGTTAACCAGTCAAAAAGGAAAAGACTCTCCATTTACATGAATAAATTGGAGTCTATCAGATAGATATGATACAAACCACAGCTGCCCAATAACTGTAATACCTACAGCATGCTCTAATCGCTCTAATAGAATATTATGGTGAACAGTATTGAACGCTGCACTGAGGTCTAGCAGGACAAGCACACATTTTGCCTCCCATTAAAGGGACTTCACTTTAAAGGTAATAATGTTGTTGCAGTTATCTGTACATTTCCCTTTCTCACCTTTAGGAATTTATCTAAAGGATGAGAAAATGGGCATAGTGGAATTTGAAGCACACACTGAGAATCGGATGGCAGGTACATGCAAAGTGGAAGAGATTTCTGATAGTGTTTGATAAGCCAATAAGTACCTCATTTGAAAAATACTGATGTCTTGATGATTCAAAAATGTTCTTGGGCAAGGCCCCAGCATCATGCTATTGTAATCCTGAAGTTAGACATGTATACAAAAGGAAAGGCAGGTTATGCTCTGACCTCTTGCTTATCTGTGTAAATATATTGCACTTCATTATATCTCCCTCTCTCTCTCAGTTAAAGTGCGGTCTTGGCATAAACACTGCACCAGCACTTACAAAAAATTGAAATCTTCACATTTGGACAAGCCAAGGTGTTCGTGTTTTTCTCTTCCTCCTCCCCTGTGCTAGAAGGGTCTGCTTCCGCATTGACAATCTCATTCCTTACACAATCAACACTTGACCAGATGGACCTGAGTTCCCGCTCTTTTCCTTCAACACAGATTGGATACATTCTGTGGAATAAAAAAAGTCATTGTCACACTATAGTGGTATTCATATTGTGCCTATATCCTGTTTTGCTTTTATTTACATGTGCGTGATTTTTCTGTTCTGAGTTCTGTGAAGACTGTATGATCATTAGTTTTACTGATGTCTGAAGAAAGACAAATGTGGAAAGATTCCAGCTTGCCGGTACTTTCTTTACAATTGACTGTACTGAAGTAAATACCTCTCAGGCAATCTGTATTCCATTCAAGTAATGAATCATACCCTGAAAGATTCTCTTTTTTTATTGTCAGCAGTCAGCGAGATATGACTTTGGGGTGTGACAATGTTATTAATTCCTATACTACTGTCTATGTCTCCCCCCTCCACTGATCTCCAGCTGAATAGAGCTTGTAAGAAAAGCTTTTTCAAGCAGAACAAAGCAGGGCATTAATCATTCAGAAATGGCTCACGCTCAGGGATTTGACGGGGCTCGATGCAAAATCTGTAAAAAGAAATAGTTTTAGAGACTCTGCCAAAGGTCAAATAGATGGATTAAGTGATAAAAAGTCTGATGAGATATAAGTCAACTACATAAAAGCAATATACCTGGGGCAGAGGACTTGTCTCCTTGCGACCTTTTCAGAGTGTCTCAAGAGGACAGATGAGGATACAATTCAGTGTAGCTTTACCAAAGTATTTAGCATCTTTGAGCTTATCAATCACAAACTAGATCATCACATATGTCAACCAATGAGACTGTTGGTTCTGTGGAAAACATAATGCTGTTTGTGCTCTTGTTTGTGCTCTATGGTTAGATACCATATTTCTAAGGTTTTCAGGGCCAAGTACGATAACTTTTAGTTTTATTTAAATTTAGAAGCAGAAAATTAGAGGCCTTCTGGACTGAAGACAAATCACTACACCTATGCAAGGAGTACAGCAGGTAACAAGGAGGGGGAAGATGCACCAAGAGCTGAAAAGGATTTGCTTGAGCAGCAAGTTATTCAGTTTTTCAAAGACAAAGACATTCTTTTGGATAGCAAAAACATAGCTGCATTTCATACTATTCCACAAAAACATACCAAGATGCCAACTATCATACTACGATTTGTGAACAGGAAATATAAAGTTGAACTGTTAAAGATGGGAAAGAAGTTAAAGGGAATGAGCATCTCACCAAGAGAAATGCTGAAATTGCACGACAGGCAAGACTATTGAAGAAGGAAAGGCACATCCAAGATACCTGGACCAGGAACTGTAAGGTATTCATAAGACTTAATGGGACACCAGAACAAGCTAAAGTAATTGTTGTCAGAGACATTGTAGATCTTGAGAGATTTAAACAAAAGAAATAGAGTTCAGTGTAGAAAAGAATTGTGTTGCTGACTGTGATATGAACAATATCTGATAAGTGTGAGAAAAATAACTATGCATGTGAATGTGTGAAAGTCAAAAAACTGAATATTTTGGATCTCATGATTATAAATTTTGTTTTTTGAGTTGGACAATAGTATTGATCCAGATATCCACCTCTATCAGAATGTTGATATGACATGTGAATATTATAATGGGGAAGAGTTGGATCCCAAGATAAAAAGGTTTTTCATTAATCCACTTTAACAGTCGGAGTCTTTAGAGAAATTCTTCTAAAATCAAAGCGTATCTTGATCGATTCCAAAATAAGTTTGCAGTGGTAGCAATTTCAGAAACATGGTTGAATGACGACATAGAACTGCAGGATGGACTAGAGGACTATGAAATGTTTTGACAAAATAGGAAGAATGGAAGAGGAGGAGGTGTTGCCACGTTTATTTTGTATCTTAAATGTACAGTTGTTAACAATATGACTGCTGTGATTGATAACTTGATGGAATGTTTAACCATTGAAATTCAGGTTGAAAGATCTAAAAATATATTAGTTAGCTGCATTTATCGTACACCTGCATCCTGTATAGATCAGTTTACCAAAGAAATTTCTGTAATATTAGAAAAACACAAAGAGAAGGTGACTTTTTTGTGGTGATTTTAACATTGATCTATTGAAGGCAAACAACCATAATAAGACTTCAGACTTTATTGATACAATGTTTAGTTTTGGGTTCCATCCATTGATTCTAAAGCCAAGCAGAATAATGATGGATAGTGCCACTTTGATCGACAATATTTTTGTCAATAAGATAGATGGCAAGATACACAGTGGACTGTTAGTCACAGATGTAAGTGATCACTTGCCTGTCTTTTCAGTGCTTGAAATGAACAATCAACTTCATTTTCAGGAGGAAAAGCAAATGGATTACAGTGGTAGAATAAAAACACCAGAACAAATTGCGGCTTTTAAAACAGACTTAGAAAATTATGACTGGCAAAAAGTTTATGTGGAAGACACTAATGATGCATATAATGCATTTTTAGATATATTTTTGTCAATTTATGACAATCATTGTCCAATTAAAAAGTTTTCTGAAAATTATAAAAAGAAAAAAACATGGTTTACACAAGGTCTGGAAAGAGCCTGTCAAAGGAAAAATAGGTTATACAAGATTTTTTTTTGACACATAGAACAAAGCAAAATGAAGACAGATATAAGAAATATCAAAATAAATTAACAAGACATCAGGAACTGCTGCGTTCTGGCCTTCACAGAGACATGGCTGGAGCCCAGCGTCCCCGACTGCGCCATCACGCCGGATGGATTCACTGTTTACCGGGGAGACCGAACGAAGGACTCAGGCAAGAAAAGGGGAGGAGGGGTGTGCTTTATGGTTAACTCCTTGTGGGCTAGAGATGTGCGTATCTTAAAAACTTACTGCTCTCAGAGTCTCGAGCTGTTGACCATTAAAGTCAGGCCTTTTTACCTCCCGAGGGAGTTCAGCTTAGTTCTCCTCTCAGCTGTTTACATTCCCCCACATGCTGATAAAGCTACTGCTATGGACGAACTGTATGACATCATTACTGGACTTGAGAACAAAAATCCAGAAGCTGCCTTTATTGTGCTGGGAGACTTCAACAGAGCCAACATGAAGAAGGTTCTCCCCAAATACTATCAGCACATCTCCTTCCCCACAAGAGGTGATCAAACATTGGACCACTGTTACACTCCATTCAAAGAGTGCTACAAACCCCTCCCCCACCCAGCTTTTGGTAAGGCAGACCATTGTTCCATACTGCTGCTGCCTGCATACAGACAAAGACTGAAACAGGAAAAACCAGCTTCCAGGGTTATTTACAAATGGGACAGTGAGGATGAGGAGGTCCTGCAGGACTGCTTTGACACAACTGACTGGCAGATATTTGTGGATGCAGCTGATGGCAACATCAATGAACTCACAGACTCTGTCATTGGATATATTGGAAAGTGCATGGATGATACCATCACAAAAACCACTGTCCGCATATATCCAAATCAGAAACCCTGGGTAAATAAAGACGTTCGCGCCAAGCTAAAACTGCAGACCTCTGCCTTTAACTCCGGGGATGCTGATGCATATAAAGCAGCCAGGTACGACCTCCGAAAGTCCATAAGAAAGGCCAGAAAGGACTACAGGGACAAAATGGAGTCCAGCTACCACAGCTTTGACACCAGGCGACTGTGGAATGGACTGCGCTGCATCACTGACTACAAGAAGGTCAACACAGTCAGTGTTCAGCCCACTGCATCTCGTGCAGACGAGCTTAACAACTTCTATGCTCGTTTTGACGCAGACAACAGAGAGCAGATCCTCTACCCTCAGGAGGACAGTGAGGCTGCAACTAGGGCTGGGCCATATTATACCGTTCACGGTAATACCGGTATAATGTTAGGCAACGATAGGAAAATGAAATATCGCGATAGAATATGAGTAAAACGCGCATGCGCAGTGCCTTTGTTTTCATACGCACATGGCCGATTGTTGAGTGAAACAGATGAACCAGAATTGGTTTGTAAAAATGGTGCAACTTCAATGATGTGGAACTGGTTTGGTGTTTGTCCGTCAGATACACGACAAAGCACATTTTTTTGAAGAACATACAAGCGGCCATCGTTAGTGTCGTATTTGTCGGACTAAGATGCTCTTAAATCTGGGAGTAATCTGGGTCCTAAACTCCGTATTCTTCAGGTCAAACAAACACTGCAGCATCACTGAGAGTTAAAAACTGTCTAAATTCTTTAATCTTTAATAAAACGATCAGCATTGCTGCTTTACCAGGTGTAACTATGAAGTTTAACTTCCAGGCATCCATGAAAACAAAATTTATTACATTTAACGGAGTTAGAAGTTAGCAGAAAGCTAGCGGAAGTTAGCTCGCTAGTTTCGCTAGTTACCTAAGCATGATAGCAAGTTCTGACTGAGAGATTTCTGAAAAAAAATCAAACGTACAGCTCTGCTATCACTTCCAACATAAATGAAGACAGGAAACTAAACAGCAGTGACGTTTGTAGGGTTACTCAAGTTGGGCTAGCTGGTATATAATGATGTGCTACGTGATCGCTAGCGACACAGCTATGTTAGCATAACATAAACAGTGAAGCTGGAGGACGAACACTAACACTTTTCCACTTATAAAAGTTAACGTTAAAGTTCCTGATAGTTGGAGACAAATGCAATCGCATGGCAGGATGCTGTGAATGGACCAACAACTGAGATAATCCATCCACAATACGAGGTTAGTCATTAATATACTGCAACAACATGGGAATAGAGCAGCTGCCAGAGAATTCAACATTAATGAATCAATGGTACAGAAGTGGAGGAAGCAAGAATGAGTTGAATAAAGTTTGATTTATCTGACTGCTTTGTTTCGCTTAATGTGCCTTATAATCCCGTGCACCTTATGGTCCGAAAAATACGTACTGCACACGGCAGTTTAATGTTGCAAAGCACCTCTTTTTAACTTCAGTGGATATTATACATGGTTATGCTCAGTATATGTCAGCCCATTTCTACTGGAAATGCCTTTTGGTTAAACTTTCAGCAAGGAATTTGCATTTGCACTGTTACATTTTTATAAAGCTTTAATGTACATAAAAACCAGCTTCTTGTTTAAGTGAAAATAAATGGAAGGTTGTCTTTTTGCGCTAGTAATGTTGTGGAGTTGTATTTTGTCTCGCATCAATTATATCGTCAGTTATATCGTTATCGCAAATTTTCAAATATATATCGTGATAAATATTTTTGGCCATATCGCCCTGCTCTAGCTGCAACTCTAACTCTGAAATCAGAAGCTGTGAGATGGACCTTTAAAAAGGTAAATCCTCACAAAGCTCCAGGACCAGATGGCATCCCAGGCCGGCTACTCAGAGTGTGTGCAGACAAGCTGGCAGAGGTGTTCACCAACATCTTCAATCTCTCCCTGAGGCAGTCAGTCGCCCCTCAAAGCATCCACCATCATTCCCGTTCCCAAAAAATCAGTGGTCTCCTGTCTGAATGACTACCGTCCTGTTGCACTGACATCCGTCATCAAGAAGTGCCTGGAGCGGCTGGTCAAAGGTCATATCTGCTCCTCCCTCCCTGACACACTGGACCCTCTTCAGTTTGCCTATCGGACAAACAGAGCCACAGAGGATGCCATCGCCCTGGCAACGCACACCACCCTCACTCACCTGGAGAAAGGGAATACATATGCAAGGATGCTCTTCATCGACTACAGCTCGGCATTTAACACGATCATCCCCTCAAAACTTGCCACGAAGCTCGACGACCTTGGGCTGGGAACACCGATCTGCAGATGGATTCTAAACTTCCTCACAAACAGGCCCCAGGTGGTGAGAGTTGGTAAGCACACCTTCTCATCACTCATCCTAAACACAGGGACGCCACAGGGTGGTGTGCTTAGCCCCCTCCTATATTCCCTGTTCACACACGACTGTGTTGCTAAACAAGAGTCCAACATCATCATCAAGTTTGCGGATGACACAACCATCATAGGCCTCATCACAGACAACAATGAGATGGCCTATAGAAGAAGAAAGTATAATTTATTGGTCCCCTTGGGGAAAATCCCTCTCTGCATTTAACCCATTCACTCAGTGAAGCAGTGGGCAGCCACTGGGCGCCCGGGGAGCAGTGTGTAGGGACGGTACCTTGCTCAGGGGTACCTCAGGGTAGCTGTTCAGGGGAATCGAACCCCCGACCTTCCGATCATGGGGCCACCACTCTACCTACTGAGCTATCCCTGCCCATAGAGAGGAGGTGATGGCGCTGTACGAGTGGTGCCTGGAAAATAACCTGACTCTCAACATCAGCAAAACTAAAGAGATGATAGTGGACTACCGGAAATGACCAGTCAGAGAACGCCAGCCCATCCACATCAACAGTGTCAAGGTCGAAAGGGTCAACAGCTTCAAGTTCCTTGGAGTCAACATCACTGAGGACTTCTCCTGGACCCTTCACACAGACACTGCTATCAGGAAAGCTCGCCAGCGGCTTTACTTCCTGAGGAGGCTGAGGAAGTTTAGCATGAATGCCAACATCACCTCAAATTTTTACAGGTGTGCAATTGAGAGCTTGCTGACGAGCTGCATCACAGTTTGGTACGGAAGCTGCTCTGCCAGCAGCCATAAATCACTACAGAGGGTGGTGAAGGCAGCAGAGCACATCACTGGCACGAGGCTTCCTGCCATTCAGGACATTTATCTCCAGCGATGCCTCCGTAAAGCACACAGCATCATCAAGGACCACCCAGCACATCAGCTGTTCTCCTTGTTACCATCTGGCAGACGTTACAGGAGCCTGTCTGCTCGGACTACAAGACTCAAAAACAGTTTTTACCACCAAGCCATACGACACCTCAACCACAACACTTAAACACACACAACACAGCACTCAGAAGCTACCCTGCAGCTTCACAAGTACTCTATTTAATCTGCACTGGTCACTCCACTTTATTGTCATTGATATTTATATTTAAAAGTGCAATACTGTAATTTTCTGCTGCTCACTCCTGTGCAATATCCCATCTGCCCTCCCGTCATATTTCTTTTCAAGATTTTCTTATTTAATCACTAGTGTACATATATTTATATTTATAGATACATATATATTTAGTCATCTTTTCTCTTTTACCATGTCTCTCTAATATTTTGCTCCTTACTATTTTTCTATTTTCTTTATTATTTTATTTTATTTTATTTTATTTTCTCCTATAGGAGAAAATATGAAAAAAATACTGTATCATGCTGCTGAGTGACTGCTGTTCGTCAAACACATTTCATTGCAATGTTGACCCTGTGCTAACTTGCATATGACAAATAAAACTGAAAACTGAAAACTGAAACTGAAACATCTATTATGCGATATGAAAAGAAAAGATATTATGAGCAGCTGCTTCAAAAACATAAAAATAATATTAAGGCTACCTGGAGTATATTAAATAGGATAATAAAAAATCTAAATAGTATATGTTCTCCAACACGTATTGTAAAAAGAGGTAATGTAGTGATTGAGAAAATTGAGAACATAGTTAATGAATTTAATGATTACTTTGTTAATGTAGGTCCCAACTTGGCAAAAGAGATTTCTGTACCAGGAGGAAATGATGATAAAGTAGATTCTACTTCTTGTAAATGTAACTCAATGTTTCTTGGTGGAGTCTGTGAGAGTGACATTGTGGAAGTGGTGAGTAAATTCAAGAGTAAAAAATCCATGGATTGTGACGACCTTGACATGTCACTAATTAAAGAAGTTCTTCATAGTGTCCTTCCGCCATTAACATATATTTGTAACAAATCATTTCAAACTGGAATATATCCAGATAAAATGAAAATTGCCAAAGTGATCCCATTATATAAAACTGGTGATAAACAGATTGTGTCAAACTATAGACCGGTATCTTTACTGCCTCAGTTTTCGAAGATTCTTGAAAAACTATTTGCAAACTAACTAGATTCCTTTATTGATCAATATGATTTATTGAATGATCATCAGTATGGCTTCAGAAGAAATCGTTCAACATCTTTAGCTGTGATGGAATTTATTGAAAACATTGCAACGGCTGTGGATGAAAAACAGTTTGGAATAGGTGTGTTCATTGATTTACGTAAAGCCTTTGATACGATAGATCATTCTTTACTTTTACGGAAGTGTGAAAGGTATGGTTTAAGAGGTGTTGTACAATTTTGGTTAAATAGTTACTTGAATAATAGGTTCCAATATGTGAGTATTAATAACATGAAATCTAAACTTAGAAAAGTAACTTGTGGAGTTCCGCAAGGATCTGTTTTGGGACCTAAATTATTTTTACTTTATATAAATGATATTTGTACAGCCAGTGATACTTTAAAATATGTGATATTTGCTGATGATACAAACTTATTTTGCTCTGGAAAGGACATAGATAAACAGGGGAAACAGAACTCATGAAGTTAAATAGATGGTTTGTATTTAATAAACTATCATTGAATGAAAGTAAAACACAATTTATGTTATTTGGAGGTAGTAAATGTAATATTAAAGTAAAATTGAATTTAAATAATGTTGAAATTGAAAGAGTATATCAGACAACATTTTTAGGAGTAATTATTGATGATAAACTTTGTTGGAAGCCCCACATAGAACATGTGAAACCGAAATTATCCAAGTCTATTTCTATTCTTTATAATACAAGAGATTCTTTGAATAAGAACTGCCTTTATTTATTGTATACTTCCCTTTGTTTGCCTTATATGACCTATTTTGCGAAATTTGGGGGAACACATACAAAACATATTTGGATTCAATATTTAAATTGCAAAAAAGAGCTATTAGAATAATAAATAAAGTTGGATATAGGGAGTCCACCAACCAGTTTTTTGTAGGATCATCTATGTTAAAATTCATGGACATTATATATTCTAAAACTTTAGAAATGATATATCGAGTGATGAAAAAGAATCTTTCAATTTGTATTTTAAGTATGTTTCAACTAAGAGATGGAAAATATGATTTGAGGGGGTCTTATAAGTCTGAAATACCTAAAGTGAGAACCAATGTTAAGTATAGATGTGTGTCAGTTTTGGGAGTGAAATTATGTAATGGACTTAATGATGAACTGAAGAGGTGCTGTCATTTTTTGTCATTTTTCAGGAAGAATTTAAAACAGGATGTGAGGATGCGTGAATCCAGTTTAACTCACTGTGCGATCAACAGATCATAGTCCAAAGCTCCAGACTAAAACAACACAAAGAAAGTCAGGCTTAACTTTAAAACTACACTGTAAAAAAAATTGTAATATAAAAGTATTTTACTGTGTATTTCAGAGGGGTTTTTTACTGTTTTTCTAGAACATCATTAAATTTACATAAATAGACTGTGATTTTACACGTCAAATGTAAAATAACGTAAGATCGCTGTAAATGTAATAAAACCTAATTTTCTTGTTTTTTAAATATATTTTTTGTACATATGCATTAATCACAAATGTATCATAATTTCACAAATATTTTTCTGTTATTTGAGAGATTGAACTGTTAAATTCAAATGTAATACTATGGAAAAATATATAAAATGATCTAAATTAATGAGAACAATTAATAATTAAAGGAGTATTTAAATTATAATTTTGCTGAAAATATTATGCCATCTAGGTCTGTTTCAATAATTCAGAGGTGAAAATATAATCAATAGGAATAAAAAACATGACGATAAACATCGCCCAATAAATTTGAACTAACAACCACAAGGTCACGGGTATGGCTGTGGAAAGCCCGGTGGAAGAGAGAGGTTGGTGAAAGATCATCCACCCAGTGCTGCAAGGCAAGTATATCAAACTCAGCTTAGTAGAATTAACTTGGTATTGCTTGACCACTATGGCTTGTGGTTTACTGAGATGGTAAAAGGCATGGAATCCCTAGCTATAAAGGTAAAGCACGTTGTCTGTCAGTATAAGTTGCAGTTAGTATACAGCTAGACCAGCCGCTATCTTGCTGGCTAGCAGAGTTATTGTAAACCTGGGCTGAGGTTAGATTATTATCCTTCACCTGTGTACAAGCTGTGTGGGACAACATTTTACACTCATGCATCAAAAACCAGTCTCTCATCCCTTCTAGTCCTCCTAGTCATGGATACATAAAGTCCGCTTCTGTCCTTCATCAAGTCAAGTCTACCTAAACTGAAAGACCCTGAGCCTTTGCTCGAGCTTTTACAAGATTTGAGAGTTGAGGGACTGGAGGACCTGAGCTATCTGCAGGAAAGTGACCTCCTTCCTGTCCTGCGGCCAGTTGAAGTTAGAAAACTTCTCTCACAGCTTAAAAAGACAAGTATGTATTTCAATTCTGTATGTAACAAAACTTTCATGTCAGAAAAATATGCCTAGTCAAATAAATTTACTGGGCACACTTGTTGACACAGTTAATAGTGGATGGTAGTTGTGTTGTACTGCGTGGCATTATAGCAAGAGAGGAACACTTCAAAGTGTATCAATTGAGCTGAGTGTATAATTATGTTAACTATTGATAATCACAAATTGAGCTTTGTGATGTCTGTGTACAAATATAAGATGTAATTCCTGTCCTGTGTGTTACGGCCGAGAGGGCCAGGCTGTGGGTGTGGACTCAAATGCAGACACAGAGGGAGGCAAAACGGGCGTGAACACAGTGCTTTATTTACAGAGCCTAGTGAAGTTACAGAGCAGAAAACTATGAATGCTATGAACTATGAATGCTATGAACTGTGGAAGCTATGAACTGTGGAAGCTATGAACTGTGGAAGCTATGACCTGAGAACTGTGAGGCAAAACTGTGAACATGAAACTCTGAGTGCTAGATTTCACGGATGGATCCGGGGAATGGAAAAAGGGGGCAGCGGCTTGGATGGAGGTGTGCAGTCACTATGATGAGAGGAGAAAAGTAGTCAGTGGTAGTCTTAGTGAATCACAGCTGGAGGATTAGACTATGGTGGTTAGGGCTTACGCGTTGCAGGTTTAAAGTGTCATGCGAGGAGGGGGTGTCCAGGGGGTTCCGGGTGAGGAGTGTCCAGAGAGGATCCAGAATATGCTTGGAGTGAGGGGCTTGGCAGAGAGGCAGGCAGGTGTAGTCCGACGATGGAAAGGGAGCAACCAGATGATGGAACCAGCGTCCAGGCGGAGATGTGAGTAGTCTGGGTTGGGAATCGCGACGGCCAGGTGGGTCCTATGACAAAGAAAACACGGTGAGGAGAAAAGCAGTAGTTAAGGGTTCTCACAAGGGCTTGGCGGCCTAGCACTAACATGAGTTAGCAGAAGATCTGGCAGAGGTCTGTTGTGAATGCTGGTCTTATATGCTGGTGACTTGATTGGAACCTGGTGTGGAAGCTGATTGGAGTCTCTGCCTGAAGGTGGAGCCCAGCGGAGTGGAAAAACCCCGTACTCACCCGGACCATGACAGTACCCCCTCCTCAAGGATCGCTCCCCGGCGACCGAGCCGGCCCGGACACGCGACGAGACCTGTAAAAATCAGAAACAAGCGCCGGGTTCAAGATCAGAGACGGAGACACCCACGAACGCTCCTCAGGCCCGTACCCCTCCCAGTCCACCAAAAACTGCCGGCCCCTGCCCCTCCGCCGCACGTCCAGGATACGCCGCACCGAGTAGGCAGGATGACCATCGACGAGCCGGGCGGGAGGAGCGGGGTCGGAAGGAGGGCACAGAGGACTAGACAACACCGGCCTGACCTGCGAAACATGGAACACTGGATGGATCCGCAACGATGCAGGTAATGCAAGCCTGATTGCCCCAGGGCCGATTAGCCTGTCAATCTTGAAAGGCCCGATATAGCGCGGATGTCCTTAGCCGCCAGCCACACCTTTTGCCCCGCTGGTTGGCGTAGTGACATTGGCGAGACACAGCGCGCAACAGCGCCTCACGAGTCCACGTGCAGGCCCGGCGGCAACGCTGTAGATGATGCTGGACAGAAGGCACAGCAAGCTCGGCTTCCTGCTCAGGGAACAGAGGTGGCTGGTAACCTAAGGATGCTTCAAAAGGTGAAAGACCCGTGGCTGAGGTGGTGAGTGTGTTATGTGCATATTCAACCCACGGTAAGAATGTGGACCAAGAGGCTGGATTATGGGCAGTAACACAGCGAAGAGTGGTCTCGAGTTCTTGGTTTAGGCGCTCAGTCTGGCCATTGGTCTGTGGATGGTAGCCTGAGCTCAAACAGGGCTTGGCCCCCAGGGCCGTACAAAAGGCTCCCCAGGCCTGAGAGGCAAACTGGGGACCCCTGTCAGACACTATTTCCATAGGGATCCCATTGAGCCTGAAAACATGTTCAACCAACAGTTTAGCTGTTTCTGAAGCAGTGGGCAGTTTATCTAGAGCTATGAAATGTGCTGCCTTGGAGAATCTGTCAACTATGGTAAGTATGGTAGTCTTTCCTACTGAGTCTGGGAGTCCTGTAACAAAATCCAACGCAATATGTGACCATGGCCGGTGTGGGGTGGTTAGTGGTTGAAGCAGTCCGTAAGGGCAGTGATTTCTGGACTTATTACGAGCACAAAATGTGCAAGCAGCTACGTATTCGCGTACATCCCTATCCAACGTCTCCCACCAAAAGTGTCTCTTCAGTAGCATAGCTGTCCTACCTCGGCCCGGGTGACCTGTGAACTTGGCCGTGTGAACCCATTCCAAAACCTTGGAGCGGGCTGCTGTGGGTACATAGCGCTTGTTAGCTGGACCGGTGCCCGGATCAGGTTCTGCTTGTAGAGCCCGCTGAATGACGGAGTCTACTTCCCATGTGACAGCCCCTACACGACAGCTGGCAGGGAGTATAGAGGGTACCCCTGACTGCTCCGAGGCAGCTTCGAACTGGCGAGAGAGAGCATCTGGCTTAACATTCAGGGTACCTGGGCGATATGACATAGAAAAGTCGAAACGGGCAAAAAACAGTGACCAACGGGCTTGGCGTGTATTCAGTCTCTTTGCGTTCCGTAGGTATGTTACATTTTTATGGTCTGTCCAGACTATGAATGGGTGCTCAGCCCCCTCCAGCAGGTGCCGCCACTCCTCCAATGCCAGTTTCACAGCAAGCAGCTCACGGTCCCCAACATCGTAATTTCTCTCTGCCGGAGACAAGCGACGAGAGAAGAAAGCGCAGGGTTGCAACTTTGCTGATGGACTAGTATGTTGAGACAACACTGCCCCCACTCCAACATCTGATGCATCTACCTCTACAATGAAGGGCTTGCTGGTGTCGGGCTGGATTAGCACGGGAGCCGTTGCAAACAGTTGTTTTAGCCTGTTGAAAGCTTTGTCGGCTTCGGCAGACCATGTGAATGGGTGCTTGGTAGACGTGAGGCGTGTTAGAGGTGCAGCTACCTGACTGTAGTTCCTGACGAATCGCCTGTAGAAGTTGGCAAAGCCCAGGAATCTTTGGAGAAGCTTACGGGATGTGGGTACCGGCCACTCTGTGACTGCCTTGACCTTTGCTGGATCAGTCTTCAGCTGCCCCCCTGCCAAGATATAACCAAGAAAAGAGACTGACGATGCATGAAACTCACACTTTTCTGCTTTTATGTACAGTTTGTTTTCCAACAAGCGCTGGATGACGGCACGGACATGAGCGTGATGTTCCTGGAGTGATCTGGAAAAGACAAGTATGTCATCCAGATATACGAACACAAATATGTTCAGAAAGTCCCTGAGAACATCATTCACCAACGCTTGAAATGTGGCTGGGGCGTTCGTTAGTCCAAAGGGCATGACCAAGTACTCGAAGTGGCCCAGTGGCGTGTTAAAGGCCGTCTTCCACTCATCTCCTTGCCTAATACGTACCAAATGATAAGCATTACGAAGATCCAGCTTTGTGAAGATAGTGGCGCCTTGCAGGGACTCTGACACAGAACTGATGAGTGGCAATGGGTATTTATTCTTTATGGTTATGTCATTGAGGCCATGGAAATCAATACATGGTCGTAGCGACCCGTCCTTCTTACCCACAAAGAAGAATCCAGCTGCAACAGATGTGGCGTGGTCAAAACTGATTAGGTTTTGCTCCAAACCGGAGTCGACCAGGGCCTGAAAGGAGTGCATGGCACGGTTGATAACTAAACTGACTGTGAGAAGCAAACGGGGTTTATCATCACTATGAGAACCGCCCACCCGTATCCCCGAATCTACTGGCGGGCTGGCCCTTTTCCTCTCTTAGGACATGCTGCGATTAAATGTTCAGTTGACCCGCAATAAAAACACGCGCGTGCACGAAAGCGACGCTCTCTCTCTTCCGGCGGCAGCTGAGCGCGGCCAATCTGCATCGGTTCCGGCGCCGCGTCTACGACGGAGGGAGAGGCAACTGACACAGGCGACTGCATTATGGGTGGAGCTGGCGCAAACGAACACGGAAGTGGACGGAGGAGGGAACGTTGGGGTTTGTAGTTCCTTTCCATTCAGTGTGTGAATGTGTGCGTGAATGGGTGGATGACTGGATATGTAAAGCGCTTTGGGGTCCTTAGGGACTAGAAAAGTGCTATATAAATACAGGCCATTTACCATTTCATACTCCCTCTCTCTCAGCCTGTTGTCAATACGGAGAAAAAGGGAGACTAACTCCTCAAACATAGCGGGCTCATCCCGTGAAGCAAGCTGATCTTTCATGTTATCATTCAGGGACTGTAGAAATATTCCCTGCAACGCGTGATCCGGCCACCCCGTCTCCACGGCGGCCGTCCGAAAGTCTATGAGGTGATCAGGAACACTACGGCGACCCTGGCGCAACTTTAACAACTTACGGGCCGAACTGCCCTCAGAGACAGGATGAGCGAATGTTCTTTTAAACTCACCCAGGAAGTCATCATAAGAGCAGGTTCGCAAGGGATGGCTTGACAGGTATGCTTCTGCCCATTTTAGAGCATGATCCCGTAATTTCCCTATGAAATAGGAAATCCGAGCGGCGTCGTCAATGAAGGTGCGTGGTGAGCGGCCAAATACCAGATCGAACTGAAGTAGGAACCCCGTGCAGCTCCCCGGATCCCCAGAAAAAGGTTCGGGCTCCGGGGATGATGCGTCGCGAAAAATCGGCCCACTTTGGAGCGCGGAAGCCGAGGCAGGGGACAAAGTGGATGGCTGTGTGTCTTGTGCGGGGGCCGCGGGTTCGGGGGCAGGACGCGGCACGGGAGCGAGGTTAGCTTGTAGAGCCTCTAGGGCAGCAAAGATCTTAGCCTGTCCCTCACCAAGGTCTTTCTGCGAAGCCAGGAGATATTGAATGGATTGCTCGTGGTGACCTAGGATGGCACCTTGTTTCTGAATGGCGGTCCGCTCTGCGTCTGCTGAGTCCATATTGTGGCCAGATCTTACTGTTACGGCCGAGAGGGCCAGGCTGTGGGTGTGGACTCAAATGCAGACACAGAGGGAGGCAAAACGGGCGTGAACACAGTGCTTTATTTACAGAGCCTAGTGAAGTTACAGAGCAGAAAACTATGAATGCTATGAACTATGAATGCTATGAACTGTGGAAGCTATGAACTGTGGAAGCTATGAACTGTGGAAGCTATGACCTGAGAACTGTGAGGCAAAACTGTGAAAATGAAACTCTGAGTGCTAGATTTCACAGATGGATCCGGGGAATGGAAAAAGGGGGCAGCGGCTTGGATGGAGGTGTGCAGTCACTATGATGAGAGGAGAAAAGTAGTCAGTGGTAGTCTTAGTGAATCACAGCTGGAGGATTAGACTATGGTGGTTAGGGCTTACGCGTTGCAGGTTTAAAGTGTCATGCGAGGAGGGGGTGTCCAGGGGGTTCCGGGTGAGGAGTGTCCAGAGAGGATCCAGAATATGCTTGGAGTGAGGGGCTTGGCAGAGAGGCAGGCAGGTGTAGTCCGACGATGGAAAGGGAGCAACCAGATGATGGAACCAGCGTCCAGGCGGAGATGTGAGTAGTCTGGGTTGGGAATCGCGACGGCCAGGTGGGTCCTATGACAAAGAAAACACGGTGAGGAGAAAAGCAGTAGTTAAGGGTTCTCACAAGGGCTTGGCGGCCTAGCACTAACATGAGTTAGCAGAAGATCTGGCAGAGGTCTGTTGTGAATGCTGGTCTTATATGCTGGTGACTTGATTGGAACCAGGTGTGGAAGCTGATTGGAGTCTCTGCCTGAAGGTGGAGCCCAGCGGAGTGGAAAAACCCCATACTCACCCGAACCATGACACTGTGTCCTTTATTAGGCCATCAAGATGTGTTTGACAGTCCTCCAAGCAACCGCTGAACTGAGTACAAGTACAAGTCCAGTAACACGATCTGACAAGATGCTCATTTCTGGTGAGTACATGCCTCTGTTTCACAGAAGGACTCTCTTAAAGTGTTAGCATAGATAGGTTATATAGATTGTAAAATCACTCATGAATGTTTTTAGCCCAATGCTAATAACAAACCTCATTGATCTGACCACTTATTTTATCCTTCCACAGAAGTGTTACTAGTTTTCTTTTTCTTTTGTTGCAGTCAGTATCAGGACTAACTCTGTTGATAAGAATGAACTTTGACAGTCAAAATAATGGAGGTTGTAACATTCCAACTTCCCCTTTAGTGTGCTTGTTGGGCAACTTAGATAATGTCACTACAGAAAAGAATAAAGCCCATATGGTTGCCAAGAAAACAGTCCTCATGAACTGGAAAAATAAAAATAATCATAACTCTAACCAATATAGAAATTATCTAATAGATTATATTAGTCTTGATACAGATTCTGCCACCACATCAGATCAATCCCTCTGGGCTCCTTTGATCAGCTCCATCACCTAGCGGTGGGTGTCATAGTTTGGTCCCACCTTCGCTGTTGTGATTGGTGTGGGGGTAGGGACAGGCTTGGGGTGTCGGGGGATTACCTAGGAGTGTCTTCCTTGGAGGACTCAACCCGGGATTGTGGTCACGACCTGTTACAGATGGCTCTTAGATGATGGTTTCCTTGTGGCTGCGTGCAGTGGGGCTGGGGTAGGATCTGTGCTGACGGACGTGGGTTACTGACCTGGAAGCCTGGTTGCCCCTGGGTGGGTTTGAGGCGGGCATGGGGTTCTGGGGGTGCTCCGTCTCTGGGCTGGGGCCCTGGCTGGGCCTTGGGGGCTTGGGGCCTGGTTGGTGTGTCGCTGAGGTTGTGGGCGGGTGGGTGGGCGCATGGGGGCTCAGCCCTGTCGCAGGGGGACTCTGGTGCATCGAGCCAACTGGGGGCTCTTCATCATTGCAGAAGTTCTCTGGTCTCAAGGAGTTCGCTCTGCAGATGGGGGTGAGATTATAGAGAGGGAAGGAAGAACTCAACCTGGGTGTCTATTGTCTTGTGTAGTCTGGGAGATGAGTGAATGTCGGGGTGAGTGCAGTTTTCTCTGTGGTGGGGTCGGGTGGGCTGCCCCGGAATCTCTGGGGCCGGGCGGTGCTGCTGCTGTGGGCCCTGGTCCGGATGGGCCTGGGCCCCCTTGCCCTGGTGGGTTCCAGAGTGTGGGGGTGCCTATTGGGGTCAGCGGGGGAGCTGGCCCCAGTGAGGGGCCTCTTGCCCCTCCCTTCCTTCCCTCCCCATCTCCAGCTGCCTCCCTCTTCCCGCTCCACCACAATCACCCACACATTCAGGGCCTTGGGGTGCAGGTGTGTCACCAGGGTGCAGGTGAGGCATCGGTACATTGGTGATTCTTGGTGTCCGGGGCTGCGCGCTCAGTTATGCACCGGCTCACTCCCGGTGGCTGCTTGTCAGGGCCTGGCGCCTGTGGCTCGGTCGGGCCCCTTCGGGGGGTGGGGTGCCATCGGCCTCTGGGCCTGGGGCTTGGTCCACCATGCCACAGCTGGCTGCTGGCGGAGCTCATGGGCACGTCATTGCAACCCCCTCTGGGTTCTGCTCCACGGCTGCTAGGTGACCCCTCATATCGGGCTCTCCTCAGCTCTTTCTGGGAGAGTGGCACGGTTGCCCCTCCATTGGTCTTCCTTGGTCTCTTGTTCTCTGAGGGTCTCTGGATGTCTGGAGCCTGGATCTCCTCCATACCTGCTTCATGCCCTGGAGGACAGGGCTGTGGCTCCCCACACCCTCTAGCAGATCGTTGCACAAAGGAACCTTTTGAATACAAGCACGCTGATGCTCACAGGTGTACACATGGGTGCTCACAGATACAAACTACACCCATTTTGGCTGCTACCTCAAAGCACACTGTGCGCTGTTGATCTTACATGCTGCACAATAATATTCAGTATTTAGTATTTACTGTTATATACACATAGATTATCGCGATGATCTTGTATATTATATCGCTCTCTTTTTTGCTTGTTTTCTCTTCTTTTTTTCTCTCTCAACAGGTGATCCAGGTCATTGATATATATATATACAGTGGGGCAAAAAAGTATTTAGTCACCCACCGATTGTGCAAGTTCCCCCACTTAAAATGATGACAGAGGTCAGTAATTTGCACCAGAGGTACACTTCAACTGTGAGAGACAGAATGTGAAAAAAAAATCCATGAATTCACATGGTAGGATTTATAAAGAATTTATTCATAAATTAGGGTGGAAAATAAGTATTTGGTCACCTCAAACAAGGAAAATCTCTGGCTCTCACAGACCTGTAACGTCGTGTTTGGAGGAAGAAGAATACTGAGTTGCATCCCAAGAACACCATACCTACTGTGAAGCATGGGGGTGGAAACATCATGCTATGGGGCTGTTTTTCTGCCAAGGGGACAGGAGGACTGATCTGTGTTAAGGACAGAATGAATGGGGCCATGTATCGTGAGATTTTGAGCCAAAACCTCCTTCCATCAGTGAGAACTTTGAAGATGAAACGAGGCTGGGTCTTCCAACATGACAATGATCCAAAACACACCGCCCGGGCAACAAAGGAGTGGCTCCGTAAGAAGCATTTGAAAGTCCTGGAGTGGCCTAGCCAGTCTCCAGACCTCAACCCCATAGAAAATCTGTGGCGGGAGTTGAAAGTCCGTGTTGCTCAGCGACAGCCCCAAAACATCACTGCTCTCGAGAAGATCTGCATGGAGGAATGGGCCAAAATACCAGCTACTGTGTGTGCAAACCTGGTAAAGACCTATAGTAAACGTTTGACCTCTGTTATTGCCAACAAAGGTTATGTTACAAAGTATTGAGTTGTATTTTTGTTATTGACCAAATACTTATTTTCCACCCTAATTTACGAATAAATTCTTTACAAATCCTACCATGTGAATTCATGGATTTTTTTTTCACATTCTGTCTCTCACAGTTGAAGTGTACCTCTGGTGCAAATTACTGACCTCTGTCATCATTTTAAGTGGGGGAACTTGCACAATCGGTGGCTGACTAAATACTTTTTTGCCCCACTGTATATATGTATTTTTTTGTCCCCCACCTTGTTTTGTGCCCTTATCACCGTTCCTCTTCCCGCTGTTTTTTCCTTCTCTCTCTTTCTTTCTCCCTTTCCTTCGCCCAGTCATGTCTGTCCCGTATGTAACAACTGAAAATAAAATAAAATAAAATAAACAATAAAAACAAAGGTCAATCAAATGGACCAATACGGCAAGGCATCTTTCTTGGCCTTTAGACAGTAATTCTGATGACAAAAGAACCAAAGAGGATAGGCAGGCAAAAAAAAAAAAATTTAAGAAAAAAATAATGGAGGTTATATTATATGAATTGATGGCTTTAAAGTGCTGTATCATTATGTCAAAACAGCTTATCTTCTATGTTGCAACTCTTCAGGTGGTTCTAGCTCAGCAAGTACAATCTTACTGCAGTCAAGTAGTTCCATGGATATGGATTTCAGACCTCGTTGACTGCCTGACAACAGTTGGCATTTTAAATTTCAAATTCCTTGGCAGAAAATTCCATCTGATGGAAACAGGAAAATGGCCAACAAAAAGTGAGAGACTTGAAATCATCTCTCTCATTGCTGATCTGCACTGGTTGCCTGTCAAATATCGTATTCAATTTAAAATTTTGTTGTTTACTTTTAAAATTACCAATAACACTGCACCAAGCTATCTTAAGGAACTTTTAAACCCATATGCTCCTGCTAGGGCTTTAAGGTCATCCTCACAGTTACTGTTGGTTCAGCCCAGATCTCGACTGAAATCTAGAGGTGATCGATCGTTTGCTCTAGTTGCACCAGAGCTGTGGAACAATCTCCCGATTGGCATCCGGGCGTCTGATTCTATTCATTCTTTTAAATCACGGCTAAAAACATATCTTTTTAAACTTGCCTTTTCTACCAGTTAAATGCTGGCTTGCTTGCAGTGACCTATTGACCTATTGTATTGTATTGTATTGTATTAAATTCTCTGCTATCTTTCCATTATTGGTGTCTTTTATCATGGTGGTACAGTCTTACCTTGCTATAACCTATGTGCTGCAGTTTACTCTTATTGGTGGCTTTTATCTGTGAACATAATCCGTTACTTTTATGTATTTGATGTTAATGTGTGAACTGTTTTATTTTTTATTGTTTTATGTAAAGCACTTTGGTATGCCCAAGGCTTTTAAATGTGCTCTATAAATAAAGATTGTTGTTGTTGTTGTCATTGTCAGTGAAATTTTAACCATATGCTCAACACCTGGGAAGAAACACCTCAGTGAGATAGCAAGAAAGATGACAATGACCTACCCTGTAATGCCACAGGGTAGTCTCTCACTTTTTGTTGGCCATTTTCCTGTTTCCATCAGATGGAATTTTCTGCCAAGGAATTTGAAATTTAAAATGCCAACTGTTGTCAGGCAGTCAACGAGGTCTGAAATCCATATCCATGGAACTACTTGACTGCAGTAAGATTGTACTTGCTGAGCTAGAACACAGCAAAACACAGCAAATAAATTTACTGATGTAATTGAAGGGGAAGTTGTAGGCAGTGGGTATGACTGTCACGGTCTGGGGGGCAGACCGTGGGGGATGTTGGAGAAAGGACCCAAACGCTGGACTTAATGAAATGAACAGTGGGTTTATTTACAGTGAGGTAAATGTACACCACACATTGAATCTCCAAAAGTGCTCCCTCGACTCCCGTGACGTGTCTTCTCCCAAGTGCTGGTATCCCGTGCTCTCTGCCCCTGTGCCTTCACACACCCCGTGTGTCTTGCAGTCCTGTGTTCCACTCTCATGGAGTCTAACTCAACGATCCTGCGCCGGAGGAAGCTCCATCGCTCTGTTAAGTAGCTCCCCCGACGATCCTGATCAGAAGCAGGTGTGTGGTAAGCTAGGCGTGACCAGCAGCTGGCAGGGCCACACCCATCAGGCCTGCAGGTGGCTGTCCTTCATCCTCCAGCCTCACACACATACACACACCAGCATTGAACACAAGAACACAGTGCAGCAAACATACATCCAATACACTAATAACAATAAAGGTCCACACTGTTCACGAACCCCGAGTCCCCGGAACCGGGTCCGTGACAGTACCCCCCCTCTAAGGGTCGACTCCCGACGACCCCAAAACAAAACCACAGAACAACCAACCCAGGGCGGGTGGCGGGGGGTCCAGGACGGAGGGCCCCAAAACCACTCCGCTAAACAGCCACCACAAAGCAACAAAAGAAAAACACAGTTCAACAGCCCAATCCCCCCGGTCCAGTGGCAGCAAACACATTTCTTGCGGCCGACCTGCAGGACGGCAAAACAAGCGGGACCCGCTGCGGGTTAGGCAGTGGCGGCAAAACAGTTCAGGTGGCCTACCTCTAACCCCTTGATGGAAACGCAGCAGCTCCGGCGGGCGGCCACGGGTCCGGCAGCCGCGGCGGAACGGTTCTGGTGGCCTGCCACGGGTCCGGTGGCGGCGGCGCTGCTCCTCCGGCGGTCTGCCACGGGTCCGGTGGCGGCGGAACGGTTCTGGTGGCCTGCCACGGGTCCGGTGGCGGCGGCGCTGCTCCACCGGCGGCCTGCCACGGGTCCGGTGGCGGCGGAACGGTTCTGGTGGCCTGCCACGGGTCCGATGGCAACGTCGCTGCTCCGGTGAGCAGCAGCGAGGCGTGGCACACGGTCTACGACACGCTGGTCGCTGACATGGACGCACTGGACGTGGATGGCGCGGAGGCCGCGCTAGACGTGGAGGTCCCTCAGGTTCGCTGACCTCCGGCTCCGGCTGAGCGGGTCTATCCTCGGCTGGCAGCGAGAGCTCCTCCGGCTCGCTGAGCTCCTCCTCGGCTGGCAGCGAGAGCTCCTCCGGCTCGCTGAGCTCCTCCTCGGCTGGCAGCGAGAGCTCCTCCGGCTCGCTGAGCTCCTGCTCGGGTAGAGCGAGCTCCTCCCGCCCGCTGAGCTCCTGCTCCGGCTCGCAGGGCTCCACAGCTGGCCGTGCGGGCACTTCCGGCTGCGCTTCAGCCACAGACGGATGATCCGGAGGCGAAGATGGTGACGCGGCGCACGCAGGCGGGGAAGGTGAAGGTAGAGCCGGTGACGAAGATGGCTGAGGGGTGACTGCGTGCGGATGAGATGATGACGGCGCTACAACCGCAGATGGTGAAGCCGCCAGCGGCATGGAGACTGCTGAATGAGGCGACGCTAGTCGTACTGTAGGCCGGCTTGCAGCAGCGTCAGCGGTGTCACCATCCACTGAAAACAAAAAAGCAGATGGGGTGAGAAATGAAAAAGTGTCCGTATTACTCACCACAGCCGATTCTTGAGATGTCCGGGAGGGTGGCTGCGGTGAGGAACGCCGGCGGCGCGAACGTAGTTTCCGGGTAGACGTCGGGACCGGCGTATCAGGCTGAAGAACCCCAGGCTGGCCGAGTAGGGGGGCAGCCTGGATCGGAGAGTGGAGGTGAAGGGTGTTGAGCAGGAAATCCGCCACAATCGGAAAAAGATTGTCCAACACCCAGGGAAAACAAGTCAGTGTTTCCTGCAACCGCTTCTCCACAGCACAACGTAAACTCTCCGCGTGCGCTTCTAGCCACAGTTCACATAGGCGATTTACTTCGTCTGTCACCTCCCTCCTGCTGAGCTCCGGCTCCCGCTCGCTGAGCTCCTGCTCGGTATTAAATTATTCTGTTATTATATGTTACCTTATATATGTAATCAAAGTAGTTGAATTAGAATACTGCTGTAGATCACATTATACCCTTTAATATAGAGTGTGTGAGCTGTATGTAGTTTAGTTCTCATTATACTTTTGAGTTAACAGAACATATTCACATATTAGTTCATTAGATAAATGTGCATCACTCTGTATCCTTGATCTGCTGGGAATGTGTGACACTGTTTTCTTGACATGCTTAAGTGTTGAATCATGAAGAGAAGGTTGTAAGCAGGAGACTCTGTGTCTAAAGACAGGGGAGATAGATAGACCACATTCCACACCCCCACCTTACAGAAAGCAGAGAAACAACTGCCGAGGTCATAACTTAGGCGCTGTAACAGAGAAAAAATGTGATGTTTTGGCTTTTACGACTAGCTGGGGGCCACTAGAGACTATAAAAAGCTGAGCAACCCGTCACCATTTTGAGACATGTGCCTGACCCTCTGGTAGCATCTCTCCCGTCCGGACGTTCTAATGCTCTTATTGTTGAATTGTATGGAAATAAATGATTGTTGATTGAGCATTGATACACCGAGTATTGTCCTTCCTTCAGCCCAAAGATTCAAAGAACTGCGTGTTTTCAACAACTTGGTGCCGTGTGACCCGGATCTTTGGTGTGCTGAGGAGGTGCAGATTTGACCTTTGGTGAGATCGTGAGGCGAGGTGAACAGAGGACCGGTCCAAAAATAAAAAGGTAAGCACAGCCTGTTGTATTATAAATACCAAATGTGCATATTGGGCTTTCCAAATTAATCTGTTCGCTGAGTCACATGTATTTTCACAGTAAATTTGTCGGTGTCTGGTTTTTGGCGCAAGATACTAACAACATAAGTTGAGGCTGAATTCCAGTGTGTTAAATAAACTGCTTCTACCGAGATACTAATAACATACTACGTTGGTCTAGTTGCAGTAATCTGCTTCTACCGAGATACTAATAACATACTACGTTGGACTAGATGCAGCCACTTTACCTTCCACATTTAATTTTGTCTAATACTGGCTTCTGTAGCAATAATACATTAGAATTTATTCTGAAGACGCGGCCATTAGTTCAGTACATTGAAGTCGAGGTTTGTTTATTTTGTTTATGGTGTCAGTGATGTCCTGGCTTTTGCCGGCTATGAAATAGAAGTTGATTTAAGGACAAGCAGATGCTGGCTTCACGGTGCAGTTGGACGCTGGCAACGCGAGAGCGAAACACGTCCGTAGGTTTGGTTTATGATACGGCGTGTTCCGGTGGTGCGGCCGTGAAGTGCAGTAGTGGTTGGTGCTAGTTTTAGTACATTTGATAGAGGTTTTGACGGTGGTTTGTGGCGTCAGTCGAGTATAAAGGGCTGCGGTCATAATACAAAGTAAAATTTAAGTACATAGCAACACCTGGTTTATGATGTCAGGTATAACTTCGGGGATGCAAGCATCACTTTTATGATGCGACTTTGCCCCGTGGTGGCGGTCATAATCGCAGAGAAAGGGGTATTTTGGTCTATGGTGCAGTGTGCTTTAAGAAGATCTAATAGTTGAGCTCAGAGGTTTCTGTGTAAAATTCCCGCTGAGGAAAAGTGTTGTGTGTGAGTGTCAAAGCGCGCTCTGGGTGAGAGAGTGTGTGTGAAGCTGCGAGGCGCGCTCTGGGTGCTGTCTTGTGGGTAAAGCGCGCACTGAGTGAGAGTGTGAGTGAGGCGCGCTCTGAGTGTGTTTTTTGTGTGGAGTGTGAAGCGTGAACACAGTGACAGTGACGGTTGATGTGTTTGATTAGGAGGACATTAGAGCAAATACACATTTTAGGATCAAAGGTTGATGCCTAGTGTACCTGTGGAACTTTGCCCTAGGAGTGGCGACCCTCCTGTCCGTGGACGCGTGGCCAGGACCGGCGTTGTCCGGGTGCCGAGGTGGTGACTTGGGGAGGTGAGGGCCCCCGCATAGCTACGGAAATAACACTGGAACGGCCGTGTAATCACGGGTTCACATTTATTCCGGACTAGAACAAGACACATTTTGCGAACAAACGTTGAGTCTAGATTAGTAAAGAAATATAAAAAGGTTGAATTCCTCGTTTCAGTGGTTGAAATTGTTGTGTGCCTGTCCCCTGACGAGTGTGAAATTAAAATAAAGAGGGAATTTGGAGCCACATAGAGATAGACGGGCATAATTGGGTGTATTACTCTGTGGTGTAATAAAAATAAAAAGGAGAGATAGTAAGAGGTGTGCAGTGGAGAATTATGGAGGAGTAGAGAGAGGAATGTGTTGGGAGACTGGCGTACAGTTTACGCTGTCAAGGTAGGCGTGTTGCCTGCTTATCGGTTTAAAAGTGATGAAAATGAAATTAAATAAATCTCTTAGTGTGTTAATACAGGAAGCTGCGGACCTGGACCAACTGCCCCCACAAGCACAGCGGCCGAAGCAAAATTATAGGTAATGGGAACCACACCCAGCACGAATCAGCAGCTGTGAAAAAGACAGCAGCGAGGAGAGAATTAGAGGAGAAATTAAGAGAAGTTTTAACACATAAAATTGGGGCCAACGGACTTGTGGAGGTTGGGAAGGCGTCCGGAGCATCACAACAAAAAGGTGAAACAAAAACACACACAAGCAGAGAAATCTGAGAGAAAGGCTCCTTTTAAGGTAACGCCTAGTTTGAGAAAAGATAAAATTAACCTGCTTTTATACAAATGCACATACACACAATGAAGAAACAGCTTACACTCATGAACACGTGAAGATTTTCCAGCAAGGTTAAAGAAAAATTAACATACTTAAATGATGAAGTCTATACATTACTGACAAAGAAACCCTCTGGGTTGCAGGACAACAATTTAACTAAAAAAAAAAAAAAAAAAAAGGAACACTGGTCTAACCAACCAGGCAAGACACAACAAATTTAGTGGTTAAAAGATTCAAATTGTGACATGTTTTCTGTTGATTGATTAATAAAAGTGATTACTGAATGAAAGAAAGTTCCTTTTTTGGGCTTTTAAACATGATCTTAAGAATTTTAACATATACCGGTGTTGTCCTGTCAACTTGGTGGGTTAGGAGTTGATTATATCGGGAGACAAAAAACAAAAAAAGGGGGAGAGAAGGCTGACACAGGGCCTGGCCCCATTGCCTCCCCTCTGAATAACACAGCCAACACAACAACATTTTCCTGTTCGTTTGTTTTTGTTTTTTGTTTGTTTTTGTTTTGTTTTGTTTTTGTTTTTTCTATACATATTTAATTACAGGCTGCTTTGCCGGCCCTGAAAGCCGAGGCTGACTGGACTCCTGCTCTCCCCCATACGTGACACTGACCAAATGCTGCAACAGCTGGACCCACAACAACGACCTGAGAATGTCAACAGACCTGCAGGAATGTGATCTCATGCAGCCGAGACGGAGAGCACTAAACCTAAGGCCCGTTTCACTACACGGGGGAAAATTCCCAGACTGCGTCAGCTGACAGAGCTGTAAAGAGACGCCCGCCAAGCCCGAATGAAAAGTAAGGCCGAGCGAAAGAATGCTGACCTTGATAACTTTGCATTCACACTGTGCAGGACAGTGATGGACCAACACGGATGATCGGGTGGCGAAAAAGGGCGTGACCGAGACAAGAGGAGTAACTGAGGACAGAAGGCACCTCAGAATGGACAAAAACACAGAAGAAGATGCAGGTTTCACCTGCGGTGAACATCGACACTGGAGAAAGGACTGCCCCAATTGGGGTCAGAACCAGGACGGACTGAATTTTGAGCAGCAGCAGCAGCAATGGTTGCAAACAAACTGAAAAAGGAGGGGGGCAGGACCCCAGGGCATGCTTCAGGCCGTGGTTTACCCAGAACACCAGAACAGGAAAGTGATGAACACAAACACCCACACAAACACACACATCTACATGCACTGACTCAGAATGAAGAGAAACACACACACACACACACACACACACACACACACACACACACACACACACACACACACACACACGGGAATGTTGATTCACTGAGAAGTGATGCACACACATACACATGCACACGCTTGTGCAATAAAGAGTGATCCACACGCACACACACATACACGCTGATGCAATGAAGAATGCTTTGCTTATGCTGATATGCAAAATGCTGCACACAAACATCCCAATGCATAATTATTATGAGGAGCCATTGATTACTTAGAATGTGTTATATGTCACCTAGAAGGCATTTATGTAGATTTTAGGAATAAGCTCTAAAACGGTTTGGTTATGAAAACAATGTCTGTGCGTGATGTCTGTTTATGGCTCAAGGCCTTGACTGAATTCTTTGCTGTGCTTCACACAGCCCTGATGAGGAACAGTGGCACAGAGTGAAAATGATGAAGTAATAGTGTAAGTTTAGGTTGGAGTACGGCATTTTCTGTGATTGAGTTTTAATTCAAGGAGGAACAAAAGGTGTTACGGCACCTGAGGTTCTCATTCCCACACAATATTGTCCCGGCAGGAAGCAAAATGTTCCTGTGAATTTCTGGTTGATTGTTTGGTTTTGGTTTAGCGCTAGCTTGATTTTATCAGTGAGCTTTGGCTTGTGTTCTGTCTCGTAAGCGAGAGAGGGATAGTTTTATGCTTGGACATGTCTGCAACGGGCCCTAGTTTGTGTTATTGTAGTAGTATTTTGTTGGTTATGTCTGTTTTCGTTTTTGTTACAGTGCACTGGAGAAAAAACATCTGAGAGGTGTGATCCACCGGTGGTGATATGTTGATATTTTGTGAGTTCATGATTTAACAATCAGCTCTTTAAACAAGGCCTGAAAGATTGAAATTTAAAGCGCTATAAAATATTATTACTGTAAACAGTTGCAAAGTGTGCTTCTCCATGATTGTAATTGGCTTGGGAGAAATTCACTTATAGGGAACACTGAGAAGTTCTGAGTCTAAAAGGATTGCACCGAGTCAATCCAGCCCAAAAAAAAAAAAAACAACAAGGAATTGTTTTCCTTTAAAATGATGACGTCATCTTGCTGGTGATGGATGCTCGAATAGGTTGCGCGTGAGACTCCATTATCAGCAACATCTGGTATGAATGTGTATGGAGGTATGCATGTGAATGGACTGTGATGGACTGACGACTAAAAGCTTTGACTGACTTGATACTGAGACAATGACTGCACCCACTTTAGGATTAGTAAATGCCAATAAACAATTCATAAACAATTCACCCAGCCGACAAGAGAAGGGTGGATGCTTCGCTTTGTTTTGTTTTGTTTTTTCAGGAGCAGGAGGATAAGAGAGACTGGAGGAGGAGACTCTAGCTTCACATAAGTATGAACTGCAGACTTAACACTGTGGTTGCTGATTTTGAGTTACTGATGTTTGCATTAAGAAAACTGTGCTATATTAGCTGTGTTTTGATTAAGGTATCATGTTATATTATTGGGAATGCCAAATGCTACAGTGGAGATAACTATTGATATCACTCATGACTGGAACATGTTATTATTAACCATAGCAGGCCACTGTAAAAAGTCAATTAAATTTTATAGAGGAAAATCGCCAAAATTGAACAATACCTATGAATGACTGGCCACATTCAGAATAGAGATATGCAATAATAAACATTGGTCCACATGATTTAGGTTCTCACTTGAAATAGTAAGTTATTAAATGTAGAATATAATCGACAGGGACATTTGATAGGATGTGGTACTGCAAAAGAACAAGAGCAAAGTAAATAAAGAAAATATTGTGTTTAGTTTGGATAAATTCAAATTAAAATGTACCATTACACTCAGAGGATCAATATGGAATAAAACATATGCAAAATTTGTAGGAAGTACATGACTGATAACTGTTCTGTCCTGAGCGTTTGTTTCTAGAGCACCCACTTGACCACACCAACAGTTTCTCGCCACCGAGGAGGGGTACTTGCAAAAAGAATAAAATAACAAAACATTTTAAATATAAATATCAAGCTTACCTTTCTTTTTCCATGAAATGTGCTTGTGGGCACGCCAGCCATTTTGAAAAGGTGGGCAAAACAATTGGCAAGGCCACACCCCCACACATGTGATATAATTTTAAAGGTACTGTTGCCCTCTCTAAGAAACATCAGGAATTAGAGGAGTGGCAAGTAGAGTATGCGAGCTACAAGCAAAAACTAAAATGTGTACTACAGTGTGCAAAAATGAAATACTGGGTCATCAGGGGGTCATGAGGGACATTTATAAAACTAAAAGTCCCACTAACCTTAAAGTGCACTTGAAAAGCTCACACAAGAAGGTTAACCTAGCTTACCTAGAAGACCTCATCAGGGGGAGCACACTCCCCCTCCTTGAAGAGCTCACCCACTCAACCCGCATCCCCAGAAAACAGCTAACCCCAGATAAGGCAGCGTGATGTATCCCGAGACAACAGGACTGGGACATCTAAATAAAGGTGTGAAACAATCGCCTTCAAAAAGGTTATCAATTCACTCCAACCAAAATTAGGACCACACGGTGCGGCAAGAGTTAATAGTTATTAGTCTCAACACCCAAGGATAACCAGAAGAGCATGACTGATATGATGGAACTGGGATTTTGTTACACTTAATTTTTGCAAAACACAAATAAAACTAAATTGAAACTAAGGATTTTCAGAAAATAAAAACTACACTAAACTAGAAAAGAATTGGTAAAAACTAATTACAACTGGTAAAAATTGAAAATCTGGAGTCGAAACTAAATAAAAATAACAACTAATGGAAATGGCGAAAAGTTTAAAACCCTGGTGCAGAGATTGGCAAATCTGACCAGGAAACGTTATAAAATGGATTGTCAGGATAGTCAGCATTAAAGCCACTTTTGACAGTCCATACTAGGGTGGCATTGGACATCTTCGGGGCAGAAAAGGGTTGGTGTGACCAAGGTGTGGTTTGGCTTGTTGTATGTACATTTCAAAATGTTACAGCTCTGGATGGACCAGTTACCAGATATGATGTCACTAACCTTCTCTTTTAAGTGTCTAGCTCCAATGAATTGACACATGGGAGTGTGTCAAAAAGGGGGAGTTGAGTCCGAACATCAAACAATGGTGTTATGAACATTTTATGACTTTATTTGTGTGTTTAATAAATTAGCGATGGTAAAACTTAAGCTTATAATGTGTTAGACTTAGAAAAGGTTCACTAATTTTTTATTTCTTTTGCACACACATAGATTATGATTAGAATAAGTCCTGAACATAATATTTTAAACCAAATTTGAATCATTAGAAGAACAATGGATAATATTAGATTATCAAGGCTAGGGAGAGAGGTGTTTTGGTTTTCTGTCTCTTGCAGAGAAAGGAACAGACACCAGACGGGGACCCGGAGATGTGAGGAACCTTCACAGCAGGGACAGATGTAGGGACTGCCGAGACAGCAACTGGGGTCAAGTGTCATGACGTTTGGGCTCCTGGAGAAGATGGATCCCACAAACACAGCAATAACCATGAAGGGGTTGGCGAAAACCAGGAACACCAGACCAACGAGGTTCGAGAGGCTCTTGGCAAAAAGGGGGACACGCCGGTGAACCCAAAACACACAGATCCTTGTTTGAAATCGGGGCAGAATAATCCCCAGAACTGTGCAATGACTAAAGGGTGGTCTAACCCCGGAGGTCGAAGAAAGAAGCTGAGAATCACCCAACTGGAAGACACTGGTAGCTGCAGCAATAAAAATAAAGGTTAAAAGCTCCTTAGACAGAGGTTCTAGTCTAAGTACATTTGAAAGGTATAAGGGGGCATTAAAATGGGAGTGGAAAACTGGAGCACCAAAATAAAGCTGTGGGAGAATTGGGGAGTGATGGGAGAGTCATCTGTAACTGCTGTTATGGTTGTAAATCTAACTTTGCTTGCATCTGAACTGCGTGAACACAGAGGTCATCCCACATATGGTCCACCCGTTAAAGGGGGACAGAGGGCCTCAGGATCAAGAAAACTTGGACCTTGCGACCCTGGAGTGCATGTTGTAAGTGATCTCTTTCAGAGATCAAAAGGGGGAATTATTAAATTATTCTGTTATTATATGTTACCTTATATATGTAATCAAAGTAGTTGAATTAGAATACTGCTGTAGATCACATTATACCCTTTAATATAGAGTGTGTGAGCTGTATGTAGTTTAGTTCTCATTATACTTTTGAGTTAACAGAACATATTCACATATTAGTTCATTAGATAAATGTGCATCACTCTGTATCCTTGATCTGCTGGGAATGTGTGACACTGTTTTCTTGACATGCTTAAGTGTTGAATCATGAAGAGAAGGTTGTAAGCAGGAGACTCTGTGTCTAAAGACAGGGGAGATAGATAGACCACATTCCACACCCCCACCTTACAGAAAGCAGAGAAACAACTGCCGAGGTCATAACTTAGGCGCTGTAACAGAGAAAAAATGTGATGTTTTGGCTTTTACGACTAGCTGGGGGCCACTAGAGACTATAAAAAGCTGAGCAACCCGTCACCATTTTGAGACATGTGCCTGACCCTCTGGTAGCATCTCTCCCGTCCGGACGTTCTAATGCTCTTATTGTTGAATTGTATGGAAATAAATGATTGTTGATTGAGCATTGATACACCGAGTATTGTCCTTCCTTCAGCCCAAAGATTCAAAGAACTGCGTGTTTTCAACATCGGGCAGAGCGAGCTCCTCCCTCTCGCTGAGCTCCGGCCCCCGCTCGCTGAGCTCCTGCTCGGGCAGAGCGAGCTCCTCCAGCATTAGCTCGCCGAGCTCCTCCGGCTCACTGAGCTCCACAGCTGGCGACGCGCCGAGCCGCTCCTCCGGCTGCGGAGCGGCTATAGACGGTTGGTGATCCGGAGGTGAAGAAGATGGTTGAGCGGGTGATGTGGATGGTGACCGGGATGAGACGGCAGGCGGTGAGGTAGATGTCACGGGGAATGATTCAGCAGGTGACGGCTGAATTACTAGCCGGGCGATAGGTTGTGGTACGGCTACAGGCTGGGCAGCTGGCTGTATAAACATAGCCCCAGAATAAACAGTTCTAGACGAAACGGTCCTAACTCCTGGGTCCGAAGGAACATCAGGAGCACAGTCTCTTGAACCAGGAGAAAAAAACTCGTTCTCAAAACTAACATTGTCATCCTCCCAAACAGGAGAAACACGAGCTCTAGGGTTCACGGAGCTGGCATTCACAGCCTTGGGGGAAACAGTCTGTTTATCCCTAGGCACGAAAGGTGAATGAAGGGAGACTCTGTCACTCACCCTAGGCGGTTGTTTGAGCCAAATCCCTGGCTCCTGCTGGAGCTGTGAGTGCTGGCTGCGTGTTCACTGCCTCCCTGTTGAAGAGGGAGCGTCGCTGGCGGAATGTGACAAGGGCGGATTCTGAAGTGGCTGCTCCTGCTGTGATGTGGAAATGCTGGGTGAGTCAGGTGGCACGATGATAATTCCTAACATTTTGTAAAAAGCTTGTGCAGGTGTAAGCAGATTGCTGGCAGGCTCGTAGCAATCCTCCCGGGACCGGCTGGAGCGTTTTCTGCGAGACCGAGGCGTCCGCGGGGAGGAAACAGACGAGTGGGCCGACGGGTAGGCTGCCAGCGAGGAACGGCAGCACGGAGGCCCTCCAAGCACTAGTCGGGTCCCGTCAAAACGGGAGCTGCGCTTCCGCGGTGAGTCCGCTGGGTCCATAGTGGCAGGATCGTTCTGTCACGGTCTGGGGGGCAGACCGTGGGGGATGTTGGAGAAAGGACCCAAACGCTGGACTTAATGAAATGAACAGTGGGTTTATTTACAGTGAGGTAAATGTACACCACACATTGAATCTCCAAAAGTGCTCCCTCGACTCCCGTGACGTGTCTTCTCCCAAGTGCTGGTATCCCGTGCTCTCTGCCCCTGTGCCTTCACACACCCCGTGTGTCTTGCAGTCCTGTGTTCCACTCTCATGGAGTCTAACTCAACGATCCTGCGCCGGAGGAAGCTCCATCGCTCTGTTAAGTAGCTCCCCCGACGATCCTGATCAGAAGCAGGTGTGTGGTAAGCTAGGCGTGACCAGCAGCTGGCAGGGCCACACCATCAGGCCTGCAGGTGGCTGTCCTTCATCCTCCAGCCTCACACACATACACACACCAGCATTGAACACAAGAACACAGTGCAGCAAACATACATCCAATACACTAATAACAATAAAGGTCCACACTGTTCACGAACCCCGAGTCCCCGGAACCGGGTCCGTGACAATGACACTGTCACCAAACAGATGGTCAGCAGAGTGGATAACCTTAAGAGAGGAATGATTTCACTTTCCTTTAAGAGAAAGCTCATTAGTAGCAGTGAAGAAGAGGGTAGCCCCACTCAAAAGAGAAGGCTAGACAGTTTGCATAAACTGGCAACCAACACGGCTTCAGCCTGAATTCCAAAAGCGTGAAAAAGAAGAGTTTAAAAAAAGTACAGAGAAAAATACTGTGACACCAAAGCTATTGAGAATATGATGAGGGCCACCTTCTTCACTCAGAGAAAAGACATTATTTGTGGAACTGAGACTTCTGACTTGACGAAGGAATGGCCATATCTGTTTGAGATAACTGGCATCAAGATTCATTTTGAAGAGCTGTGTTTTTCTCATCCATGTCCATGGATGAGAAAAACACAGCAAATAAATGTGCCAGAGTTGTTTCATTCCTTAAAAGCAATGACAAGACCAAGAGAAAGGCGGCCATCTTCAGAGAAATGGAAACATCTAGCAAGAATGTTGCAGACGTCAATGTTGCAGGGTTTCTTCCACTACTTCTCAAGTACTTCAATGAAGAGGAAGAACAGATGTTCTTCAAAGTGAATTAAAACAACCCTACCCTCTGAAGTGGACTGTAGCTACACCAAGTGCACCATGCATTGTTCTTTGTGGTATGAATATTTATCTTTATCTATTTAAACTTTTTGTGCATGATACCTCTTTATATTATGGTCAGTTAAAACTTTGAGTTTACACTTCTGAGTTGGATTGTGGTCTGATTGGTTGTTGTGGCTTTTCTCAATTTCATAATAATAGTATGGTATAATAAGACCATTGATATTTGATGTGATTATTATACTGCTAAATTCTGTCTGATTGGCTAAAGCATTTGGGCACCTTGGAGTTGACTGAGGGGCCCAAACTGCGTGCCAGTATATATAATTGATATACATCAATTGTAACATAGCAGTTGTTTGAGTCATGTGTGGATTTGTTTTTTGACTTTTTGTCCCATTGTCTCTTGTTCATGTACATAACAGGAAACTCTACTTTGGCAACCGAGCATTGCATGTTATCTGTGGACCAGACCATTGTGAATGGACGTATCACTATCTTCAGCGAGGCACTTATCCTGATGTTTGACTCTTACTACTGCATGAACATTTCTTATCCAGTAGGCCAAGCATCAACCTTGGAATTCTTATAAATTTAAGGCAGCACCAGTCAATTTTATATATTGAAACATCTCCTTTCATTTGCATCTAGAACACATAAGACTGAGCAATGCTTGAGTGTTGAGATGATTTGTAGATTGATAAATCAACAAATAATTAATATTTGAGTTTCAGATGGCTGTCTCTGAAATATGATTCATGCTCATGTCAAGTTATAGAAAGAGACCTTTGAGTAGTAGATGTTCACGGATGTTTCACTGCCCTGAAATAGTATTTGCAATAGAGACTCGCAGGTTCACCAAACATCTTTGCATCACCTCTCTGTTCCACAATGACCTGTATGTCCAAACACGCACTCAAAAGCAAGCTCAATCTACACTGTTAGATTAATTGCAAACGTAAAAAACGCATACAGTCCAGTCCTCAGTTTCTTAATTAAGTTTTTGTTTTTCATTGACAGATGCCTCGTTCAGATAAACCCCGACAAGGGATCCAAAGTGGAGCGGAACACGTCTAAGAAACACCTTGCGTTCAATCCAAAGGTTCTGACGTTGATCACCAAAATTGCAGACTACGAGTGGAAAGCATAAAAAGGTCTTAGTTTTATCCTGAGGATAACATAATCTGGTGTTCAGTAGCACTGGTCTCTGATTCACAGCCAAAGTCAACAGCACAGGTGGCCCGCTTGATAGGGGAAAAGTGAAATATAGGCTGCAAATCCTATTCACATTTAGCTAACATTAGCCTGTTAGAATCTGCAGATTATACAGTACAAATAAAATGTTCACGTTTCTCCAACGTTGTCTTCCCAACAGTTTCACTAACATCTACGCTTGATGGCCAGGAAGCGTTCCCGATGTCTTCTCGGGTGCTTCTCCAGCGCTGATAATTGGCGTCTGTCTTGTGTCAGTGACGTAAAAGACGGATTTAATGCGACATGACCGTTCAAACTGCAGGCTCTTTCTAAAACATCAGATATGTATCGAATTCAGTACCACATACGAAAGTGGCCCAGGTTGGATTTGAAAATATCGGATTTGTGCTGTTCACACTGTCAAACCGTGATCGGATATGGGTCGCATAGGGTCAAAAAAGTCAGATTTGATGTGCTTTCGCCTGCAGTGTGAACGTAGCCTAAGTCACCCTTGTGGTGTGCCCTTTTATTTCTTGCTAGACAGTTTAACAAAAAAGTCCAGGCTACTCATGCTGACAGTGAGTCAAAGTCGTATCTTGATGTTGGCATAACTTCCATTTTGGAATTATTTTCCAACCCACGACTAGATGACAAGAAAAGGCTGATAGTTGACCAACTTCAAAATATTGTCACGGCTGCCGAGGCGAGCCGTGTGGATATAGAAGGAGGACCCAAGATGCAGGCAGTGGATGAGATACCGGTGGTTTTATTTACAGAGGTGTAGTGGCAAACAAACAGTGGGGCATAACAAACAACTAAAGACACCTAAACTGGGAGAACTAAAATAACAGACCTGGGAGCATATGACAACGGATGATGAATAGCAGAGAGACGCAGACTAGGAACAGGACACCGTGGAACACAGGGTAACAGACTGACACAGAGTTACACAGACTGACACGGAGGAACACAGACGAACCGGCAACAGGCAGGAGAACACACAGGGCTTAAATACACACACCAGTAATCAGGGGATGAGGGACAGGAGGGCAACACAGCTGGGAGGAATCTGGGCTGACGGGACAGGGGAAACGTAAACTGATCACACTCACATATGACACGGACCTTCACAATAAAACAGGAAACTCAGATACATGGAACCAGACAAGACATTGAACTAAACAAACAGATTCACAAACAGATGGGGAGACACCATAGACAGACAGATACAGACGCAGACTCAGAGGCAGATCGAAAATAACACAGAACTTAAACAATCATCATCTAGAAAATGATAACAAACTAAAAGCGCTGGGTCACCGACCCAGGACCATGACAGTACCCCCCCCTCAAGGGCTGGCACCAGACAGCCCAGCAGAAACGAAAAAATGGACCAAAACAAAACAGAAAACAACCCGACCAGGGCGGGCGGAGGGGGCCCAGGACGGAGGGACAGAGTCCAAAAAGGCCCAGATGGTCAAGTTCAGGAAGCCGACCATGCGAATGGCAACGGGGCAGGTCCGGATGCCGGCCACGCAGTAGGCAGTGGCGTGGAAACAGTTCTGGGGGCCGACCGTGCGGACGGCAACAGCGGCGTGGAAACAGTTCTGGGGGCCGACCGTGCGGACGGCAACAGCGGCGTGGAAACAAGTCCGGAGGCCGGCCACGTGGAAGGCAGTGGCGGCGTTCAGGAGGGCATCCACGGTGGCGGAGATGCCCAACAGGCGGCCAGGCAGATGACCGACGATGTGGAGGTGGTAGTAGGGGACCTGAAGGCTGCGTGGCCCCTGCAGCCCCAGGTGAAGCGGAGGCTGGACCAGACGAGGCGGACGCTGAAGCGGAGGCTGAAGCCGGGCCAGGCGACGCTGCTGATGAGGATGCAGAGGCTGGACCAGACGAGGATGAAGATGCAGAGGCTGGACCAGACGATGAGGAAGATGCAGATGCAGGACCAGACGATGAGGATGCAGGACCAGACGATGAGGATGCAGAGGCTGGACCAGACGATGAGGATGCAGGACCAGACGATGAGGATGCAGGACCAGACGATGAGGATGCAGAGGCTGGACCAGACGATGAGGATGCAGAGGCTGGACCAGACGATGAGGATGCAGAGGCTGGACCAGACGATGAGGATGCAGAGGCTGGACCAGACGATGAGGATGCAGAGGCTGGACCAGACGATGAGGATGCAGAGGCTGGACCAGACGATGAGGATGCAGAGGCTGGACCAGACGATGAGGATGCAGAGGCTGGACCAGACGAGGCTGAAGCAGAAGCAGAGGCCGGACCAGGCAAAGCAGCTGATGAGGAAGCTGAAGCTGGACCAGGCAAAGCAGCTGATGAGGAAGCTGAAGCTGGACCAGGCAAAGCAGCTGATGAGGAAGCTGAAGCTGGACCAGGCAAAGCAGCTGATGAGGAAGCTGAAGCTGGACCAGGCAAAGCAGCTGATGAGGAAGCTGAAGAGGAGGCCACTGCAGGTGATGCGGAGGCTGGACCAGGCGAGGATTAAGACACGGAGGCTGGACCAGGCGAGGATGAAGCAGTGGCTGGACCAGGCGAGGATGAAGCAGTGGCTGGACCAGGCGAGGATGAAGCCGAAGCATGCGCTGGACCAGGCGACGCTGAGGATGCTGAATCCGGACCAGGCGACGGCGTGGAGGATGCAGCAGAGGCCGGGCCAGGCAACGGCGTGGAGGATGCAGACGGAGGCGCTGCAGCAGGTGGCGGCATGGATGAAACTGCTGCTGCAAGCGTGGATGAGGCTGCTGGTGGAGCAGCTGGTGGCTGGACGGGCTCCTCGGGCCTCCCAGCTGACGAGGAAGGAGGCTGGACGGGCTCCTCGGGCCCCCCAGCTAACGAGGCAGAAGGCTGGACGGGCTTCTCGGGCCCCCCAGCAAAAACAGTCTCAGAACCAGTGGGCACTGGAGCCCCTGGCACACACAGAACAGAACCAGCAGGTGCGGAGACCTCTGGCAGGAACACAACAGAACCAGCAGGCACACGGGCCTCTGGCAGGAACGCAACAGAACCAGCAGGCACACGGGCCTCTGGCAGGAATGCAACAGAACCAGCAGGCACACGGGCCTCTGGCAGGAACGCAACAGGACCAGCAGGCACACGGGCCTCTGGCAGGGACAGAACAGGACCAGCAGGCACACGGGCCTCTGGCAGGGACAGAACAGGACCAGCAGGCACACGGGCCTCTGGCAAACACATAGCGGCCTGCAGCTGTGCAGAGCATTGACCCTGCTCAGGCAGCGACAGCTCTGTGCAGTCCTCAGCTGGCTTCTTAAACTCCAGGGGTCCAGAGTCTAATGGGGGCTGAAACCCAGCCTCTGGGGAGGCCCTGGAGTGCATCTCAGTCTCAGAACTGGCCAGCCTTTGAGGAATGTTGACATTGTTCTTGGGTTTGTCTCTCTGCTTAGAGTACGGAGTTGTTGAACTGTCCGTTATGGGTTGGACTGACATGGCTTGCTGTACAGGAGGAGTAGGTGAAGGTGATGGCTGAACAGGTAGTGGAGCAACTGACACAGGATGCAGGGCTGGTGACTGCTGAACTGAGGATAAAGCTAATGATTCTTCTGCTAACCGGGCTACTGACTGGGCCATGGATTGTAACAGGGTTTGTAATAAGTCTGGCTGTGACTGTAATTGAGCTATGGATTGTGAGGCTGAATGTGGCGGAGGTGGCGACTGGGCTTCTGGCCGGGCGGCTAACTGAGCTTCTGGCCGGGCGGCTAACTGAGCTTCTGGCCGGGCGGCTAACTGAGCTTCTGGTCGGGCGGCTAACTGAGCTTCTGGCGATAAACAGTTTTTGTCCAGTGCCGTACAGAACATCACCCCTGAGTAAACGGTCCCACAGTTCAGACCAACAATACTGTCCTGTCCACTCACCACAGCTGGCTGCTCGGAAATCCCCAGGTCCGACTGTGGCGAGGAGCGTCGGCAGCGTGAGCGCCGTTTCCCCCTCGAAGGCTGGGTTGACGGGCCGGGCAGAACATCCTCTGTCGGACTGGGCAGTGAAGCATGAGCTGCAGGGTGGGTGGTAGCAGCCGGGGGGTGAAGACGGAGTCCATTCAGAATGAAATTCTGTGCGAGCGGGTGAAGTGAGCTGAGCAGCCAGGGGAGACCAGAAACCAAGCGCTGTAGCCGATTAGCCACGGCTTGGCGAAATTCTCTCCCCTCGTGCTCCAGCCACGCGTTGATTAATTTGTCCACGGAATAAACAATGTCCTCCCGGAGCTCCTTGGGCGGGTTGAATGCTGCTGGGTCCATAGTGGCCGGTTCGTACTGTCACGGCTGCCGAGGCGAGCCGTGTGGATATAGAAGGAGGACCCAAGATGCAGGCAGTGGATGAGATACCGGTGGTTTTATTTACAGAGGTGTAGTGGCAAACAAACAGTGGGGCATAACAAACAACTAAAGACACCTAAACTGGGAGAACTAAAATAACAGACCTGGGAGCATATGACAACGGATGATGAATAGCAGAGAGACGCAGACTAGGAACAGGACACCATGGAACACAGGGTAACAGACTGACACAGAGTTACACAGACGAACCGGCAACAGGCAGGAGAACACACAGGGCTTAAATACACACACCAGTAATCAGGGGATGAGGGACAGGAGGGCAACACAGCTGGGAGGAATCTGGGCTGACGGGACAGGGGAAACGTAAACTGATCACACTCACATATGACACGGACCTTCACAATAAAACAGGAAACTCAGATACATGGAACCAGACAAGACATTGAACTAAACAGACAGATTCACAAACAGATGGGGAGACACCATAGACAGACAGATACAGACGCAGACTCAGAGGCAGATCGAAAATAACACAGAACTTAAACAATCATCATCTAGAAAATGATAACAAACTAAAAGCGCTGGGTCACCGACCCAGGACCATGACAAATATATTGTATGATTCTTCAGAAAATTCTGATACTACAGCTGTCTCCATATCACAGTGGTACCCTTATTCGGATTCTGCACAACACTCTCAGAGTCACTGTAGAGAATGTGTGTGTGTGTGTGTGTGTGTGTGTGTGTGTGTGTGTGTGTGTGTGTGTGTGTGTGTGTGTGTGCTCTTACATGAGTGTGTGTGGGCGTGGACAGATGCACGTCGCCTCCCTCAGAGCCTCCCTTTTCCCACTCTTTTCTGCTAATGAATACCGGTGGAATGAGGAGCTCTAATGGAATTACACTTTAATGATGTTTGCTGTTTTTATGGCAGTAATTAATAAGATCAATGTAATCTCTTCTCCCCAAATTCTTCCCACACAAACATTGCAAGCATGAGCCCCTGCTCCCCCGCAGAATGTCATAAACATCTGTAACGGCGTACTCCCTGGACAAAGCTCTCTCCCTAAATGAAGCCAGAACACACTCAGGGCAGCTCAGCAGATACCCAGCTACTGGAAATGTTCACAGACTTATTACCCATATTGCTCTTCATTTGAAAATATTTACTGAGATCTCTAGACTTTGCTTTCTTTGTCTAATCTCCTATATAAGAATAGCACACAAACTGTTTCCTGCTAAACCTTCAGCTCTGAATTTAGTGCATATATATTCAGAGACATTATACATGATGAAGATAGGAGGACTATATAACAGCCAAATATCAGACCAAATGGGAAAGAAATTAGCCATGTTTGGATGCACAGTAGAGCCTCGCAATCATTTGCTAACTGCCTGCATGCAAACTAGAAGTAGAACTTACTGGAGAAAAGATTTTGAAAGTTTATTCAAGAGCAAAGTTGCCACAACTTTTCCAGCAATTTCTTTTATTTTACATGCATATAAAATAAATAAAATATTGGAGTTGTTACACTCTGGAGGATACTGATTCTGATTTATCTTCTTGATAAATATGGGCTCTGAAATAAACTGAAAAACCTAGAATATTATTACAGATACGCAGTAGAATGACTAAACATGACAACGACTACATTGGTTTTGATGCCAGACAAAACCTTCCATTTACAGTGGATGCCTTATTTTTATCTGCTTGTATTGTTCGGTCTTTTTTTTTAAAAAAACAAAACAAAACAAAAAACCACTTCCCTGATGAATCTGACTTGCATTTGGTTTGTTTATCAGATAGCCCAAAATAAATGTGATAAAAGGATTGACATAGCAGCTTTTTTGGCACTGAAACAGATAGTTGACTGCAGCCATCCATATAGGAAATATAGTGTATGCATAGTGATGCACAGTCTCCTGTTTTCAATTTCCATTTACAATGCAGCTGTCAAGAAGATGGTCACCCAGGAAAGTAAAATATCTGGCCCTCGTTCACACAGTTAACATTGTGAGTACCGTGCCAAAGGAAATGGAAACAAACACTGCAAAAGAGTGAGTCACATGGTCAGAATGACCTTGCTTTATGACTTAAGTGCATCCCGCCTTCTCCTGTCTGATCTGCCACTTCCTTCTATCAATCTAATGATATGGCAAAGGGCCAGGTTAATCAAGCTCAATTACTTTTGCTCTCATTTGAGACTGACAGTAATACAACGTGGTCCCAGTACCAGCAGATTTAAGACTGGACATACATTGGTGTTAGGATGTTGGGTAACTGTTTACATTGGAAGAATAAACTATTTTCAGGGTTTCATATACAGATGGGAATAAATGAACTGTATCTAAATGATAGAATGATTTCATATTACCTAACTTCCTAAAGTCACTGGTCATCAGGAATCTACTTACTACTACTAACTTAATGGCCATATAGGGTGTTATGGTTTTATCCTCAAAATATATACACAGGTTTACCATCAGGGTTTGGGTTAGATTTGGGTTTAAAAAAAGTACTTTCACCATCATGGTCATTGTAATAAAGAAATATGTGGCATTTTGACTGTAACAGAACAAACTGACTTTCTGTTTAAAAGAAGCAAAGAACATATAAGTACTATGCCCTCATCCTGTATGTCAAGATATTAACATCCTTGCTCTAACATGCATGTTCTGTAGGATATAATACTCTCTTGCCCCTGCAAGGTTCTCTACCAGAGCCCTGGGAGCTTGAGGGTCCTGCACAGTGTATTTGCTGTTCCTGTGCTTTTCTGTATGTATTATTGTAGGTTCTCCCTTACAATAAAAAGCACCTTGGGGTGACTGTTGTTGTGATTTGGCGCTGAATAAATGAATTGAATTGAATTGAATTGAATTGATTGCGCATGTTGTTCTAGGGATCTGCTGGAGCCACTTGCCTAGCTTGTGAGTCACTGCACTGAGTCCCCCGATTACTACTGGGACCACTGTTACCTTCATCCTCCACTTCTTCTCGAGCTCTTCTCTGAGCCCTTGGTACTTAAGCTTCTCGTGTTCCTCCTTACTGATGTTCCTGTCATTCGATACCGCTACATCTATTACAAAGGCTGTCTTCCTCTGCTTGTCCACCACTACTATGTCCGGTTGACTAGCTATCACCATTTTGTCCGTCTGCATCTGGAAGTCCCACAGGATCTTAGCTTGGTCATTCTCGACCACCCTAGGGGCATCTCCCAGGCCATACTCAGCACAGATGTTTCTGTATACTATTCCAGCCACTCAGTTATGGCATTCCAAGGATGCCATACCTGCTAGCATCTTGCACCCTGCTGTTATGTGCTTGATTGTCTCAGGGGGATCTTTAAACAGCCTGCACCTTGGTTATTGCCTGGTGTGATAGACCCCAGCCTCTATGGATCTTGTGCTCAGACTTGCCTTACTCTCTGCAGGTACTTGAGGGTTGCAACTTTAGGAAACCAGTTGGATTCCCAGGTACTTTTAGCTGTCCTCAGTGTCTGCAGTGCTGCCTTCTGGTAGTTCAATCCCCTCAGTTCTGACTACCTATCCCTCTCTTCATTACCATCCAACTACACTTTTCCCATCCAAATCACATTCCACTGTCAATCCAACTGCTCTGTCTACCAGTAGCTGGTATTTTGCTCCTCTGGTATTCTTGCCAATACTGTTCTGTGGCAAGCTCATGTATTGAGCTATATGCCTATTCATCTTAGCTATTATGATGCCTGACAGGAGCCTCTATGTGGTACTGAGGCAGGTTTTTGGCCGATAGTTGGATGGGACTGGTCCCTTCTGGAGGTCCTTGGGGATCAGGACTGCCCAATTTCAGTTACCCATTTTGGCTTTCTCTCATCTACCTGCAGCTGGTTTATTTGTGCTGCCAGATACTCATGGAGTGCAGTCAGCTTCTTCAGTCAGTAGGCCTGGTGCTGTTCAAGTTTTCATACTGGAGACCCTTTCTTGGATGTCTGCCACTTTGATGGTTACTGGACCCTGTATATTTTTTCCCTCTTTTTTTGCGTAAGTACTATGTTTTTCTCCTTATTGGTTTGTTGTCTGTCTGACAAATAACACGTGGTGAGCCAATTATAAGGCTGATGTACAAGATCCATAAATAAGCTCTACTAGAACACAGGTAAATTTTGGGTTGATTAACTCTGATTGTCGAGTTCCAGAAAGGATGATCAGATATTTTCATCAACTAAGAACATGTTCACTCTGAGTTAAGTGCTTGCATGAGAAATGAGAAATGATCTTTTAATTCTGAGCTGATAATAAATGTTTAGTTATGATCATCTGTGTCTGGTGATCATGTCCTTATGATGACTATTGCACTATTGATTAAATGAGTTTCATACATGTACTTCAGCATCCTCAGAAGGAGAAGAAGAGTTGGATAGAAACTCACAGTTTGCTGTGGAAAACTTAGCACTGAGCAGGTTAGATTCTTAAAGTACATCAGTAACTGACTCTAGCTTTCTTTCTAGAGAGTCCCTTATCTCAGTGTTATTAAACTCTAAAACTGAAAGTAGGCCTAGTTCTAGTTTTAGTCTATTATTTAGAACAGGCGCCAGGAAGGATGCGAGGACCATGAAAAAGTCTGGGCAACAAGCTGGAGCAAAGGAACAACAGGGAACAACATAAGCAGGTATTCTGACAGAGGGGTTGTCAGGGACAGGGAGAGTAATTAGGCAGCAAGACAGAGGATCAAGTGGAGCAAGTGAAACTAACAGGTAAAGACAGGGAGGACGAGGCAGATAATCACAAACTCAAAATAAAAAACAAGAATGAGACACATCAGAAACAAACCTTTCAAGTAAAACAGGAAAAAACAAGGGACATTATTGATCACCCTAAATAAGAAGACAGAGACAGAGGAATACAGGAGGGAAAAGGCATGAAGACACAGCATAGGGATTCAAAATAGGGAAGCACTGAGGCAATGAAACCAAGAGAAGAAAAAAATATCTGAACAGCACCCAAAGCTCCATAATATGGGATAAAAAACCAGGGACCATGAGAAATAGACGTATTGTCAAAGCACTGACCCAGACCTGGCAACAGAATCACTTATAAGTTAAAATGTATCAAGACCCATGTTAAATCTAGACAAACCACTAGTACCTAATGAAATGTAGATATAAAATGAATAATGTCACTGGTGTGAATGAGACACGGCGGGTCCAGGGATCATAGGTTTGAGCCATTTTATTCAATATTTGTCACACCACAACACACACCAACCCCTGAGTCCCCGTGTTTTTAACTAGGCGGGCGTGATTAAGGATGCCGTGCAGGTGCGTCTGCCCTCCCTGCACGGCACTGCAGACCACGCCCCACCACAGTCACACATTTATTTTGTGTGTATAGATTACAGGATTATTGTTTCCTGGTTTGGACTACTGCAGGTATTGGAGTAATTCAAATGGACTTGCTGTGACACAAGCCATGAGTGACATAATATCATGTTCAGACATGAACTCTAATATTCTCTTTAATGTAAATCACTCAACAAAGTCATTAAATTTGTAACTCCAGTCCAGGTCATGCTGCTCAAGTCCACTGACATAGAAAGCTTAAGTTGCTAATGCGCTGATACAATTCAAAGGGTTGTTAGGGTTAACATCTATGGTCTTATTTATTTTGTGAAGATTTCTCGTTCTCGTTGACTATTTCTTCTCCTCATTGCTGGATCACCTAATACCCAGCATTCCCTGATATCTTAATGTTTCTACTTTGCTAAAGTCTGTAAGCAAAGACCACTCTGAGGATCCTCTTAGCTGGCCAAATCACTACTGAGGCTTTTTGCCTTTCTGCCCATTTGTAACAAAACATCTCCATCTTTGTCCTTGAGCAATGTGAGAAGAGGCGAGCATAAGGTTCCATTAATACTGCATTGTGCTGTAGGCCTACCTACAGAAAAACACTAAGCTCTATGCTCCGGTGGAGGTTCACAGATGTTAGTTCATCCTAAAATTTTAAATGTAGCTTACTTGTCTTGTAAACATAACTTTCTTCATGTTTATCCTAAAATATCCATAATTTCATTAAAAAGCTGATTTGGGATTTTCCTACTGCTTCACCCAGCATGATTAGTAGGGTTTCTGTGGTGCTAGCAGGACAGAAACTGAAGAAGCTGCTTAAAAAGAAAACTGTGTAATAAAACCTCAGATATCTTTTTACAGAACTGGACCTTTAAAAACTCACAATTAACCAATACCTTAAAAAATAGGCTTTACAGTCCTGTAAACACGACTGCAATATATGGAGACTCGCTGTATATATAAACTTTAAGTAAAATGTTAAACGTCAGACACTGTAAGAGAACTCCACTAGCTTAAAGTGTGCTTGCTTGCAGACAATCAGTCATTCAAAGGGCATCAGTGAGGGTCTCAAAGTGGCAGAATGCCAAATTAATCAGGCTACAGAGATTAGACAACTTTTGTTTCCAGAGCCATTAGTGTCACCTCAGGCGCTTAGTGTTCTACCCACTCAGCGTGCAGCATATTCCTAATAATTAGCCTTAATGAGCTGACCTATGGACCCACCACCTGCAACACTTGACTCAAATCAGCATTTGATATGATTATAGTGGGAGAAAGCAAAATGTGTGGGAGAAGGTCCAGTGTATTTTGCTCAGGTTCTTACATATTTCATTCTGGACACATTAAGATGTAGCACATAAAATCCCAGTAGGTGATTTTAGAAGACATTGAAAACGCAGGTTAAAGAGTACGCTTTGTGAGCAATGTCTTTATTAAACTGCTGTTTGCCTCTGAATCCTTTCCTCCTTTTCTGGATGGAATCAGAGATAATTTCATGCATATTGTAGCGGAACCTCTATTCCATCAATTATTCGTAATACACAAAGGTGAGCCTCTTCCAACAGGGAACAAAAAAACCCTGGTTGAAATGTTTAAGCGGTTTTAACAAAAATTAAATGAATTTCATTAAAAAGAGAAAGGATTAGTGAGAAAGAATTGCTTGAAGCTGGTGGAACTTCTCTATGAAAACCCTGCTGCTCAGGATCAACACACAAAATTATGTCAATGCTGTTAATTGCCCCCAAGTCTCTGTCCCACAGTGTGGCTCTCAGCTGCCTGTCAGTGCTGTCGGAATAATCTGCACATGGTGTAAATCAATGCTATTGAGATTTCCATTACAAAGCAAACTGTTTGCATTCTCTCTTCATTCTCTGCCTTGCGGAAGGCTTGTGTAAGTATTTTTGCAGCAGTAGTACCACCTCATTTAAAATGTGACAACAGCATAACCATGTCATGATACCTGTTATAACCATGGAGTCAGTCAATGTATTTCAGTTATGCTAAATTTAATACAAAGTTGGATTTTTTTAAAAGATGTCTGTCTACTTGCAGTTTTTAATATATTAAAGTGTAAAACTGCTTTCCTAGCATATATACAGTGTTACACTGCTGGGTGCTCATATTAAATATGCCCAAGCTTCAAATAATGACATCAGTATATTACAACTAAACCCTGTTAGCCAAACGCTCAGACTGCTGCAAACACACATTTCCAACACATTTATTCCACTCTTTGCACCATGTGATGTTACCTGTTTATGTATCCTTAACCTTCCTGCCTTCTTGGGACCTTTTTGTGCCACTGCTATGTGTTAAATGGCTGCCATTTCCACTGTGTTCAGTGGAATATAACCAAACTTGCCACAGGATAGTTTTTACCTGTCAATGTTAATATTCCAGTGTGAATTCCTTAAATCAGCCTAAAATGGCTGAGCAGCAGAAATCCCCACACCCATCACCCTGGGGACCATTTTCTGCCCATTGACTTCCATTATAAACGCTATTTTTCAACCCCAAATTATCATCATATGATTTTATTTTTTCTTCTTTTCTTGGATGTCAATGAAGACTCAGGGCCTTGAAGTTTTAATTTTTAAATTGCAAAAAAAATGCAAAAAAAATAATGGCAGGTCAAAATGTATGTTGGTGCCAATCTTTGGTCCATCTAAAGGCCTCCTTATAATGACAATCACATATTACTTCAACTGGTTTTTTGTGGAAATATTTAGTTTCGTTTTTTGGTTTTTGGGGCTTATAACACAGGGCGCTCATGTAATAACACTGGGATTTGAAGGGTTAAAACAACGAAAATATAATTAAAACTTTACATGAATATTTCAGGGAGAAGTAGTTTTACAAGGTTGGCTAATTTAAAGTGGAATAAAATATGGATATATGGTCTTTTTATGGCGTGGCTGAGAATGGTCCCTAGGGTGATGGGTGTGAGTTTTTTAAAGGATGGCAGGAGGGTTAAATGGTGCCGCATTTGAAAGGAAACCTGCCTATGCCAAACTGCTATTTAGTCTCATTTGGTGTAGAAATCTGGAGAAACAAGACATTTTTTCTTTTTGTCCAGCATTTGTCATAAGTTAGCCAGTGTGGCTGTGTTGGTCACTCTTGCATGAACAGTACACCCAAGCTAATCCTGCAAGTGTTCAATAGGGTGGAGGTCAGGACTGCAGGCCCTACACACCATCACACTGCCCCATCCAAAAACTACTATCCTATCAGCAATGGCATGGGCCCTATGCAGATCCGTCATACATGCCATTCTTAGAGCAGACACCAACTGACCATCGTGGTAGAGTCCATGCTCACAGGTAGCTGACATGACTGTCAACACCTGGGGCACCAAAAATTCAGAAGAAGTCAATAATAGAATAGCTGTTTGGCATTGACAGAAAAGATCTGAAGTTTTTCATGAGTGCAACCCACATACATACTTAACTCTGTTACTCAACACACAAATGAATTTTAATTGCAAATTTAAATCACACCATTTAATGGAGACTAACACCCAATAATCACTTTTACAACAAAGAAGCAATCAATACACATTTCCTCACTTAGGGTTTTGTTTTATACCTATATGTTGCACAAGGTGGCTGCTCTGCACATCAGACAGACAGACAGACAGACCTATCTCTATAGCCTCCACTCCACTGCAGGGGTATTGTATCATTGGACATGAACCCATCACTGAATCTGGATCCTTGTCCCTGCCAGCTGATTGCTAAACATAGCTAAAAATCTTCGTGCCAGTTGCGGTCTCATTTCTTTTTATTTTTCTTCTCCTTGTGCCTTGTTTTCTCTAATGTGCTTTTTCTTTTATTTAAAGTGAGTGAACTCCGCAAGGTGTAACTCATTCAGTTTTTTGTGTGGTGTCAGGCCAAAGGTAAAAGTAACAACAAAAGCAATGTTCACATACACCAAAAATGCAAGAAAAATAGCAACATGCAGAAAAACTGAAATTAATTTTAAATCTATCTGCACTCACAGCAAATAGAATATGAGATACAGCGTGAGTAAGTAGCTGTAAAATAATTTAAGGTTTAGGGTGTAGCATGCAGAATAATGTCTCATTTCTCTGATTCACATTTTTTTTCTTTGTCTGCTTTGTTCACTGATTGTTTTGAAGCTGTTATGTTAATAAAGACACTTGCACCTTAAATCCTTGAAAAAAAAATCCAAGTATTTTAATAGGAAAATAGATTCACTTTTTGTTAGGTATGCTTACTGAACTCAAACACCCTCCTCTTTCTGGCTTTCTTCCAGTCTCACAGACTTTGCTATTTCCTGAACACAGAATTCATTGTTATCAGTGATTCAATATTAAATGATGAAATTCAAACATCAAACAGCCTGCCTATACATAGTATATTTACTATTTCATTTTAAGGTGCCAAGGAAATATCCAAAGAGGTTACAATAGCACTTAAAATAATGCCATGGCTGTGCTCATCATTTGCTCCAGATGAGTGTTATGGGCCAGAGGAGAACAGATGTGGTTGTCACTGTATTATCAAGCAGGAGAAAAGGCATGACGAGGCTGCTGGTGTGAAAGGAAGCCACTGCAATATTTCGAAAGTCAAAGGATTCATCCCATCCGACCCAAGTCATTTGTCTGTGTCAGAGTTTATGCGATGTTCCCAAACACTTTGCCTAGCCCCCCAACTTTCCTGTCTCCTATCCTTGAAAGCCAAATCAATCAAGCTTCCCCATGCAGGAAAGTGGCAAAATAAAGAGACAATGAAGTGGAATGAGCGAAAGCAGGATTGATAGCATTAAGAGGATTTGGGACAGCTTGTGAGGAAATTTCTGGGCTACAGTGTTTTTGGGGTGGAGTAGCACACTCCAGTCCACACTGCTGAATAAGAGGTATGCAGATAAATGGAGTCAAAGCAATGTAATCATATATTCAGGCCCTAGGAAGCTATCGCTAGCACTGATCTGATGGATGATTGCCTATCTTTATTTCTTGGAGTTAGAAAGTCAAAGTTCCAGTGGAAACTGTAATCGATCATTCGTGTCTGTGCTTTCAGGAGTAGATGGTGGTTGTCCCAACAAACTCAGAATGTGAAATGTTTCTCTTTTTAAAAGTAATACCTCGGGTGAGGTTTACTTACACTGACATGTTCAAGCTTTTAATAAGCAGACAGAGAAAAAAGTTGTATGTTATAAACCAAATTTTATATTGTTAATACTGTAATATGTCTCACTCTGAACCCAAACAAGTAACAAACAATATCTGTTGATATTTTATCTTTGGTCAGGTCAGCTTGTGTCCCTGCATAATGGAAAAACTCCAGTGTTTTTCATGTTCCGCATATTTAGACAAGGAGTGGAAAGCAGACATCCAAGTTGAAGGGCAAGCTCTTTTTATTTGAAGTCACACAGACCCGTGTCAGATTAGTAAATCCGAGTGCTTTCTTGGCCAGCTTCACCACTGGTCACGGCACTCCTCGAACACCATTTGATAGACTTGGACATCTGGACCAAAGTCAAAGAGTACTTGGCAAAGCAGACACTTTATTGTCCAGAGGTGAAAAGGGACATTTCTGGCTGTTGTTCAGGCATTTATTTTCTTGGAGAAACACAAGCATCTGTTGTTAAGTTAATTTTTCACATAGGTGGGAGCTGATTAGCACTTTATCGTAAGCCAAAGCAGTCAAAGCTCAGGGGAAGCAGAGATGTTCTGTCAAGCATTTGAGTTATCAGCCAAGATTTGTTTCAGTAATGGTAATGATTACTTTGATGCTAATCGAAAAGAAGAAGAACAGAATTTGAATCTGAAGGGGGAAGAAAAAATTATTTCACACCTTTGTCTCCACTTTATGCTCAATCTGGGCTCAGCTTGTGTCAGTCTGTCTCTTTTTCTTCGCTAATCGACTTTTATCTGCAGGACTTTTCCCTTTGATCTCAGACTGTTAGCAGCAGACTGCTCCTCGATGTGAGTCTCTGACAAAAAGGGTGAAGCATACGGTTGCACAGTGGGATTCTGGGTAGCCCTAGCGCCTTCACAACATTTTCTCTGTGTGAATGAACCCTTTACAGAAGAAGTGAGTAAGGTAGGCTGAATTCAAATCTGTTTCATTGTCTGTCTGCCTGACAGATATTGTGCCTTCTGATGAAGCCAGCTGAGTCCTAAAATGTAGTGGACATCCATAAACATGTCAAACATATGACCCCACAGTTTTACTTTGGTTTTTTTCTTGGGTTTTGTATCTATATTTTTTCTTTTACTTTATATTTAATAATATTACCACTTAAATTTTTTACAGTACACACAATTGTAGAAAACTGTGACCTGAACTGAAGAGCAACCAAAGCAGGTATTATGGTCACAATTAGGTGGCACTTCAACCCCAGTAGCTTAATATTGATCAAGAGAAGCAGCAAGGACACTGTAATAGTTGCATGATAATAGTTATTTGATAATACAAATGCATAGTTACTCTGGTGGTAAAATACTGTTACTGTACACCAATGGCCACAAAGAGCCAATATCTTTGCAGCTTTCCGAGCCTTATATTCAGCTAATGGGGCCAGAAAGTAACAACATTTTTGGGGTAACATGTTACATTGTAATATAGTGTAGTACAAGCAATTACATAATAATAAGAGTAATGAGGAGTAAGCCTAGTACAGCTTCCATTTCCTGCCTTACCTGCTTGTACTGTAGAATAGCTGTTCCCACAATGTATGTGAAGTGCTGTTTGGGCTGCTAGCCCACCTTTGTGTTAAAACTCAAAAAATAATGTGTGTTTCCTCATTAAGATGTGGATTGACGCCCATGTGTTGAGATGTAGCCTAAGGTTTATGTTGTTAAATGGTAATTAAGTAACAAATTACTTTCTCCGGGGAGTAATTCATTAACGTAATGCATTCGATTTTTGAATCAACCAACAGTGACAAGACAGTTGTAAATCTGTATACCAGCAGAGGAAAGTAAATACTCCACTGCCTAAAGCTATAGAGGACAAGCAGGTCATGAAGCATGTAAAACCACGTAACCCTGTCCCTGAAAAGATAGCAACTGGACCGTTTAGATTTGTTTCATGTCTTCTCTTTTGTCTTCCTCTCCAAGACACTCGTATGTCTTGGAACATTATACTGAGCTACCAAATTTCATATATATAGATGTCCATCCATCTATTTTCTTCTGCTTATCGAGTTCATGGTGGAGGGGGACAGGCTGTGAGGCAACCGTTCCCCAGAGTAAACTATTTGATCAAGATTGAAAGATTCACAATTTAACTTGCGACTAAATCTCTAGGAGAAGTGTGTTCAACTATAATAATATAAAATAGCATAAAAGTTCAGCACAAACTGTGCCAACTGCCTATTACCACATTTCCACCTGTGCCTTTCCAGCTGTCATGCCAGTTTTAGGATAGCACACTAAAAAAATAACTGATGTGTGTTCCCATTAGGATCAGAATTTTTTACCACTTTGTGGGACTTCAGTGTATGGTTTAAATTCTTAATATACGATGTATCTAAGATCATATCATGAAGCAACAAAAATTAATGTAAAGCACAGAATGATAGACTCAGCAGGAGTACTTAAATAAAACAGTGCATTATTTTATAGAAAAAGAAATGAGAAATAATCTAACTCATTACTTGTTTAGTGCACCAACCCCAAAACTCAGTGGCAGAAACAGGCAAGTCAAAGGAGAATCAAAGTGTTTGGCTGAGGCATGCGTTAACTGAAAGGCAGAGGCACAACTTGTTTTTTCACATCCAGGATCTGTAGGTATCACCTAAGAACACGCTGAGTAATCCTTAATGCATTTTTTTAGTTTTTTCAGCATGCAGGCAAGTGCGAGCAATTTCAGTGGAAGTGTCTCCTTTTCCTGTCCATTTACCACCTTTCAAAGCAAAGTGGTGCAATGAAGCAGTATCCTAAATTTTGGGAAAGTTTTTAAACCAGGTTCATTCCAAATAACTTGATTAAATGCCAATGTGTTAGAAGTGTTCATTGCTGAAATATAGACTTGAATGTGACCTTGTCTTGTAGAGAGACTGGTCCAAAGATCTGCTGCCAGCTTTCATGTTTGATAATTATGGTCTTGAGACAACACACGAGAATGATGACAGTAAAGTAATTAAAGAAGTTTTATTTTATCAATCATGTGGGTAAAAAGGAGGTGATGTAAAGGTGCGATGTCCAAAGTCCAAAAAGATGAACCAGTATGTAACAAAGACACAGAAAGTACACAGGAGCTGATTTGATGGCTTGATACTAATGAGGATGGGATAAAGAGCACAGGAGGAAATCAGCAACACAGCAAGGAAGTAACCTTCATAACAAAATAGGCAACTGAAAGTATGTGGATAAATTTTCTCATCCCTTAAAGTCTTCCTGTATGAATAACACACTGCATCACAGTAAACACGGAAAGTAGCTCAGGAGGTGAGAGAGGTGAGAGAGTCATTGCCTCTTTTTTCTTATCTATTACCAGTATATTTCTTTAACATTTCTTTATTTATTTCATGGATTGAATTTTAGAAGAAAAATTCAACTTAAAACGAAAATCTGAATGTCTTAAAATGTAATAACCTGCCTCGGTTGTATAATGCACACAGTAGAAATCTGTCAGCATCATCGTGTTTCATCATAACCCTGTGCTCAAAACTCGTGTTAATACATAATCTGCTCTGCATGTACACATCCAGCATTTAATCAGGTTGACGTTGGCTCTGAAGAGTCTGCTACTGGCTCTATCATAACTGTCTTGGGAACAATCCATCAAAGATGACAAACCCTGCTGGAGAACTCTTTTATTTACAGTATGAATCTAAAGCAGAAAAAAACAATAATTTTCTTACAGTTGTCAAAATTCACAAATTCTTTGCTATAATATGATTAATAAAATTAGGAATTACTAATTGATTTTTAAAACTGCAGTCACATGTTATAGTACCACATTAGCCTTTACTGCTGAACACCATTATGGAGTAAGCTGCCAGTGTGTAGTATACAATAACCAGTTTTCTTAAACCTCACTAAAGCCTTTTCCGATACAACTTTTTATAAAGTCTTTTGTCCAAAACCTCCAAACACCTTTTCTCTTTGTATGTCAACAGCACCATCAGTCAAAAGATATTAATCAGATTGTGTGATCACTCTGTTCACACTGCTCTCATAATGTTTTTACCAACTTCATGCACTACTTTGCGTCAGCTTATTTAGCACAACAACATCAGTTCACACCATTTTCACAGTTTCATTCTGAAAAAAAATGACCTCCATGATCTCAGGGCTGGTTACAGCCACGGTGAGAAATTCTAACAATATTCACTACTCTAAAGTAAAATTACAATTTTTTTAAACTGCTGGCTGAGAGATGAAGATGTCCTCGGGGCCAGTTTAGCTACAAGGTTGAACTAGAGTGTAATTATATTTGCAGGGCAGAGTTGGGTGAGATTCAGGAAGCCAGGTCCAGTGGGGTTAGAGCATGCTGCTGTGTGGTTGACATGATTGATAGACTCCTCCCTCAATGCTTGCAATGATCCCTCAAACTGTAATGGCCCAGAGAGAGGGGCAGCATGGGAACATCTTCTCAGAGATGAATGTCCTGTACCTGGGGTCCTAAGCCCGGTCCTTCGAAGTCTGAACTGTCAAGTCATCCTCATGCATCGATTGGAAGCAGTGATAAATGCCTCACTGCAGTTAGTACTAGATGCCTATGGAACAGGGTTGCAGGATCCCTTTTTAGCAGAAACCTGGAATTCATTAGCAAAGCCATAGCAGCCCTGACCGGACATTACTACCTTTTTATATAATTACGTCCACTCTGCAAAGTTGCAGGACTGGCTAAATCCTGTACTGCATTTTGTTAAGGCAAGACCGAGAACACAGGAACACAGGGCCTGCCAGTCCTATCAATCAAAGAGTAGCCTAGCAAATGAGCAATTTTAGTTGGACATTTGGAATGGGATTAAAGCAACGATGTGTGCAGCAGAAAGGGCAAAATTATCAAAGGTTATAAGGACTGCATCTGTATATACACAGTGTTGTCATGGCATTGTAAATAAAAAGTACAACAATTCAGGCACATTTTGTACGTCTTTTCAATAATTTGTATCAATTCACAGCTTTAACATTCTAAAAGGTTTGTGTTGTTGCAAAAGGCGTGAAGGTCTTTCAGAGGGTCTCCTCCCAGCTGGTTATACAAGGAAAAACCTCTAAGAGGAAGCACCAAGGAGGGATCCTAACCAGATGCCCAAACCACCTCAACTATCTCCAGAACACTCTACACTACTCCCCCCTGCACAGTCTATTTTTGCATTTGGATTGTCTGATTACACCTACTGTCATTCATTTCTGCAATATTCTTCTTAACCTCTTTATTAAGAATCGAACCGTTAAGATACCAGGATGTTGGATTTGTAAAATATAATCTATGTCATTTTCTGCTGTTATCAATGAGATTTAAATTTAGCAGAACAGAATTTGGTATTGAAGACTTTCTGGTTTAGTGTCTTTATGTGGCAAGAAAAAATGAAAGCAAAACATGACCAAAAAATTCATGATTAGGGGAGAAATTATCACAGACTTACTGTACAAACCAACGTAGCTCAGAATGATAGATAAAGAAGATACTCAGTTAAACAGAAGAAAAGAAAAAAGTGAAAAGTGTAATGAATCAGAAATTTGCCTAATCATATATGGCTGATGGGGGGACAGAAAGAGATTGGGCTAACTTTATTGGATTCCTTAGGGGACTAAGCCATAGAGAAACCCTCATATAGCTAAAGGTAAGAAAATGTAAGCCAAAGCTTAACTGACCCTTACATTTCTATACCCACAATCAGCCTAACTAAGATCTGCAAATGGTACAGAAACATTGAAGTTACTGTTTTTTTTTTTCATAACTCATTGAATATATCAGTCGTATATCAATGTAATTTCTGGGGAAGAGCTGCTATTGTGGGAACAATATTAGCCATGTGCAACAGGGCTAAATGGGGTATAGGTTACTGGGAGTTCAAACTCAGATGGCTGTGCATTTACACCACCAAACAGAAAAGCAACCCATCATGTTTATGACCCCAAAACCCAGTGAAAAAGAATCTTGACTTCATACAATTTCATTCTCTCTCAGCTTTTATGATATACTGATTTCATAATGCCTCAACATGTAAATCATGCAGTTTGAATCAAACTGAGCACACTCTTTATTCTCCATCTGCCTGCAGACACAAGGGAGAGAATTCAGAGCATAACCAAAGTCTTGACATGTCTCTGTGAATAAGGGAATTAACTTATAAACTCATAAATATGTTGGTTGCAAAAGGAATTACCCATCCTATTCAAGGCTGTTCGTCTTTTCAAAATCCCCCTTTTCTCTATGCAAACACGAGCTATTCATTTGAATAATTCTCACTAAACCTGTCTTATCCACTTGTTTTCCCTTTGAGAGGCAATCACCCGTTGTCAGCTTGTAATTTATGACCACATGCAAATCTGCTGCAGTTTTACAGGATTGCATTAGAATACATTCTTGTTATTGTGAAGCATTATGGTAAATGGGGAAATATATGCTTTTTAATGGAAAAAGACAAGGTGGATCTTGAGTTTTATGTGTTTCTGAGACACTGAAAGCAAGACGGATTATATTTGCATTGCTACTTTTTTATTATCCTAATTATGCAAAGAGTTTACTGCTGTGAAATGCTTTTAAAAGGCTTGTGAACAACCAGCTTCTCTGTTAAATTAAGATACATCCAGATTCTTGTTTTTTGTATTCATGCTTCCCAAACAAGTTGATTATTACCCTAGCTGTAACTGTTGGTTACCAGGTAACCATGGTTAACAGTTAAGACATCCAATGCATTCATTGGAGTATTAACAGCTGGCAGCACTAAAAGCTTGGCTAAATGTGGCATGTTTTATACAGCACTTTGAGTAATGCCAGAGAATTGAAAAGCGCTATATAAGTATCAGACCATTTTAATTCAATTTTATACAGCGCCAAATCTGTCACGGCCTGGAGGTTCAGCTGGTCGCTGATCAGCTGTCTCTCTCTCTCTCTCTCTCTCTCTCTCTCGCCAGGGCGGAACTCATTGTGGGTTCACGCCCTTGTCCCACGCCCTCGGAGGAGGAAACACCTGTGCCTCATCAGTGGATGGCATTTACCGGTAAGCCAGGAAGCAACGGCTGTTCTTCGCTGGATCATTGTAAGAATCGCGTCAGAGAAAGTCAAGCGTCTAGCAAGTGTTTTTCCATGTAGTTGTGTGTTTGGAATCTAACGAGCGTTTCTTTGTGTGCAGACCTGAACTGTTTTCCCTGGTGTTCCCTGAGTGATGAGTGTTCGAGTGGATTCGTGTTTGGATTGTTTGGAGAGAGACGAGAGTGTTCACCTGGATTTCCCCCGGAGCCCTGCCCCTCTCACAAGCCTGCCACAAGGCAACTGTTACATTGTAAGGTAGACCTTACAATAATACATACAGAGAAAAACCCAATAATCACATAACCCGCAAGCACTTTGGCGACAGTGGGAAGGAAAAACTCCCTTTTAACAGGCAGAACCTGCGGCAGAACCAGGCTCAGGGAGGGGTCGGCAGGGATGGCCTACAGTCTTTACTTAAGTACATCCAGATGTAGTAAATTTGTTTAGTCAGCTCTTTTATCCATAATTTTTCTTTAATATTTGTAATCCCACTGTAGATATTGACATTTAATGGAAAATCAACATGTCACATACTGTTCAAAGCCTTTTAATTCCTTTTTAAGTCTTTATCATTTGGTTCAAAATTGACGTTAACACACTTTCATTTGAAAAAGAAACTGCACTAATGAAACCAACAAAAGGAATTAAAAACCAGTCTATAGCAGGGGTATAGACAGACTGTGTGTTTACTACAGTACAATATATATACAGTTTAATGTTTATTTATATAATGCAGTTGTTGTTGTTTTTTGCACTACTTTGTCAAAGGTAGAAAGGGAAAAAATATTTCAAACATATTTATGTGATTATTGTAGCGACTAGGCTTTTAAATGAATCAAGATTCAAATTAAACTGTCCACAAAGTCTGTGCTTTATTTACATTGAGTAAATAAATGAATTATTACAAAGGTCATTTTAGTCATTTTGCAAGGTAAACTCTAAGGGGTCCTGACTGCACCCACAGTAAAAACCAATGATTTTAGAAAACACTCATCTTTAACGCTATCATTGGTACAAACAGATCTTTTAGCTCCCCCTTCTGGTAAATTTGTGTAAGATCGACCAAGACAAATGCCCACATAAAACTGTTTCTCCTGTATAAACAAGCAGCTATCAGATGGAGCTGACCCTATAAAAACACCAGATTACAGTGTGAGAATAGTGTTGACCAAACAAAACCCTAGCCATGTCAGCATAAAGCAACCAGGTGACCATCTGAGAATTGTTAAAACAGCAGCTAAGACTTCCAAGTAACCCATTTGCTGAGTCTGACCATCTACAAAATCAACAAGTGAATAAAACAAATATAAAAGAAACAAAAAAGGCCATACAATATTCAGATCTGTGATTCTGTGCTTAACTTATGTCCCTGTTGTTTTCTTACCTAACCTAACGTTATGGTCTAAGCCACTAATGACATTTTAGAAATTTCAATAATCAAAACCTGAAGGGTTCGATTATTGAGGGAAGTTGCGATTTATCCCAGTGTCATTGTCCTTACACAGTCACGTTTCATCAGTATTTGTGTGTATATGTGATGTGTTGGTTGTCTGTTTGTTTGTTTGTATGGACATACTGCAAATCAATTTCCCGTTAGGGACAATAAAGTTACCACCACCACCATAAAGTATTTTTAAGCTGATCACTTATTTAGCATTGAAATTTCAGTCCCAACTACAACGATGATTCAGATGAACATTTTTTCAATGTAGTCTTGCTTTAAATACATAAACCCATAAACAGTACAAACACTACACTAGGTCCACATAAACACAAATGCCAAAACAACACCAAACCAAAACACGCATCTGACCTTTTCCTTCAATACCTTAGTAACACGTTATGCTATTAAGCATAGTTATTATAGTCTGCACCGACGCGGGCGCTTCATGTGGTATAACTTGTACTACTTGATTCTACTATGTGTAATACGCCTAGAATTATGCAGTCTGCCACATTTCAACTAAACTTTCCTCTGCGATTTTGTGTTGCGTACTAGTACTTCCATCACAGTTGATTCCTTTTTTTTGAATAAATGCTATAAGTGACATTTGCCCCAGGCCCATCAGTCCTATATTTGCTCTTAATACACCTGTAACAGACAGCTTTGAACCTTTTTAGCTGTACAACATAAAACCAGTGATTTGAAGCCACAACCAAAAACACCACCATGATCCTGTCACATTGGTCATCTGTCATCTGTGGAAGGCCAGAATGGTACAGTGTGTACCTGGGTTTAGGAACACGGTTTAAAACCATGGATATGTTTTGGCCTCAGTGAATGACAGAGCTGAAAATTATCAACCAACCCTGATGTTCAACATAAACTTTGACTTAAGTGTGCACTTACTTCTCTCTGTTAGATAAAAAAAAACAAAAAAAAAACATTTCCAATGATGAAGATGAGTCAGACTTTAGATAACTGCATTTAAAAACTGCTGGAAGATATCAGCAGGCTATGATGCAGGGGTGCAAACGGACCGGCAGCACCGCCATGTGGTCACATTGGGAAGTTACATCAAACAATTTAGTCATAGTTGGTGCAAGTTGCCAAAAAACCCATGAACCCATATAGTCTTTCTCTCTCACACAATCATGTTTGTATCAATTAACAGGACGTTGAATTCACCTTTTTTATTTGCTGGAGGCTTGCTCAAGCCTTAATCATAATGTTTTCTTTGCCTTTCCCCTAATTTTATAGCAGAAATCAGTACATTTAGGCACGTAGACTAAATGAAGATGACGTGCTGAAGCTCAAACTGATCAACAGAATGGAAAAGAACAGTGATTTAACAGACACGGAATGTGACATCCTTGTTGGTGCCAGAATTCAGATGAGAATGATGAGATTGCTTCTACGTGATAGGATGGCAGCAGTAACTTAAAAAAAAACATCAATTAAAAAAAACAGAGTAAACAGAAGAGCTCATTGTACTGCAACATGGATGCAATCAACTTATCGCACTACTGAGGTTTTTCTGAAGCTTAGGTGGCTTAAATAGTAGCGTTCTGCTCATCTGTGTTTTTGGCTCAGGTGTTTCTCATCTTCCCCTTGACAATACTTCACATGTTTTTTGCAGGATTCAGGTCAGGGGAGTCAGTTAGCCAATCAAGAACAGTAATGTGATGATTTGGTAGTAGCCCTGGTAGGTGCTGAGTCCTACTAAAAAAGGAAACCTGGATTTTTATAAAGTTGATCACCAAATGGAAACATGAAGTGTCTACTTGAAAATCTCCAAGTAGACAGTTGCATTGACTTTGGACCAACCAACTTCAGAATGCAACATGGCACCCAAATCATCAGAGACTGCAGGAACTAAACACTGCACTTCAAACACCTTGGTTTCTGTCCTTCTCAACTCTTCCTCCAGATTCTAGGACTTTGATCCCAAGCCAAGTCATCAGTCTTTCCCATGACAGCATTTATGTGTACTGAATTAGACTAAGATACATGGTATTTATACAGTTTGTACTTGCATACATAATGAAAACAGAATATTAGTTTACATTTTTTAATTAAATCGTTTAAAATATGAACTTTTTGACAGTATTCAGATTTGTTCATATACATTAGTTTATTTACTGAAATTGAACTATAGCCGGTGTGCAATACCATTTTGTACCATGAGATGGTGTAGAGAGTCTATCCATCTCCTTCCACGTAGCCAATTCAGGGTTGTTGAGGGGGTGCTGGAGCCCCATGGATGTCTTGGACACAGGTAGAACACAACAACTTGTCACAGAAAGACCCCAACTCTAGATTTGAGCCCAGGACCTTCTTGCTGTGGGGTAACAGTGCTAATCACTGCATCACCATACCACAGGGTTTACAGAGTTAATGTCCTAAATGTCATAGGGTGAGAGGCACCCTGAACAGAGACCTGTTTAACAACTCTATTCTATAATAGTTTTTACAAATTGATCTATGGGACAAGGAATTCCAGGTAAGTTGCAACTTTTTTCGAAAGGTAAAAAAGTTGGTAGGCAGTATGCATATGAATAAAATACAATATATACTGACAACAGACAGCGTGAACAATGGCGCTTCCTGTTATATAAAATGTCCACACAATGAGAACCTGCAATGTGTTGACCCATTCTGTCCTGTTATTAAGTGCAGCCCGAGACTAACCTTACAGCAGAGCTCTGAACCACAAAGTTTCACATACAAAAGATATCTTATTATCATTCACCCTAATGTCAGAAGGGCTGATCATGTTAATCCACAGTTTAATACTCTAGCAACCAGCCTTTTCACATAAAAGGGGTGGTGTTGGTAGAATGTCACCAATTACAAAACTCCAGGCAACAAAGTGATTTATTTTAAACAAATCTTCCTATCTAGAACAGCAGCGTGAACATAACAGAAAAGACACTGTGTGGTTATGCAAGTTATTTAAGTAATGTTAAAACCACTGGTGTTTGTGCATTTGAAGTTCCATCACCTAGTTCATCCTATTGGAATGCAGGAAGTAGAACTAACAAAAAGCTGCATAAGTTAACAGGCTTTTCAACATAACCCTTACATTAGGGCATAGGAGTTCCTGCTGGTTTATAATCCACTGTTTCATTAAATTACACCTGAAGTAAAGGATCTTCATAGTACAGAAAACTAGGGTTGAATGCCATATGGCAATGGATCCTGCTGAGAGGCAAACCACCTTTCTAATGCTGAAAACCGAGGGTTAACCCTTACATTACCTGGTTTAGCCCAAACTCCTTTTCATAGTATAAGCATCAAGCCTCCGTTCTACAGTATTTATTAGAGGTTATGGAAACTTATACCTGTTTGAAGAAAAAAGCTAATCCCAACCAATAAAAGTACACAGCACACAATGACACAGAAGACAAAGGACTACACATTCAGACTCCAAAGACCACCACTGCCATGCGTCGAAAGCATGGGAAAAAAGGTTTAATGTGTCAGATGAGTTACTCTGATGTCAGACTTTCATTTTCCTATCAGTGTAAAATTCAAAAATCCAGGAAAATCATACTAAATATGGTTCTTTTAATTATATTAGGCTTAGGGACAATTAAGTTAAAATACAATATGATTATATATAAACACTGTCAAGATTACAATGTACAATTAACAAGAATTTGTGCATGACACTGAAAAAGAAAAAAAAATCAACATTAGCTAAAACACCAGTTTAACTGGTTTAGTAAATGCATCAAGAATTTGAATGTTTGTGCCGTCACTTTGTTGTCGCAGCTTCCATTAATATGAAAGACCCCACAGATCTGAGAGCAGTGTGAACAGAATCAAAAATCACATTTTTCAGTCACAGAGCATCAAACCGTCGCACAATGAATGAGCAGAAGTGTGAAGCAGACAGGTGTGGTGATACTGTGATGATACTGTAGGTGCTTAAAGGAGAAAAAAAGTGCATGCAAATAACTGATTGTTCACAAATGTAGCTTTAACAACTACAACAACTAGCTGCTGATCAAAATTCACAGTATATTATGTGGGGAGAAAAAAAAAAAACTAGACTAAAGTAGCTAATGTTATGCTTCCATTTACATTATTTGCTTTTAGTGTGAACAGAATAACAGCCATCATGACTATGTGCGACTATGCAAATGGTTAAATGCAGCACAATAGTTGCATTTAGAACTTTTAGTAGTGGTTATTTTGGAAACATGACTTAACAGAGTATGCAGCAGGTTTCTCTCAGGACATCTGCAGGACCCCCACGCCCATCTTCCTTTTATTTGTCACCATTTTGTAGCAGCTGTTAGAATTTCTAAAGAGAAAAGCTTGTAGTTAAATAGCTTGGTTAATTTGTCTTATTAGTGACCGCAACTTTGGTTGTCGTCCTAGAACCCCAAAATAACAATAAATGTGATAAAACTGCAGTGCCTGCTATTCTCTCCAAGACAGCAGATTGAGCTTCTAGGTGAACGTGACGCATTACTCCTGTCATGCAATGGCTCAACAAGTCGTTAGTGGAAAGAATGTTTGCTATGCTTCGAGCAAGCCGAACCAGTTAATCGAGAGCAACGTAATGCTGTGCTGAAAAAGGCGTCTTCCAGTTAAGCGCTCTGTAGGAATTAGGTTAGACACGCATGTTATGCAATTGAGTGCGTTCATTTCAAACAAGACTATGAGTGCTGTCACCAACTCCATTCTGCTTTCCTATTTAGACCTTTTAAATTACATTAGCCAGTCAGTATATTCACGATTTCTTAAGAGTTTTTTTTGTTTGTTTGTTTTCTAATATCACAGCCTGGCAGTTGTGCTAATAACGAGTGGCATCGTCATAGGACGTCACATCCTGTTCAAAGTATTCCTCCAGCTTCCACTGCAGGGTCTCAAATGTAGGCCGGTCCTGTTCATTTTCCTTCCAGCAGTCCTTCATAATGTCATACAAGACTTTGGGGCAGTTTGCGGGGCATTGCATCCTGAAGCCCTCAGCCAGTTTCTGGACCACCTGAAAGTTTGTCATTGCTGAAAGAATCACAGACTCACATCAGTACTAATCTTACAAGCTGGAATTCTTGCTAGATCTTTGTATTTGATAGAAATCAAATCTCACCTGGGTACGGCATCTGGCCAAATGTCACAATCTCATACAGCAAAATTCCAAAGGACCAAACATCAGATTTGATAGTGAACCTGTTGTCATGAATGGCCTCTGGAGCGGTCCATTTCACAGGGAATTTAGTTCCTTCTTTGGCTTCGTACACATTTTCGCTTTCTTTCTGCAAGCAAAAAAAGGCACAAAGATCCAGCCAAAAGTGATCATCAAAGCACATCAGTTTATTCCTGCAGTACAAACATGTGATGTGATCCTGACAGTAGTATAATAGATTCTGTGGATTAGTTTGAGGAGTATTTACAAGTTATGCCTGAAAGCAAGCAATTACATTTAGTAAAGAATGCAGGTTTTCTGAAGGACGTATGACTGGAATGAACGGCATCATGAAAGCGTAGAATACCAATTTCAGTTTTACACTCACCATGAAAACCCTGGCCAGGCCAAAGTCAGCCACTTTGCAGATGTTGTTTTCGCCCACTAGGACATTTCTGGCTGCCAGGTCTCTGTGGATGTAGTTCTGTAACTCCAGAAAAGCCATGCCTGATGCCACCTGTGCAGCCATCTCAATTTGATCTGAGATACGCAGTGTTCTACCTTTATCCTCTGTAATCCAAAGAGAAAGCCAAGTTACTGGTCACAATCTTACACACACACTTTTTCTTTTTTTTAATGAAGCATGCCGGTAAGGAAACAAGTATAGTTAGTAGAGAATGCTAGCTTCTCAAAGAATGTATCTATTTAAGTCTGTCACTTTGACAGTAACAAATTCTTTGTTCCGACTACTGTGTCTATGTGGTAATTTCTATGATTTCATTTCTCTGCCTCCTCACATGTGACCCCAACTCTGCCAACAAGAGCTCAAACTGCCCTGCATAGATGCATACAAAAGCATTTTGGATAAAGCTTTAACTTCTGGATATAACCATGAAATCTTCCCTGCTGCTGGGGAACTGGATGAACCCAGAATATCAGTTTCTTTCTTTACTTGTTTAGAAACATCAGGACTAGCTCATCTTGGCTTGATGTCTTCTTAAGCCAGATAACACACACCAATTAGTTAAACTGCAGGAATGTCTTAAAGACATAAAGACCTGGATGGCCGCTAACTTTTTGCTTCTTAATTCAGATAAAACTGAGGTTATTGTACTCGGCCCTGAAAAGCTTAGAAATATGGTATCCAGCCAGATTCTTTCTCTGGATGGCATTACCTTGGCCTCCAGTAACACTGTGAGGAACCTTGGAGTGATTTTTGACCAGGACATGTCCTTCAACGCACATATTAAACAAATATGTAAGACTGCGTTCTTCCATTTGCGCAACATCTCTAAAGTTAGAAATATCCTGTCTTAGAGTGACGCTGAAAAACTAGTTCATGCATTTATTACTTCCAGGCTGGACTACTGTAATTCATTATTATCAGGATGTCCAAAAAACTCACTGAAAAGCCTTCAGCTAATCCAAAATGCTGCAGCAATATCTGTTATTAACCTCTGTCTCTCTTCCACAGTATGTCTTTTATCCTGTCTTCCTTCTCTCACCCCAACCGGTCGCAGCAGATGGCCGCCCCTCCCTGAGCCTGGTTCTGCCGGAGGTTTCTTCCTGTTAAAAGGGAGTTTTTCCTTCCCACTGTCGCCAAAGTGCTTGCTCATAGGGGGTCATATGATTGTTGGGTTTTTCCTCTGTATCTATGAAGCGCCTTGAGGCGACTTTTGTTGTGATTTGGCGCTATATAAATAAAATTGAATTGAATTAATTTTTGGGTGCCAGGGTGCTGGAAAGGAGAGTTCGTCCGCTAGTCGAACCTCGGATACAGGAGGAACAATGCGGTTTTCGTCCTGGTCGCGGAACACTGGACCAGCTCTTTATCCTCTCCAGGATACTTGAGGGTGCATGGGAGTTTGCCCAACCAGTCTACATGTGTTTTGTGGACTTGGAGAAGGCATTCGACCGTGTCCCTCGGGGTGTCCTGTGGGAGGTGTTGCGGGAGTATGGGGTGTCTGGCCCATTGCTACGGGCCATTCGATCCCTATACAACCGGTGCAAGAGCTTGGTTCGCATTGCCGGCAATAAGTCGGACTCGTTCCCGGTGGGTGATGGGCTCCGCCAGGGCTGCCCTTTGTCTCCGGTTCTGTTCATAATTTTTATGGACAGGATTTCTAGGCGCAGCCAAGTGGTGGAGGGCTTTCGCTTTGGTGGCCTCAGAATCTCATCTCTGATTTTTGCAGATGATGTGGTTCTGTTGGCTTCATCGGGTGAGGGCCTCCAGCTCGCACTGGAACGGTTCGCAGCCGAGTGTGAAGCAGCGGGAATGAGGATCAGCATCTCCAAATCTGAGGCCATGGTTCTCAGCCAGAAAAGGGTGGAGTGCCCACTTCGGGTCGGGGATGAGTTCCTGCCCCAAGTGGAGGAGTTCAAGTATCTCGGGGTCTTGTTCGCGAGTGATGGAAGAAGGGAGCCGGAGATCGACAGACGGATTGGGGCTGCAGCTGCAGTAATGCGGACGCTGCACCGGTCCGTCGTGGTGAAGAGGGAGCTGAGTGTAAAAGCGAAGCTCTCAATTTACCGGTCGATCTACGTCCCTACCCTCACCTATGGCCACGAGTTGTGGGTAGTGACCGAAAGAATGAGATCACGGATACAAGCGGCAGAAATGAGCTTCCTCCGAAGGGTGGCTGGCCTCTCCCTTAGAGATAGGATGAGAAGTTCGGCCATCCGGGAGGGGCTCAGAGTAGAGCAGCTGCTGCTCCACATCGAAAGGAGCCAGCTGAGGTGGTTCGGGCATCTGCCAAGGATGCCCCCTGGGCGCCTCCTGGGTGAGGTGTTCCAGGCATGTCCCACCGGGAGGAGGCCCCGGGGCAGACCCAGGACACGCTGGAGAGATTATATCTCTCGGCTGGCCTGGGAACGCCTTGGTGTTCCCCCGGATAAGCTGGAGGAGGTGGCTGGGGAGAGGGAGGTCTGGGCCTCTTTGCTTAGGCTGCTGCCCCCGCGACCCGGCCCCGGATAAAGCGGATGAAGATGGATGGATGGATGGATGAATTAATTTTTTCCCCACACAATCATTTTTTTGGATGAATTAACCACTAACCACAAAATGTATTCTGTAATGGCCTTAAGGACTGTGCTTTTTGACACAGATTACTCTCACGTGTCCAGCAGCTCAAATAGACCAAATCAGTAAATCTATTTAAATCTATTAACCAACATGACAACAACTATTTCACCGCTCACTCAGCTATCTTTATCTCATGGGAGATATTCTTTACAGTTAACATCTGATCTCTTCAGTCAAAACTATCAAATACAAATACATAAAAATTCTAATAATTACAAAGATCTAACCAACCTAGAACCTTAGATGACTCCTGCTAATCTGCTTTAAATCAATGAAAACAAAAGAACACAGAGTCAATCTGTCATATATTACAGGCCAGTAGATAACTTGTAATTGTCTATTTACAGCAGAGCAGAATGAGTCACTCCTCAGTAAGACTACTATCATCACCTACTTCCTTTAACCAGATTTTTTAAAACGTGAAGTCTAACAATCCAAGACAGTGATATATTTCTTTTGTATGTTCTAAATTCTTTACACAATGCATCTGATCTGTTACTAAAAGATTAAAATCTCGGTACCATGGCCTCTCACTGGTGATAACTTTTTAAAGAACAACAGCAGCAGCAGCGGTGGTTCTGTCATAAAGCAGAAGCTGTTCAGAATCACAGGTGCAAAATAAAGAGTGTGGCTGTCTTACTTTGAAGGTACTCCAACAGGCTGCCATTTGTCATCAGCTCTGTGATTATGTAGATGGGCTCCTCCAAGGTGCAAACGGCATACAGCTGAATCAGCTTGGGGTGCCGCAGCCTCTTCATGATCTGAGCCTCTCTCAAGAAGTCCTCTGCGTCCATGGTGCCTGTCAGAGGTGTGTAGTGATTTCATGGTTGTATACTGGCACTCAAAGCAGCTTAGAAATATGGTCATTTTTGTTGAACCCAGCAATGCTAACTGCTCTGCCAACAAATACAACTTGTTTGTGACATACATTTAACTTTACTTTTAAATATATTATCTTTATTTATTATAAGCTATTTTCAGATGGGTGCAAGTGGGCATCTTTCCAGAAAAACCTACTGCTAATTGGAATGTCAAAGGAATCTTCTAAGAAGCTTTCATGCATAGGAACTTGAGTCATATCCCATTTTCAATTCATACGGTTGAAGATCATATCGGCCCACCCAACTTGTAGAAGCAGTACTTATAGGCAGGTGTTTTATTTTATACAGCTGTGGCCATGGAAGTCACTGTAAAACTTGAATTTAATCATTTGGATGGATAAGTGAATACTTTGGTAACATAATCCATCAGTAAGGACAGATAGATGGAAATATACCAATTAGCAGTCACATAAAAACACAAAAGGCATATCTTTATGAGCACTGGCAAGTGAAGTGAATAACACCGATTATCTCTTCACCATGGCACCTTTTAGTGGGTGCAAAGGAAATTTCTTTCCTTAAATTTGATATGTTCGAAGCAGAAAAATGGCCAAGCATAAGGATTTGAGCAAGTTTGACAAGAGCCAAATTATGATTTCTATATGGCTTGGTCAGAGCAATGATAATTTGGAGCTCTTTTGGAGCGTTCATAGTCAACAGTGGTCCAAAGAAAGACGAGTCAATGGGCCGGAAAAGCTTACTGATGCATGGTGGGACCGAAGGTTGGCTCATGTGATCATGAGCTACTGTAGCTCACATTGCTGAAAAAAATGTATGCTGGTTCAAGATGTCCGAATGCACAGTGTATCACAGTTTACTGTGTACAGCGCTGCATTGCTGCAGAACAATGAGTTTCCAAGCTGACTCCTGTACACTCCTGAAAGCACCAACAATGGGCGCATGAACATCAGGACTTGACCATGGAGGAATGGAAGAAGGCAGCCTGGTCTAATAAATCCCATTTTGCTTTACATCATGTGGATAGCCAGGTGTGTGTGGGTCGTTTACCAGGATGCTCTGTGGGAAAATGGCAATCCAGCAGAGAGTTTGATGCTTTGGGCAATGTTCTCCTGGAGAACCTTGGGTCCTGCCGTGCATGTGGGTGCTACTAACATGTACCAACTACCTAAGCATCGTTTGAGAGCATGTCCACCCTTTAATTGAAATGGTAATCCCTGATGGCTGTGGCCTCTTTTAGGTTAATATGCCATAAAACAAAAGTTGGCTAAGGAATGAACACTCAGGGCTGTTTTGACAGCAAAAGGGTCCCAACACAGTTTTAGGAAGGAGGTCATAATAATATGTCCCATCAATGTAAACACCATTTTCATTATTAGCTCTAGTATCTAGAAGCACGCAGTAGTCAGGTGCTAATGATAAATAGCTTATTATTGGTTTAATAATTTGACGACAACTTCATCGGCTGATTAAGTTTCTTTATGTGAATCACTCTTTTTGTAGTTTTTAAGAGCAGCCCTATTCTGACAAGGTCAGAATGTCTGAGTATTTGTCGTTTTGTGTACCTGGTTTGAGAGTCTTCACGGCAACTGATGTAGTTTCATTCCATATGCCTTCAAAGACCTCACCAAACTGTCCCGCTCCAAGCTTTTTCAGTAGTTTGATGGAGCTACGATTGATTTCCCATTGGTCCACTGTGTTATAGGACAGACCATAAGTCTGTGGAACTTCTATCTGCAGACAGAAAGAGTCACAGATTTAAAATTAGTTAATTAATTAGATAAATAAATACAAATTATGCATCGTGCGTGGCAGCATAGTTTGTTTTTTACCTTTTTGCATGGCTCACCCAGACGTGCACAGAGGCCATCAGACTGTCGGGAGTAATGTTCCACTAACTCCTTCAGTGTTTGAAACGATTTGGCCCTTGACACATAGTAGTGACCATTGTCCAGTTTTCTCAGCTTGTAATGCTTCACCTTTCCATTGTCAAGCACTGTAAAATAAGTTAATAAGGCAACATTTGAACATCTCAAACACTATCAAAGATAAAAGTCTGAAACTTTTATTAGTCTTTCTTACTCTCAAAACGAATCATAGTCTGTAATATGGGACAGATAAATTGGCGCACTGGTGATGTAATGACCCTTACAGGAAATGCATGAGACTTTCTATACTAACTAGTTTATATTTCTTTACTTAAAATTATTATTTTTATTATTATTATTATTGTAATAGGACTTTTATCAGAAGAATGATAATTATGTTTGTAGCAGCAATACATTTTTTAAAAAGTGGTAAGCAAAAGATTTCTGTTATAAAACAGCATCAATATTTGGATTGCAAATACTCCATAAGGTTATCAGCTGGCTTTAATAAATAAATATAGCAAAAATTCAACCATGGTGGAAAGAGCAAGGACAGAGTGGAAAACAATACAGATAAGAGCTCAAAGAGATAAAGTGATCCTACTATTTTTTATGGCAGTGGAGACCTCGATTAAACTTTCTGACCTTTAAACCATTAGTCACTAAACAATGCTGCAGTGTCAGGGAAAGTGTGCATCCAATAGTATGGGAACAACAAAATGTTAACTATGTGAGAGCTGACCAACTTTTAGTAACAGTGTCAACGTCTTTTTGAAATATTCTCTCGCATAAGGTCTCTGGTTTTATTTTGTCTTGTTTTAATATTTTACGGTCTACATTTAAAATAAAACACTGTGGCATCCCATAAATGTTTAAACAGGTTCACAAGACTTTTACAAGTCAAAAAGCCACAGTAAAAGCAAACACAAGTGAACTTCCTAAAATGCATGTGACAGCATTATGGTTAAAGAAGTAATAAAGTCAAACAGCTGATTGCTGTCACTAGTCACAGTTCCTACCAGACCAAGTAAGACTGTAGCAAGAAAACCCCTGAGTGGACTAAAGTGAGCAGCTAGTAAGTGTGTTTTATTGGTTAGTAATTCAAATTTTATCGCTAAGAAAGAATATCTTTTTACAATATCACATTACTTTAGCTGATTTCATTCTGAAGCATTTTCATTTATAGGACCTGCCGGGTCCCATATTCACAAACACTCTAAAAATCAGTTACGACAGTTCCAAACTAAGAATTTCTAGCAAGAACTTAGAAGGGATTTAGAACAAAGTCTCTCAAACTCTGGCCAAAAAGAGACTTAAACCAAGGCATGACTGAATATGCAGGGCTGTTTAGGATGTAACCCATTTAATTTTATTAGCCAACTTTCAGAGGAAACAACTTTACACTTCTGGTCATTTATCCAGTTAGAGGAGCGGGGAATGGAAGAATAGGCAGATATTTCACAAGGTTTGGTTTTGGAGACACATACCACAGAATGGACTAAAACAGTTTAAAAGCCCATTTTTCAAGTGAGTTTGTGTAGGACATTACACAAGTGCTACTAAACCCCCCCCCCTTCTCGATGTCTTATTTTTGCATATTTGTCACATTCATCATCAAACTAATATTAGACAAAGGTATCCCGAGTAAACACAAATGATGATGTTATTTATTGAGGCGAGAAAAGCTATTTAAACCTGCCTGGCCATGTGTGAAAAAAATAACTGAACAGAATTTATGGAGTCACAGAACTATTAGCATGGGTGCATTGTGTTGCTCACTCATTTTGAAAGAAGGGAAAATCATGGCTATACTACTTTAATTTTCACAAGCAAAAAAGCTATAAAATTTATTTGATGACATTGACTTCAAAAGAGATGAAGTCAAGTGAGAGGTTACCTGACAGTGAGAGGTCTCCTTTCTGACTTTCACAGTTTCTGACGAGAAAGGCTCCATGCTTGTTCCCTCCAGCCATCAGCATCTTCTCAGCATCCAGCCTCTTGGTGTCAGGGAAATACCATCTGGACATCAGAATGGAAGCAGGATATGTCCATATTAGCAATGTTGCAGGGAAGACATGTTTCTGGACTGTCAATGCTTAAAATAAAAACTGCTGACACAGATATATCTTCTGTCATTTTATTTGGGTTTTAATGTTATTTATTTCCCAAGGAAACCAAGAAATCATCACAAGACAAATTTTAGAGTCAACTCTTTGCAAGTTTTCCAACACCGAGCAGATAAATAAGGGTCACAGACAGAAGTCAATGTTTTACATGTAAATTAAGTAAAATCTTATGGGCAATCTACCAGTATCAGGAATCATATTAACCACTACACCTTGGGCTCACTTTGTGTCTGCGTGTGTGTCCTTCAATGACCGTAGCCCTTCTATAACCAAGCTATGATATTTATGCTCACTTGGACTTTAAAAATCTAATTGAAAGAGTAAAAAAAGTCAAATCTGTATTTGAATGGTCTGACATTTTGAAAAGTTATTTTGACAAAAAAACTTTTTTTCCTTTGGCAAATATACTTCAACTAGATAGTTACACAACATTATGACTTTGTTTAACCTGTCAGAGTACAAAATTAACAACACGGGGATTCCCATTATGGGCAGAGTAAACCAAGAAAAACAATGATGTCACTGCACAGTTGCAGCTTAAATTAATTGTACGTTTGCATCAGTGCAAAAACACAATAAGTTTTCCTCTTTGAGTCTTAACTGGCTCATCTGGGTGCTTTCCCTTTGTAATGCTCAAAATCAAGTTAAAACTGAGGGTTATTTTCCAGTATTCACACACTTCAGACATATACAGTATCTCTGTCGAGAATTAGAGTGAGATTAATCAACAACAAATTCAAAGAGAGCCACATAGTGCCAGATGTAGAATTCAAAGGATTTCAAATCATAATCATAAACTACACTGTCTATAATGGAACAAATGTACCTGAGGGAATATTGAGTCATAAAACTGACTGATTGAGCTGTGACACCGTTTTCCATTATTAAAACAAAAGAGCTGATCATCTCATCGATAGGATTCTCTCTCTAAAATTGCGGAGTCTTTAGAAAGAACCTTCAGATGACTGATCTAAACTGGCACTATATCCTGAATATAATGTTCAGAGTGCTGTATGTTTCCATTTTTACTAAAGTACTGGTAGTAGATTCTGCTGTGTAAAACTTGATTTCTACTATTAGAACAACCACCTCTTCTTAATCACTGCTTATAGTCGAGGCTCTCTACCAGTCCACGTTACATTTGAGCCAGATTATTTTATGTGGTTAATCTAGATTTGATTAAACTGACAATTAAATTACACACTACAAGTTTTGTCGACTTGTTCTGAACTAACGAGGCCTGACTTTTAGTTTTCCATTAGTTATTTACAGATAACGGCTTTCCTGCAGGTACACAATGTGGCAGACTGGATAATTCATTGTGTAATTGCATTATGGAACAGGTCTGCCTATCTATTAGGTTTGCAACTGGACAAACTATGACACAAATAATGCCAAGACTGATTACCTCTTGAACTGGGTTTATTCTTGTAAAAAAAAAAAAAAAAAAAAAAAAAAAAAACCCTTCCATTATTAGTTAGGAATTTGTGTGACGTCATCTTTTTTCCAACAACTAAGCTACACATGGCAGCAAAGAAAAAGGTACACATTCCAGGATTGGTTGCTCTATAGTACCGTGCCCTACACAGGATACCTGAAGCTGAATTTATGACAAACCAATCCTGTCTTTATTCTCAACACTAGAGTTAAATGGCATGAAATGCCAGCAATGTGGCTTTAATGTGTGGTTCTGGTTCTTGTTTATGATCTCCACCTTCAACAGGAATCATTAACCTGTAAAGCTTTCCCAGCATTTCCTGGTCTCAAGGTGAATGATTAACTAGTTTCGGCAAAGACTTTAGGGATAAGGAAAACACGCCGTTACATTTTACAGCCTTTTACCCGTGGGACATGACTGACTATTCAAATGTTTTAAAAACGTCAATCTCAGGCAGAAATAGAACAGTAAAACACTTAAATCACAGGCTCAAGTACTTCAAAAGAATTTTGAGGTTTTTGAGGTACTTCTGCATCTTCTACATTCTGTCACTTTAGAATTGAGAGTGAACTCTAACGACATCGCCTTTACAACACTGTATTTACCATTCAGCTTCAGGAAGTATGTTCTTTTTAGTTGTTACTACCAGTTAAGTTAATACATGTTTCATTGGAAGAAATCCCTTCAAGGAAATTTAAATGACAAAGTAATTTAAGATTAGCTTCCTCCTCATACAAACCTATTCCGTTGATGACTGTCGATGACCATTTGTTGCAGTTATTTAGCATTAATAAATACATTTTAAAAAAAGAAATATATATATCTATATCCATATCTATATATCTATATCTATATACAAACATTTTAAGTGTTAGATTAAAGAGAAAGTTTCACTTTTTGTTGTCATTTTCGACACAACTGATATGAGAGGATTACTCTATGATGAAAATCCCTGCTGTATGTAACCCTTCTGTAAGTAGAAGAATATGACTGTGCGGATACAATTTGACTTGACTTTCCTTGGAAAGGAAATAAACATCTATTTTGTAGTATTATTGCCTATTTCCCCCTCTAGATTATTTTAAACTCTCAAAAAAAATATGTGCATTTACTTTGACCTGTAATTGATAACAAAAAAAAAATGTTAACTCGTTTTTCAAGTTGTTCTTCCATTCCCAAACAAAACAAAAATGGCTCCCCCCCTCAAAAAACAAACTAAATAAAATAAAATAAAAACCTTCAGCTTGGGATTCAAATAAAACACGTTTTTTTAATGGTTAAGTTTGATAAATTATATAAAGAAGACTTCACATGATCCTTCATACAAAAGCTATACTTACGGTTCGGCATTAATGCTCTCCACAGGCGCCACATAGTTAGCAGGGATGTATCCCTGTTTGGAGGCTGACACCCCGGTGAGGGCTTTAGCGAACCACCAATCACCGGCACTTTTGTCCAGGGCCTCTAAAGTATCCCCCGTGTTGAAGCTAAGATCCTCTTCTGTGCGAGCAGAGTAATCATACAGGGCGACATAATACTCCACATCAGCTGGTGGCAGCGGCGGTAAATCTCTTGTTGAATGAAAGCTCTGTTCGTCTTTGTCAGCAGCGCTCAAGTTTTTAATAACCGTCGATTTTTCCCCACGGTCGGTCTCGTCTCCAGAGGGGCCATTTTTTTTAAAACACCCCAAAAAACTGTCCCAACAGGCAGAAAACCTCTTTTGGATCTCCATGGTACTTTCGTCAATCACAGTCGGTCATTGTTTTTGTCAGGAATAAACAAGGAAATCGTTTAGAGAATCCGTCCTCCTGTCTTTATGATCCACATCCCATTAAATACAAGCGCATTTATTTTTCCCAGTTTGGGATGGTGGCGGTCTTTGACCTGAACACACGCCCAGCTATCACAGATCGGTGTGAGGGGAAGGGAGCGGTAGTTTAAGTGTGGATCGTCGTGTTAGAGGATCGGTCTCACTGTTCAGGTAGCAATCACCTGCACCTGCTCAGGAATGGGGAGCGGCTCGCGCTCACTCTCCACTGGGGTGACGTCACGCCTGCGCTTATAGTCGGGTTAGTCACGCGTTATGAATGTGGGAGAATGCTGATTCATGACACTTTTAGGAATATTTTTTATACATAATTTTCCATTTTTAGAGGCTCAAATGTAATTGGATAATTGACTGGCAGTTTCATGGCCAGCTGAGGCTTTTTACATTGTTATTTTATCACTAACTGAGCAGATAAATGTATTGATTTTACAGTGAATAGAAATAAATATGCTCATTATTTCTCCTTAATGTGACAATTAGCATATAAATGCTTAGAACTGTCATCATGGAAAGGTTTATCTTTATATAGGTATAGTTGTGTTCTCCACTTTGCATGCAGTCCTCATACAGTCATCGGGCTTGAAAACCTTATCTTTAAACCATATCTTTCTTATCTTTACTCCTCAAAACATACCTGTCATTGTAGCCTGGTAGTGCTACAATGACAGGTGGTTTGTCCCCTCTAACCACATTTTTTTTCCTCCAGAAGCAGACTTGACTTGTCCATGTGTGCAGCTTCAAATTTCAGTCAAGACTGAAGGTGTTAGTTCTGAATCAGAGGCTTTCTTCTTGGTTGTCACCGTCTCAGTCATGGCAATGTAAAACTATTAATATTTTCTAACAGTTCATGGCAAGCTTGAGCCCTGGTGGTTCCTGGATTATTCCTGAACATCCCAATAAGTTTCTTCTCATCGGATGCTGACAGTTTGTGTCTGTAAATGTGTGTGTGAATGGGTGGATGACTGGATATGTAAAGCGCTTTGGGGTCCTTAGGGACTAGTAAAGCGCTATATAAATACAGGCCATTTACCATTTACCATTCTTGCAGGGGTCTTGGCAAAGTGGTCATACATCTGAATACGTGTACTTTCAATTCAATTCAATTCAATTTTATTTATATAGCGCCAAATCACAACAAAAGTCACCTCAAGGCGCTTCGAGAAAAACCCAACAATCATATGACCCCCTATGAGCAAGCACTTTGGCGACAGTGGGAAGGAAAAACTCCCTTTTAACAGGAAGAAACCTCCGGCAGAACCAGGCTCAGGGAGGGGCGGCCATCTGCTGCGACCGGTTGGGGTGAGAGAAGGAAGACAGGATAAAGACATGCTGTGGAAGAGAGACAGAGGTTAATAACAGATATGATTCAATGCAGAGAGGTCTATTAATACATAGTGAGTGAGAAAGGTGACTGGAAAGGAAAAACTCAATGCATCATGGGAATCCCCCGGCAGCCTACATCTATTGCAGCATAACAAAGGGAGGATTCAGGGTCACCTGGTCCAGCCCTAACTATATGCTTTAGAAAAAAGGAAAGTTTTAAGCCTAATCTTAAAAGTAGAGATAGTGTCTGTCTCCCGAATCCAAACTGGAAGCTGGTTCCACAGAAGAGGGGCCTGAAAACTGAAGGCTCTCCCTCCCATTCTACTTTTAAATACTCTAGGAACAACAAGTAGGCCTGCAGAGCGAGAGCGGAGCGCTCTAATAGGGTGATATGGTACTACAAGGTCATTAAGATAAGATGGGGCCTGATTATTTAAGACCTTGTATGTGAGGAGCAGGATTTTGAATTCAATTCTGGATTTAACAGGAAGCCAATGAAGGGAAGCCAAAACAGGAGAAATATGCTCTCTCTTTCCAGTCCCTGTCAGGACTCTTGCTGCAGCATTTTGGATTAGCTGAAGGCTTTTCAGTGAGTTTTTTGGACATCCTGATAATAATGAATTACAGTAGTCCAGCCTGGAAGTAATAAATGCATGAACTAGTTTTTCAGCGTCACTCTGAGACAGGATATTTCTAATTTTAGAGATGTTGCGCAAATGGAAGAAAGCAGTCTTACATATTTGTTTAATATGTGCGTTGAAGGACATGTCCTGGTCAAAAATGACTCCAAGGTTCCTCACAGCGTTACTGGAGGCCAAGGTAATGCCATCCAGAGTAAGAATCTGATTAGATGCCATATTTCTAAGATTTTCAGGGCCGAGTACAATAACCTCAGTTTTATCTGAATTAAGAAGCAGAAAGTTAGCGGCCATCCAGGTCTTTATGTCTTTAAGACATTCCTGCAGTTTAACTAATTGGTGTGTGTTATCTGGCTTCATGGACAGATAGAGCTGGGTGTCATCTGCATAGCAGTGAAAATGTATGCTATGTCTTCTAATGATGCTGCCTAAGGGAAGCATGTATAATGTAAACAGAATTGGTCCTAGCACTGAACCCTGTGGAACTCCATAATTAACCTCAGTGTGTGAAGAGGACTCTCCATTTACATGCACAAACTGGAGTCTATTAGATAGATATGATACAAACCACTGCAGTGCAGTACCTGTAATACCTACAGCATGTTCTAATCGCTCTAATAGGATATTATGATCAACAGTATCGAACGCTGCACTGAGGTCTAGCAGGACAAGCACAGAGATGAGTCCACTGTCAGAGGCCATAAGAAGATCATTTGTAACCTTCACTAAAGCTGTTTCTGTGCTGTGCTGAGCTCTGAAACCTGACTGAAACTCTTCAAATAAACCATTCCTCTGCAGATGATCTGTTAGCTGTTTGACAACTACTCTTTCAAGGATTTTTGATATGAAAGGAAGGTTGGAGATTGGCCTATAATTAGCTAAGACTGCTGGGTCTAGAGATGGCTAGATTACTTCCATGGAACTGTGTAAAATGATATCTTGGAATCTGTAGTTTTTAAATGGTTCCAAGAGACCTCCCCAGTTTGTGTAAATCTACAACTCCTTCTTTACTGAGATCTTTTATGTCAAATGTGTTAATATGTCAAGTGTTTTCTATGTTATATTTGCCATTCCTGACCAGATACAAGTGATGACTAGCCAGGTCTTACACCATGAAGAATCCAAATGAGGATCTTTTTCATTCAAAGTGCTATCAGTGTGTATAGAAATGAGGAGAGAGGTGGGAGTGATTGTCTTTAGAACTACTTTCAGCCTGTGGTGTTGAACATCTTATCAGAATTTGTTGAATTATGAACACGGACAAGTACTGTCAGACTTTGAACAATGAAACAGTATCAGCTAATTGCCATCAGCTTAATTTGTCAGTGTGAAAATGATTCCAAAAATTATGTTGCTGTGTATGTTTAGACCTTAGCTTCAACATTAGGGATATTTTAGAGATATTTTAAAGTGCCGGTGATTGGTGGTTCGCTAAAGCCCTCACTGGGGTTTCGGCCTCCAAACAAGGATACATCCCCACTAATTATATGGCGCCTGTGGAGAGCATTAATGCAGAAACATAAGTATAGCTGCTGAATGAAGTATCATGTGAAAATAATGAAAGAGCAGATGTGACTGTAGCTGCAGTTTGTATCCATATGATTGTGGCAGAGGTGTGGTCCCGGGCGCGTCTGCAGGGGAGGAGTGGTGCAGTGGGCTCAACGGGGCGGTGCTGGAGATGCCGGTGAGAACAGCTGATGGCGATTTGGACTGATAATGGTTTCCTTCCCTTTTTATAGTGATAAAGACCTGTGTGTGTGTGTACCTGTGTATAGTGCATTTCACAATGATATAATGGATAAAAACAGGATAAAACGGTGTATATATGATGGATAACTATTCTAGATGGAGAAATATTTCAGAAGACTAATTAAAGAAATTACAAAAAAAAAAAAAATAATTCTAGGATCATACCAAATATTGACTTTAAAGTTCATTAGATTTCTACAGAATGTCATCAAATTAACAGACTAAAATATATCAAGCAACTACTCCTTACAGAACAAAATCTTACATCTTTTTCACCTCAGTTTTTTTCTTCCCACATTTGATCTCAGAGGTCAAAAATGTCTGATTTAAACTCACCCTCTTAACAGAAACCAGATAAAAGTATAATTTATACTAATGTGTTGTTGCAGATGATGTTTAGAATTAAATGAGTTTCTTTGCTTTGATGAGGGTCTCTGTACCTCGGCCTGTCACAGGTGGTGAGACTGTTTTCAAAGAACAGCAGCAGCAATGTTCAAGTGATTTTGAGCTGCTTCTGCTTTATGACAGGGTCAAATGTGGAAAATAAATAGTGTTGCTGTCTTACTTTGAAGATATTCCAGAAGGCTACCATTTGTCATGAGTTCTGTGATGATGTAGACGGGTTCTCCCTGCTGCAGACAACTGGACCAGCCTGGGGTGCCAAAGCTTCTTCATGAGCTGAGATTCTCTCAGGAAGTATTTAGGGTCTATTGTGCCTAGGAGAGATGTGCAGTGCTTTCTCAACACTGGCACTAAAACAGGCTCTCAGATGTTGAGAAAGCATGTTGATTTTTGATGTTATTTTTTTCAAGGATGCTGTGTGGCAGGCGGGAGGATGAGTCAGAAGATGGGACATAAAAACTCAAAAGCAGCTTTATTACTTTGCACTTACAAAACAAAACACGGTTCTGGTCGGGAACAGATCATTTAAAAGGGCAAGGGAGAACTCAGACAACATACATACAAAAAAAAAAATCCCCTCTTGCCCCTGCAGGCAGTTTATCCTTCAAGCTCGGGTCCTCTACCAGAGGCCTGGGAGCTGTTCCTAGGACTGCGCTCTGCTGGACAGAAATCTCCGATGTTGTTCCTGGGATCTGCTGGAGCCACACGGCTAGTTTGGGAGTCACCGCACCTAGTGTTTTGATTACCACTGGGACCAATGTTACCTTCACCCTCCACATTTTCTCAAGCTCTTCTCTGAGCCCTTGGTATTTCTCGAGCTTCTCGTGTTCCTTCTTTCTGATGTTGCTGTCATTGGAAACCGCTACATGTATCACTACGGCCGTCTTCTTCTGTTTGTCTACTACCACTATGTCCGGTTGGTTAGCCACCACCATTTTGTCCATCTGTATCTGGAAGTCCCACAGGATCTTAGCTCGGTCATTCTCCACCACCCTTGGGGGCGGCTCCCATTTTGACCTTGGGACTTCCAGGTTATACTGGGCACAGATGTTCCTGTGTACTATGCTTCCGCTTGTCCTTTTCAGGGTCGCAGGGGGCACTGGAGCCTATCCCAGCTGTCATAGGGCGAGAGGCGGTGTACACCCTGGACAGGTCACCAGTCTGTCGCAGGCAACAGTAACCAATAGGCTAAATAATAAGACAGAATACAGAGGCATAAAACAACGAGCTAGCGAAAACTCAGAAGACCCAAAAACTCATAATAGTACCTACCTTACCTTCCTGCATGGCTCACCCAGACGTGCACAGAGGCCATCAGCCTGTCTGGAGTAATGCCCGGAGTAATCCCCCCTACTGGGGTTGTTTTGGTACCTCATGACCTGAAGGACTTGCTGTGGCAAATGGAACTTTGAATTCTGCTGTCTACCAAGACATCCTGAAGGAGAATGTCTGCCCATCTGTTCATGACCTGTAGCTGAAGTGCAAAAGAAAAACAAAATGAAGTCTTTGAAGTGGCCTAGTCAAAGTCCTGACCTGAACCCAATTGAGATGCTGTGGCATGACCTGAAAAAGGTGGTTCATGTTTGAAAACCCTCTAATGTGGCTAAATTACAACAATTCTGGAAAGATGAGTTGGCCAAAATTCCTCCACAGAGCTGTAAAAGACTCATTGCCAGTTATTGCATATGCTTGATTGCAATTGTTGCTGCTAAAGGTTATCAGGTTTGTAAAACAAACCTGTTTTACAGACCTGTAGGTTTGGACCCCCCCCCCTCCCCCCATAATCAACACCTTCATTTATAACCTGTATTTTGTGTTTACTTGTGTTATCTTTATCTTATATTTAAATTTGTTTGATCTGTAACATTTAAGTGTGACCAACATACAAAAAAATGGGAAATCAGGAGGCAGGCAAACACTTCCTCACACCACTGTAGTAGCTCTTTTCCAGTTTTACTGACCATAAAATGTAAGCCATCAGTGTAAATGACCAGATGTTGCCAATGGCACCCCTTTCATGTGAGCATGCTCAAACCTAGACCAGGATGGCTAGTGAATAACCAGCTTCAAGTGACCATTTATCCTATCTCCTATTGTAAGGTGGAACCAAAGATCTCAAATTTGGACTCATCAGCCCAAAGCGCAGATTTCTACTGATCTAATGTCCATTCAGTCTTTCTTTTCCCAAACAAATCTCTTCTCCTTGGTGTTTTTTACCTATTCTTTGACAATAAAGGCCCGAATTCGCGCAGTCTCCTCTAAACAGTTGATGTAGAGATGTGTCTGCTACTGGAACTCTGTGTGGCATTTATCTGGGCTGTAATCTGAAGTGCTGTTAGCTTGCAATTTCTAAGGCTTATTAGCTAATCATAATAAGCTGTTAGCCAGTGAGCATGCACTGTTTTTACCCCTCAGCTGAATGAGGTATTGTCTACCTGTGGGGCAAGTGGGTGTGCGGCTCAGACACCCAACTTTATGAACAAGATAACTCAAGAATAAGTTGAAGTAAGATTTGAAAAATTTGAATTTGATTTGAAAAATCTTACTTCAGACCTCATTCACCTTGAGGTCTCTTAGGTTTCAGATGATACTTTTTCTGAAAATCTTGTCAACACGATAACACGAGAAAGATGTCAACTATGATTGATAAGATAGGTGTCTATACTAGGAGTCTGGTGGCACTGGCAGCTGCCAGTATTTTTAAAAAATAGTATGAGCAAGACTTCCAAAAAAGACTCGACTAGTTATTATCTGACTAAAGGTGAGTGGCTGAGTCCATAAACTCATCTGGAAAGTGTTTACAGAGGGCAAGGCACAAAACCACATTCTTGTAGACTTTTTTCAACCTGTTATTACCACTTTCTGGTGTCCTTGAGATAGAAGGCAAGTTTAAGGCATGTCCAAATTGGCTTTTGTTTTCAACCCAGGAAGCTACATCCATGTTTTATGCTGAGTGGGTGTGAAGTTTTTAACTGAAGGAGGCAAAGGTGGAACTTTTGGTGTTAATACTGTTGAAAATGAGTATCTAATCCGAAAGCAACTTTTAGCAAACCCGGGTTAGATATGACTTTTTTATCTTCCAGGAAAGCATTCTAGCTTGGAAGATTACCATAATGTGACCTATGACTAACACTGACTATTAGCACAATGACAAGGATGCAATGTTTACAAAAAGAATAAAAACCTCTGTGAACAAAATTATTTCCAGACATGAACACACTGACATGCAGTAACACATTCAAAGAGAATTTAAAATTACACTTAAATGATGACAAATGAACATATTTTGAAATGGGCAGTATATGTGTCAAACCTAACTCCACTTGACTGGAAGATACCTTTTTCAGGACAGTGCTACTATGCGTCACTCTCAACCAACTGGTTCTCCTTGCTTCAAACATAGCAAGCATTCTTCTCACTGACTTCCTTACCAGAAAGCAACTATTATGAATCATGTTCACTTAGGAGCTCATTTTGCATTATATAACCAAGCTTTGATTAAAAAATTTTCTCTTTCTGAAACTACCCTTTTGGATTGGTCCCTTTGCGTGTGCAGATTTCCACCTGCATTCCAAAGGATGCATGTTAGGAAAGACTGGAGTTGTAAGAGTGAATGTTTGTCTGTCTCCTTGCCTTTCATCCCATGACAGCAGGGACATTATCTTTCCACACCACCTTAGGGTACATACTGATATTACACCAGCCTGGCCACTGTTCACCTTCAGATTAGATCTCTACAACATACTTCATAGATGTTTTGTTCATTAAGTCATTGCTGTTTCTTCACATTCCATTAATAGTTTTGGTTAATTTTGCAATGCTTAAATAATTTGCATATTTCATATTTTTATTTCCATAATGTTGTTATTGCATTTCTCCATGATGTGGGAATAATATGTAGTACTTTCTGTCTGTTATCTATACCACACTCACTGCATCTCTATAGAGGTGCTACTGCCAGACTTCCTGATGGAGTTCAGACACATATCAAAATAACTGGCCACCACAATTTGATTCTAACTGCTGACCTTTGTTTCCTCTTTTAACTGTAGAAATGGTGAAAGAGGTAAACATAGTTAAAACTGTTATTAAGGGCAATAAGGGCTGTTGAAATAAAAATGCTTTGGGACTCTGTTTGAAAAAGGTCAAATATAAAACATATACAAAATAGGAAAACATAAATCAAAACCAAATATGTTTCTCCAATACATTTAAAATTAATCTTATTGGACATGTTATATGTCCTGTAAAATCCACGACACATGGGGAAGAAAATATAAAAGTGTGCTGTTGAAAAATGAAAGGATTTCTCTTGAGAACAAAATAAAAAGCTAAAGATTGAGACAGGTTACTGTAAGGTTATGTCATGGCCTAATGTGTCATGGCCTAATGTGGTCCTACAGTAGTGCAAACTACAACAAAGGCGACTTCAGGTGATGTTTGGATGGTGGTAGCTGTGTAAGACAAATTGACCTTAAAATTAAGGTTGGGTTTGGGAGCGGTGGTTGTATCAGCACTGAGTAAAATAAGTCAACTACAGCCTGCTCTCATGTATGTTTTTTTTTTCACATTCTCTTAAATTTGTAATGTACTTTTAACTTAAAACTATTTTTAAAGTCTATATTGTGTATACATTTATTTAACATGTGTGGTCTGACAGCTCCTTGGCATTGCCATTGTCCATCTTCTTAACTTCTTCAGTTCAGTTTTGCTATTAGAATCTGTCCCATCTGTCACAGGGTGAAAGGTGAAGTACCCTCCGGTTTCAGGTCGTTCTTATGACAAACAAGGAAATGTTCACAAAGAGGAAGAATAAATGGATAAACACATGATTTTAGACCACATGATTTAGATTCATGATTTGGCTATTCAAGATATCTGCCAACTGTGCTGCATTTGTTCATGTTCATAGACTTGAATTGTCCTTCTTTTTGTTTGTGTGTGTTTATTTCTGAAGCAGCACAACTAGAAGTATGTTTTTGCATATATGCTGATTCTTCAGCAGATTCTTCATCATCTTTAAAGCTTTTTTTCTGGCAACTAGAAAAAACAGCTTTATGTTTTTATGAATGTTGTTTGTATTACGTTGTGTTTTCCAGATTTATTAATTCTTTGTTTTTTCATCTATTCGCGGTTTTAGTTTCTTTGTGTTCTGTGTATTTATGTCTTGATTTTCTACATTGTCTATTTTTTGATCCAGTTTTTTTTTGTATTTGTCTTTAACGCTGGCTATCAGGTTCAGTTGTCTGTAAGCATTTGCTGTTTTCTGTTTGTGTACAGTGTATACATGATTAATTTAGTCTATTCTGTGTGACAAACCGTGCATTGTTGTGATCTCCCAGAGCCTCCAACTGGAGAGACTAATTATAGCTGTACAAGTGCGGGTATATGTACGTGGTGGGATGCTGCAATCACTACTGCAGGCATTAGCCTTTGCGTGCCCTAGATGGACGACTTTTACCTAATTTACCCGATACCTATACACTGTGTATTACGGTTTCACACCCGGAAGCACTGCGTGCTGTCTTGTCTTCTTCTGGCACACAGGAGTTAAACTTCTGCCTCCATGTGGACAACTTATTGACATTAACCGTTCTGTGATCAGCCATTTGCGTTGAGGAAAAGCCGCGCTGGTGGGATTATTTTCGCGCAGGCAGAGCGCAGAGCCATCCTCGCCGTCACACGGTGACATTGACACACTCGGAGTGTTTGTGCTGCTGTGCCCAAGTTGGTGCTTCGGAGCGTCCCCCAGCCTCAGCAACAATGAGCGAATACTTCAGCCTTTCGGACTGCGACGTTATCGGCTTCGACCTGGACCACACGCTCTGCCGCTACCATCTGAAAGAGACCTCCAGGGTGAGTGTGCAGCGCGCGCGGCTAGCTTCACACGCACACAACCGTACGGTGGCCGCGAGGCGCTGGCTCGCAACACATCTGGAATAGAAACAACCCGTGGCTGGCCAGCGGGCTCAGCGGGCATCTGTGGCATTTTTCACTGGCATCAAGGCTCGCTGGTGAAAACGCTGGTGTGTGCTGTGGGAGGTTTGATGTGATGTGATGCTGCCGCTGCTGCAGTCACTCTGCGTGACTCACGGGGTGAACGTCGGCGGTGATGCTCACACATACATGTCTTTAAGTGTTTAAGTCCCCTCAGAGGCCTGCTGATAGCCAGCACATTTTCATACCCTTCTTCATCTGATGTCGTTAGAGTAAATAATAACAACACTGCGGACTCGCGGGGTGTTGCTGGATCCCGTGACATCGTATGACAAATAAATAACTGCTGAATCCTTGTTTCCTGCAACTTACCAAGGCCTGGAGTTCATTTGTTTTCCATCAATGTCAGATACGCACAGTTCAATTCTTTACACATATCACACAATGGATATGTCAGTGATAAAGATGTCGTCCAGTTTTAATAGACTAGTGTTTATTATCTGTGAGTGAAAACTAACTTAATGCCGTGATGTGGATTTTTCCTTTGATATTCACAAAGCATCGTACAGATATGTGTAACATGAAAGGTTTAAATACTGACAAGCTTAGTACGTGAACTCTCCAGTTTATAGTTACCTTCGGGTCTTTAGAGTCTGTGAGCACTATAATCCATTGGTTCCCTTTGTGGACCCATACTTTGTGCAGCTGTTTCTATGCTTATGCTGACTCATGGAGGTCATATTCTATAATAAGTATTTCTGTAAATAAAAAAAATAATAAAAAAACCTGAGCGGTTATGAGCAATAACTAGTTGTTCTTCATTATATCAGGGTCATAATAGGTCTTTTTTTGGCAATGAGTCTGTGTTAACTTGTTAAGAAAAGAAAAGCATGGTTTAGATATGAATAAATAAACCCCCAGTATAAATAAACCCCCAGTATAAAACATGTTGAAAAAATGCTAATAACCTTCACCAGAGAAGAATGAGGAAAGTCTTTAGTATAGCCTTAATTTGGAATATAAACCTGTATATTTTTGGCATTCTGTAGCACTCTCTGTACACTTCGGTGTGTGATGGTATGTGCTCTTTGTGTTTACAGCTTATCTACGAGAGCTTTGCCAGATATCTGGTGGAGCATAAAGGATATGACAAAGACCTGCTGAATCTAACTCCTGCTACCTGGGATTTCTGGTGAGTCAGCAGCAGCATCAGTTTTGTCAGCCTAAAGCAAAATGGGACAGAAACACGTGTAATGAATATCTGACGATCCCTCAGGTACTACATTCATCTGATATTAATGGCTAAAAAAGAAGTAACATCTTTGAAGAACAGAATGTTAACCTGCACTTCATCATTGATGAATGTATCTTTCCCTCTGCTGTGTTGACTGTTAGTAGGCCAGTACTAACCCATATCCAAGTAAAATCAATATTCGCATTCAGATGTCACTATCAGCACCCACCGAAGTGCAAGCATTCCTATTCACAGTTTTCATTTGTGTGAAGCCCTGAAGGGCAGAGTACCATTCAACCTTACTGAACATTTCATCAAACCATAGTGCAGACATATCAATTTGTTTCAAACCACAAATATTCTGCCTCTCATATGTACAAAACCAAAGAAGTGTGGACATACTGAAAGTTGTATTTTAATCACTTTTAATCAATCAAAGTCATTGCAGGAGCTCCACTTTGGTGGTTTTCTTTTAACCCTTGTGTGGTGTTCGTATTTTTGTTACTCAGCCAGTGTTCATGGGTCTGGTGGACCCGCTAGAGTTTTGGCTTTCCAAATTAACACTATCAAACAATTTTATGTTAAATTACTCAACAGATGTTTACTTCATCCCAATTACAAGCCATATGAACAGCAAACATGGTTAATTTTTTCCCTTTACCTTTGTTAGATCACATTTATGAATTAATGTGCTTCTCGTTTTTCTTTTATATAAAATGTTATAAAAAAATCTGTTATAATCAAGTGGAGTGAGTGGAAAGACACAACACATTTACACGTGAAGCAATATGTTTCACAACTAAATGGGATCAGCTGCTCATCAATGGTGACATTAGGCCCAGGGTTGTAAAACAGGGGAGGTGGTGCACACACTTATCCCACACTGTCCTGATGGCAGGTAGCTTGTCTCTCTGCCGTCGAGCTGGTCTGTCGTCTCGGTTATCAAAACGGATAATCCTGGAAATTTTGTTGAAGTTTTCCAGAAACATTGATGCATGGAAAGGTTCTTGCCGGTTTCTTCATCCCACAGGGATTCTGTGGATTCCCCTTTGGACCTGAAAACTCCAGCAAGGATAAGAACCCCAAAGTAGGCCTTTGGGGTTCTTAGATGGATTTGGTCCATCTCCTTCCACCTCTCTCCAAAAACACACCTTCCTTCTAGATTACTGCAATCCAGAATAATTTTCTGGATGGAATCTGGGATGAAAAGCTCAAATGAAGACTTGATGTCCTGTCAGCCGTGTTGGCCCTGGCTTATCACAGTAGCAGCTCTGCAGGGTGGCTCATTTCTTGGGCAAGAAGACCATTCAATTTCACCAGTTATTGACATCCATATTTCTTCACTTGCTGTCTGGTGGGCTTGTTCTGGTCCTGGAGCTGGCTGCAGATGGGGTACTCGTCTTCGTTTTGTTACTAAATGGTGCTCAACCTCATCCTCTTCTTCAAAGTCACTGTCAGACTCAGAAATGTGAAATATTCTGAAACCTCTTTGTCAACATCATCATCAGAAGCCCCTCTCTCTTCCAAAATCAATTGGATGGCCCTCGCAGCAGATAATCTTTTGCCATCTTGATCAGTTGTGATAAAGAACCACACTGGCAAAGTCTTATTTATAGTATTATGCCCCTAATTTGCAGGTGGGACAGGGTATGAGAAAATAAAATTTGGATCCCTAAAGAAAGAGGGTAAAATGTGCGGGAATGTAAGAGCAGACAGTGTTGATAGTTGAATTTTCAACAATGTTGCAACTTTGTGTGGAGCAGGAGGGGAAGAAAACACTATCAGCAGCACCAGAAAGGAGGAAGACAGAGTGTGGGAACACAGGACCTACACTTTCAACACTTTTATTAGACCTGGGTCCAGTGGACCCGAACACCTTGTATGTAATGTAAATGCGTGGGGGGAGGTACAGTATGAGGTCATTGAAAATTTGTTCAGATTCATGTTCTTCACAGAAAATAAGCCAAAGCCAATGAATTTCAGGTTGAAAAAATAATTAATTGTTTAATTTTTCTTTTGAAAAAAAACTGAAAACGGGTCTCACAGACCCGAACACCATACAAGGGTTAAGTATATCTTGAGTACTTTCACCAGGACAAAAGCATGAAAAAGAATGTCCCTTATATATTCTGTATAAAAGGTATGCAAAAGTTTTACATCTGAATGGGTCAAAATTTCCTCTTCAAAAGGGATGTCAGGACACAAAAGACAAGCTAATTCTTCAGCTAATTGGCTAATGCTAGCTGGATAAGGTAGTGATAGTGTTACAAAATTCATGTTGGTGTTTTCAGGTTGAAAAGATAATTAATAATGAATCAATTTGGAGTTGTTTTTGCACTTTTATGGCATCTACACCCTGATAACAGTCTTTAAGTTACAATAAAATGCAAGAAACTTTATTGTAATTTACCCACACATTATTTTTTTTTTATCAGATTTACAAAGTTGTGCATGGACACAGTCTTGTTTAATAAATGTTAGTCGTCTTGTGCTTTTACACCTGTGGCTCATTCCCTCTCCCTTTATTAGCCATGGATGGATGTAAATTCACAATAGAAATGTGTGTTTAGCAATCTTAGATCTGATATCAGACAGCAAAAGAAAAACTACTCAAAGGAGAAAGAGTAATGGAGGCTATCAACTCTACATTTAGAACAAAAGGACCTGGCAGATGTAAAAAGGAAAAAAGTACATCAGTTCGCAGAAAGAAAACATCAGCTATTTATAGCACCCATTTATTAGGGTACAATTTGAAATGTGAAAATGTTGCTGTTAAATGTTAAATATGGCTTCACCTTATTATTTTGCTCAAGTCCAAAGGTCTTGCCTTACTTAAAAAAAAGAGTTGTAGGTATGGTCAGACGTACGCCTGGTGTTGCTATAGTTCTACAGCACATTTCCCATTTATGCAAGTTTTTGTGCATACACATTCTTTATCCATCTGGCTGTGGCGTATAAGCATTTTCCACTGAACACACGGTGAAACCAACAATTGGTAGGCTCAACAGATGGCAAACAATTGCTTGACCACTGATTTTGTACTTGTAAATCAAGTAACTGCAGATAGTTTTTCTAACAGAGACTTTTGTGTTCAGTTTTAAAGGGCTAGTGGTGGATCTGGAGGATGGAAACCTTGTAAAGCTAGCGGAAGATGGAACTGTCTTAAGGTATGAGTCTGCATCATGACAGTTTCAGCGTTCACAGAACTTCAAAGTGAGATGATAACTTTATCACGGTTTTTCTTCTGTTTGAATAGAGCGACACATGGAACCAGTGATCTCAGCACAGAAGAAATCATCAAACATTATGGCCCCAAAAGAGAGTGGAATCACTTTAATAGCCTCAGTACCTCCTTCACGAGATCTTGTATGATGTTTACATCCATCTGTATCAATCAGTAACTGTAAGCTGTTAGCTCCTGACCTCTTAATATCTCCCATATCACTAGAGACCTGTGGGTTGGTGATGTCTTCTCCTTTATATGGAAATTTCACCTATTTGGGATACCTTACTGAATAATAATCTTAAACTGAATAATAAGCTTACAGCAGATTGCATGTGAAAAACTTGATTTGAAAGGTAATATCTTTCACTGTAATGTTTTTGAAACTGTGCTTTTTTAATTTGTGGCTAAATGGTTTGTCAGTGACTTGTTGGAGCTTAAGCAGTTGAGAAGCTAATGTATATTTTCTTTATATTTTTTCACAGTTTTTTTTTTTACATTTCATTCATTTGCTAATATTTTCTTTTGGTCTTTGCAGCAAAATACTACTTCTATGATAACTACTTTGATCTGCCTGGTGCCCTTCTCTGTGGACGAGTCGTTGACATGTTGCACAAGGTCATTTTTGTTTTTTTACTGTGAGATTTGTAATATTGGTTGGCATTTTCATGAAGAGAACACATACTGAAACTTAATTTATGTTTGTTTCTCAAACAGCGAGGAAATGAGGTGAATTCTGACTTTTGGAAAGACATGGTGGCTGCCATTGACCACAATTACAACACATCTGCGTTCAGAGGTAAGAATTTTATTACAAACCTGCATACATTTTAGATTTCTTATGAGAAGAACACAAATTAACACACATAGGTAATCTTTCGTTTTCAAATAAGAACTTTTATTCCATGTTTGGTCAGTGAGTGGTACATAACTTAACACATCCAATGAGACATAGTTGTTTAGAAAAAATGGTTTGAATTTTTTTTATCTTACGTTCCTTTCCTGATCACAGTGCTTGTGAGAATGTGCTGATCTCTAATGACATATAGTACACGTTTGCCTTCTTGTATGTCTTTTTATATGTATATTACAGGAAAATTCTTAAACAACAGACATTAATAAAACAAACACAAGTAAAAGACATGCTGTAAATGTTACAGGCAGTTGTAGAGCACCACTTAAAGTATCATGTATCTTATGTTGTTATGTTTCATGGATTTTAAAATTCCAAAGGCACACACAAAGTAAACTGGGGAAAGTGATCATTTTTAATCTGCAATAAATTTCTGAACAACTTCTTAGCAAATTGAAGACATTTAATGAGGCGGTTAAACCTTTAAAACTTGTAACCACATTTTTCTTTAATCTGCAATCCAAATTCTGAACTTTGTAAAGTGATATTTTTCTCTGAGTATTTAAATGTTTTATAAGGTTTTGAGGTTTATTTGGATTTGTGAAATCACGTTGAGGCAATCAAGAACCCAGAGAAACCGCAGTGAACATTATCGGCAGCAAATATGCCATTACTCTCCTCATCAGGGACCTGAATATAGACTCTGTCACCTGTATACAGCTGGAGAACAGCACTGCCTGCCATCTCATCCAGGAAGCCCTTGTTGTACTCATCATAGGTGAAAAGAACTGGCTCCTCATTTCTGTAGAGGGCCACCAAAGCATTGGCACCATTGACATGAAAGTGATAGCTGAAATAGTAGAGGCCTGGGACCTGGCAGGTGAACACGCCACTGTGAGGGTCATAATGGTTCTCGCCATTGTACAGAATCTGGTTAAACTGAATAGGGGTTACCGCTGGGGGGTAGGCTGTGGTTAGCACAGCACTAAAAGCGGACATAGGAGCCTTAATCATCTGAGGCATCACAACCTCATGAGATTTGATTGGCATGCTCTTCTCATGGTGGTAGACCATTTCTCCTGGTGGACCAGGTGGTCCAGGAGGACCAGCAGGACCTGGGAGACCATCATGACCTCTGGAACCAGGAATTCCAGGAGGACCATGGGGACCAGGAATTCCCTTAGCTGTCAAGCCAGCTGGGCCAGGTGGACCTGGAAGACCTGGATGACCCTTGAATCCAGTGGGACCTGAAGGACCAGGAGGTCCAACGGGTCCCATTGGTCCAGGCAGTCCAGACTCACCGCTTTTACCTGATGCTCCTGGGGCGCCAGTGTGTCCCTTTGGCCCTTGGGCACCATTAATACCTGGGAGTCCTGGGGCACCTTGATGGCCTTGTGAACCCTTTGGACCTTGAGCACCATTATGACCTGGGATTCCCGATGGACCTACTGCTCCAGGGGTACCTGGTTTTCCAGTGAAACCTGGAGCTCCCTGTTCTCCTTTGGTTCCTCTTGGGCCCGGTGCACCTACCATGCCAATGTCACCTTTGGGCCCAACTGGGCCTGTCTCACCCTGAAATCCTCTTGCACCCTGTGGGCCAGCTGGACCCATGGGACCAGTAGCACCTGGCTGACCGGTAAATCCAGTTGGGCCTGGCTCTCCTTTTTGACCAGTAGTTCCTGGACTACCGGGGGCTCCTCTGCTACCTGGAATTCCAGGTTCACCTGTTTTGCCAACACCTGGCATGCCAGGTGAGCCTGGTTGACCAGCAGGACCCTGTGGACCTTTTACTCCCATTGGTCCAGGCATACCTGGGGTGCCATTCTGACCGGGTTTTCCTGGTGCTCCTGTGCCTGGTTGCCCAGTATGACCCTTTGGCCCTTGCACACCCATTGGTCCAGGTGAACCATCTCTTCCAGGCTCACCAGGCTTGCCAGGTTCTCCAGGATAACCGGTGGCACCAGGTTTACCAATTCCAGGTTTTCCAGGTATTCCAGATGGGCCCATTGGCCCAACAGGCCCTGCTGGTCCTTGAACGCCAGGAACTCCAATGCCTCTCTCTCCTTTGGGTCCATGAAGACCAGGAATTCCAGGATGTCCCTTTAAACCAGGCTCTCCTCTTGGACCCATTGCTCCAGAGATCCCAGCTGGTCCAGGTTTTCCAACAGAAGAAAGTCCAGCAGGTCCAGGAGATCCAGGGGTACCAGGTGCACCTCTGTGACCCATTGGTCCAGTTGCGCCAGGCTGACCTCTTTCTCCAGGCTTTCCAGGGGCGCCTGGTTTTCCAGGGCTACCTGAGACACCAGGTTTACCTGCTTGAGTGAAACCAGGTGGTCCGGGTGGTCCAGGTGGGCCTTGTGGTCCAGTGTGTCCCACACCACTCTTTCCAGGAGGTCCAGGAGGTCCCATTGGTCCTGGCTCACCTGGAGGACCTTGAGGGCCTGGCTGGCCTTCAACAGCTAGGGATTACAAAAACCCACAAAAAAAGTAATTAATCAGTTGATAGAATGTATATGTCAAAATGTTATTATGCCTCCGTTTTTTCTGGTTTTAGCTTTTGGTCAGCTCTATCTTTATCTTTGAATTTAGTAAATGTATTGATGAACTGAAATTGAATTTATATGTTGAGATAGTGGCTTCATAATAGAGCATCTTGTGTCCATTTATTGTACAGCCTTTTATGACCCTTGAATAACCCTGACATCTGATATCTTCTCCATAAGATCACAATCTGACTTGAAACACTGATCCCTGTAAATTGTGGAGTGGGTTTTTCACAGCATGATCTTCACAGCACAGTAATCTGTGGTGTTGCTCCCACACAGTTTATGCTTGCTGGTATAAGACCCAGTTGTACCCTCTCCTATGAACAGCAGCTGTATATGTCCACCCAATACTGCACCCATCCTTTTCCTGTACTGCCCATGCTAGTAAATGTGTAGTTGGTGGCATCAAATCAACATCATCTTAATGCATTTCGTGCCATATAAAGTACAATACAAGTACAAGTAATGGCTAAAGTGGGATGAATATGTGTGCTAAACTGGTGTATAATGCCAGTTTGTAGTGGAAGTTAGTGTTCACTAAATTTACAGCTATAATATAGGTGTAGTTAAGCATAGTTCCTTTTCTCCAACAATACAAACTATTTATAGCTTTACTCCAATTTAACAGTAGATAGGGAGCATCATGGACAAAGTTGGCAGTTTGTTCTTCAAACCTAAGGTAACACACATAACTTCCAGACAGTCTAGTTGTGTTGTCTCTTGACCTCTTAACATCAAACAGGTTGCTAGCAGACTGGTTTGGATTAGGATTAGGTTCACATATACCATGTATCAGGAGTTTTTGTCTTTTTTGAAATATGCAAATAGAAATCGTTAAAAAATGGGGGGTTAACTGCAGGATCAAAATGCGTGTAAGAGATTTGATTTGAAAGGCAACATTTTTTAGTTTCTGAAAATATGCCCGTTTGGTGAAAATCAACCCTAACCTCAAGTCTTTTGCAGATGACATGGCTGAGATTAAGAGATTACATTTGTTGTTCATGCATTGGAATTTTTACTGATGACTTAAACTTACATGTATTATTTTTCAGTTTGGTACTATCTTAAAGTTAATTTAATACTTTTAGTGAAAGTAAAGTAAAGGACACAGTTTCCAGAGCTGTCTACCTTTAAGTATCTTTATAAATAATATAATTATCATTTTCATTTCTACTGTAAAAATGAAAACCTGAGCACTCTGAGCTTTAATATTAACAAGACAAATCATTTATATAAATGCTGTAGCTTTTCATCATAACTCTGGATGCATCCTTGTCAAATGAAGCCCTGTCAGAGAAACAAATCAAATGGTGCTGGCCTCTCTTTTGAGATGGTGTTTTGAGAAAAAAAAGTTCTCTGAGAGGGCTATCATTTTCCTGTCACATAAAGGCTGTGCTTGAAACCTCACAGGAGATGTTTGTCCAGAAGTGGGAATTTTTGGCAGCCAAGAAAACCACAAAATGAAGGTGATGATACTGGCCTCGGTAGCTAACCCCTGATCTGAACTGCGTGTTGCCTGTAAACACTGTGCATGGTTAGGCTCACATTCCATGTAGTGTCATTATCCACGCTCAGTTTGGCTGCTTCAGTAAATACCCCCTCAGTCTGACTCTTGATTCTGTCTTTTATATTAGAAAGACTGTTTCCATTCTTTCAGCTGAGTGAAGGTCCATTAAATTTGCTGTGGTTTGTTTGGGAGATTTACTGTTTGAACTTATGAGAGAATTTCTCCGCAGCCTGTATAGGTTTTTTTCCCCTTGTAATTGTATGGTGTGATTTTAATACCACAAGGCACTTTGCGAGGGCGTGCCTGCAACGTGGTCGCAGCATCTGTTTTGGAGATTTGTCAAATTTGAGCTTGCATTGTTGACTTTGAAATCTAGATTTACGTAAAGGCACACAAGTCAAACCACATCAGAGCAAAGCAGCAGAAATAAGTCCTTCTGAAAGTTTGACTCTTTGTTTTGTTGGGGTATAAAATTTAGTTTTAGGCATCATCTTGGTTGCTGTGTCATAACTACTGCTTTGTTTTTTATGACACATGCAGTATACACAGCTTTCCTCTTTAAACTTAATTTATCCAGAGCACAAGTGCTTGCTTACAGCCCTACCCCACCTTTCAGTTATATACAGCGGTACACAGCAGTTTACTTGGCCTGCTTGATAGCACTTAATTAAGGAGGGTGGCACTTTCCATATGTATATGAGTCAGGAGTTTGCCAGGATATGTGACATTCGTAGCGATGATAATTATGATGAGGATAATGACGTGTAGCTTGTTGAAAGATTGTCTTCAACCTATGTAAAAGGCTGCTGTGTTTGCAGGGTTCATGCAGGTTATCAGATCAGCGGTGACAGCTCAAACGGCAATTTTTGTCGTGAGGTGGTGACTTGAAAACCTTGCTTTGAGTTTCCTTTTTAAACCTCTTAATGTCCACCAGGTTGCTGGCAACCAGTTTATCGTAAGGGACGGAGTTAGGCTTAGGTTCACATCTCCTCCCTTTATATGGAATATTCAGGCTAGCATACCCAAACTGGAATCTTGTAACAGTATGAGGCAAAAATGTCTGTAAAAGGCAAAATCTTCAAGTTTTTAAAGCTATGCTTATTTAGTATGTGGCTAGAACCCTACATGGTTTGCAAGCAACCCAGTGAATATTATAAGTTTTATTAAAAATTACTACTATTTTATTTTGGTCAAGTTTTTAAACCTTTATACCTTTTGTAACTTAATGTCCACCAGGTCAGTGCTGACCTTTGTAGAGTTTGGTGAACTGTACGCTTAAAATAAATGTATGCCCAATGCAGGATCTTGTAGTTTCTGACAGTATGTGGCTAAAATGAAACCCGACCATGACCATGACCCTGGTCTTCAGTAACCTGGTGGGCATTAAAGATGGTAGTATTGGAATGATATGGCTTAATTCATCTTATTCATCATTTGTACTGTTTCCCTCATTTTTCCAGCAATAGAGCAGGTTACAAAATATGACAAGTGTCATCTATTCCTTTTTAGCACTTTCATTTGGTTTTAACTGCTCAACAAAAATGTGATGGATTATGAAACTGATGGAGTCTAAAAGAGGTGTGCGTTCCAGCCTGCAGTCATTTGAACACTGGGCTTGTCTGGAGTTAACATACTAAAAGAAATAGATGCACTTTTTGCATGTTTTTTTAAGGCATGTTTTCTATTCTGGCTCCTCCTCGATTTGTTATTGGGATTTTTATGAAAATAAAACACACACAATAAAACTCACCATGACTCTTGACAGGGTAGGGAGTCTTGCTCACTTTTGGGACATGATAATACCTCTCAGGCGTTGCCTCAGCTAATGCTAGGAGGACGAGGAGGAGGCTTGTTACCCTCAGGTCCATCTTGTGACGCTAAACCTGCAAAGACAAAAAAGAAAATCACTTTTATGAGAAAAAGCATCTTCACATACAATCAGTGCAAGTGGAGGAGATGGCCAAAAATTAAACTGGCTTGTCCTTTTAAAAAAAAAAAAAATCATACATCTATTGATTCACTGCTAGAGGAATATTTTGTTGGATCGGCACTCTCAGGTGCAATCTCTCTCCTGGTGTAAACCCAGCTGCAGCACATGGCTCATTACAGTCAGCACTCTGACCCACCTCTCAGTCAGAGCCAGGCTCCAGCTGGGAATCCCCTGATACATTCCCCTGAAATCAGGCAAAAGCCACCTTACCGGGAAGGTTTAGGCCTCTGGAGAAACAGTGGGGAACTTGGGAGGCTGCTGTCCCGGCGTGGTGCTCGTATATCCTTAGTTGTGGAGTCTCTCTTGACTGAGCGGCTGCTGCTGCTTCCCAGGGCACTGGGCTCAAGGTATTTATACTGGTCTTTAGCAGCGTGGAGGATCTGCCTGCTGGAAGTTCCTCCCTTATTCTGATGTCATCTTTAATGATGGTGCCATGTCACTTGTCACTCTAGGGTGATTTTCTCTCTCTCTCTCTCCTCACTCCTTCTGGTTCTCTCTGTCTGTGCAGAGCAGCAGCAGTCAGGGGATTCCTAGCAGACTTTCTATGGGTGACATGTCCCAGTGAGGGTGATCTGTGAACATAACACCTTTAACAGCTCTTTTGACTGGCACTCTTGTGACAGATGTCTGCGTTAGTGTCCCTGTTTAGCATTTTTAATTGCACAAACATAGGTGTTTTCTTAAAGTCTAAAAACATCAAGTTATTGACTAAGTGGGTTGTGACGGGATGTTTTTTCTGGAAAAGTAAAGACTGCAAGTCTGACAATATTTTCCTCCAGTCGGAAGGCTCTGTACTGGTCAGGCTGTGGTGTGCTATACGGAGCAGACAGCTATTTTCAGTCACATTGGGTTAAATGTGAATTTGCACCCATCTTTTAATGGGTGCTGGAAACTTTCCCTTTCTCATGTGTAATTTTCAGCAGACTGTGTGTATTCTTCTAAACGCATTTCCAAACTCAGCAGTCTGACCTTTCATTTGTGTTCAGGTTTATATTTCTCAGAGTAAAAACATGTCATGATGCTGGCATGTTTATGTCTGTATATTGTCTGTGTAATTTTTGCAAACCAGTCTGTGGTTTTTGAGGCTGAGATCCACAGTGCAGCTTTGAAACACCAGGAGGCAGAAGTGAGGTTTTTTTCTAAGACGCTCACCTGCTTCGTCCTGTGAGAAGCCTCCTGTTTGCGCTTCAGGCTCAGGGAGCTGGGTGCTGCTCTACCAGTGCAGCTGGAGGATAGCTGGAGTGAAGTTATTGTTAGTGTGGGATTTTTTGTTTTTGTTTTTTTTTTAATGGCAGTCTGTGTTACAGAGAAAAAAACCCTAAATTGTGTAATTGGACAATGATCTAAAGCTACATATCTGAAAAAGGCATTCTGCTTTAGTTTTAATGTTTAACAACAGTCATTTACTAATCATTTAAGATCAATGTTTAGACAAAAATAATAAAAACATATTAAAACCTTCTTTCAAAATAAATGATCACTTTGCTGTCTGCAACACATTTTTAAAAAGTTGTGAAAGAGGCAGCAATAATTGTACGGTTTTTACTAAGTTAACTACCTTTAATTTAGCAAACTCCCACCGTAAGGGTGTGTTTTAACTGATGAAACTGTGTCGTACTCAGGCTCGGACATCTGATTGCTGCCTTTTATAAGTTTATTCCACAACCATAAACTAACACCAGTACAGTAACCGTGCCTTTACAGATGCCAGGTAATCAACTGAAAGACACAAAATAAAACAACCATACAACATTAACAAAGCAACACTATTAATGACAGTACAGTTTAGTAATAGTCATATTTATAGCTTTAACACGTTACTTGGTTAACACAGAAACTCACCAGCTCGGCTTCATCAGTCATAACAGCGATATCAATGAAAAGAAGATCCGGCAGGTAGGATCTATGAGCGGCCGTTAACACGTACCATCCCAGACTTAGATAAATCACTCCGTCTTAAATAAATTTGTCATTTAAAGCAAATATGAGTCTGGCTGATAATAAATCACAACAAACAAATTGGCATGTTAGTAATATGGGAAGAAACCACACAATAATAGACTAGGACAGTTATCTAATATCAAGCAAAAAAATAAACAGTAATTAGGAGAAAAAAAAAGAGCATCCCAGAGAAACTGAATCCCTCAGAAGTAAAGATGAGAATGAAACACTTTTTGGGCAAATAGTTTCATAGAGTAGTAGATTTTAAGAGAATTCTGGGATTTTAGCATTTACAATACATAATAGAAAACAATCCCTTTATGCAACAGATAGGGCTGAAAACCAATACTGCATGATGGTGATGATTATATAAGTCTTTATTGTCAACATGTTTGAAGAAAACGTGGTCAAGGCCCTTTTTCCTTCCTGTACTGTACCTTGAAAAAACATATTTTTTGCGCTTTTTAAAGTGGGGGATGTTTATACATTGCTTCAGGGTTAGAGTAGGTTGTAGGGAGTTGTGATCTTTGGGTCTTTAGACAGCACTACATCATTCTGGAAATCACAACACGGGCACAGGACCACTCCAGAAACCACTGAACAATGAATTAGAGCCAAGTTTATTTAAGATGGATTGACAAGAAGTGGTGTGTGCTAATAATCAAACCCGCTTATTATCAGCACCAAGTTAAAATAGCAGGACAATGCCAAACTCCCCTGCCAGCAGTCTAGACCTGCTACCCTCTGAAAGTGTTATGAAATGGAAGCTTGAATAAGAAAACATGTGCCATTCAAGACTGTAGCAGTTGTAGCAATTGGACTCTTCACTTCCACAATGCTTATGCTACAGTCATAGTAGGCAAAACAGTGACCAGAGGTTGTGGTGCAAACAAAATTATTGCAACCATGTGCAGTGAACTTGTGATTTCAATGCTTTTGGTTCCTTCAACAATGGGGACCAGATTGGTGTTCACTTGCAGTCATCAAGTCAGCAAGTTTCGTGCATCTAAATGGTGATAAAATGGCCAGAAGTCAGAGTCAGTCCGCTGTCTGTTAAATTGCCAATGATTGGGTCAAGAAACTCAAAAATTCCTGCTCCAGTAACATGGTTGTTGTAGAATGGCAATTTAACTAAAAGATGACCAAGAGCTTAGCAAACACTGTTTTTTTTTCTGACTAACTTCTTTTTTTCTCTCATCTGTACTTTGGTGTGACCAGGCAAGTAAAGGTGTAGTGAAATGGAGCATTTGGTATTAAATTCTTAAGGAAGGAGGAAGGTTTAACATTCTTTACAAAAAGTCCAACCAGACGGAATTGATGCTGCAGCCACTGGACGAACTTCCCAGGTGGAAGGAGTTATCATTTTCTGACTCCTATCCCATTAAATGTACTAAAGGCCATCACTGTAATACTTTAATGTTACAGTGTTACAGGCGTTTCCATTCGTGACCCATGCATGTGGACTGCTTGTTTTTTGTAATTGTCCTATGATCCTCACTGACATGCAGATCATTTACTTTCAGTCACATTTATCCCTCTGTTTCATGCTCTTTTGTTACTTAAATGTGAAGAATCATCTGCGACTGTGCTCCTGGAATTTGTTTGAAAAAGTACAGAACTTTCAAACAATACTTGTTAGATGGGTGGCTGTAGCTCAGGAGGTAGAGCAGGTCACCTACTGATCGGAAGGTTGGAGGTTCAATCCCAGGCTCCTCCAGTCTGCATGCCAAGTATCCTTGGGCAAGATACTAACCCCAAGTTGCTCTCCGATGCATCCATCGGAGTATGAATGTGTGTGAGTGTAGTTAGAAAGTACTCAGTATAGAGGTAGTGCTTGTGAGAATGGGTGTGACTGGGTGAATGTGGCGTGTTGTATAGAGCTCTTTGAGTACTCTGGGAGAGTAGAAAAGCGCTATATAAGAATCAGTCCATTTACCATTTAGATGACTGAGTGGACCATCTATCTTTTATCACACTTGTAGCTGTGGCCAGTAGGTTCTCATATGACATCAGTTGGCTAGAACAAGCTTTGGTTTGGCTACAAGTTAATAGCTTGAAGCCAAGCAAGCAGTTGTAATTTATCTAGGAGTTGCCATACTGAGATTGGGGATGGGCATTTAAAGCAAAAATACTATTTGATGTTCACAGAGAACTATTCGGACTAATTCCATCTTTAACTGTGGGAGATGCTCTAATGGGTGTCACCACTGGTTTTGTAGCTTAACCAAAGGTCAAGACCGTGGCCATGGTTAACTCTGGCTCCACCCTTCCTGGTAAGATTGAGTCTCATTAGGCTCCACTCGCAGCCCATGTGATATTTATACATTCAGTGAGTAGTTTTTTTTAAATTGGTTTTTCTGTTTCTCTTTCTGCCTCACATGACATTTTTTTACACATGTCAAGTAGAATAAATGCAAAATTCAGTAAGCCAAAAAAAAAAGAAATCAATGAAATTAACAAAATCAAATTAATGAAATAAGAATAAATAATTGTATTATCAATAAACATCCTGAATTGTATCTAAAAGTGGTTGTGAAGTAATCCTGATGATAGCCTGACATGGTTGAGGTTGACAACCAGTACAACTCTGACTCATGACTTATCCAAGTAATGCTTTCTGCAGCTTAAACTGTGTTAACTTCCTGATCTTCATCAGCTTACATCTGCTGTACATAAGAATCGTGACTGGCCTGGGACTGTGTAATATATCTGTGGTTTTAGAAAAGCCTTTCCTCCGCTTTCACCGTATCATTTACCCTGCCAGCCACAGATGAGCATTCAGCGAGCCATGGGCATCTTCGGTAAACTCTTTGAATGAAATGACAGAGTAGCGTGGGAGGTGGAGTCGACATTTAACAAGTTTCTAAGCTGCAGATACGCCATTGCATCTCACCATGAAAGTGGCAGTGACCGCAGTGAGGCATGGCTCCTTTTTTATTTCAATTGGATTACTTTTTTCCATTTTGGTGTGTCAGAATTAATGCCTCCCTATCTAAATCTGGCCGCCGTGAGGTTTATTGTAAACGGCTACTTAGATTCACAGCCTGTATTTGGGCGAGTTTGTGCTGTGTATGGCAAAAAGCAGTCATAAAGCAAAAACATGTAATTAGGAGGGGAGATGAGCTCGATAAGAATTAGTCTTCAGTGTTTTCAGACACCTTGTGATGGCAGGCTGGGTTGCACTTGTGGGAAGGGTCTGCTGTAAACGTTGTTTTGCCCCTCCAAACATTAACACACTGCCGCTTCATTCCAGACATGACTTAATTCTTCTTCAATGGCTTTAATTAACTCTAACAGAGTTTGTCCCCCCACTATACTCAGCCTCTGTTTTCCACATTAACTTGAAACATGTTTATGATTAAGTCACATTTGTGTTTTCTGTGATTCTGAAAAAATGTACTCTGCACCTCAGCTGGCAGAGGAACGCTCACACCTTTTGTTGTCCTTTTTCCAGTTTGTGTTGTCTTTTTTAAAATCCCATTGTGTGTTTTTCTATAGTTGAATGCATTTTCCCCCAGATTTAGCCCAGGAATAAACAGTATATTGGACAGTATCAAACCGGCAAATTAAAATCCAAATCCAATTCAAAAATTGGATGTGTTGTTAAATGACTACTGAATTGTAATTTGTATCTTTGGACAGAAAGTCCAGTGTGGTGTGTCTCGGTGTGTCTGTAACTGTTGGATGTAAAAAAAAAAAAAAAAAAAAGGACAGTCAGTGGTATTTGCATAAACTAGTAACGCACACATAAATGCACTCGGCAGAACTACACAAAACAAGTAAATGTACATGGGATACAACGTTAAGAACAAAAACAACCAAAATGTATGAATTTTGGTGCCAACAAAATCTGATAGCTCAGTGTCATTGTCTCTGGCCAATAGGCAGGGGTAAAAATATTTGAATTTTTTAGTAACTGCGTCCAGGTAATTTAAAATACCCATAATGCCATAATGGCTCAGTCACACGGTCCCCAACCTTTTTTGCGCCACGGACCAGTTTATGCCCAACAATATTTTCACGGACCGGCCTTTAAGGTGTCGCGGATAAATACAACAAAATAAAACTAGTACCAGTACCAAAAAAAAGAAGATTTATTCATAATACACGTGAAAAGACCCAGGAAAACCGAGTTAACGATAAAAACGATAACAAAATAACGCTGAAAACCGATAAAAACTCTGAAAACCATACATTTCATACCTGAGCCTCAACTCTCGCGGCCCAGTACCAAACGACTCACGGACCAGTACCGGTCCGAGGCCCGGGGGTTGGGGACCGCTGCACTAGAGTGAAAGTAGGGTCGCAACCTCTTTGTGTTTGGGAAAAATCTGGTTGCCCTTAGTTATGTTTGATTACCTAGAAATTAAACATGAGGCACTATCAACCTCTGTGTGATAATGTGTTCCAATCTGGGAACCTATCACCTGCTGACTGGATGCTGTTGTTATTGGTGCATGCAAACTGTGACATCATCACACAGCCAGCCTTGACCTGCTGCAGTCAGAAGAAGTCAAAAAAGAAAACAAAGCGTTACTGAGGTTTTTCCAGAGCTTCCTACAAGCATTTCATCCGTCTTCTGGGGGCAACAAGACAAGACCTACAAGACTTACATAATTTCCTTAGGGATTATTAAAGTAATATGATTCTGAAGATTTTCTGTGCCAGAAAACTTTATGAATGAAATGAAAAGACCATCAAAAACCATCACTTAAATCATATGAAATGACAGTTTCAAGATTGCATTCGATTGCAAATGTCTTTAATCTTTTGCTCTTAGTAAAACTCAGACTGCAAGAGGACTACAACCAGGATCCAGAAAACTCCCTGATCCTGTGTGCACATACGCAGGGATTTTTAGAGATGACCCCAAATTAAATAAATTTTTTAAATTAATTAAATTTATGCAGTGGACTTTTTTCTTAGCTGCCATCCACACCCATGTGATGTTAGTAAGTTAGTCAGGCTAGCTCTTTGTTAATCTGTTGACCCCAAACCAATGTTTGGGCTCCATTTGTAGCCAAATACTCACAGAGGCATGGACTCTGTAAGACCTCTGAAAGTGTCCTCTGGTGTCTGGTGTCAAGAAGTTATCTTTAGATCATTTTAAAATTAGACTCACCCCAGCAGTCTCTTCCTAATTTATTCCCTTTCAGACCACTCTCAGCAAATGCCACAAAATAATACACAGCTACCGACTAGGTGCACCCCAGCCACATGAGAACATCTAAAAAGAAATGTCACTGATATTTATATCATCGTTTTAGTAGCCTCCTCATCTAAGACCCAAGTCATTCTCTTGTCATTTGTGATATATAATGCAGATTTTCTCATCTTCCTATCTTTTCCTTTACACATTGTTTGTTTGGTTTTGTTTTTGGGGTTTTTTTTTGTCTCCATATTGTCCTGAGCCCTGCAGCCTGACAGAAAGAGGAAAATAATTGCAGGTTGATGTGCCTAAGGAAACAAGGAAGAGTGGAAAGCAAGAGCTAAAGATAGAGTGTTTGAGATGGGAAGTGACGGTGGCTAAGATTTAACGTTTTAATAAACCAAATAGGCCACTAAGAGGCACTTAGAGCTTTATGATTGGAAAGACTAAAGCTGGACCTCCTGGCTGAGTCTTGGCTGCAATTACAGGGATCCAAAGACAAAAATCATGGTTGCAGGCTTGACCAACCTGAGGCTAACTGTAATTCAGAATAGCAACTAAAGCCCTCACTGCATCCTTCTGGATTTTCTTTGCCTTTTTTTTTCATCCTGACAAAATCTTGCCCGAGTCATTATGAAATTATGGAGAGGTTGGTCTCATGAGAAAGAAAAATTAAAGTCAGAAACACAGAAGTCCATGGTTACCAAATCAGATTTTGCTCTCATTTTAGGATTTATTTCAGGAGCAGGTAATGGGTTACTTTAAATCTAATTATCTTAATCAAGGCTGAGTGAGTGCTTTAATGACCAGCCCTTTTTATTTGTACCAAAGCCTTACCTCTAACTCCAGCTCATAATAAGCAGGTTTTCATGCTGCTGTTGCAATCTGCCTATCCCTGCGACTGAAGAAGAACCTTAATACTTTACTCACTCGCACGTCTTGGTCTTTGATACATTATATCATGTTTTGTCTTGTGTAGGTTGGAAACTAAAATCAACAAAAGCAGTAGTTCACCCCCCCAAAAAAATCCTGTGTACTGAATGTGATTACATGAATTTTATGAATAAACTAAACTATGAATGTAAACCTAGTGAAACCCATATTCACATATACACACTGGCGTGGATCAGACCACACCCATCTTTGAACTGTGTATTGTATTTTGCAGGCTGTGACACCCTGTGTAACAGGACCAAACTAAATCATCTAAATCATAAAGCTCATTGTCATTGCTCAGTTTGGAGGTGAAAGAATAATATATGAGATCAAACATGAGGAGCTTCCCGCTGTGGTGACTCGTTTTGGCAAAGTAGCAGCCAAAAGTAGCTTTAATGTGTACAGCCAGGGTGAAAGTACACTCTGAAATTGTCTAAATTCTAAGATTCCTTGCATCAGAACATAAAAAACAATCTATTAGGCAAATACAATCTCACTATGCAACATGACAATACACAGTGTCAGTCTTTATTTAACTGAAGCCAAGAGCAAAGGCAATGTGTAAGAAACTAACTAACCCTTACTGCTTCAATAAGAATTAATAGTTATTATTTTGGAGTTAAATAAGTTAGGTTCTACAGCAGATCATTTCAAAGCTCCATGGCACATTTGTCTTTGTATTTGTGTTGGTGGCCAAATCACTTCTATCATGGTTTTGGGGTTTTACAGTGAAAGGTGCTGCAAAACAAGAGGCTGTTTGCCCGTTTCAAGTCCTCAGTCCTTCCATACAGCGTTTACCTTCTTCTTCTCAATTCAATTCAATTCAGTTTTATTTATACAGCGCCAAATCACAACAACAGTTGCCTCAAGGCGCTTTAAGGTAGACCCTACAATAATACACAAAGAGAAAAACCCAATAATCATATGACCCCCTTTGGCAAGCACATTGGCGACAGTGGAAAGGAAAAACTCCCTTTTAACAGGAAGAAACCTCCGGCAGAACCAGGCTCAGGGAGGGGCGGCCATCTGCCATGACTGGTTGAGGTGAGAGAAGGAAGACAGGATAAAAGACATGCTGTGGAAGAGAGACAGAGGTTAATAACAGATATGATTCAATGCAGAGAGGTCTATTAATACATAGTGGTTTCTTCTAAACAGAAAGCTATGCTACTTGGACTCTCTCACTATTTTTGCCTGGTGCATAAGAGGTAGACAGCACAGCTCTTTCCTGTTTACAGTCATTGTACTGGTTGTCCAGTGTCTCTGGGAAGCACTGCAGACTTGGTCCTGCTGCTAACTCACTGTGGAGATGGTGACAGCGGTGAGAAAAGGTGTTAGAGGCCAAACCCAGTGTCTTAAACAGCTCCTTCACTATTATGCATGTTTTTTTTTCTTTTTTTGGAAGAAGTGCTAGTGTTTAGCAAACACACAATTACAAAGCACAAGCACAAAAATGGACAGAGCAATAGCAACTGTCTGCTCCTGCAAACATCCGAGTCAAATGCTGTATTTCACTGATTATGAGTCGCTGTGGAAGAGAAAAAATATTGGATTCAGTGTCTTGTTGAAAGGTGGAGTCATTTGAAAGTTTTGTTGTTTACTGGCAAACTCCTTCATAACATGCTCTTCTTGTTGATTACATCTGAGGTGACATTCTTTACAGCCTTTTTCTGGAATTAAATGGCGCTCAGAGCTCAAAAATGTTTATGCCACTGAGAGAGCTTTATGATCAGAAGACAGACAGTCATACATACACCAGTCACCAGTGACATGGTCGCGATTAGGTTGACATCCACGCCTTGATGTGCAAATCTAGACCACATAGGCTTAGTTCAGCAGGGTTTTAGGTTTGGGAGCAGTTACCTGGCAGCTGCTTCGGGGGAAATTACGTCAAACTTTGAAAGAGTTTTTCTGTGCCGCAGCGCCTGTATCCATGCAAACAAGTCCTTAGCTATTAGCCATAATAGGGCCTGTGTTTTAAACAGTTATTAAGTCAGTCTGATTGAAAAAGAAATGCACAGTCCTCAGCATTTAATAGAAAAGTACTGGCAGGCATGTTGCGTGTAAATCAAACAGAAACCATGAATTATGTTTGAATAAAAGCCAAGCAAAATAGAATGCTCTGTAAATATAAAAATACAAACCCTTCACCTTCTCTATGCTTTTTTAAATATAACCAGTAAGCTCGGTTCTTGGCATAAAGTATGTGCTTTAAGATGTCTTTATGGTATTTTAAACCATTACCCATGCTTATCAGTGCTGGTGGCCTGTGTCCTAAATATACTGGGATCTGTGTGGATTTCCCTCGCTGGGCTGCTCTCCGCTCAGGTCTGTTGTTGTTTTTGTCGGTTTAGGTTTTATTTTAGGTGTTGGGCTGGGAGAACCATTCTTAGCCGGTGGGAAGAATGTGTAAGGAAGTTTAGAAGCTTTTTTCCTCCTCCAATCCAAAGAAACCGAGCGTCCCTCAGCAGAAATGAATAAGCAGCGAGTCACGAATAGCATTTATCTCACGAACAGTAAATATCTTTGGTTTGATTTTCACCACAGATAGTGGAAGTGGGTATAAATTTGAAAACGTAAAAGCCATTATATCCATTAAAGTAGCTTAAATAAGTTTTAACTTGTAGCCTCAGAGAAAATATACAGAATGTAAAATTAGCTGAGTAGGGTTTTTCTTTTATTTATGGTCCATCATCACAGAAAAGGCAACATCTACATTTAATTGTACAGTGTCAGATTTGCATCTTTTTTTATCAGCACTGTGAAATGTAATAATAAATAATAGGTCCATGTTTCCTCTGTAGCTTTTGGCTGCAGTCAGCTAAACCATTCACAAAATGAAGTATGTGTTGTTTACAGGGGTGCTTAAGAAAGAACACAGCGAGGCTGTGGAGGAATGAAACAAAGCTCTTGGACTGCACTCTTTAAACTGTGCTGAGACGTGTAAACACAGTCTGAAGATTGCTGCTCTTACCAAAACGGGGGCTTTGTGTTCCCAAAAGCGACTGCATTTACAGCTTTGTAGCCGTGGGTGTGTTGACACTAACACTGAATGGTGTGATTTACAGAGTGCTGTGAATAGTTCAAGGTCAAAAACTTTTGTGGATATATGTAGGAACAGAACAATTCGTTTTAAAACATGAAAATAAAATAAATACATAATTATAATAATTTTTTTAAAAAAAGGAACAGAACAAATCTTAAACGGGCAAGATTGGGGGGATCAGGACTAAAGGAAGGCATTTTTTTGCCAGCCGTGCTAAGACAAAGGCTCCATCTACACTAATCCAGATAAATTTGAAATAGGCGTTTTCGCTTAAAAACGCTCCGCGTCCACACTATCCTTTCCAAGCGTTTCCAAAAAGTTGTTCATCCACACTGAAACAATCGAAAACGCTGCATTCCTGTAATCTTAGTTTAACTGGTCACATGACTGCAACACATGACTAAAATACACTATTGTTTTCGAAAAGGCTCCGTGTTCACGGTCCACACTGCGACTGTATCCGCTTTGGAGAGCGTTTTCAAAACGCTGTGTTTTCCTTGACCGAAAGCGCCATCTCAGTGTGGACGGAAGGCCAAAACAGAGGGGAAAAGATGTGTTTTCAAACAAAATTGTATTAGTGTGGACATGGCCAAAACTTGCAAGTATATTATGGTGTCTGACCCAGCACATGAGTCTGTGTCTGTTAACCAGCTCAGGCACTTTTCTTATTCACAGCATTAGGCATTTAAGTGCCTGATACTGAACTGAATACACCAACTGATACAAGAAGAGTTATAACCTGTTGCTGTAGCTACTTTAGCATATTTTCATTTTCTAAAAAATAGCAAAACAAAAGAGGGTTTCAGTTTTGCTTTTAGCTTCCTTTGCTAAACCAAAAACTTTATGTACTGTCACACCTTTTCCCAGCATGTGAGTCTTTGAAACTTGGTTCAGATGATTTGATGGATTATTTGGCTTCTTTCTATTGTAGGTTTATAATAGCTGGTCAGTCATGAAGGGTTTGCTGCGCTCCCATGCATCAAACAGGGGGCTTTGGACTGTAATGACCACTGGTTAGGTGAACTTGTCCAACCCTCCTTGTCCAACCCTATAATTACTTGGACCTTCTTACAACTCTCAGGCCATTGGTTTCGAGTATGTGGACAAAACACATTTAATGTAATTCACAGCAGAAGGAAGAGGCTAACTGCAGCTGTTAGCGATAGGGAGAAGTAGTAAATAGGACTAGTTTTCATTGACAATATTTTGAAACCACTGCTTTGGTTTTGCTCGAATTTTATTAGCAATATACACATGTGTAATTCAGCTGCTAGTCTGAAGTCAGCAAGTATCACCCAGGAGAGGTGGAGCAAGTGAAATAAAGAAATGCCTAATTTTCTCAGTAAAATGGTGAAGTGGCATGTGCTCTGGTTTTTATGGTAATCCAGCAAATCCAAAATAAGATTGCTTTAAAGTCTGCAGTTTCATTTCAAACATAGTATTAAGCTGCAAAAATACCAAAATGCTCTCATCAAATTCACCACGTCTCTGACCACTCATTCACCTCAGCATCCACTGCTAAATTCACTACTGAATTTGTTTAGCTCAGAAGAATTGTTTGGAGCATCCTATGTCTGATAGCGTGGCTGCTTTCTGCATCGGAAGGCTCCTAACCAAAATCCCATGGTTTATGGTGTGATTGTAACCCTTCAAAGCAGAATCCTATTACACTTTTGCAACATTTTCCTAAACCCTGGTCTTTTAGACTACAGCTTTTTCTAGAGACAAAACACCATTCAGCTGTCTGCACTCTTATATAATCCTGATAGACTTTTATTGTAATCAGTAACTATATTACTATCTAGCTTGTCACAGTGTTTTTCTATGCATCCATCGCTCAGGGCTGTCATGAAGTGAGTGCGTACATGTGCCACTTGTATGTTGACACAGCAACTGTATCCATGTTTTTACAGCTTTATAAAGATTTAAGTTGGATGATGAAGTCATCCATACCACAAGGCTAAATTAGTTTGCAAAGTAGCAAGTGGATTGAATATGACATCTTTGTTTGTGTCTTTATTGTGCCAACACCAAACCTTGAAAAAGTTGGAACGAGAAGAAGGAAGGAAGGAACCTGAAAACATGCACACTTACCCATTCTCATCTGCTTACTGTTGCAAACATGGAGAGTCCACCATTTGACCTTAGAACTGAAGAAGCTTCTCGGATGAGAGGTGAAACGTCTTCAAGCAACTTAAAGAAGTCCAGACGCTTTTCTTTGCAAGCTCCTTTGACTACGATGACCTGGATGACTGAGAACCTTCACAGACAATAATAACAATAATGATAATAATAATAATTAATGTCAAATAAAATATGACAATCAAGTGGACCAGTATAGCAAACGCCGTATAAATCTGTTGGGCATTTTTCTTGGCCTTCAGACAATAACTCTGATTGCTACAGTGCCGGATGGGACATACAAAAAAAACCCATCATAACTTCATTACAGTTTGTGCAAGAAACAGATTTCAAACAGATTTAGAAAGCAGAGAAATATGCTTTATAGGGATATTCAGTGTATCACAGTAAAGCATTCACAAGGTACTGCTGTCTGAGCACAGACAGAAAAATCAGCTCTACCTACACTGTGTTGCAAATTATTATGCAAATGATATTTTCCTCTGATTTTCCTAAGCAGTCGATTCAAATGACAGTCGGTATAATTTTTGATTCATCAACCAATAGATTATAATTCAAATGTTACTGAACAAAACTACCAATGAAAACAGTATCTCTTTCAAAAATAAAAAACTTAAAATGCACTGCTCCAAAATATTACACAAACAGAGTTTCAAAAGTTTTTTAGGTTGTAAAGAACTCAAAATGGTTATTTGTAGAATTTGCAGCATTAGTAGATCAATTTTACTGAAATCAAAAGCTATTTCAATCAAAAACATCTTAACAGGTCAAGTTACATATTAACATAGGACCCCTTATTTGATAGCAGTTTTACAATTCTCATATCCATGGAACTTGAAAGTTTCTGCTTGAATGTCTTTGCAGGATGTCAGAATAGCCTCCCAGAGTTGCTGTTTGGATGTGAACTGCCTCCCACTCTCATATTTTTTTGCTTGAGGATGCTCCAAAGGTTCTCAATAGGATTGAAGTCAGGGAAAAATGGGCACCACACCATGATTTTCTCTTCTTTTATGCCGATAGCAGCCAATGATGCACAGGTATTCCTTGTAGCATGACATGGTGCATTGTCTTGCATGAAGATGGTTGTGTTGCAGAAGGCACAGTTCTTCTCTTTCTACCATGGAAGAAAGTGGTCAGTCAGAAACTACACATACTTTGCAGAGGTCATTTTCACACCTTCGGGGACCCTAAAAGGGCCGACCAGCTAGAAGCCTCGGTGGGAAAAAGTAAACAAAGCTGGGGCATAGAAGCAGAACCCAGTCCTATGTGTGGAGGGACAGTAACTGTGTGTGTATATGTAAGCATTTAAACACTGCAGAGAGTACAATTAACAATAACAGTATTGTAGAAATTCATTTCACCGAAACAATAACGTGGCGCACACTGTGACGTCAAAAAATGCGCACACCTTTGACGCTGCGTTTTCTCAGTTTTTCTTGTCCACACGTAAATGCAAAAATGGAGTTTTCAAAAATATCCACCCTGGCCGGAGTTTTAAAAAATCTCCGTTTTCAGTGACCAAAAACGCTGTTTATGTGTGGACGAAAGGTGCAAACGCATAGAAAAATCTGCGTTTTCAAAAATACCCGGGTACGTGTGGACGTAGCCTTGGTTAGGGATGGCCAAATAGAAGGTTTATGCACAACTGCAAGTCTCTGGAGGATCCTACACCTTCATGTTCGCAGGGCTCCAGAGGTACCATCAGCTTCAAATATCTGTTTGCTGCTTTGTAATGGCCTTTTAGCAGCTGCTGTCTGATGTATTTCTCTGGCAGAAACCTTCATCATTGTGCCTTTATCTGCACAAACCTGTGTGTGCTCTGACTCAGCCACAAATCTCTTAACATTATGGTGATCACGCTTAAGTTTTCATGAAATAGCTAAGTTTTTCATTACATGTCCAAGGCATTCAACTATTTCATGCTTTTCAGCAGCAGAGAGATCCTATTTCCTTCCTATATTGCTTGAAAATGATGGTCTGCTTAATAATGTGGAATATCCTTCTTTAGTAGTTTTTCCTGTAATTGGGCTCACCTGTGGGGATAGGTTAATTGGATAATCCAAATTGCCACTAGGTGTGAATGTGCGAGTGAATCTGAGTGTGAATGGTTGTCTGTCCCTATGTGTTAGCCCTGCGACAGACTGGCGACCTGTCCAGGGTGTACCCTGCCTTTCGCCCTATGACAGCTGGGATAGGCTCCAGCGCCCCCCGCGACCCTGAAAAGGATAAGCGGAAGCGAATGGATGGATGGGCTCACCTGGCAAACTAATGATCATAGGTGTCCGGCATTGATTTCAGTCATCCAAAGAGCCCTGAGACACAATTCCATCCATGGGTTTAATTGAAAAACAACTTATTTAATCTTTATGACACTTAAACACAATTTGCATAATCATTTGGAATGCGGTGTAGATTTTACCATGTGTGCTTCCCATTACTGTAACTCGTCAACCATTTTGGATTAGAGAGGAAATTCAAATGGTTCTTCAAAGATGAGAAATATTTTGTATGTTTTATACTCCAAGACATTAATACATTGGGGATTAAATTATTTTATTAAAGTATTTCTTAAATGCTGCAGAGTGCACATTGAAGTTTTTTGATTCAGTTTCAGATTTTGACTACTAAGAGTACCACAGCAGTACGAGACAGAAAGAGTGTGTGATGTGTTGTACTTTAATTATATACCTTACCATGATCACTGTGTTTTTGTTCCCATAGTCACTTTAGGCACTCTGTGCCTGATTTATTTTCTGCCATTTTCTGTAATGGAGTTCAGCAAGATCAGGTTTTACTTTGCTGTCTCTCTCCAGTGATAGAAAAACACAAGCAGTACATACAGCTAGGCCCATATATATTTGGACATTGACACTGTGCATTTATTGCACAATGCATTTATATAATGTAGATGGACATAATGTGTAGACTTTCAGCTTACATCACTGACATTGGATGAAGGATTTAGGTGTTTCAGCTCCTTAACATGACCAAAAGTAATTGGACACAATTTAATGGCATTTCATGGGCCGGTATGGGCAATTGCTTTGTATAGCCATTATCAATTAAGCAAGGCCTGGAGTTTTATGTGAGGTGTGGTGTTTGAAGATTTTGCTGTAAACAGACCACATGCAGTCAAAGGAGCTCTCCATGCAGGTGAAAAAAGGCATACTTAAGCTGTGAAAACAAGAAAAAATACATCTCAGAAATTGCTACAGTTTGTTACATTCTCTGAGAAAGAAAGAAAGCACTACTGAACTTATGTTCATGGAAGACAACACTTGTGGATGATCGCAGAATCATTTCCATGGTGAAGCGAAACCCCTTAACAGCAGCCAACCAAGTGAACAACACTTTCCAGGAGGTAGGCATATTGATATCCAAGTGTACCATAAAGAGAACTGCATTAAAGTAAGGATTGACACAGGGTTCACTGCAATGTGCAAGCCACTCATAAAACTTGAGAATAGAAAGGCTAGATTGAACTTGCTAAAAAAAAAAAAAAGAAGAAGGAAACATCTAAGGATCTAAGAAAGCCAGCAGAGTTGAGGAAAAACATTTTTTGGACAAATGAATCAACACCAGGATGATGGCAACAAAAAAGTATGGAGAAGGCGTGGAACAGCTCATGATCCAAAGCATACCACATAATCTGTAAAGGCACTGTGATGGCTTTACAGAACGAATTCTGAGGTGTTCAGAAACACACTGTCTGGTCAAATACAGCCAAATGCAGTCAAACTGATTGGGCGGCATTTCATAATGCAGCTGGACAATGACCAAAAGCATACAGCCAAAGCATGCTAGGAGTTTATTAAAGCAAAAAAGTGGAATATTCTTGAATGACCAAGTCAGTCAGCTGATTGTAACCCAACTGAGAGTGGATTTCAGTTGTTCACTAAACTTCGAACTCAAAGGCCCACAAACGAACAGCAACTGAAAGCTTCTGCAGTAAAGGCCTGGCAGTGCATTAAAAAGGAGGAAACGCAGGATCTGGTGATGTCCTTGAGTTCAAGACTTCTTTGAGTTCAAGGCTGTCATTGGCAGCAAAGGGTTTTCAACCATGTACTATAAATTAACATTTTATTTTCGGTTATTTAACTTGTCCAGTTACTTTTTAGACATCATCAGATCCAGCACTGCACATGATCTGTTGTTTATTGTTTGTTGAACAGTTAAAAATGATGGCGTTACATGTATGTGTGTTTACAGTTTGCTGCTCCCATATGTGTATTCAGGACACGCAATATTTACATTAACCCCTCCCATCTGTGTCTCCAGTGACAGAGCTAGAGAAACACCACAAAATCCACAGCTGACTTCTAAGTCCTGGGTCTCGTCTGTTAGTGTTAGGCTATTTTCATGTTTTAAAATGATCTGTTTGGCACTGGAGTCCCTTTGTCATTGTCTTTTAAACAAATGTATACATATGTTCCACTGCGTGACGTTCCCCACATCAGGGTGGGGATGCACAGTGTTATGTCTGACTTGCCAAATGATGTTGTGGTGGCGCCTTTCTTTGATCAGCCCCATGTTTGCTCACAGATAAGCTAAATATGTGTTTTGCGTACAACATAACAGACGAGGCATGTTCTGCGCTGCGTCAAATAAACAGCAGACTCCTAATGAACTGCTAGTTTAGTTTCCATCAGGTTTTCTTTGGAGGATGAATGATGCTGCCATATCTTAAACAAGGATAAAATAATGGTAATTGCTCATGTGGTTGGATGTTAGAGTGTGATCAGTAGATTTCAGTCTTAAGAATTTAAAATAAGCGTATATTCGCTGGTCTGAAAGGAACGATAATCGCACCTTTTTTTGGAATACAGAGAATGAGCTCTGACTTACTTTTAACATCAGTTCCATCTGACATCAGCAAAAGGAGCCTCTTGTTTCTTCTGCTCTGAGAGTCGTAAAAACTTAACTGAGCAGCAGCTTGGAGTGTGATTAAAGTGGGTTCCACCAAAGACTTCATTAACTGTTCTCATATTGTGAGAAGACAATAGTTGCACTCAGCTCAATATGTCTTTAATAGCCCGCCTTGCTGCTGTTAAGGCTGTGAAAAATGCAATAAATATGAGTTTGGATTGCATTGTATATGTATATAAAAATAGTTTAAATATGTACTGAATAACTAAAATGTGAGGCTCAGCTCTAAGCATTCAGGGTGAAGAACCAATAGCTACCTATAGGCCTACAGGACTGACATTTGTGAGTATTATCTACAGTGATTATCATGAACTTTTAAACAATTCTGAGAAAAGGAGTAAATTGCCTGCTTTTAATCTTAGTAAATTACACTTGTGTGATTCATTTAAAAGTGCGGCAAGTAATTTTTTTGAAGTTGTTTAATAGGAAAAAAGGAAAACTGTCCTCATGAATATATTCGTTAGTGTTTAATCACATCTTCCACCAAATTGATCCATTCTCCAAAAGTTTGAATTATTATTTTGAAAATAAGGAGCGTGCACCAGAATTTGTCATGTTGCCTCACCATCTTGAACACAGTGGCCAAGAAGGACATTACCACCACACACAGTGGCTTGCAAAAGAGGAGGATGTTGTCCAAGATAAAGACAATGTTGGATAATACCTCCCACCCACTCAGGGGCGGATCTAGAGAAATTTTCTTAGGGTGGCATGAGGGTGGCAAAGAAATCAAATGGGGGGGGCAAAATCAAAGCCTTTTTTTTCAAACACATATGCAGGTGGTTAAATATGGTTAAAATGAGTCAATTGCAGTAAGTACACGTTTTTCATATAAATATACATGGTGAGGACATAGAGGGGGCGACACACTGTCTTACAGACTACCTCAACTTTTGTGTGGACATGGTCGCCCCTGCTAAGACGGTACGGTGTTATCCTAATAACAAACCGTGGGTAACACAGGAAGTCAAAGCTGTCCTCAACATGAAGAAGAAGGCTTTCAGGAGCAAAGTGAAGGAGGAGATGAAAGCAGCACAGCGGGAGGTGAAACGCTGCCTGAGGGAAGCAAAGGACACCTACAGGAGGAAGGTGGAACAGAAGTTGGAGAGGAACAATATGAGGGAGGTCTGGAATGGTGTGAAAACCATCACAGGCCACAACACCAAGAAAAGCACAGTGGGGGGGACTGTGGAGAAGGCAAACGAACTCAACAACTTCTTCAACAGGTTTGACCAGCCCACAACCCCCCCACCCTCACCCTCACCTTCACTACAGAGTCCAATCCCCACTCTCCTACCTCCCTCGCTTCCCCCCCTTCCTGACACCATGACACCCCCCTCCTCCAATCCCTCTCTCAGCAGCAAGACATCCCCCCCCCTCCCCTCCTCCCAAACATCTCCCAGTGTCACAGTGGATCAGGTCAGGAGACAACTGAGGAAGCTTCGCCCCAGAAAGGCAGCAGGCCCAGACAAGGTGTGTCCTAGGATGCTAAAGGCGTGTGCTGCTGAACTTGGGGAGCCGCTACAACGAGTCTTCAACCTCAGTCTGCGACTGGGGAGAGTGCCCGCCCTATGGAAGACATCCTGCATCGTCCCGGTCCCCAAAAAGAACCGGCCCAATGAGCTGAATGACTTCCGACCGGTGGCACTGACGTCACATCTTATGAAGACTCTAGAGCGGCTCTTCCTCAACCTCCTCCGACCACAGGTACAACATGCCCAGGACCCACTACAGTTTGCATACAAGGCGGGTGTCGGAGTGGAGGATGCCATCCTGTACCTCCTACACAAAGCCCACTCACACCTGGATGGGGGAAAAGGCACGGTCAGGATCCTGTTTCTTGACTTTTCCAGTGCCTTTAATACCATCCGGCCCTGTATGCTTCAGGAAAAACTGAACAGGATGGAGGTGGACCCCTGCCTGGTCGCTTGGATCTCCGACTACCTCACCGACAGACCACAGTACGTCAGGCTGAAGGACATCACGTCTGACACAGTGGTCAGCAGCACAGGAGCACCACAGGGAACTGTGCTGTCCCCTCTTCTCTTCACCCTGTACACCTCTGACTTCTGCTACAACTCTGAATTATGCCACATTCAGAAGTTTGGAGACGACACAGCCATCATGGGGTGTATCTGGGATGATCAGGAAGAGGAGTACAGAAGTCTGGTGAGGAACTTTGTCGCATGGAGTCACACAAACCACCTGCAACTCAACACCTCAAAGACTAAGGAACTGGTTGTGGACTTCGGGAGGTCCAGAGAAGGTCCACTGCCGGTTCAGATAGAGGGGGAGGAGGTGGAGGTGGTCAACAAGTACAAGTACCTCGGGCTGTGGGTGGACAATAAACTGGACTGGTCATGCAACACAGAGCACCTGTATAAAAAAGCACAAAGCCGACTGTACTTCCTCAGGAGGCTGAGGTCTTTTAACATCTGCAGGAAGCTCCTGAGGATGTTTTACCAGTCGGTGGTTGCTGGAGTACTTTTCTATGCTGTGGTGTGCTGGGGGAGCAGCACAGCAAAGAGGGACTCATCCAGGCTGGAGAAACTGATCAGGAAGGCTGGCTCTGTGGTCGGCATGAAGCTGGACACTCTGGTGACAGTGGCAGAGAAAAGGACATTAAAGAAACTGATGGACATTATGGACAATGCCAGGCATCCTCTGCACACGGCCATTAACAACCAGAAGAGTCTGTTCAGTGACAGGTTGCTTCTCCCAAAGACAAGAACTAACAGACTTAAAAACTCCTTTGTCCCATACGCCATCAAACTGTTTAACTCCTCTCTGGAGGGGAGAGGGAGGGGAAACAGGAGGACAAAGGAGGGGGGAACAACTAAGCTGTAGTGCCTCTTCACCTCACTGTGCAATACCTTTTGTGCAATACTTTTTGTAAATAGTCAACAGTGCAATAGACCTCAATACTTGAAATGTGCAATTCACTTGTATTTTTATTTTTTATTCCTATTTATTCTATTTATCCCCTTCGTATATTTTATTTATATTGTCTCTGTATTTATATATATGTGTGTGTGTGTGTATATATATATATATATATATATATATATATATAATATTCTGTAACTCTGTAACTTCTGTCGGTGCTGTGCTTTTTTGGAAATCGAATTTCCCAGAGGAACCCACCCGAGGGATTAATAAAGTTCTATCTTATCTTATCTTATCTTATCTTATAGTCTATAACTTAATTATTGTCTGTAGCCAATGCGTTTTGATTTTATGTACTGTATAGCCTGTATAATAAATATGTAGCCCAATAAGTATAAAATCCAGAAAGCTACACAACATGGGGTGGTTGCTTTACAAACACAAGTCTAACTGAAGTTTCACACTGTTTTTTGTTAGAAAACAATCACATTGTTACATGCTTAAATTACACAAAATGTCAGAAATCTGCACTGTCATGAGCAAAAAACAACTAAATTCAGTTGAGCTGAAAAGAATGATACTAAACAAGGCAAGGGGAAAAAAATAAAATGAAACAATTTCAGGGGAAAATACAAATGTAAAAAGGAGTCAAAAATGGGCAGTTGTATTTCAGACCTCAGAGGGTTAATTCAACAAATCATGAAAAATTAGATTTGAGATCTGACAACTGCTGTTCACAAACGCTGTCCATCTAATCTGACTGAGCTGGAGCTGTTTTGCAAGAATTTCAGTCGCTAGATGTGCAAAGCTGGTAGAAACAGACCCTAAAAGACTGGCAGCTGTAATTGCAGCAAAAGGTGGTTCTACAAAGTATTGACTCAGGGGCTGAATAATTACGCACACCCCACTTTTTAGTTATTTATTTGTAAAAAATATTTGGAATCATGTATGATTTTCATTCCACTTCTCACGTGTACACCACTTTGTGTTGGTCTTTCACGTGGAATTCCAATAAAATTGATTTATGTTTGTGGCTGTAATGTGACAAAATGTGGAAAAGTTCAAGGGGGCCGAATACTTTTGCAAGCCACTGTACATAGTAAACATCTTTAAATTAAAAAATCACAAATAGCTCTTTCATATATGACCATTTAACATTTGTACATTTTCATCATGTCGTTCTCCTCCTCCAAAACTGCTCTCTCCCTGCTCTTGTGTCCACTCCTCACCTCAAGCCTCTTCTCCTGGACTGAAGTGAGATCTCGAACACACAAAAACATTTGTAAACATGCTTATTTATCCTGTGTGTCCTTCAGTGTTGCTTTTTGGTAATCTCAGTCTCTCACTGAATGTACTCCTGTGGCTTGCCAGCAAGTCATGGAGTGGGTGGGAGGTATTATCCAACATTGTCTTTATCTTGGACAACATCCTCCTCTCCGACACCACCCTAAGGGAGTCCAGCTCCATCCCCACAACATTACTGGCCTTGCGGATCAGTTTATTTAGTCTGTTGGCATCTGCGACCCTCAACCTGCTGCCCCAGCATGCACTGGCCACAACAGACTCATAGAAAATCCTGAACATTGTCCAACAGATGTTGATGGACCTCAGCTGCTTCAGAAAATAGAGACGGCTCTGGCCTTTCCTGTAAAGTGCAGTGGTGTTTTTGGTGGTTTTTTTGTGTACTCCGAGGTATTTATAGTTCTCCACAATGTCCACATTGATCCTCTGGATTGAAACAGGGGTCAAGGTTTTCCTGGTCTTCCTAAAATCCACAATCAATTCCATGGTCTTTGCCACGTTGAGCTGCAGATGATTCTGCTTGCACCACGTGACAAAGGAGTCAACCACAGCTCGGTACTCTGACTCATCACCCTTGCTCATGCGTCCAACCACCCCAGAGTCAATAGCAAACTTCTGAAAATGGCAGGTCTCTGTGCAGTGGTTGAAGTCTGTGGTGTAGAGGGGGAAGAGGGAAGGGGGGGAGGACGGTCCCTTGTGGTGCCCCTATGTTGCTGATTATCTTGTCAGACACACACTGTGGAAGACGTACATATTGTTGTCTTCCTGTCAGGTAATCAACAATCCAGGACACCAGAGAAGCATCCACCTGCATCTCTCTTAGTTTATCACCCAGGAGGGTTGGCCTGATGGTGTTGAATGTAGAGATGGCACGATACCACTTTTTTATGTCCGATACCGATACCAATATCATAAATTTGGATATCTGCCGATACCGATATGAATCCGATATAGTGTTTTTTAATCAACAAAACTGTTTTTTTTTAAATATCTTGCTGCATTTTGTATAAGTTCATACTCAAGTTTAAAACAACAACTACACTAAAGCTATTCTGTTATACCTGTATGCAAAAAAAAATGTTTCATAGTTCAGCAATACTGATCAATCTAATAAACTTAAACCTACACCATCCTCCCTATTCTGGTATTTTAAAGAGTACTTAGCGTAAATATTAAGCAACCTAACTAATAGGGTTCCAACTCCCAGCAACAAAAATAAATAAATAAAAAATAGGGAACCACCCCTCACGCTCCACCTCATGATGCTTAATCGACGTAATCAACCTTAATTTGATGCAGTGTGAAAAAAAAATGCACAGAAATCAATTTTTTTTCAAGAAATATTAAATAGATTCAACATCTTTCTTCAACAAAATTGCAGACTGCACAGATGGTACCTTCCCAAAGGAAAAAGTGCTATAGCTTACTAGGGTATATATATTAGACTTAATAGTCACTATATACAGTAATTGACTTCTATTCATTTTACATCAAATTAAAACTTTGGGTGTCAGATAATTATTTATTAAAAGCTTTTATTTATTAGACATTTTAAATGAGAATAAGAAAGAAAAGTATGTCTTTGTGCCCCCTTTTCCCTGTTAATGCCCTATCGGCCCCCCTGGCTAAACTTTGCTAGATCCGCCCCTGCTCAGTTACCAGCCGTCAGCTACGTAGAAAAAGATCCTTGAGTAGAAAGTAATATTAAATACATTCTAACAATAGCTTATCAAGCTTAAACGTGCTGCTGTTGTTCAGCCGCTGGTTTCCTCTTTCTGGTGCAAAGTGGGCCTTATTTGCCTCTGAACCTGGTTGTGAGTGAAAGTGATAGTTGGGGGAGGGGTGTCAGGACTTTCACTGGAGGCAACAGTGTGGAGAGAGAGGGAGGCCATGTCCACACTAATACATTTTCCTTTGAAAACGCATCTTTTTCTCTCTGTTTTGGCCTTCCGTCCACACTGAGACGGTGTTTTCGGTCAAGGAATATGGAGCGTTTTGAAAACGCTCTCCAAAGCGTTTTCTTGTCGCAGTGTGGACAGCGAACCCGGAGCCTTTTCGAAAACGATGACACATTTTAGTCATGTGATGCAGTCATGTGACCAATTAAACTAAGATAGCGGAAGGCATTACACAGCAGTTGTTTTGTTTGCTCTCAATTTTGACAGCCCTATTAAAGATTAATATCAGTTTGTAAATGCTCCAGACAGCTTTTCTTCAAATTCTTCATTTCTCACTTGCTTTTGCAACTTTGTACTTTTGTGTTACTCGCAGCAACAACTCCACCTTATTGTTAGTCCATTTAAAAAACGTTGTGCTTTTCCTCAACATTTTGCCGCGGCGTTTCAAAGAGCCGTTAAGTAAATAAACGGCAGACAGAAATGAGGCAGGTCGAATCGGCTTGTGTTTCACGCATGCGCAGTACTAAAAATGACACTTTCCCATTCTCATAGAAAGTTTACTCGCCAAGTGCAGCTAACAGCAACAAAAACAGCAGCGTTTCCTGACAGAAAAGTTAAGGATATCCTCATCAACCCACCTCAATATCCCTGTCATCAAACAAACGTGTGCTTCACTTACTCACTGGATTGTATTAGACTCCTTTCACAACATTTTACAGCCTCCCCTTGGAGCATACAATTGCATATGACGAAAGCCCATTGGCATTTGTGTTCACATATTTTATTCTCCTAGTGATCACTGCTTCATCATTTTAATACCTTTGTCTCTAAAGTCTGGGTTCTATTTTTCAGTGCTATAATTAAGTCATAATATCATAATCTACTGATAGTTCCATTAAACTTGGTGATCATTCTTACTCAGCTTTACTGCAAGGTGATCATTTTGCTTTTCTCTCAGGCATCCTGGGCCCTATCAGAGTTCCAGTCCACAGCTTGGATATAGAAATAGTATTTCTTCTGTTTACGTCAGCAATATAAAAGATGTTGTTGCAACATAAGTCAGTATTTTTGCCATTTTTTTCATCCTGTGTGAACTGATGAGGAGTAGCGATCGTGCACGCTTCCCATGTGTTTTCTAAGACTCATGTATAAAGATGGTAGCCAAACAGGTAGCTATTGTTTATGGAGATTGCACCTTGGAGGATAATTCATCATTGTGAGTGCCATAAACTCCCTGTGATTATAACAAACCAGACTGGACTTGTTCAGGGTTTTACACATTTTGCTTTTTGTGCTTTTCTTTTGTCGGTGTTCTTCTGAGAGTCAGCAAAATGTAGTTAAGATAAATATACATAAATATGTTTAATTTGAAGGGCAATTTCACTTGTGCATTTAACTCTTGTTTACAATAGGCAATGGGATTTTTGAATCAGCGTTTTCTTCCCTGTGTATTTCGGTTGCGCTGCACCTACTGAGACTGTGCACGGTGTCACCCTGTATAGGGAATTTAAGATGTGATCTTCCTGAGATCAGACCTTAAAGTATGAATGCCTGCAGTTTTCTTAAGATAGCACTGGCTAAATATAGCTCTGGTTTGGTGTAATGACAGATTGCAGTATCCCTCACGTTTGCTCTGAGGCGAAAGTGACTGCGCAACTGGCGTCACTGTCCCCCACAGCGATGTGTATAAGGGTGTCCAAAAACCACCGTCCCTTTTTTTTCACAGCTGCCATTGTTCTTTGTGTCGCTTTTTATCTCCACTTCAGTAGCACTTCTTCAGAAAGTAGAAAAACTAAGGGACAGGAGTCTATCTGCCTGCCTAGTGAACAACTCAAAGGTTTCCCTGTTCTCTTTTTTATGTTCCTTGATCATTAAGATAAAACACCCTTTAAAGCACAACACCTCAACGAAAGACCGCTTTGGGAAAGCTATTCTAATGTATGATAGTCTAATTAATCTACTTAGATCAAACTGGGACAGCAGGAAGATAAATCCTTGGAGGTGTAATTCATCATCTTTCACAAAAAGTTACCTGAAATCTAGCCCTATATTTTTTAGAGATAAAAAGGACCATTTGGGGAAAATACTTTTGGGAGATGGAACGATGGATGGAGGAATTTCCACAACTCATGCATTCCCTACATTCATTGTATGATTTAATAGGACTACAAAATAAAATACTTTACTAATTCAATCTTTAAAATTTCTTCCAGTTTATGAAATTTATTTGATTTATTTTTCCTAGGAAACATCTTCCTAATCTGTCTTAAGGACAAAGTTATCTTATATTAATATTAATGAGGCACTTCGTAACCACAACTTGACTAAACTAGGTTGAGTTTTACAATGAAAACAACTTGTGAGTGTGTGATATTTGTTGAGGTATGTTTCACATTACATTGAACTCTGCAGTCTTACACTAGTCAATATATCCCAGCGTAATGTAACACCTTTGTACCATAATGTTAGGTTTTCCACCACCATCAACAAAACTTTATTGTTCCAGTAGATGCATTGGTGGAACTCACCCCAAGTTGCCCTGATGTATCCAACGGAGTGTGAATACATTATGTTTAAAGTGAAAACATTTGTATGATAGTGTTTGTGTGAATGGGTGAATAAGGCTGTTACTAAGGCTACGTCCACACGTACCCGGGTATTTTTGAAAACGCAGATTTTTCTACGCGTTTGCACCTTTCGTCCACACGTAAACGGCGTTTTCGGTCACTGAAAACGGAGATTTCTAAAAACGCCTGCCAGGGTGGATATTTTCGAAAACTCAGTTTTTGCATTTACGTGTGGACGAGAAAAACGGAGAAAACGGAGAAAACGCAGCGTCAAAGGTGTGCGCCTTTTGTGACGTCACACTGTGCGCCATGTTATTGTTTCGGTGAAATGAATTTCACCAATACTGTTACTGTTAATTGTACTCTGACTGAGTTTGTTTAAATGCTTACATATACACACACAGTTACTGTCCCTCCACACATAGGACTGGGTTCTGCTTCTATGCCCCAGCTTTGTTTACTTTTTCCCACCGAGGCTTCTAGACTTCTGATTGGCCAACATTTCTACACGGTTAGGAATATATCGCCACCTGTTGCTTTGGCATGTTCCTAGCAGCGTTTTTCTTCATTTCTGTGTTTACGTGTGGATGGGATTATTTTTTAAAACGAAAATGGAAAATCTCCGTTTTCAAAAATACCCGTGTACGTGTGGACGTAGCCTAAGAGAGTGCTGTACAAGTACCAATCTATTTATTACTACTTTTGTTGTCATTGAATCCCCGTCCAAACTTTTTCTAAAGGTCTCTCAGATTTCTTTAGATCTGGGTACGATAATGAAAAGCAAACAGACAGGAAACGGGTTCCACAGTTCTCGTCTCAGTGAGGGTCCAATCTTTGGCACCTAATTTGCAAACTCAGATTTGAAGGTGTAGTTGCACTTTATGTAACTGAGCTGTTGTTCTTATTTATTTCAGTCATGAAAGTTACTTCAAAGTGACAACTTTTGTGTCATTTGTTTGAGTGATTTACCTTTATGTAGAGAGGATGAACAGTTTAATTGACTTACAATGTCAAAAAAAAGCAAGAAATGTCAAAGGCTTTTTGACCTGACGTGAAACTTGTTGTGGACTAAGTTGGAACCTCCTTTTGACAGCTTTGTTTTTAGAGTATATTGCCTTTTTGTTATCACGAGTGTTATTTCGATAGTGAAGCTCCACTGTCACCGACTGAAAGGGGAAAAAAAGTGTGCAAAGGACATGATGCAGCAATTTGTGGTCGTTCTGCTAAAAATGGAAAGTCCACAGACAGAATGGCCCGACCAGTTTTTCCACGTGGTTCCAACAGGTGCTGGAAAATGCTGTTTGTCTGGATGCCTTTTTAAGACAAAACACTGTAGATTATAGCTTCCCTTTAGAGATTTAGTACATGTGCTTTATATAGTGTATATACAGAGATTGATGTTTATTATGTATAATGACAAAAAGAGTAAATGGATCTTTTCTCACATTTGTTTTCTTAGCCTTTATCTTTCCTGCTGCGGGGGATAAAGAAAATAAATGAACGTGTAGATTGTGCCCCTCATCACTTTTGGTGTGGCTGGTTGCAAAATGCTCATGTTCTCTGCCCTAATTTCCACTGCTACTGTTGATTTGTGTATCCTGTCAGGATGCTTTGATGTATCAAAGAGATTGACCTGCTGCAGGTCGTGGTTTTCTTTCACTGAGCAGCTATTCAGTTATGCAGGCCTGGCGCCTGCCTGCACAGTGCAGTGCCCAGGCACAGGCCTGCTGGGCCTCAGGGCACTTCAGTCCTATATTCACAGCTAGACACACACACTGTAGTAGCCTCACAGTGGTGCCAGAGCAGCATTTTAAATATGCGCTTCTCTGCGGGACTTCTGGTTTGCTTCTTCGCTTGCTTCTCTGCTTTAAATCATTTGCCTGGAAGCAGACAGAGGGCTGAAGAGATATAGAACAAAATATAGAGCGTCTGTGAAATGAAAAAACCGAGTTGTTTTTGGGAGGTGTCACTGAGACAGAAAGAAATAAAACAAAACAAAACAGCACTCAGTTGAGGCTATCATCCTGTTCTGGGATCACACTCGAGCGTTTTTTTTTTTAGCATCTTTGTTCATATGAATTGCAGAATGGGTGGAAGTGTTGATCTCTATAGGGATGTGCTGATATATCAACTGTCTGCTGCTGTCAGCCAGTATTGACTGACACTGACATATCAGCAAAACAGGCGATATATGACCAGCGTCTGTGGTCAGCATGTATATCTGCAAACAAATTTTTGCACTATCTGTTAATATTGACTAAATTGGACACTATGGATTTAGAATTTCCCTTGATCTAGCAACAGGACACTATTTACCACCTACAGCAGAACTACCACGTGCTTTTATGATGTTTTATTGTGGCTGGTATTGGATAAGGAATCCAATATCATCTTTTTAGCCATCTTCATCTCTGAATCTTTGCGGCGTGTTATTGAAATCTGGTGCTGGCATGTGGGGTCGATGTTTGGTAAACACATGAAACTACTTCATGGAATCTTGCTGCTAGGAAAGTTCCCCTAATCCCCCACAGATGACCTCCCTGATTGTGGGTAATGAGGCAAGACAGGCTTTGTGCTTCCTGAGGAGCGGCCGTGGTTGTTGAGACCCCTTTTTGCTGTTTAGCTGAAGGTGTAATGATCTGTGGATGCAATTAAAACTTCAGACGAGATTTTTTTAAATGTTTGCATCTGGAACACTTTCAAAATGCGGATTAAGAGGTTCTCACTGACCGGATAAACCAGATAAATGAGCCATTTTTGCTTGTTTGTGTTTGTCACCATCTTCTGTTTAGACCTCTGTACTGCCTTTTTTTGGAAAAAACCAGAGCATTTTTCCTCTTCCATGTTAGTCCTGTATTTGGCCACTGGAGGCCAGCATGCCCAAACATTTTAGACTTGGTGCAGGACTGAGAAACCGCTCAACCATATCATTCCCATGACAGGCAGTAGTTGTTACATACCTATTTATTTAGTCAGATTAAAAAAAATAGACCTAAACAGAAAATAATTTGAAACTGCTGCTATAAATACTGTGTCAGGTAGTCTGCTGAGGGTGCTGATGTCAGGATATTAAAAATGGTATTAACTTATAGAGATAAGTAGTGTACTATAAGTAGAATGTAGCTCTTTTTTCTTCTGCTTGCAAAAGAAAAAACACAGCTTCTATTAAAGTTTGTCAGCAAATACCATCTGCTTCATATTTCTGTTTGTATATGGTTGCCTTTATGTCAATTCCATCGCAGAACTGTGAGGTCTTTTGTCTGTAGGATTCATTGGGTCTACAAATAGTCACAATTTTTGCAGTTACAAGACTTCCAGGTACCATTTGATAATGTTTCCACATTTTACAATGCAGAATGGCAATATTATATGTATTCATGTGTATTATGTGTTGTCAGGCAGTATCTGTATTCTTGATATATCATGCTTTATTCATAGGTTTTTATAGTGATGAGACACATAACTGAGTTACATGTTTTAATGAGCCAGAATTGGTAATACTAACAGGAAGTGAAGTGATGGAGAAGCAGGGCCATGACCCTTAGGTCCCACTTTTGTGAACACAGATTCCAAAGAGAACTTTATGTTTTTTTCTGTATGGCATCTTTAAATATAGTTCATGTTTTTGTGTGTTTAGTTTTGTTTGTTTTTTGAAGCTTGCTCAGCAGAAAATAAATTGTGGAAAAGTTCAAGCACTTCAGCCTTCTTTGCTCAATCTGTAAACATTTAGTCTCTCACGAGGAAAAATGGAAGCATGTGTCCTTTGATGTTTGTCTTTGAAAGAATTGTAGCTTTTTTGGGGTTTTGCAACAATATGCGAAGAAGCTAATTGATTACCATCTGTGCTGGTTTCTTTCAGTAACCCAAAGACTCCTCTGGCATATTTATGGTAGCAGATTTCAGTTTTCTTTTTCTTTGTTTTGTTGTTTCTCTGCATCGTTGCATTACAGGTAGTTACTTGTATCAAAGTTTTAACGCAGCTGAAAGAATTTTATCCTAGAATAAGTGACCATAACTGGAGGTCAGCATGCTGTCCTTTGTTATTAAAGTGTTATATCAGGTAAAAAGATAAAGATGACCACAGATTACTTAAAAAAATCAGATTAGACAATAAAAATTTTACCTGTTTAAAAATGGACACTACGTTAGCGGTTGTGAACAGCTGGTACTTTCCATATAGTGTTACATTTGCACTGTATGATGGTACAGCAGAGCAAAAACAGACCTGTGTTAGCCACTCAGAAACATGCTGTCAGTTTAGCTCTATGACACAACTGTAACTTACACGTATGTTACAGTGGGGATCAATTTTAATGAGATGGTCAGTGGGTAGTAAGGAAATTCTGTTATGTTCAGCAGCTGAGGGTGTTCTAGCATTGGACTGTAAATAACAAATGAGTTCAGTTCAATTTAATTCAGTTGACTTTGATTTGTATAGTGCAAAATTACAACAATAATGGCCTCAATGGGCTTTGTCTTGTCTTGTAAGGTAAAGACTCTACAATAATATAGAGAAAACCCCCAAAATTAAATGGCCCACTTTGAGCAAGCAGTTGGTGACAGCGGGAAGGAAAAACGCCCTTTTAAAAGAAAGAAATCTTCAACTGAGCAGGTTCAGGGAGGCAAAGCCATGACTAGTTGGAGATGAAAAGATGAAGAGAGTGACACAAGACAAAAGCCACAGTAACACTAACTAATGATTAAATACAGAGAGGTGTATAAACATAGGGAGAGTGAAAAAGAAACACTCAGTGTGTAATACGAAGCCCCAAGCGGCATGGTAGTAGTGCTTCACAGCTACAGTAATCAACTATTACCATAGTAAATAACTGTTGTAGCTTTGTTACTGGAGTCTCTGTCGAGGTGTGTCAGATTGTGGAAATCTGAATGTGAAATAGTAGCAGCGTCACTTTTGTTTACATAGCGTGCACGTGTCTTACTACTGTTGTGTTTCCCCACAGATGATGCAGGGACATACTTCCCAAGTGTGAAGAGGGATCCGGGCCAGTACCTGCAGCGTTGTTCCGACTCTGTCAAGACCTGGCTGCGCAGCATGAAAAATGCTGGCCAGGTTCTGCTCCTCATCACCAGTTCCCATAGCGACTACTGCAGGCTCATCTGTGAACACATCCTGGGGTAAGACTGCCCACACCAATACTTCACAGTGGCACCTCCATTAACAAAGCTGGAACCTCATCTGCTTTGTTTACCATAACAGTCCAAATAGGGCTTTTAACCTATTCTTTTTTCATTCAACTCACTCATCCTTGACCTTTCTAAACCTGCCCAGCAGGATGCTGATGAGGTCTGTGTTTTTAAATTGTAGCGGTGGGGCTACTGTTCAAATCACTGGCTTTGTGCATTACCAGCTTCCCTCTGTCTTCACTATACAAAGTGTGGTTAGAGCCTTGTTTTTGTAGCCTAAGCCCCATTTCACACTCGATCAAGCAGCAGTACAGGGCCTTGAAACAACACAGTGTCCACGTTGCTGCTGTGTTTGGACTTAGATAAGCCCTTCTTGTTCTTTGTCGGCTCTTATCCTCTTCTCTGGCCTTGTCGATAGTTTGGTTTTTTTTCAGTCTCCATTGCTTGAAGCTGTTGCTCCATGTGAAGTTTTCAGGTTAAAGCCGTTTTGCTCTGGATGTCCTCCTCTCACACCATTTCCTGTCGTCTTCCACAGAAAGCAGAGGCCTGTCTGAGTGTGTGTGTTTGGCACACACTCAGACCTTTACAAGGTCAGCAGATTTCTGTTGTAAGACTTAGAAATTAGGCTGAAGTGGTTTAGGGAGGAGTGTTTGTGCTGATTGAGGTAGTTGGCTTCAACATCCTACTTGGTTGTCTTACAGCCAAAGTTTGTGTATTCTTCCAGGGAAATGTGTTGGTGGGTCATGTCAGCACATGATGTGTGATATGTTAAGAAAGCACTTTATTGAGAAACGGGGCTTCTCCTTTGTCATCATGCCACCGTCCTTTTCAAGAGAAAATCGTCACTGGCCCACAGTAGTTGCTGTGTGGCAAATAGTGGCTGAACACCAATGACACGAGGCTGTCAGAAATAGCACAGGAAAGCCAGCTCTGTCCAACAGGAGAGTACAAGCTAATACTGACCAACCTGTCCAGTGAAGTGGGCATTACTATTTGGTACAATTGGATGAAGACTTTTTTTATAAGAAGAATAGCATCATTTCATGATTCTGTGAGTGTTTATTCCACTGACTAAGCATGTTTTCTGGTTTATATAAAGTACTGAAAGTTGAGATGTTTATCCATTTTCTTCGGCTAATGTGGGAGTGGGTCATATGGGCAGCCAAAACTGAATTTAAAAAAAATTGAACTTAATTTTTTTAAACATGCACTTTTCAAAGAGGTTTTTACATGTCCACTTAGGTGGACAACATACGTTTTGACTTATGAATTTGACAAACTACTAAAATAAAATGTGAAAGAACTATAACATAACAAAAATATTTTTTATATATATTTTAAATATATTTTATAACAATATATGTAACAAATATTTATTAATCCTTTATTTATCCAGGTAAAAAATCTCATTGAGATTAAAAATCTCATTTCCAAGAGAGACCTGGCATCATAGCAACAAAAGTCACATACCACATAGGTATATATAAATATAAATATAATATATATATATAAATATAACAAATATAACCCTGTCACCCAGTGAGTGGCAGGGTATGGAGTGACACAGCAGTGTCCAATGTAGTGGTTTATATGCAAGTATACTATCAACACAGACACAAATACAAGAAAACCGCCTTTGAATAGCTGTCCACTGTAGTGACCACTATGCATGAAAGGGTTAAACTCCTTGTCCCTGACCCAGTGTAGGCAGTTTGGGGATGGCCCTTCCTTTTCCAAAGTCACACATCACTGTCTGACTTTCCCATAAACACACTCCTAAACCTCATGGAAAGCCTTCCCAGAAGAGCTAAAGCAGTTATAGTTGCAAAGTGTGGATCACAATTATATTAATATATTTTTCAGTACAAATAGACTTTTGAGTTCTGAATTATGATTGTTAAAATGTGCAGAAACCCATTTTTGCCACGGTTATATACTGTACTGTACTATAATGAGCACTTTTGTCATGAAGCAATTAAAGCTTGGCACATACTAATATTTATGTCTTGCTTCATGAGCCACTTGTTGGCTTCTCTCCTTATAAGGAAGATTCTTCCTCATAAACATGTATACTAAAGTCCTCATGACTGTAGGTCGGTGTTTACTTTAGTCTGCATTTCTTCACTGTTTATTGCTCTGTGTTTTCTATCATCTGTATCATCTGATTGTTTAGGCTCATTCAGCCTCACTGTGTGCACTTGTGTACTTGGATGCTTTCCACGAGTTGTCGAGTCTAAAGAGTTTTCTCTGGCTGTTACAGGAAGGACTTTGAGGAACTATTTGACATCATTATCACAAATGCCCTTAAGCCAGGATTCTTCTCCTTGGTGCCCCAGCAGAGGCCCTTTAGAACCCTTGGTAAGTAAAAGATCACCGCACCCATTTCTCAGTTATTTAAGCCTTGAAAACATCTGTAGAAAAGGCTCAAATATATAACTTTTGCACCGACTGGAGGTTTCAAAATGTTGTTAAATGTTACATTAAAATATTATTATGATTTCAAATATATAAAAATAATAATCTGTCACTTTAAAGAGTACCATCACATAAAACGTACTTTTAATTAAACAAAAACAAAACATCTTTTTTCAATTATCTTGTACGTGTTTGTCATATTGTGTAATTACTGCTGCATGTCTGGAATTGAATATATTGGCTTTGCCACATTAAACAGCAAAGTTGCATCGTTTTGAGTCCAATGATCTGGTAATACTTTTTAAGGAATGGTGTTGTGTAAGTTTACTGTAGCTGACCTCTGTAATATGAATGTTTCAGGACATATAAGAGTGTACGTTAGTGGTTATTAACACCGACTTATTGGGTGTGGTTTCTGGACATTTTCAGTTTAAGCCAAAGCTTAATTACAGATGTAAAAAGCTCCTCCAGACCATTCCCTGTGGATGATTTGACTAAAACAGGTCAAACTACACTGGCTCATGTTTAGTTTGCAATTGAGAGTGTTTAAAGGATGGACAAACCCACTGGTTTTGGATTCTACATTATGAAAGTGACCTTATTTGAAAAAAAGAGGGTGGAATGCAAGTTTATCAGCCAAGAATATCAAGCTTGGCTAGTCACCAAAACTAAAGGGCAAGGGAGCCTTGACCTCCTTGGCTCACTTGTGACCTCAGTAAACACATTCCTAAGGCGAGAGGCGGCGTACACCCTGGACAGGTCGGCAGTCTATCACACAGAGACAGACAAGCATTCGCACTCACAGTCACACCTATGGACAATGTAGAAATATTAATTAAGCTAACCCCAATAATTGCTTATGTTTGGACTGTGGGAGGAAGCCATAGTACCCGGAGATAACCAGATGGTGGAGTTCTTTCTGACGTCAACTGTTCTAACCCCACACCTGTGCTGCTCCATTTACAACAGGCTTTTATTACTTTATTAGTCTATTGATGGGAATGAGAGCTTACTCCAGCTATAACCACCACAGATTTTACATTTAACCTGAATATTATAAACAGCTGTGCGTTCTGTTATTGACAGCACTATCTGCAGCTTCCATGTAGCTTCTCCTACCTGCCCCAACCCCAGACATCTGCTCCTAGATGCTGGTGGTGAAGGCGTGTCCTGGGACAGGGGTTGTTTCCTGGTATGCTCCCCATGTCTGGATTATCTGGCTGCCAGCAAGAAGACTGGGGATGCATTATGTGTGAAGACGGGATGATCCACTCACTGAAATATTCTCTCCCTCGCCCTTAGCTTTGCCACGCTGGCAGAAGTAGCATCGGCATCTGGCCTCTATTCTTTCTTTTTTTTAAAACTGAAATCGTTGCTTCTTGTTCTGCACTCTTGACATATTCTCATTTTTATTGGCCAATAAAGTTTATTTAGAACACTTCAAATTTATTACACTAGAGCTGATGTTTGAAGACCCGCCAAGCATGCTCAATTCATTGTCATGAAGGTGAGCGCGCAGAGCTGATCATCAGCTCGTAAATGATTGGTTTAAGAACAACGTCCACTTTCCTTCTATATTCTGAAGACATTCAGATTCACAAATTGCATTTACTTCCTCATCATCTGCAGATTAGGTAACACTACATAAAAGTACTCTACAAGTACCTGGATGGTGTACTTGTAGATGGCCCTACTGGTGGTGGTCAGAGGACCCGGTGGCGCCAGTGTCCAGCAGCCTCGCCTCTGTCGGTGCACCCCAGGGCAGCTGTGGCTACAATGTAGCTTGCCATCACCTGTGTGTGAATGGGTGAATGACTGAATTTAGTGTAAAGTGCCTGTCATTCTGGGACAGGATAGTTTTATCTGTTCAAATTCGTCAGTTTCTGAAGCCTGAAAGTCGTCACCAGTAGAAGAAAAAACTGGTGTTACAGAAACAGGACTTCTTAAGAGCTGCTGCTTATCTCAGCTGCACCATTTGCACTGCTCTGAATCCAAACCACATGACCCCATCACTCTCATACCCCAGTGTCCTTGCAGCTGAGTATACACGTGTGCATGAGTATTCGCAGATGTTCAGGTGCTCATCCCTCGTCTTACTGTTTTTTCTCTCCTGTCAAAATGTTTCTAGCATATTTAACCTGAGTTTGAACTCGCTCTGTGGAACACTGTCTTTTTTATCGCAGAGGGTGAAGGACTCCTTTTATCATTATGCTGCTGCTGGGTTTTAGATGCAGTGAGCCCTCTATCCTGCTTCACAGAGAGGAGAGTGTAAATTCAGACAGGGAGCCAGCGTTTGCCATTGTTTAGGTTGACTAAGGAGGCTTACTGCAGAAAGTCAAACAGTCATACAGTATATAGCAGCTTCAGAAAGTTTTCTTTTTGCACATTTGCATTTTCACAAAGTTTATTTTAGCAAAAAAAACTGTAAGAAAATACATACTTAAAGCTGTGAATTAGTTTTTATAACTATATGAAATATTTACAGTATAAATGTGTAAAATTACAGGATATTTTCTGTAATTTTACACATTTATTTCTTACAATTTAAACTCAAACAGTCAGTTATTGAAAATGATCTATAGGAAGCTGCCCAGCATTGTTAAATGTGATGTTGTGATCATCGTGCAGTTAATCATTACTGAAACATTGGGGATTACATGTCTGTATCCCAGTTCCACTTTTGCTTATTATCTGCACTAACAAACAGCTTCTCTAGAAGGAACTTCTTTGCTAACATCAAACCTGTAGCCAACCAGTGGAAAACTCTTATTCGCGTTGTTATTCACAAGCTCTGTATTCTGAAAATGACACGGGTGTTTTACCTCCACAGAACCATGGCTCTGACTTTTCGGAGAGAAAAGATGAGATTTGTTAATACCTTGGCTGACAAGTGGTGTTTGTTAAGGTTGGATTGAAACAAGAGGGGCATGGCTGGATCTGAATATGGCAGTCTTCACTGTGCTGCTTTCATTCGTAGTCTGATTTTCCCCTTCAGTGCTGAGCTGAGATAAGGGCTGCTGAAATGCAGTTTCTATCAACAGCAGCTCACGTCTTTGTAGAGTCATGGAATACTTGGAATCAAGTTACCAAACTAAACCAAACAGAAACTTCAGAGGTTTTCTACCATTTCGATTGTCTTTTTTTTTTTTTTACTTTTTATTTTATTTATTTGAACAACTCACTTGTCCATTACGCATACAGTTTCTTCAGAATAACAGAATACAAAGAGGGTCACAAACTCAAGACAGTGAAATTAGAAAGAAAAAGGAACAAACAAATATATGTATAAAAATATAAATACATATATAATAATAATTAGAAAAATAAGATAAAGTAAAACAAAAGAAAAAAGAAAAATAGGAAACATGCCTGTGGTGTCAAACATTTCCATCGTTCATTTCACATTCTTTTCTTTTTTTCTTTTTTTTTGTATGCCATCTTCATTCAGTTCAGTCTTTGTTTTTTTTTCTTCTGCTGTACGTCAACCATTTTCCCCAGTTCTTCAAAAAGCGTTCTTCCTTTAATTTTAGTTTATGTGTAAAGTTCTCCATCTTCATAATGTCCTCCACAATTGCTACCCACTGCTGCTTTCCTGGTGTTTCTGTCTTAAGCCAGTTTTTGGTGATGGCCTTCTTTGCTGCCAAAAGGAGAATCTTTGTCGCATGGAGTCACACAAACCACCTGCAACTCAACACCTCAAAGACTAAGGAACTGGTTGTGGACTTCGGGAGGTCTAGAGCAGGTCCACTGCCGGTTCAGATAGAGGGGGAGGAGGTGGAGGTGGTCAACAAGTACAAGTACCTCGGGCTGTGGGTGGACAATAAACTGGACTGGTCATGCAACACAGAGCACCTGTATAAAAAAGCCCAAAGCCGACTGTACTTCCTCAGGAGGCTGAGGTCTTTTAACATCTGCAGGAAGCTCCTGAGGATGTTTTACCAGTCGGTGGTTGCTGGAGTACTTTTCTATGCTGTGGTGTGCTGGGGGAGCAGCACAGCAAAGAGGGACTCATCCAGGCTGGAGAAACTGATCAGGAAGGCTGGCTCTGTGGTCGGCATGAAGCTGGACACTCTGGTGACAGTGGCAGAACTGTCAGAACTAACAGACTTAAAAACTCCTTTGTCCCACACGCCATCAAACTCTCCTCTCTGGAGGGGAGAGGGAGGGGAAACAGGAGGACAAAGGAGGGGGGAACAACTAAGCTGTAGTGCCTCTTCACCTCACTGTACAATACCTTGTGCAATACTTTTTGTAAATAGTCAACAGTGCAATAGACTCAATACTTGAAATGTGCAATTCACTTGTATTTTTATTTTTTATTCCTATTTATTCTATTTATCCCCTTTGTATATTTTATTTATATTTGTCTCTGTATTTATATGTGTGTGTGTGTGTGTGTGTATATATAACAATTCTGTAACTGTAACTTCGGTCGTTGCTGTGCTTTTTGGAAGTCGAATTTCCCAGAGGAACCCACCCGAGGGATTAATAAAGTTCTATCTTATCTTATCTTATCTTAATCTTAGCCAGGTAACGATCCTTTACATCTACAGTACCTTCCAAGTACCCTAGATACAAAACAAGGCAGGTTCTAGGAATAATATAACCTAATATATCACAGAGAGCCGAGTGAATTTTAACCCAGAAAGTGTGAATTTTTCTGCATTTCCAGAAAATGTGCTTATGGTCTGGTTCATCCCATCCACACAGCCTCCAACATTGTTTTTGTGTATTGGTTTGTTTATTTTTAATCTTAGGTGTAATAAAATAGCGAATTTGATTTTTCCAGATGAATTCTCTCCACCTCAATGAGTGAGTTGTATTCTTATGTTCTTTCCATGTTTCATACCACACCCTCTCAGTGATTTCTTCACTCAGCTCTCTTTCCCATTTTACTTTAACATATACAGTTGATTCCTGTCTTGAGTCCATCAAACATTTGTATAGGGTAGACACTGATTTTGGAATAACACTTTTATATGCCAGTATAATTATTTTTATAATAGGATGGATTTTGTCTTCCTTTATTTTTATGTTTTTATTAACGTAATCTCTCACCTGTAAGTATCTGAAAAAAATCCTTGTTTTTTAAGTTGTATTCCCGTTTTAATTCTTCAAAACTTTTAATTTCTCCTTTTTTGATTAATAAACAAATTGCTGTGATTCCCTTTTCATTCCAATTTTTAAAACCAAGATCCAATTTTCCTGGTCCAAATTCTTCATCGAAGGCTATCCATTTTAGCAAACTAAGCTCTTTACCAATTCTGAACTCCTTTACTGTATCATACAATACATTTAATGTAAAGGATATTATTGGGTTCCTATCTTGGTCTTTAGTTACGTATTCAGGGATCTTTTTTATACCCATGTTTGTTTGAATTGGGACATTGAGTGTGGAGAGCTCCACATCCTTCCAGCGAGCCCCATAATCATCACTACACCAATATGTTATCTGGCGTATCTGTGCAGCACGAAAATATTCTTTTAAATTAGGAAGCGACATTCCTCCTTTCTCCTTAGTAAGCTGTAAAGTAGTGTATCGTACCCTTGGCCGCTTGCCTTCCCAGACAAATCTAGATATATACTTATCCCATTCTGAGAATTGGGTTTCAGGTATGCTTATCGGAAGAGAGAGGAATAAATATAGCAATCATGGTAAGATATTCATCTTTATCACATTTATCCTGTCACTAAATCCTAACGGATATGTATTCCATCTTTCCATATCCTGCCTTATACATTTGAAGAGATGCAAATCTAGCCCGATTAATAGCACTGTAATTTAATCCTCTGAGGTCGACATCCTCATCAGTCGCAACCCAAATTCAAATTCTTAGCCTGGGCTATCAGAATATGTCATTTTTCGTGGTTGCATGATTTTCATTAAAATGCTCTTCCAAATTTTGGCAATTGAGGAAATAAGAAAATAATTATTCCAACTTTTTTCAAAAAAGTCCATTTTGGACTTTGAAATAGAGGGTGAGGGTCGTGTTGGGGTTAGATTTACAACCTATGATCAACTCAGAGGGTTAAAAGGTTGAATGATTCTGAAGACCTAGTAAAGAATCATAAAGTAATTTAAAAGACAAATTAGAGCTGAGGATAAGATGCTATTTGTACTTCCCTGTTCTGTTTTTTCACAAACACTGAGATTTACTCTTTGTTTCCCTGCACAAATGACGCTGTACCTCTGCCACTGAGTTGTGTGGTTTTGTCCTGGATTACTGGAGGTTTTGCTGGTGTGTCTGCTCCTGCAGCAGCTGGCGTGTTGGTCAAACTGCTGCGACTGTTTTATATTACCCATTTTTGCTTGTGCAGTGAACGATGTGGAGGAGAGCGAAGGTCTGCCATCGCTGGACAAACCCGGCTGGTACTCCCAGGGCAACTGGCCACACCTCCACGAGTTGCTCAAGAAAATGACGGGGAAACCAGAGCCCAAGGTACACAAACCACCTCATACACTACAGCAGGCAGCCAGAGCTCTGGCTCACTTTGAGGTTAGCTCCAACTTCAGCTTTTGGCAGGCACTGAAAGAGATGAAGGCTTCATGATAAATACGCTCAGGGAGATTCACACTAGAGTGATGAAGAGGAGGAACATGGCCCCTGGCATGACTGTTGACAAGGCAGGGGTGTGACAGCATGCTGAGAATTCACTGATAGAGCCAGTATAAGCCATTCTTAGAGACACTTCTTTCCCTCAAGAAAACAACAGTTAACCAACATTCAGTCCCACACGACAGTGGTTTGTTTAATTGACAAGACTAAGGGAAACCTTATTTTTTGTCATGTACATACAGATATATTTATGACTTCTCAAATTAAACATGGAAAAAATTAGCTAAACTAACTAAATACTGTGGTCAACTCCAGCCAAGTACCTCTGGCTTCAGACTTTTCTAAATGCTTGGCTTCAGACTTTTTCTTCCAAGGAGCCACGGTTTTTTTTACATTTTTAAAGTGGTCTAGAGCAGCGGTGTCCAACTCCAGGCCTCAAGAGCCGTTGTCCTGCAGGTTTTAGATGTGTCCTTGATCCAACACAGCTGATTTAAATGGCTAAATTACCTCCTCAACTTGTCTTGTAGTTCTCCAGAGGTAATGAACTAATCATTTGATTCAGGTGTGGTGACCCAGGGTGATATCTAAGGCTACGTTCACACTGCAGGCGAAAGCGCATCAAATCCGATTTTTTTGACCCTATGCGACCCATATCCGATCATGGTATGACAGTGTGAACGGCACAAATCCAATATTTTCAAATCCGATCTGGGTCACTTTCGTATGTTGTACTGAATCTGATACATACCCGATGTTTCAGAAAGCGACTGCTGTGTGAACGGTCAAGTCGCATTAAATCTGTCTTTTACATCACTGACACAAGACAGACGCCAATTATCAAGCGCCCGATAAGACATCGCGAACGCTTCCTGGCCATCCGGTGAAACTGTTGGGAAGACAACGTTGGAGAAATGTTAACATTTTATTTATACTGCATAATCTGCAGATTCTGACAGAAATCTGCAACTATCCTTTGAAGCACCGCTCCTCTCTAAAACAGCAATAAGGATCATTATTAGGTTATCTACATTATTATGTAAATAACAAAATAACTTAAAGCAAAAATTGGGAAACGTGAAGTCCGAAGTCTTTATATTAAGGGCCATCAGTCAAACAATATTGTTTGCTCTGGGTCTAAACAGAGCGCGTTGTGTGTGACATCTTCTTTTGCGCATGCGGCCGCTTTGAGCGTTCACACTTGAGAGCGTTTGCTGTCGCATTTTATTTGTAGTGTGAATGAGCAGACAAAAAAATCGGATTTGATCAAAAAATCGGAATTGAGCATTAAGACCTGCAGTGTGAACGTAGCCGAAAACCTGCAGGACACCGGCCCTTGAGCCCTGGAGTTGAACACCCCTGGTCTAGAGTATTAGTTCTCCAGGCTTTTTGAAGGTCTTTTAAAGTCTTTGGACTTTGGCTGGTTTTTCACGCATTTTCATTCCAGTTCTTGTGCTTCATCATTTTAAGAGGAATTCTCTTTTTTTTTATTGTTTTAAAAGCCATTTTATACTCACTTATGAATCATTCGAGCATATAAAAAGTACTGTTGCGAAACATATAATTTGTTCCCATTTATTTAGTCGATTGTATGTAAAGTGCCAACAATAGAACTGTTTGACAGGTGTAAAACAATATTTTTGCACTACCGTATTTTTCGGACCATAAGGCTCATCGGATTATAAGGCACACTGTCAATGAACGGGTCTGTTTTCATACATAAGGTGCACCGGATTATAAGATGCACTAAGCAAAACAAAACAGTCAGATATGTCAAACTTCACTCAACTCATTCTTCTTGTTCCTCCACTTCCGTACCATTGATTCATTAATGTTGAATTCTCTCGCAGCTGCTCTATTCCCATGTTGTTGCAGTATATTAATGACTAACCTCATATTGTGGATGGATTATCTCAGTTGTTCTCCTGACTGAAGTTTGGTCTGTTTACAGCATCCTGCCTTGTGATTGCATTTGTCCCACACCATTGGGAACCCTCACGTTAACTTTTATCGAGTGGATAAAAGTTAGCGTTCATGCTCCAGCTTCACTGTGTTTATGTTATGCTAACATAGCTGTGTAGCGATCATGTAGCACATCATTATATTCCAGCTAGTCTAACTTCAGTAACCCTACAAAAGTCACTGCTGTTTAGTTTTCTGTCTTCAGTTATGTTGGAAGTGATAGCAGAGCTGTACGTTTTAATTTTTCACAAATCTCTCAGTCAGAACATGCTATATGATGTTTAGGTGGAAACTAGCAAGCTAACTTCTTGCTAACTTCTAACTCCGTTAAATGTAATAAATTTTGTTGTCATGGATGCGTGGATGTTAAATTTAATTGTTATACCTGGTAAAGTGGCAATGCTGATCATTTTATTAAAAACGAAATAATTTAGACAGTTTTTCCACTCTCAGTGATGCCACCGTGTTCGTTTGACTTCGGGACCTTAAGTGGAGTTTGGACCCGGATTACTCCGCAAGGCTCCTGACTACGGTAGCCGTAATGCTCCAACAATCCATCAAGCGGTGCAGCTTCGTAGCTTACCAAAGTTGTACTAAAACATTTTTTGACAGACTTTTGAGCGCCGTGTACCACATAAAATCGGTTCAACATCAATAAGCACAACCAGAATTCACACATAAGGCACACTGTTGATTTTTTAGAAAGTCTACTGAATGTGGGATCACCTCGATTGAGAAAAGAAAGATAGAATAAAAAAGGAGTATCCAGAAGTTTTGGGGCATCCTTGAAGAAACTTGAAGAACTATTCCTGAAGACTCCTACAAGATATTTACAAGAAAGCTTGCCCAAGTAAGATGAGGCTGTGTTAAAGAATAAAGGTGGTCATACCAAATGCTGTAGAACTAAAACAAAACCGAATAGAAAGGATAGACAGAAAGGATCAAAAATAATTGGATAATTGACTGACAAGTAGTGCTACTTTACAACTGTTTATTTCCCCCACATTAATTGTATTTCGGATTAAAATCTTGCTGACTACTCAAAAAGCTTTGTGTTGACTCATTTGTAGAATAAGACAAACATTTATTTGTATTGTTTGTTTTTATGGATAAAATAGTATTTGCTGCTCTCTTTGGTAGTTGACAGTCTTGAAAATGAGATTTTCAACCTTAATTAAACCTTTATGTGATCACTTAAAGGATATATTAAATAAAACCTAATAAACAATCTAAGAAGCTTTAGGGATTAGCCAAATATACAACTTTCTAGATTTCTTTCTCTATGAAAATAACTTTTTAAAATTTCAATTAAATACTTCATATACTTCATTAAATACTACGTATGTCAAAAGATTTTACACCAGATACCGTCACCTGACCCAATTAACCAAGTTTGGAATTGTCACTCGGAGTCCCCTAGCTTATGATCTGCTAGGGCCAGATAATAAGGATCTACAGACAAGATTTTAGTTGGGAGGGAACAAGATCAGAAATGACAATGGTTGGATGTAAACGTGAATATTTTGGCAGCACGGTGGCACGATGGTTAGCACTGTTGCCGCACAGCAAGAAGGTCCTGAGTTCAATTCCACCATCAGGCCGGGGTCTTTCTGTGTGGAGTTTGCATGTTACTCTCCGGGTACTCCGGCTTCCTCCCACCGTCCAAAGACATGCAGCTTGTGGGGATAGGTTGATTGGATAATCCAAATTGCCACTAGGTGTGAATGTCCGAGTGAATGTGAGTGTGAATGGTTGTCTGTCTCTATGTGTTAGCCCTGCGACAGACTGGCGACCTGTCCAGGGTGTACCCCGCCTTTTGCCCTATGACAGCTGGGATAGGCTCCAGCGCCCCCCGCAACCCTGAAAAGGATAAGCAGAAGCGAATGGATGGATGGATGAAAACTATCAAATAAAGTAGGTATTTATAAGACAATAGCTTATATTTGGTGTCTGGTAAGTAATGCAGCTGTCTTCCAGACAAATAAGCTTCCATCTGTGTGAAATTATGAAATTGTATCAGAAAAACAAGCAATAAAGTGGCATCAAAGCAACAGTTTAGTCAAAAACAGGGCACAGGACACAACTACATAAAAGGAAAAATGCCAGACAAAATAGACCAGAAAAAATGCTGACTCATCTCTGCTCTCAACAGTCTAACTACAAGCCAGCCACAAAACTCCCATTAGACGTTACAATGAAAGCTTTTTGGCTTGTGGCTTTTTGTAGAGAGAAGAGCTGTCCCATACTGGAATGCATCTAAAGGAAAAAGCTGTTAAATAATCCAGTGTGTCTGTGTATGCTCACAGGGATGTATAATTGTGTCTAAAAGGACCTAATTTGGAACAATCATGTCCCTTTAAATTTGATAGATTTTCACATAATACATTGAAATATAAATATGTATGCTCAATGATTACACTTGAATGTTCTACAAGCAATTAATAATGTATGTTATCCATCTATTTTCTTCTCCTTGTCCGGGACAAGGAGAAGAAAATAGATGGGCTCCATCTCCTTTTCCGAGACGGAGCCCACACCTCCGTCTCCGTAGCCACCTACTCTAGTTTGTCCGAGGGAACACCAAGGTATTCCCAGGCCAGCCAAGAGATGTAATCTCTCCAGCATGTCCTGGGGCTTTCTACCAGTGGGACATGCCCCGATGAATCCGAAAGAATAACATCATCTGCAAAAAGCAGAGATGCGATTCCGAGAGCACCCAAGTGGAAGCCTTCCATCACTTGGCTACGTCTGGCTATTCTGTCAATAAAATTATGAACAGAATCGGTGACAAAGGAACTCAGGGTGAACCTCATCTACCTCAGGGACCCTGGTGCCATGTGCACTTATGGACACTTTTGTGTTCGAACATGGTGTTCATTAAGGACAAACTGTGGTTTGATCAGGCAGACCATTCTTTCCAATCAAGCCCCTCCAGGTCTCGGTGTTGTTGCCCACATGAGCATTAAAGTCTCCCAGTAAGAAAACAGAATCCCCAGGTGGAGCACACTCAAGCAACCCACCCAGGAACTCCAAAAAGGCAGGTACTCTGAACTGTCGTTTGGCAGATAAGCGCAGATGACAGTTAGGATCTGTTCCCCAACCTGTTCCCTTGATCTTACGCTTATAAGGGTCTTCTAAATTGCTCTTTGTCTGGTCTCTCACGCAGGACCAATTTGCCATAGGAGACCCTATCAGAGGGCAAAAGCCAGCCGCCAGAACATCAGAACCCTGGGACACACACTGTGACATTGTGATGTTAAGACAAGAACTTTGACAGTGGCTTTGTTAGTGGCTGGGCAAATGGGGTTTAACACCACTGACAGGCAACCACAATTTATACTGATTTTTCAGAAAGCTCACAATTGATCCAAGTAAACACTTAAAAAATTTAACACGAGTATAACTGTTTTTGGACATTTATTCAGAAATGTGAAATGTGATTTTCGCTCACATAATTGTACACATTGAAATATAAATCAATGTGTGTGAAATATAAATCTTCTACTACGGTTGTTGTGGTATGGTGATGTATAAATTTTTAGCACTTTATGATTTCCTATGAAGCTTTCTTGCTTTTGGAAATAAGAGGAATAAGGAAATCTGTAGTTTAGCTGCCAACAATGCCTTAAGAACCATAAGAGCATGTAACTTTTCTTTTAAAAATAATCAGATAAACTTTTTCTATCTAAACTGACAAAATAATTTAGGGCAGGAGAAATGATCTGTAATAGATCAGGCACAGCCAGCACTGCACTGGGCAAACCCAAGTCCAGGTAGTAATACTCATCACCATCCACATCGAAAGTTCCTCTTCCCCCTCCTCCCACTCCTGTGCTCAATGTTCCCCCTGTTCCTCAGCCACGTGGAGAAAGCTCTTGTGGAATTTAGTGTCAACCTGCACTTATAGCTGCTTTAAAGACTCCTCTGGGTTGACCTGAGGCACTCTGTATTTTCAGTTCTCTCCACTTTCACCTGACAGGACTTAAGGCAGGTGGCTTGAATAGAGGCATTCAAGGAAGATTACAATTGACTTACAGGACACTGCTGAAACTACTGGGGTTGTGACTGGACTGATCGGACATGATCAGACAGGTTCTTTGGGTATGGGTAGTTCATTCTGTGTTCCCTGTGTTGTTTTGGGAAAAGCGGCACAGGTTAAAAAGGAAAAAAAAACAACATGTGTACTGATTCTGCTGACAGTATTTCACAAGTTAAGAGAAATGTCTGGTTTCTGAGAGTGTAACTGACAAAATGTCTGTTGCCCCCACCCCCCTTATGCTCCAGGCTCCATGCTGCCTGTAGCACAATGGCCTCATTAAGGTCATTCTATATGTTTGCATTGCCTGATTGCCTGATAAAAGAACTACAGACCCACATGGCTGATTCTCATAACTTGACCAAGGGGAAACTTTCATGTGCAGCTTTTTGCCATGAAGGAATCCCATTGGATTCCTAGTCTTTCACCTGCAAACTTTATATTAATACTAGATTTTCTGGTTGGCTTTCAACTTACATAATGAGGCATGACCAGATAAAGTTCCATGCTTACATGTTCTGCAGAATTCATCCTGAAAAACTTTGGTATTATAAGATGGCACGTCAAGTAACTTTGAATTCAATTCTACTTGTATAGCATTTTAATTAATTTGCACCAGATAACCTGTACACTGGAGAGGAACTGCATCTCACTAATTTAGGAGGTCTTCATTTAGTCTGGAAAAAGAGTTTGTTGCTCTAATAAGTCTTATAATAATAATAATAATAATAATGGATTGGATTTATATAGCGCTTTTCAAGGCACCCAAAGCGCTTTACAATGCCACTATTCATTCACTCTCACATTCACACACTGGTGACTTCCCTAAAGCTAGGGCGTCTTACTGGTCACTGAATCTCTTTTTTTTTTTTTTTTTTCTCTTTTTTTTCCCCGATCTAGATCCTATAACTTAGTCTATGTACCGTATTTTTCGTACCTTAAGGCACACATATAAGGCGCACTGTCGATGAACGGGTCTGTTTTCATACATAAGGTGGACCAGATTATAAGGCGCATTATGTGAAACAAAACAGTCAGATAAGTCAAATTTTACTCAACTCATTCTTCTTGCTTCCTCCACTTCCGTACCATTGATTGATTAGTGTTGAATTCTCTCGCAGCTGCTCTATTCCCATGTTGTTGCAGTATATGAATGACTAACCTCGTATTGTGGATGGATTATCTCAGTTGTTCTCCTGGCTGAAGTTTGGTCTGTTTACAGCATCCTGCCATGCTATTGCATTTGTCCTTAACCATCGGGAACCCTTACGTTAACTTTTCTTGAATCGAAAAAAGTTAGCATGCATCCTCCAGCTTCACTTATGTTATGCTAACATAGCTGTGTCGCTAGCGATCACATAGAACATAATTATATATACCAGCTAGTCCAACTTCAGTAACCCAAGAAACGTCACTGCTGTTTAGTTTTCTGTCTTCATTTATGTTGGAAGTGGTAGCAGAGCTGTACATCATAATTTTAAGTTTTCATGGATGCCAGGATGTTAAACTTAATTTAGACAGTTTTTAACTTTTTAACTTTTTTTTTGGCCTGTCCCGTTTGGCTCTTTTGCCATCAGAATTGTTGTCTAAAGGCAAAGAAAGATGCCCAACGGATTTACTTTACCAAACTGACCATCCCAGCCTTGCCGTAATGGTCCATTTGATTCACCTTTTATTGTTTATTTTATTTTCACTTAATGAATACGGGACAGACTTGACTGGGGGAAAGAAGGGGAGAAAGAAAGAGGGAAAGAGAAACAGCTGAGAAGAGGGACGGGGGAGAAGGGCAAAAGACAAAAACCAACAGAACGGGCAGAGAAAAAAAATGCATATATCAATTACCTGGATCACCTGCTGAGAAAGAAAAAAGAAAGCAAGCAGAAGAGAACAAGAGTAATAGAATAAACAACATCACAATGATATATGGGAATATGACAGTAAATACTAAATGTTAAACATTATTGTGCAGCACATAAGATCAACAGAACACAGTGTGCTTTGAGGTAGGAGCCAAAAAGGGTGTAGTTTGTGGGTGTGATCACCCGTGTGTACACCTGTGAGTATGGACGTGCTTGTTTTTTGTTTTTTTAAAAGGTTCCTTCATGTAATAATCTGCTAGAGGGTGTGGGGGGGCCACAGCCCCGTCCTCCAGGGCGTGAAGCAGGTGTGGAGGAGATCAAAACTCCAGACATCCAGAGGCCCCCAGAACACAAGAGACCAAGGAAGACCAACAGAGGGGCAGCTGCGCCACTGTCCCGGAAAGAGCTGAGGAGAGTCCCAGATGAGGGCTCACTCAGCAGCCGCGGAGCAGAAGCCAGGGGGAGTTGCAGTGACGCGCCCGTGAGCTCCGCCGGCAGCCAGCTGCGCCTGAGTGACCGAGCCCCAGGCCGAGAGGCCGGGGGCACCCCACCTCCGAAGTGGCCCGAGCGAGCCCCAGGCTCCAGGCCCCGATAAGCGGCCGCCAAGGAGTGAGCCGGTGTGTACCTGGACGCCCATCCCCGGACACAAAGAACCACCAACGCACCGATGTCTGAGGGGGTCCGCCACTGGCAGGGGAAGTGGTGGTAGGGGGAGATAGGCCTCCAAACCTTGGAGGGCCTGAGATGTCCCCAGAGAGGTGGCGCCTGACACCCAACCTGACATATAGACACAGACATACAGGCACACACAGATACAAACATCCATTCCCCCCCTCATGCTCTCATATGCACTTACTCCACACTCAACCAACGTGGAGACAGACATAAAGAGACGTTGTACACACGATCACACTCCCCAAGCGTACTCTACAAACCGGGTCTAGGTGCCCCCGCCCCTGGAGGGGGAACTGCACCCAGACCCAGGTGGTGTTTCCCTTTTCCCTGCGGTGGGGGGAGGCAGACCGCCCCGACTCCGCAGCAGCAGGAAGGCTCCACACTCCAGACCGCAGTCGGACGGCCAACTCCTCCTCCTAGTCCTAGCCCCCCTGCTCCAGCAGGTCGCAGAGAACGGGGGTGAGAGAAGACTCCGAACCTCCCTCCACCCGCTCATTGTAATGTTGATGCATGTGTGTTCTAAGGTGCATTTAAAACCCAGGAGGGCTTGGGGCTACCTGCCAGAGAGCAGCAGGTAAGCGCATGGTCCCTCCTGCTAGCCCTCAATGTCTACGTGTATTTAAAATTGAGAGGTGGGCAACGATGCCAGGGGTGGGGTGTACACCCTGATGGTACTTTGGACTCCGTGTATCGTGCCCACCCCCAAGATCCTATATGTATGTGTAATGAGAGTGTGAGTAATGTGAATGTCTAAGTTGTGGGATAAAATTGAGGCAGAGGCAGCCAGAAGGGGACAGAGGGGGGGGTAGCCTCCTCTGCACCCTGGTGACATACCCCTACTCCAAGGCCCTGCATGTGTGGGTGGTTGTGGTGGAGCGGGAAGAGGGAGGCAGCTGGAGATGGGGAGGGAAGGAAGGGAGGGGCAAGTGACCCCTCCCTGGGGCCAGCTCCCCCGCTGACCCCAGTAGGCACCCCCATACTCCGCGACCCGCCAGGGAAAGGGGGCCCAGGCCCATCCAGACCGGGCCCAGTGCAGCAGCGCCGCCCGGCCCCACAGAGCCCGGGACAGTCCACCCAACCCCACCACAGAGAAAACTGCACCCACCCCACCATCCACTCATCTTCCAGACTACATAAGACAATAAACACCCAGGCTGAGATCTTCCTCCACCTCTCCTGTATCTCCCCCTCCTGCAGAGGGAGCTCCTGAGGAGAGGAAAGCTCCTGCAAGATGTGACAATCTCCCCCACCAGTTGAAGAGCCCCCCAGGTGGCTCGACGCACCGGCGGCACCCTGCTCCAGGGCTGGGCCCCGATGCACCCACCCGCCCACAACCCCGGCAACACACCAACCAGGACCCAAGCCCCCGAGGCCCGGTCCGGGTCCCAGCCCAGAGACGGAGCGCCCCCAGAACCTCACGCCCATCCCGGACCCACCCAGGGGCAGCCAGGCTACCAGGTCAGTAACCCACGTCCGTCAGCACAGACCCTCCCCTAGCCCCGCTGCACGCAGCCGCGAGGAAACAGTCACCGGAGAGCCAACAGAGCCCCTAACCGGACATGACCGCTACCCCGGGTTGAGCCCCCCAAGGAAGATGCCTCCGGGGAACCCCCCGACGCCCTAAGCCTGTCCCTACCCCCACACCAATCACAACAGTGAAGGCGGGACCAAACTATGACCCCCCACCCCCACTAGGTGATGGAGCTGATCAAAGGAGCCCAGAGCAATTGATCTGATGTGGTGGCAGAGGCTGTATCAAGACTAATGTAATCTAATAGATAATTTCTATATTGGTTAGAATTAAGATTATTTTTATTTTTCCAGTTCATGAGGACTGTTTTCTTGGCTATGCATAGGGCAGTGAAAACCATATGGGCGATATTCTTTTCTGAAGTGACATTATCTAAGCTGCCCAACAAACACACTAAGGGGGAAGTTGGAATGTTACATTTCAGACACTTCGATAAGTCTTCACATATCTCGCGCCAAAACTTCTGAACTGGTGGACAGAACCAAAGAGCGTGGATATAATTGTCCGGTGAATTGGTTAGGCAGTTTGAGCAGTTGTTGGTAGACGTAAAGCCCATCTTGAACATCCGATGACCTGTATAGTGCACTCTATGTAATATTTTGTATTGAATTAATTGAAGACTGGGATTTCTAATTAGATGAAAGGTTTTTAATCTGAATCTCTATTAGTGAGCTACGTACCACAGGCCTTTAGGATTTCCACGATGCTGCTCATGTTGTTTGAAATTCCTACCAACACCACCATATATTTTTCACAAATGTTCTATATGCAAAAAGTGCAATGTATTTGTGTTAGCCAATCGTAATATTGGAGAGAAATCAAGTCAAGAAACCGTTCCTAGAACACCAGCTGTGCTGTGGCACAGCAAGTTTGACAGCTGAGAATTAAGAATAAAATACAAAAACTAAAGGGTGCATTTATAACCAATGAACAGTGTGATCGTTATGCTTACAAACCAAGAGGTGTCTGCCTGGCTGATTTAACCATAGCCTGGAGTCTGATTCTCTTTATAGGTCTTCCCCTAATGCAGAGCTTAGTGTAGTTGAGGTCGGTGTAACTGTATTCATCAACAATGAGTCTATCTGTAATATATTTTCTCTGTGCTGGAATCCATGGCCTCTCTAAATATTTATCATAGTGATCCCACAACTCTGGCAGCAGTACTGCTTAGCAATGAGAGGTGCAGGATGTTTCTGGGGTTCGAGGATCAGCTGTGGCCAGTTCTGGGAAAGTTAGTGGAAATATAACTCCTGCAGTCCTTGCACCACAGGCTCTGGGCTGCAGCCCCCCAGATTAGCCGGTCTGTTTGTTTACATGTGAAAGGGAGCTCTTGAGTCACAGCACAGAGCTGTGAGGAGAGAGACAACCCCCAGCTACTGGAATGCCTTACATACTCTTTATGGCCTTCTGGTTTGATTTAGTTGTATCTAACATGCATATATTTGCAGAGATATGTGTGTGTGATCACTATTTGTTTCGGCTAGTATGGGTTTACATCATTGTATATTGGGTTTGGGTAGAAACGGTAATACGTACTAGACTCAGAATTGCTACACTAATCAGCTTAGCTATATATGACCATTAAATACACCACCATTAGGTATAAACTGAGCTAGACTGGTTTGCATGACAGGGATAAAACACTGCTTTCCAGACAGAGCGGTTCTGCCATCTGCAGATCTGTTGAAACTGTGTTTTAAAGACAAATGAGATGTACTTTCAGTTGTCATTACAAAAATTATGTTAACTAAAAGAAAGTGGTTAAAAATCTTAGCCTATCTGTGAAACGCGGTGGTGGTAATGTCATGGTTTGGACCTGTTTGGCTACATCTGGGTCTGACAGCTTGTCATCACTGATGGAGTGAATGTTTTCTAAAGGAAAAAGTCAGGGCCTCTAATCATCAAATAAATCAAAAAGGATAGTGAATTGTGCAATAAGACATGACACAATGCAAAATATTATTAAATATTAAAATATTACCAAAGAGTGTAAAATGATAAAGCCAAGTCAAAACTTTGGCCTTAATCCAACAGAAATGCTGTGGAATTAGAGGGAACCCATCAACATTTTAGAACCTTAGAGTTTTTTGAATGTGAAATGGTATAAAGTCCCTCCAAGTCTATTATTGTTTTATTTGATTATTCAGTTGTTTTTACATATACTATTTTGAGGGCTTGTGTGAAAAGGATAAAAGAGATATAGAAAATTCCAGCAACTGTAAACTGTATGTATCTGTGTAGTATTCCTGTGAACTGACCTCTAGTCTTCTCAATTTTATACTACTTACTCTAATGCCCTTTTCCCATCTTCTGTGTGTCAGTAGGTCTGTGTCATTTCATTTTAAACGCCTGCATTCTGAGTTCCCCACTCCAGTTTGGAGGGCTTTAACCTCTTAACATCAATCACCAGTGAAACCCTTTTTTGTGTGTGTGGGAAATAGGTCAGAATTCATACATGCTACCGTCATCATTGTGAATGTTAAAAGAAGATAAAAACCAGTTTAACTGACTTTCACTAAGCCTACGCAAGAATTCTGTTTCACTGAGAGTAACCAGGCTGTTATTTTTCACCCTGCAGGTAGTTTATTTCGGTGACAGCATGAGATCAGACATGTTCCCTGCCAGCAGCTTTGGGAAGTGGGAGACGGTGATGATAGTGGAAGAAATGGAGGGGGAGGGCGTCCCAAAGAGTGAAGCGGCATTGTCCAATGAGGCGCAAGTGGAGCCTCTAGAGAAGAAGGGAAAGTTTGAGGTAAGTTATATAGCAGTCATTCCCTACCCCCAGCTCTAGCCTTCTGACACCTTGTGGACTTTGTGTTTGTATATGCAGGCTCAAATCTTCTGTCAATTGAACTTGTGTCTGACTCTTTCTGGTTTCTTTAAGTATAGTTCTTACCCCTCAGCTGTAAAAGGCTGACGGGGTATTGTCATCAGCCTATCAGGCAGGTGGGCAGGCAACGTGGAAACTCAAGATTTAAATGCAGTAACTCAGGAATAAAGCAACATAGTTGTTTCAAATTGATACCATAGGTCTATGTACTAAAAATCTTGGATGACTTTGAATCTAACAAAGCACAATACTCAAAAGGAGGCGTTATAGTTTGAAATAGGTTCCAAAGCAGCTTGCAGATGTGCAACAAGTAAATAGTTTGTGCTACATACGACTTTCCAAATGGAACTAAAGAATATGACTTCAGCTGATGGATCTGTAGAAGCAGTCTGGCACTGAGATCAGCTGCTCTAAAACTGCTGTAGGATAGAAAAATGTAAGTGACTTTATTTTAATTTTGCTTTAATAGTCCAAAAAGTTGAGAATACTGCCCAACTGTGTTTGACCTTAAAACATCCATTCATGAACTTGTGAGGCAGGCTTGCTGAGACACAGTCATGAAATAAAAGGTTTTTAAAGGCAAATTATGGATCATATCAGGTGTTTAACTTCTGTCGTGTAGAAAGGAAATTGTAAAGAAATGAATAAATACATATCAGCCCTCTTGGTCACAGTTCAATGAGGATATTAAGCAGCAGGATGTTAACATCCCCTCAGACAAAAAAATAAGGCGTCAGCACATCTTCTGGCAAGAAACACCAGGATAAGAACATTTCCTCATTTTCGTTTCAAAGGGCACTCTGCACTGTACTTTACTGCAGTAAAGGAAGGAAGAGCAAAATTAGATGCGATGGAATAAAGCGGTCACATTTACCCGAAACACCCTGATCTAACTTACTGCTCATGTATTAAAACCAAGAACTTATTTTTTCCAACATACAGAAAAAGCCCACAGATGTACAGTGCACACTTTAAAGAAATTAGTAAAATAGACTGTATAGGGAGACTTACTATGGAGTCTTTGACCTCTGAATAATTCAGTTTTAAAATATATTTTGTCCTGTTATTACTAATAAGAAACCAAACTAGTTAGTAGGAACACTGCAGTGTTAATCATATATGAGGCATCAGGGCACAAATTCACTGTTGGGCCCTAACTAACTACAGAGTGCCTTGTTACCTCCCTTTAACTACAATCCAAATTCTGTAAGGGTTAGGATAGAGCTGGTAACATTAGCATACATTCTGATATACTATTAAGACTGACTTTCACTCAGTTATATATTACATAATGTAATATATTCATAATATTCTAATTGTTATGCTCAGTTACTACAGTAGGTACCTCTAAGCTAGCTAGCTAGTCATGTCAAGGAATCCAGCTTTTTTGGAACTTTCTTGGGATGAAACCATTCTTTGCCCTACTTATCTTTTATCTTTATCTTTCTTGTATCATTATATCCATTATAGTTTTTGGTTGACCATTTTATAGCCCTGAGTTTGGTATTCTAGCCATTAGGAGGTTTTCAGCTAAGCTAGAACAAATGCTAGTGCTGAGTAACTAGAGCAGTTAGCAATAGTTAAATGTAGAGACCATTTTGTACTAGGCTGTTAGTTAATTTATCATGTTACGTTGGCAACTTTAACATGAAGGAGACTGTAACAGAGCTCATGTAATCGTTTCCATTGAATAAATGAATTAAACAAGAACTTAAGTGTCAGAGATATTGGTAGTGCTGATAAAACAAGTGTTACTGACACAGATAGAACATCATTTGTGATAAGAAACTTCCTTTTCCTGTGGTTTGCAGTCTTTATTTTGAGCATTATCAAAGATCAAAACTAAGTAGTGTGAAGCCTGCTTGGTATTTTTCATCTTGTTTCACGGTCAACCATCATTAGTCTTTAGTGCATTTCATGTTTTCCCCATCTTCATAAATCTTTTGCGCAGTTTGCCTTTTTTTGTTTTAAAATATTATTATTATTATTTATTTTTTTTGTACTTTTATTTAACTTTTCCCCCCCAACAAATACAAGGCTGGTTCACATCCAAAATAATAACACTACACAGCACTAGAATATTACAACATTATGTCGATAATTGTTGTCCATTAGGATCCAGTTTACCGGTTACTCCCAGTGCTTCCAGTGGTTTCTTCCATTTGTCCACAAAAATCCGGGAGCTCCCATCAATATAGTGTCCCAGCCTGATCAGAGTCATAACTTCAATGATGAGCGACTTCCATAGAGAAATGGAGGGAGGCTCCAATATACCAATATATACATTAATATTATAAATAAAATATTCTTTTTAAAGTAATTGGAACACGTCTTAACATCATAAGCAGCTTGGGCTTTTTCCTTTTTTCTATTTTATCACCTGGTAAATCTCTGTTATGCAACATTTCCTGATATCTTTAAGGCTCATAAGATCAGTGTGTTATCAAACTTATTTTAAACACCACATCCTAATGTTGCTGCTCATTAGCAGAATCTGCTTGCAAAATGTACAAGTGATTATGACTAACACAGCAATACATTTCTCAGTAATAGTGATTCATTTCAGTACTAAAGAAAAGAAACCTCATCATAGCTGGCTGGATTGAAACCAGTTTAGAGATTCATCATCCTCTGTGTGCTCAGGGTGGTAATTCCTACATGTAAACAAGTCTGTACCTGTCTGAAAATGAACACAGTGTTGCATAGTTTGGCTTTTCTATCAACTGTCTCAACAGGAGCAGGGCATGAAGTCACCCTCTGCTGTGTCCAACCAGTGGGGTTCTTACTTTGTTGATGTGCATAAAAGTGGAGGAGGGGATGAGGAGAGCCAGAAGCTGACCTGGTGCTGCCACTGCATTCACAAATACAGCACCATGGCCATCCCTAGTGTTGAGCACATAGCAGGTATGTGAAAGGAGACAAACGATGGAAATACATTTGAAAGTGATGTGAAATACAGAGCAAATTAATATAAACACAGGGTTAGGGAACAGGGAACAGCCCTTTATTTAGAGCTCATGTATTTGTTACCCTCTACAATAACCCGAAAGGCTGACAGGAACAAGTACAGTGGGGCAAAAAAGTATTTAGTCAGCCACCGATTGTGCAAGTTCCCCCACCTAAAATGATGACAGAGGTCAGTAATTTGCACCAGAGGTACACTTCAACTGTGAGAGACAGAATGTGAAAAAAAATCCATGAATCCACATGGTAGGATTTGTAAAGAATTTATTCGTAAATCAGGGTGGAAAATAAGTATTTGGTCAATAACAAAAATACAACTCAATACTTTGTAACATAACCTTTGTTGGCAATAACAGAGGTCAAACGTTTACTATAGGTCTTTACCAGGTTTGCACACACAGTAGCTGGTATTTTGGCCCATTCCTCCATGCAGATCTTCTCGAGAGCAGTGATGTTTTGGGGCTGTCGCCGAGCAACACGGACTTTCAACTCCCGCCACAGATTTTCTATGGGGTTGAGGTCTGGAGACTGGCTAGGCCACTCCAGGACTTTCAAATGCTTCTTACGGAGCCACTCCTTTGTTGCCCGGGCGGTGTGTTTTGGATCATTGTCATGTTGGAAGACCCAGCCTCGTTTCATCTTCAAAGTTCTCACTGATGGAAGGAGGTTTTGGCTCAAAATCTCACGATACATGGCCCCATTCATTCTGTCCTTAACACGGATCAGTCGTCCTGTCCCCTTGGCAGAAAAACAGCCCCATAGCATGATGTTTCCACCCCCATGCTTCACAGTAGGTATGGTGTTCTTGGGATGCAACTCAGTATTCTTCTTCCTCCAAACACGACGAGTTGAGTTTATACCAAAAAGTTCTACTTTGGTTTCATCTGACCACATGACATTCTCCCAATCCTCTGCTGGATCATCCATGTGCTCTCTGGCAAACTTCAGACGGGCCTGGACATGCACTGGCTTCAGCAGAGGAACACGTCTGGCACTGCGGGATTTGATTCCCTGCCGTTGTAGTGTGTTACTGATGGTGACCTTTGTTACTTTGGTCCCAGCTCTCTGCAGGTCATTCACCAGGTCCCCCCGTGTGGTTCTGGGATCTTTGCTCACCGTTCTCATGATCATTTTGACCCCACGGGATGAGATCTTGCGTGGAGCCCCAGATCAAGGGAGATTATCAGTGGTCTTGTATGTCTTCCATTTTCTGATGATTGCTCCCACAGTTGATTTTTTCACACCAAGCTGCTTGCCTATTGTAGATTCACTCTTCCGAGTCTGGTGTAGGTCTACAATACTTTTCCTGGTGTCCTTCGAAAGCTCGTTGGTCTTGGCCATGGCGGAGTTTGGAGTCTGACTGTTTGAGGCTGTGGACAGGTGTCTTTTATACAGATGATGAGTTCAAACAGGTGCCATTCATACAGGTAACGAGTGGGGGACAGAAAAGCTTCTTACAGAAGATGTTACAGGTCTGTGAGAGCCAGAGATTTTCCTTGTTTGAGGTGACCAAATACTTATTTTCCACCCTGATTTACGAATAAATTCTTTACAAATCCTACCATGTGGATTCATGGATTTTTTTTTCACATTCTGTCTCTCACAGTTGAAGTGTACCTCTTGTGCAAATTACTGACCTCTGTCATCATTTTAGGTGGGGGAACTTGCACAATCGGTGGCTGACTAAATTATTTTTTGCCCCACTGTATTTTTCTATGACAATGGGTTCCTTTTACACTCCTGTGCAAAAGTGAGCTACCTTTCTTTTCTTTACACAGTGGGGGAAATGATCATTTGACCCACTGCTGAATTTGTAAGTTTGGTTACTTACAAAGACAGTTTCTAATTTGTATAGTAGAGAAATAGAATATCAACCAAAAATACTAAATAAATATACATAAATATTATAAATTCATTTTCATCTCACAGAGTGAAATAAGTGTTTGATTCCCCGAGCAAAACATGTCTAAAGAGAAACCCTTGTTGGCATGCAAAGCAGTAAGACATGTTTTGTAAGTGGTCACCAGGTTTGACCTAACACGAGGTTTGTTGTATTGGATCATTGTTATCGTGTTCTGGCTGAGGGGAGGAGCTTCTTGTCCAAGATTTTAAGGTACTTGGTCCCGTCGATTGGCCAAAGTATAATGCTTCCAATTCCATGCTTGAAAGTGGGGATGGTGTTCTTTGGGTCATACTCAACTGTTCTTTTATTCTAAACGCAATGGATCGAGTTAGTACCAGAGAGCTTGATTTTAGTTTCTTCTGACCTCAGCACTGTCTCCCAAGCCTTTTCGGAATCATTTAGCTGTTCACTGGCAAACTTAAGATGTGCCTGTACACACGCCATCTTTAGCAGAGGGACCTTGCAGGTGCTGCATGATTTCAGTTCATTATAATGTAGAGTGGTGTTCTTGGGGACTGCGGTCCCAACTTCATTTATATCATTAAAGAGTCCCTCCATCTTTCTCATGTTACTCCTTGCACAGATTTTTACACCGAGGGTGATTGATTGCCATGTTCTATTTCTTTCATTTCCAAATAGTTTTACCTGATCAATTTTAGAGGGATGTTTTTGTTTGTTTGTTAAGCCACTTAACATTGACCCATGAATCACTCAAACATAAAAATGCCACTTCTTTAGTTGAATCCTAGCCTTGAAGTTGATTAAGCTACCAGTCACTGAAGCCTTATCAAAAAAGGTCTTGGTAAACACTGGGTTTTAATTATTTATAAAAAAAACAAAAACAGGTACAGGTAACTCTGTTCTAGTTTATATACACATATGGTAAACAAACTGAGAATCAAACTTATTGTGTTAAAATTGTAAAAAAAAAACTACATCCTTTAGGTATACAAAAAAGTCCTCGTATCAGACATCTCCATTATTCTACTTCATCAGAGAAACATTCACATGAACCCAAACAAGGACAGAAGCAGACACAGATGTGCAGCCAAAGTTAAAATAACTCTTACCAAGCAGCAGTGTGCTGCAGAGCAGATCCTGGGAAAATGTGATCTGCGGTTCCCTCATCAAAGTGCAGGTGTCCACAAAGGTTGCCAAGAAATGTCTTTTTTGATGTGTTGCATTGATGTTATCCTGGCGTGTGTGTGTGTGTGTGTGTGTGTGTGTGTGTGTGTGTGTGTGTGTGTGTGTGTGTGTGTGACCTTCCTGTGTAATCTACTTGGAACAGTTTGTATTGTGACTGCACAAAAACCACAACACTGTTTGACTAAATATCATGTCAGGCCTGGGTTATGGTCTCTGTGAACTAGTTCTTAAGAAATGTTTGTCCACCACATGGGAAATCCAGTGTTTATTCTCATTGTCAATGGTGAAAAGTAGGCTCTTATGCAGTTGGGGACGTGGTTATGATGGCACGCATTTTCAGACTTGTTCTACAGGCAGACACGACAAAATGTCACATGTGCATGAGTAACAAAGGGAAGAAAAGGAAGGCTAATAATAATAATAATAATAATAATGGATTGGATTTATATAGCGCTTTTCAAGGCACCCAAAGCGCTTTACAATACCACTATTCATTCACTCTCGCATTCACACACTGGTGGAGGCAAGCTACGGTTGTAGCCACAGCTGCCCTGGGGCAGACTGACAGAAGTGAGGCTGCCATATCGCGCCATCGGCCCCTCTGGCCAACACCAACACTTCTAGAATTAGAAGTGCAGTTCTAACTTTGGGCTCCTCTCCCACCTTCCTGCACCATTGGCCACTGTGAATGTCAAATCATCCCATTGTTAAAGCTAACGGGTGATGGGGATGTTTAAATCTTTACCATGGACTATATATAGAAGAAGGGATGGGCCTACATGATGAAAGGGGAAGCAAATGTGGACGTGCCTAACATCTGCATTATTTATAATGGCCAGCAGGTGGCGACTCTTCTGGTTGGATAAAATAAATCTAGGATTTTATGGGAAGATTACCCTTCAGCTCCCTTGCTCTATGACCTCAATAAACCCTTTCCTAATGTGTCTTTGGGTTCAGTGGCTATTTTAAATTCTTACTGAATATGTTTGAAATGTATTTTGCAAATTATGAAACCCACTGTAGTCAAAGAGGATTATAAAGCAGGTATGGTTCAGGGCTGGTCTATAGGAGACATTATGGTGTCTTCACGAGTTAGTATCCTAACCCTAAGCCTCAGCAATATGCTCCTTGATCTTGGAGAGCAAAAAATTATTCCAAGCCTTAAAAGCTATTTTTTGTCTGTCTCTAAAAGTAACAGAGTTAGGGTTAGACAAAACCTGAGCCCAGTGTTAAGATACTGCCAGTTCATGTATGTACAGGTATGTTTGTGAAAATTCTCAATCATCTAGGTCATTGTAGTCTAAGGAGCTTGGAAAGAAAAGTATCTGGACTTCTTTACATTTCTTGAAGATATTTCATCCGAGAAGCTTCTTCAGTTCTAAGAACAACTGGTGCTGTGTCCCAGATTTTAGGCGCTATAATCCCTATGGGAGTGTACCTAAGGCTATGTCCACACTAGCCTGGATAAATTTGAAAACGGCTTTTTCGTCTGAAAACGCTCCGCGTCCACACTATTGTTTTCAGTCGTTTTCACAGAGTTGTGCGTCTGCATTGAAACGGCCGAAAACGCTTACGTTCCAGTACTGCGCATGCATGAAACGTGGTCACATGACTGCATCACATGACTAAAATGTGTCATTGTTTTCGAAAAGGCTCCGGGTTCACTGTCCACGCTGCGACGCGAAAACGGCGTTTTCTAATGTATCCGCTTTGGAGAGCGTTTTCAAAACGCTGCGTTTTCCTTGAACGAAAACGCTGTCTCAGTGTGGACGGAATGCCAAAACGGAGAGAAAAAAATGCGTTTTCAAATGAAAACGTATTAGTGTGGACATGGCCTAAGAGGGTCATGGACCCCCTATTGATCCTCTACCTAATCACAAGAGCCAAGGAGTGAAAACGGGTGTGGGTCACAATCAGCCAAGGTTTCGGGTGAACCCATTGTGAAACCAACCAATTGTGATCACTTGCAGCTGACTTTCCTATTTGATTTTTCCTTTTTCTAGATCTGCCTCTGGATTACAAGTTTCCCAGGTTTTCCCCTGATAAGCCCTGCACCACCGGCTATTACCCTAGACCCCCGGATTCTTTGCTGAAAAGGTGTGAGAGTATGTCATAAAAGAAAAGAAACGGAAAAATAAAATCCTCCCTTACCCCTTCTCAGGAGAGGAATGTTCCTCCATTTATGCCCGTAGTTCCCCACCTGACCCCACCATCATCTATGGAGCACAGAAAACGTCCACTTTTCATCCTTTCAGAGAAACCATGTGAATGTAAGCCACAGTATCTCTCTGTAATAATGCATACATTTGAACATTGTTTTGTGGTTTAGTGTACGTGGAAATACGACAAACTAAGTGTGTGAGCGTGTGTGTATCTACATTCAGTAATGATACGGTGTTCTTATTGTTTTATGTGTGTGAGGCCTTCTCTTATTTTCCTTGGTAAATTGTTTCAAAATCTGAAGAAAAATCAAATGTTTTGCCCTCTTTTTCCTGAAGTTATTACCTCAAAAATGTGATTGACTGTAAGCAAAACAGGAGTACCTATCCCTAAAGATCTGTTGGAAATATTGTGTGAGTATTTCTGTAAAACAGTATTATTGTGTAGTCCTCTCTTCTGGATATGGTTTCACTGTATGCATTTTAGTAACCTTAACACGAGATTTAAGGTCTGTTGTTCCTACTGTGTCAGTTTAGTGGAAGATGTTACTCTTCAGGTCATTGTTGCTAAAGAACTAGCACAATACTGTCCTTTGTGATGGTTGTTTCAACAACAAAAAAACAAAAAAGAAAAAATCACAACTTGGGGAAACAATAATAATATGACTGATGATGACTATGCTAGATGTTCTTTGTATTACTTTTGTTGCAACAGTGAAATGTGCTCTTTGAGTGTAAAAACGTGGACTTCTACTTGTGCTTCATTTGTATTCAGATTGAGGTATGCTTTAACCGACTTCTGAATGGTTATTTTGTCGGTGTGCATAGACAGGTTGTGCCATAATATTTAAGGAACACTCGGTTTGGGAAGACTCCGCAAAGTCACAGAAGATTGGCATCAGGTTTATCTTTGTGCATCCAGGAAGTGTTTAGCATAACTTAGTACCAAGTATCCCTGGTGCACAGTGAAGACCTTTAGTTGTTTGCAGGGATCGCAGTAAGCAAGACCTAATTTTGCCAGGGCTAAACTCTGTTTAATAGAATTTATGCTGGGTTCAGATCACTGATACATGAAAATAGCCAGACCAGAATGATCTTGAGTGTCTCACAATACTCCAGCAGAAGTACTTCTCACCTCTTCTGTAATGCTGACCCATAGCCCAAAGCACTCTTCCAAATGTAACAATGCGAAAAACAAGATAAAACATAGACAACCCATGCTTTTCTTTGGATATGATCTGTGTACTTTCTTTTTTCTTTTGTTAGCCTTCGATTCATGCCAGTTATTTGTTTCTGTTCTGGTGCATGTTAAAGGGTCTCCATTGAAGGGGATAAAAGCCAAATGTGAATCGGCTACAGTTTGTGAACACTTAGATTGCACGTGGTACCTTTGCACATGACTTTTCTATCTATCGTGCCAAATCGAGAATTCTTCCATGTCTTCTATCAGATGATTTAGCATCATCTCTTCAGTACAGTTCACTCTGTTTGGATTAATCATTTTCACAATTAGGGTAGCTATCATTGCTATAGGGAAGGCAGCAGAATGGCATGGAATTCATGAGGTAGGCCTACTATGTGAATTTCAATTCCTTAGGTTTTGTGCCAAAAAGTAGATGCTAGTTTGTGCTAACCTGGACCCCGACCTGTCTCTATGCTAACCTCACAAAGATGATACTGGTCTAAATCTTCTTATCTGGCTTTGATAAAGTCAAACAATAGGATTTCCCAAATGGCAAAGTGTTCCTTTACAGTGGCCATCATCTCACAAGTGAAGACGGTATATTTTGATAATGAACAGCATCCAGCTGGCAGCATGTAAGTGAGATTGGTCATCCAAAGTGAATTATTACTTGTGCTGTGTGTGCAAGTGTTTTATGCATACAGCTGTAGTGATTGTACTCTTTGTTTCTCATAGACCTGGAAGATTTGACATGCGCATTTGCCTTATGTTGGATTCATTTGTGCTCTTAAGTTCTTAAAACCACAGGGAAAGTTCACTTAAGTGTTCAAGTGTTGGAAGTATTGTCAAAGAAATAAAATGTTCTTTGATTTTCTTACAAGTTGTTTGAGATTTCTTTGCAAACTGACGACTTTTGCTGCACAGATTCCATTAAAATTCAAAAAAACACATTAGCACAAACATGATAAGAGCAGCTGAGTGACTCCAACTCCCATCTGTGTGGAACATCAGACAGCAGTTGGCTACTACTGCCTAAAGTCATATTCATAGAGTCTAGGCTGTAATCTTAATTTTTAATGCTGTAAAGTTGGGCGTTAACTAAAACCTTGACTTTAAATTTACAGAATGTGTTTTTTTGATCATTCCTTTCAAATGTATAACTCTGTCTGTAGCTATTAAACATGGCTGGTTAGTCTTTATTACTAAACGCCTCGTGTCTCATATTTGATACATGACTTTTGAGTCTCCTACATCATCAGTGTGATTTTTTTCCCCCAGATATTGCAAATATTTTACAAATTTAAACTCACATATTTAGTCTTTTTTTTGTCAGGAGATTCAACAGCCAATCAATTTGGGGGAAAAAAAAGAATGTTCTGATTAAACTTACTATTTGAGTATATATCCACGTTTTTCTTGCAGTTTACAGCAGCTCTGGTTTGGGGCTTTTCGTTCAGCCACAGTTCATTAGGTCCTCTTAAAGCTTCTCTTCCTGCGGCCCCTCCTCATTCGCCAGCATGACGCTGGCTCCGCACTCACACATACCTCCCTCCTCTCTCTGTGTTTCCTCTTGAAAAAAAAGGGATTATTAAATTCTGCCTTTCAGCCGTATCAATCATCTTTTTGAAACCTGCTGCTGTGAGATGACAGCTGGAAGAAGTGACATACGGATTGTGAGCGCCGCTTCTGACAGGTAACGACTCTCCCCCCCACACACATTTGAGAGGTCCTTAAATCTTTTTGGTGGGCTACGCACGAACAAGGCGACTTTGTGCGTGGCTCTGGATTATCAGTACCACCGAAAACGAATATTTCCGCGAGTGTCGGTGCTATTGTGTTGATGGGGGGTGTTTCCTGAAAGCACAGCTGCTTGTGTCGGCTGGTTTTGGGGTTTAATGAAACGCAGAAACTCTTTGAGCGAGAAGTTAGCTTAAAAATTTTAACGTTACTTTTACCGTACCTTATTACCTTACAAACATGAACCAGAGGAGGCAGCTCAGCTTCATACCTGAGCGTGACCGTGGAAAAATACGGAATAAAAGTTATGACTGTTTTCTAATAATTTATTAAACAGCACGTCATTCTTGGCGTACTTCACGCTGGAATTAGCTAGTGTTGATAACGAGCTAACGTCCAGGACTTTGTCTTATTACGGCTGTAAAGATGTGCTAAGGTAACATAAAAACAAACCCGAAAAAAAACCAACGTAATAAATATGAGAAAATGCCAAAGGTATCAGCCGGTGGAAAATTACTGAGCGGAGTAAAATGCTGCCAAAATACAAATGTGAGCAATTACATGAGAAGTACAAGCCCAACACTCAGGCCATGCCTAGTTTTCCTGTAAATTGGGGAAATTGTTAATAACACTGGAAAATATCTGTTAAGATGAAAGGTCTGGTATAATTTAAAAAACCTTCTTACTTTTCTTAAAATAGATCACTGTTACCAGGCTAGGTTTTTAATATGATCAGTGCAAATTCAGCTATATAACTTAGTTATATAACTTAACCTTTAAATAAGTCAATAAAAAATCTAAAATTATATTTATATTTTCGGTTGGAGACACCACAGGTGGCACTTCCTTTTGGCTTTACTCAGCCCTGGTGCTCTTCTGTTAGATGAACCTAGCCAATTCAGATGGCTTTAAAGCAGTGAAGCCTTCAGTTCAGAGCTCAGATTCGTTTCATATATTCAGGTATTATCACCTGATTTATCCATTGTTTTCTTAATGGAGAAATGTTTTTCTTAATTAAGTAAATCTACAGTAGTGATGTGTCGGTCGCGAACGAAATGGCTCTTTCGAGCCTGTGTTGTGCCAAAAAGTGATTGTCTGCCAAAAACTGAGTCCCAGTGTTTCTGTGTATTTTTTATGTGTAATATCTTTAGGTATGTTCGTAAATAGACTTCGGTGAACAGGGTTTACAAAGGGGTTATATAGAGAATTAAAAAATTATCCGTTTTTCAAGTATCTTTACAACTCTGTGTTATTGTACTTACATTATAACCAATCCGGTCCTTTATCCCCACTTAAAATATTTTTACAGAACTATTGTAATATTTGCTGCCATTTCTGCTGTCCTCTTGGCCAACTTACTCTTACAAAAGACATTTTAATGTTAATGAGATTTTTTTTAACTGCATAAATAAAGGTTGTATAAAAGTCACTGCCAAAAACTGATTGCGGCTTCTACCTTGTTACACGAATGTTGTTTGTGGCTTAAGATGACTTTGTCATCCATAAGGGATGCATTTGACATATGTTTCACATAGTATAGCCCAACAAGTTACTTATAGCAGTTTAAATACGAGCAATCAGTTTTTGGCAAATACCGGAAATCACTTTTTGGCACAACACCGGCTCCTTATCTTTTTTTCACTTCACTCCGCACTGGGGCCGTGTGCTTGCGCTGGGAAGAGTGGGGAGGGCCGGTAGTTACACTCAGTAGTACAGGAACAGAGCAGGAGGGAGAGACAGAGAAAGAGAGCCAGGGACAACAACGTCACATTAGAAAGGTATAGTAGTCATCCGCAACAGAAAGTAGTTGTGGATGATTAAAGGATACAGAAAGTTTATTCATGCAGGCCTATATGACAGAGAATATGCATGTTCTTTTTGTTTTCATATTTTAATTTATATTTAATTGTGTTGTGGTTTGCAGTGTTTTGTGTTGTTTCACTTTAAATTTGTTTAAAAGGAAAAAGCTGAAAAATTAAATAGTTAAAAGTTGAAATGTGAATAGTTTGTTTTTGTATTATATGATTTATTTATTACATTTTATGTGGAGTGAATAAATAAAAGTATATTTACGGTGGACCTAGAAACAAAGCATGTACAAACATGTACAAACTCCAAGCAAGTACCAACGACCGGATTTGGTGTGTGATAGTAACAGGTAAATGAACAATTTTTAAAAAATTATTTGAATATATATGAGTGCTTGTGTATAAATACACAAACAATACACATATGCTTTCAATTGTGTAATTTAAGTGATCTAGGTAGCTCTGTTTTGGAAGTTCAGTTAACGCTAGAAATGTGTTTTGGAGTTTGTAGTGCTTTGTCTCTAGGGGCCACTGCATATATTTATATATAAACATATATAAATAAAAACACATTTTTTACATTAGTAATTCCTTTTGTGCATAATTTTATATTGTTGTTAATAATAAATTAATTAAAGCAACAAAACAACCTGAAGAGCCGGTTCGGAGCCGAAAGAGCCGGTTCTCTAAAAAGAGCTGGAAATCCCATCACTAATCTACAGTGATGTTAAATGGAGAGGGAAGGCAATCATCTCTGAAAAGCTGCAACCATGACATACACACCCCTCACCAAGGAATGATTATCCGTTAAAACAGAGGAAATAAAATATCTTAATCACTGTGTTCAATACACATTTTGCAGATTATGTTTTTACATTCAGTTACAGTAGGATATCTTAACTATCACATGCTTTTTATCCTTTTACAAAATAAAAAAAAAGTCATGTTGTAAAGCAGTGATAAAACATAGAAGTCAGAGCTCAGCTGCAGTCCCAGCCAATCAGCTCGTTTCATTCTAAGGTCATCCCGTACTAGTCGATGGCTCGACTCATACTTTTCTACACATTCAATTGGCAAATATCATACGGGGCACGCTAGTTAACCTGCTCTAGACTGTACACATCAGCTGAGCAAGCCGCTTTGCAACCCACCTCTGCCCTCCTCTTTTCATCCTTTTTTTGACCTAATTTATATGAGAACTGTTGTCACTGATGCCAGCTGTGCTCTGTGCTTTGCTGCTGCCAAAAAGAAATAGACAGAAATAGCAGTGATTAAACCTTAAATATCAACATAAAAGCATTATCATAACTATGTAATATTTTTTTTGTATAATATGCCAATTGTAAACAAACATATAAAAGAATCTGCCAAATAACAATATAAATAATATTATTATCATTTTTTATTCTGGTAGCTCTAATTTTATAACAATCTTCTGTTGACTACAGCTGTCCTGACTGAGCCTGAATTTAATGAAAACCATAAGATAGAGAGCTTAAGAAAAAAAAAAGTTTTCTGTTCTGCTTGGTCCTTGGTATAAATCTTCCACCTTCGTGTTCACCACAGAGGAATGTGACGCCTCCTGAGGTCAAATGTCAGAATTAATTCCAGGAGGAGACTCAGTTTTACATTCCGGCTTGAATTTTCTTTCTTTATAAGATGCACGTCCACTTTCAGCCTGTTAGAACGGACTCCAGTCTAGACGTCTTTTAAATCACTACCAAATGCTTTTCCACTGGGGCTTTGCCAAAAGCTCCTCTAAGGTCATGGAATTTACGCTCATGTTTGGAGCACAGTCTCACTGTAAAGCACACCATTTTGGTTTAAAGCGTGTTTCAGTGAACCAGACTAATGTTACTGCAGTAATGGGCCATTTATGACCTCTAGGGCCTGCTCCTCTGGCCTGGCCTGGGTGTGCATGGCAAGACTTGTCTGACAATAGCAACGCCGACTTAAATCCTGTGGGTTTAAGAGAAGGTAAGGCGGTGTTTCATGGAAATTTTAGGCTATTCTTAAATTCTTGGAAACGATAAAGTCCTACTCTATCAGACAGTGCTGATCGTTTCTAAACACTGCTGCCTCTCCATCAGTATGGAAAGGCCGGATCATCAGGCCTACAGCTGTATCTAATTATTCAAGGAATGCAGGGCTTTTGCGAGAAAAAAAACTCTGCAGAATATGGGCCGGCTTTCTCAAATCTTTCTCCCCCTTCCCCTTCTCAGCTGAGCTCCTTCGGCAATGCCACAGCCCAGTCTCCGATGAGAGGATGAGAACCTACACCCGCGGGGCGCCCACTGTCTTCTTCATAAGTCTTCTGTGGCCCCTGCTCTCTCTGGCAGCTGTAGCCGAGGTGGACCCCAGCGGAGGAATCCCCTTCATGGGGGGCAACTACAATGGTCATCCCATGCTGTACTTCAGCCGTGGGGATGTGGAACAGCTGCAGTACGCAGCTGCAGGGACTCACCAAGAGATGGCGAGACGAATCCGTGAGGCCGGGGAGACCATGCTAGAGCACCCCGAGGAGTACCTGCCCCCCTGGAGCCCGGCCGAGTTCAGCGCCCGCTGGAATGAGGTTTATGGAAACAACCTGGGCGTCCTGTCCATGTTCTGCCTGCTGTACCCACACAGGGCCGGGGCCCTCGATCTGGTCAAGGACTACATGGAGAGGATGGCAGCCCAGCCTAGTTGGTATATTTTCTGTTGTTTTTTACTTGTGACTGTGACTGTGACTGAAACTTTTTGTTTACAGTTTACAGATGTTACTCGATATCTCTTCCCCACCCCTACATCTTCATCAATGCAGCTTTAATGCTAAACCACTGCTGTCAGTGGCTTTTTAGTCAGTCCCCTCTCTGGAGTGTTCCGGTCCTTCTTTGTGGGAAGACTTGTGGTAAAGATGCATTGTGGGCCGATAAGTCTGTAGTCCAGGAAATATGTTTAGCAGCTGTTTGCCCAAACAACCCCCACCCTCACCCCAAGTGAGAGGAAATGAAATATTCAGATGTGGGCTGAATAGTTCAGGCCTGGGTTGTGACTGAAGCTCAGGGTCCAGGTGACCTGACAGGGACTGCCTCTAGTTGTGGTTAGTTCTCCTCTGTATTGCATATCATCAGGCTAAGCTACAGTCATTTCCCTAACCAATCTTTCTTGTATTTCCCATGTTTTCAACTTGGTAATCCAGCTGTGGGAGCTCTTGCTTTAGTATGATGTACACTTCATCCTAGAGAATATGTTTCCATCATATGTTTGCTTCAGTTTACACAAGGCTAAGTAATTCTCAGGGAGTTTTGACACGACATTTGCCACCTTTGTATGGAACTTATGATTGTGTGGTTATGACATATGCAACCTTAGTGTTTGAGTGGCTGAACAGAGCTGCAGAGTATACACAATCAGTGCCATAGGGCTCATTATTATCGTTGGTTTGAACATGGCAGAGGGATTTTAGCTTTGCTGCATATCAGCACTTTGATGTCAAATTAGGTAAGAATGTATGATGATGACTATTTTGGATGTGCAAAGGAAACCACAGCAATGAGCTGTTTATATCAACTCTGAACACAGCATATATTATCTTAGGTGACGATAGGTTGCTACGTTCTTCAGGCTTTGAAGTTTCTCTAAGTATCAATTCAGTGCTTTTCACAGAGTTACATTCTGTTTGTTGCAGGAGCATTTTGTTTGAGGGTGAACAAAGCCAAATTCATCCATACTTCCCCAAACTAATAATTAAATATACATATTACTGTCAGTTTTTCAGGTAGAGGTATCCAGGTAGAGTTGAATAGCATTTTTCCCTTAATAAATAAAAAACGACATTTCATATTTACTCTAAGATCATCAACAAAGACAACTAAACGAGTGTGGCAAATTGCAAAAAATGAGAAACTAGGAGAGGGGAAATACTTTTCCACAGCAGTGTATCTGTGTTAATTTAATTCAGGAAGAAAACAAACAGAAACTATTTGGTCACAAACAGTTTTTAAGAATGATAACACAGCTAAATGGAAAAAGTACTCAAAACCTCTAAAATCCAGTCATCTGAATTTAGGCTTTAAATGGTTTTCTTAGCAAACTTAACTGTTTACTGCAGTCAGCATCTTCTTTGGACACTCCACTGCCTTCCTGCTACTGATAAACTATGTGACTGGGTCATAGCATTTATTTTTTATTCATTCGTATTATGATTCAACAGAAAGTGTGTGGGTTTTTTTTAAAAATGTCCTGTCACTCACCCTAAACCTGTTGTGGCAGATGGCTGCCTCTACCTGAGCCTTGATCTGTCAGAGGCTTCCTTCCTTCTCACTGTCACCAAGTACTTGCTCAGAGAGGGTCGCATGATTGTTGGAGTTTCTTCTGTGTCTGCTTTCTAATTTACAGTATTATCCGGCTCAAGCTCGAGGTGGTTGCTGTTGTGATTTAGCGCTATATAAACAAATTTTAACTAAATTGAACTTAATTTAAAATGTGAAAACAAAGTGATCTAAACTAATGTTCTGCTTAGTCCCAAAGTCGTTGTACAAAGCTATATTTCTTTAGCTCCAAAACCTCTTTCAAGTTTAATTATAACAGTCAAGACTTATTGGCAACCAAAATTCTCAGGGGTAAATTTAGACTAGCCACTCGGAAATGTGTCAGTCTAAAATCGAAATGATATAAACACATGCATGTCTATGTTTTTATTTTCCACCTCGCCACATTTCCTACTGTGAGAAAAACATTAGCAAGTCAGCTGAATTCATCCATTCAGCCAATGCCTGGACAATCCTCAGGCTTTTCACAGTCAGCCATGACTGAACTTCATGCCAGTAGCCGTGCTTCCTTATTTCCCTAACAATTCGATTGAGTTCAATGGCCATCAGTTCTGGCTGGCAAATGCAAAAAGGCTGAAAAGTGGATTAAAGTCATTCACCGCTTCCAATTCTACACACATTCTGTTTGAAAGACTAAAACCAATCAGAAGTGGTGCTTAAATACTTTCATATATGGAAATAGTGGCTTCACAATCTTGCAGGAGTCAGGCTCTCTACCTGTATAATATTTGTTAATCATCACCATCTCAGTGCTTGCTTCTCTTACATTTTCAAACAGTTTGCTCAACCTCTGCAGTTTTTGACTATTAATGGTGTAAACAGTGTTAATAAGCAAGATTTAAATCAGCAGGTCCTGCAGGAATGTTGGGAAATTCTTGTGTATAGTTTGAGTTTCCTTTTTTTTTACCAGTGGTTGGGGGCGTGTCAAGTTATGTATTTCGGTAAACCAAAGAAGCTGGGGAAAAAGAAGACTTAGACTCGTTTTTCAGAGCCAATTAAATTGTTTGTAATGTTGCTGCAGATCACTTTGTCGATACTTGTGAGATAGTCCTCAGTAAATATAGGGTGAATGGAATAGAACCATGTACTTTTTTTTCTAGGGTTTTTAATTTATTCTAATGTATTCTAATTAGCCAAAAAGGTTTAGCAGGACTTAGACATGCAAAAGTTAGCAAAAGAGCACAGTTAAATCAAAGTCTCCTCTACTGGTGGTCTTTAGATTTTTATGTTATCGTACTGTGTCACCGTGCCAGTTAAAATGCCCTCTCTGGATCATCATTAGGATGGAAACAGACACCATAGATGTTTTACACCTGGTTCACTTCACAAACAATACATTTGCAATAAAAAGTTTTCCAAATTAATATTATACAAATACAAAACAAGCTATAGCAATATTGCAAGTCCTAGTGACCGACGAGTGTTTTTTGACTGCTCCAGTTTCTTAGAAATTTCAAAGCAGGTTTTGTGCACCACCCATGATTTTCTTCCCTGCATCATTTCCTCCCCAAAGGACTTCAGATGTGGAGAATAAGTCCATATTTCTAAGCCTAATTTGTCTTTCTTTTTCATTTATTGAAATCAGCATTCAATATTAAAGATGTCAAAATTGATAAATGTGATAATTAACTGTCTTCATCGTGCTACTATACAAACGCTGCTCAAGATTCTTGGCAGTACATGTTCCCAGTGGTGGAACATCATTATCTGTTGTGTCACTCACAGCAGAATTATGTTTCTCCCTTATCTAAACTTGTCAGTTTGTGTGTTATAAAGCATTCCTGTTGTTTCATAGGTGCTCAGTTTTACAAGAACAGAAAGAGAATCTCAGGTGAATTCTTCTTTAAAGGGACAGTTTAATCCTTCTCATTCCACTGCACGGTTGCCATGTTCCCTCCAACCACTGAACAGGGCCAGGGGGATTTTCCAGATTGGCATTAGTGCAATTTACAGGGCATTTTTCACAACATTAGGATGTGTGCCACAGTGCAGAAAAGAAAAGCCACTGAGCATGTGTTTTCACGTCTTAAGAGCACACTGTGAGTTTTCTACTTGGCCGCACTTTTATTGTGGTCACTGAACCTCTCGGGGCCTCTGCAGAGTGGCTCCAGGAATCAGTCAGCTGTGGTATTCATGACCTTCAATTACGCCTGCAACAACCATGTTCCAATGAAGAGCTTCTACTTTGTGGCAGAATGGTGCCTGCCTCTCTGGTGCGTGTGTGTGTGTGTTTTTTTTTTATTGTCATTGTACATGTGTGCCGGAATAAAATAAAAATAGTGGAATAAAAAGCAAACAAGAGAAATATATAAAATCAAAACTAGTGTGTTTTGGCATAATTTAATATCAAGTCCAACTCTAAGTTTGCAGTAACTTTTATTCTCTTTTCTTTTTTGTCCTTTGGCCAGATTTCAAAAATAAAAAAAGCTCTGATTTTCAAATGAATGAATATAAATTTAAGGATCCAGCTGAAGGAAGAATACCATTAATGCATTTTATCAAGTGTGTAATTGGGGCAGCTGGGGGTTTCTGCGAAGGCTCAATAGTGTGTGTCCATAGACCACAAAGCAGAGCTACCTATACATACATAACCACAAAGTTTAGAAGTTTTAATGGGAATTTTTGATCATTTTTGCACAAGTGCATTTCTGAGGTTAGAGACTACCGGTAATGTGAAGGCCTGGATCGAAGTCTCTGCTCTAGTTGATCCCAGTGGTGTTCTGTCAGGGTTGAGGTGAGGACTCTGTGCAGGCCAGTCAAGTTTTCCACACCAAACTCACTCATTCATGTATGTATGGACTTTACTTTGGTGCACAGTGATGTTGGAACAGGAAGTGGCCATCCCCAAACTGTTTCCCCAAAGTTGGTACTCTTATGCTGAAGCATTAAGAGCACTATGCACCTCAGCAGCTGCTGACTGATTTTATGTGGCCTACCACATAAAATCAGTCGCTTTCACTTTGTTATGACGCCACCAACAGTTGACTGTGGAATATTTAATAGTGAGGAGATTTCACAACTGGACTTGTTGCACAGGTGGCATTTTATCACTGTACCACACTGGAATTCCCAGTGATTTTATACACTTTTGTCCATGGAAGTGATTGGAAAACCTCAATTCAGTATAGCAATATAGTGTGTTACGATAGTAGTGAAATTGTCTAATGCACAACGGGCTGCAGGACAGGGGATACCCCACTACTCATGTGCCATTTTCAGTCAATGCAAAGAAAAGTATGCTTTCATGGCGTGCACTTGCAGCAGATTGGACTCTTTGTAGCCTGGTTGCTGACGTTGCTCCAACTAGTACTGGATGTTTTTGTAGACTGCAGATGCCAAAGCTTGAAAAATGAAATTATAGCAGCATTATAAATTTCTGTGAAAGGTAGTACAACTACAGTGAAAGTCAACAAACTAGGCTTGATGGTTAGTCAAATTACCCAAAATGACAGTATTTAGGATGCTACACCCTGTGCTTACTTTGTGTCGCACTGAAGTGGAATGCTGCCTACTGTCCTCTTTTGACCCACTCTCTACAACAGAGGTGCAAACTGATTCTTAGTTACCACAATTCAAATTTACACAGGAGGTTTTTTCAGTTGAGATGAACAGATTTCTATTATTTGTTGTTGTTGTTGCTTTAGTGTTTAGTGATTTATCCTTGCAGCTAGACTGGAGGTGATAACAGGACTCTAGTCCGGTTTAGATCTTAAGACAGCCTTTGTGTAGATCTCAGCACAATCCATGATGTCAATTATTGGCTGTTAAAATGCAGTCCACACATCTGTAGTTCAGTTCCCTTTAATTAACCTGAACAGAATGGTTGCTTTCACTTTTTTTCTCAAAAGTAACACTTTGCAGTTCACACGTCAGCAGTCTTAGATCCAACCTGGAGAGAATCTACCCACGCTGCATTTCTAATGTCTCGTTTTGTTGGTACACTTGTAATTTTGCTGATAAATCCTATTTAGCGTCTTTATTTTGCTTTCAAAGAGACCAGCCCTTTTACAGCTGCTATGTTAATTAAAAGCCTTTGCAAAGGAAGGCTTTCTCGTTCATTAGAAGCCATTTGCCAGGATTTCGTTGAAAAGAGTGAAAATTTCATACTTGCAATTTCTTTCCACTTGCTGATGCTTTCCCTTCTGTTTGTCTGATCTATGTATTGCAGGCTTGTTAAAGACGCTCCCTGGGATGAAGTTCCTCTTGCACACTCTTTAGTTGGATTTGCCACTGCCTACGACTTCCTGTATGAGTACTTGAACAAGGGCCAGCAGGAACGTTTCCTGCAGGTGATCGGCAACGCATCACGCCTGATGTATGAGAAGTCCTACGTCCGAGGGTGGGGGTTTCAGTACCTACACAACCATCAGCCTACCAACTGTGTGGCTCTGCTCACAGGAAGTCTGGTTTACATGATGCAGGGTAAGTGTGTGATGGTTACGTTTCTGGCTTCGCAGATCCGTTTCTTGAGTTTGTTGCTGTATGTTATTCTCAGTCTGCTGTGCCAGCACACCACAGAATCATAAAACATTGAGATATTAAAGAACTTCTCAGGAAAAATAAATCGTTTGGGGTTTTTTAGGCCTTCTGTGTTTTGTCCAGTTTATTGTCAGTGTTCAGACCAAGGTATTTATAATCCTCCACTGTGTCCACACAGACCCCATGAATGGGTTTTTTTGCCATGTTCACATGCAAGTTTTTCTGTCCATGGTGTAAAAGGTGGAGACAAACAGGGAGAAACAGCTCCTGAAGAAACACACTAACAATAAATGGTCTATAGCAAACATTTATCTACAGTCTTCTGCCGAATTGTGTGATTAAAACACACATTATCTTGATTCCTTTTCTCCTTCGTAACACAGACGATGCCTCTGAAGCGTGTTTCAGTGCAATCCTTGGTGTGTTTTGGTTTCTGTTACTTCCACAGTTGTTCCATCACATTAGTTTCTCCCCAAAATATTTCTGTTGTGTTTTGTATGATTTTTGTATTTCCGTTGGTGCTTTGTGTGCTTTTGCAGCCTTTTCTCTAATCGCTGGTGTTTTCTGCACACATTCACCACAGAAAGTTCGCACTAATTAACAGATTTAGGTAGAATCTATTTACTGAACACCAATGATGCTGTCCATTTGTACTTTATTGCTCACACTGGTGATCATTTTGAATTGTGGAAAAAGCCACAAAAAATTCTGTTTTGTTTTCTGTTTGTGTGCCTCAAATGTTTTTATGAAGAAATATTTTTCCACAAATAGTTTGGAAGTTGGAGAGAAATCCTGGAAACAAAGCAAAATGCAGCCTGACTAGACGATTATCATTTGTCTGGATTTCGTTGAAGGGATTTAGTTAAACATGGTCCAAAGTCTGATTCCGGGAATTCTTTAGGGGGATGGGTTACACTAACACATGATCAATTGTTTTGTTTTTTTACACGACTGTGAGATATTGAGACATTTCATGCTGTCATGTCTTCAACTTAATCTGCTTCCATGATGTTTTTCTCTCAGTCTGAGCCTCTGATCATGTAGGTAAACTTCACTTCCACCGTCTTGGAAGGCAGATGGAAAATGTATGCATTGAATTCTTGTTCTGCACAACTTTGTAGTAGCACATAAAGCAGTACTAGACCTGCTGCAGGTTCCTGTTAGAGTAGAAGGACTGCCATATAGTCAGAGTCAATGTGGAATCTATCCAGCAGCTGGACAAAATCACCTTTGGGTAAGCAACTGAATGACATGCACAACCCTAACCTGACTGGGTGGTAGGGAGAACACAAGACTGAAAGCAGCATACTAGCTAGTTAGCTCCTGCTGACTGTTCAAAATATGAGTGAGGGGATTGCCCTCAAGCAAAATTATTGTTTTTGCTAAAACAGTGTCAGAATCTGTAGTTTTAGTTTTGGTTTTACACTTTATATGTTAGACAGCTGCCCCTTTTCTGGTTTCCTCCTCAGACTTTGGACACCGTGTTTTTAAGTTTCTCCAGTTTTGCTTTTTCCTTTCTTTCTGTCCTAGCAGTACAGGATTCTCTCTTACGACATTGTCGCCACTTTCTCCACTTAAACCCCGCATGAGCAAGTGCTTGGTGAGAGTGGGAAGGCAAAGCTCACTTTCAACAAGAAGAAACTTCTGGCAGAACCAGGCTCAATAAGCGGAAGATAGGATAAAGACACACTGTGGAAGAGACCCAGTGATTAAGAGATTAATAATTACTAATGATTATATGCAGAGAGGTGCATAAACACATAGTGAGTGAAACCTCACTATGTGTTGTAATGTAAAAGGAATTGTTCCTCGCACAGAATCCTGTGGAATTCCATATTTAACCTAAGTTTACATTTACAACAACAAACTGGATTCTGTTAGATAGGTATGATTCAAACCACCGCACTGCAGTACCTTTAACACCTACGGCATGCTGTAATCGCTCTAATAAAATATTATAGCTTATAATTAACTAAGAAAGCTGGGTCAAGTGATGGCTTTTCATGTAAGAATTTAACTACTAATTTAACTGCCAGCTTGAAGGCCTGTGGTACATAGCCGATACATTGAAGCATTAATTAATGGTAGAACTTCTCAGAGCAGTCTTGTAGGAATAGGGTCTAAAAGACATGTTGATGGTTTGGAGGAAGAACTACTGAAGTCAACTCAGAAAGATCAATTGAAGAGAAAGAGTCTCCAACCGATCAATGCTACTGAAAGTAGCTGTAGATAATGTTACGTATGTGAGATGGTTATGAGTAACTTCTTATCTAGTGGTTTAAATTTTAGCTTTGAAGAGATTCACGGTTCATTAGTTCATTAGTTCAGGTTAAAGGGATACTTGGCCCAACTATTTTTTTATCGGCCTGGCTACAGTGCTGCAGAGAAACCTAGGGTTCTTTTTATTTTCTTCAGTGCAAATGTACACTGAACAAAAATATAAACGCAACACTTTTGTTACTGCTCCCATTCCCCATGGGATGGACGTAGAGACCTAAAATTCATTCCAGATACACAATATAACCATCCCTCCCAAACAGTGGTCACAAATCAGTCCAAATGTGTGGTAGTGGGCACATCTGCCATATTGAGATAATCCATCCCACCTCACAGGTGTGCCACATCAGGATGCTGATCTGACATCATGAGTAGTGCACAGGTGTACCTCAGACTGCCCACAACAAAAGGCCACCCTGGAATGTGCATTTTTTTGCGCTATTGGGGGTCTGGGGACCCAGAACCGGTCAGTATCTGGTGTGACCACCATTTGCCTCATGCAGTGCAACACATCGTCGCATGGAGTCTATCAGATTGTCAATTGTGGCCTGTGGAATGTTGGTCCACTCCACTTCAATGGCTGTGCGAGGTTGTTGGATAGTCGTGGGAACTGATACACGCTGTCGTATACGCCGGTCAAGCACATCCCGAACATGCTCAATGGGTGACATGTCCGGTGAGTATGCTGGCCATGCAAGAACTGGGACATTCTCAGCTGCCATCTGCCCTGAACAATGTGAACCATGATTCATCCGTGAAGCGCACACCTCTCCAACGTGCCAGACGCCATCGAATGTGAGCATTTGCCCACACAAGTCTGTTACGGCGACGAGCTGGAGTCAGGTCAAGACCCCGATGAGGACGACGGGCATGCAGTTGAGCGTCCCTGAGACGGTTTCTGACAGTTTGTGCAGAAATTGTTTGGTTGTGCGAACCAATTGTTCCAGCAGCTGTCTGGGTGGCTGGTCTCAGACGATCTTGGAGGTGAACCTGCTGGATGTGGAGGTCCTGGGCTGGTGTGGTTACAAGAGGTCTGCGGTTGTGAGGCCGGTTGGATGTGCTGCCATATTCTCTGAAACGCCTGTGGAGACGGCTTATGGTTGAGAAATGAACATTCAATGCACGGGCGACAGATCTGGTTGACATTCCTGCTGTCAGCATGCCAATGCACGCTCCCTCATTGCTTGTGGCATCTGTGGCATTTTGCTGTGAGACAAAACTGCACATTCCAGGGTGGCCTTTTGTTGTGGGCAGTCTGAGGTACACCTGTGCACTACTCATGATGTCAGATCAGCATCCTGATGTGGCACACCTGTGAGGTGGGATGGATTATCTCAATATAGCAGATGTGCCCACTACCACACATTTGGACTGATTTGTGACCACTGTTTGGGAGGGATGGTTATATTGTGTATCTGGAATGAATTTTAGGTCTCTACGTCCATCCCATGGGGAATGGGAGCAAAAACAAAAGTGTTGCGTTTATATTTTTGTTCAGTGTATTTCCTTTTATAGCTATCCTTTTTAGAGAAATGGGCTGTGGTTGATTTGGAATGAGTCCTGTTCCCTATCATACGCAAATCATACAGTAAGAACACACTTGTCCTGTGTGTTTGTGTCATACATCTGATGGTGATTTTGCGTAAACTCTTTGTGCAGTTCTTTTGTGTTGCACATGTTAGTAAATGGGTCCCGCTATCTTGAGCATGTCCTTTGCAGAATCTGCCATGATTACTCCAGTTCACTATCTCAACACCATCGACTAAATATGTATGTGAAGCAGAAGAGGAAGGAAATCAAGATGTTCTCAAATTGTTTTCTGGCGTTTAAGATTTAGTACTGATGTAAACTAAATTTAAGCTCAATTGCCGAGAACCACTGTGGTCACAGTGGTTTTATTTCTGCTCATTTTTCATAAAGGTTACCAACAAGCACACAGTTCTGTGACATCTCAGGAAAGTTGCAACCTGACCTTGTCTTGCTTGGTTTCATTTTACTCCCCAAAAATGACTTTGCTCCTGCTCTGCATTACTGAGGAAATACACTGTGTTTTCCTCAGCTTGGTTGCTTTGTTTATGACATATTTATTTTTGCTTAAATGGTAAATGGTCTGTATTTGTATAGCGCTTTACTTGGTCCTAAGAACCCCAAAGCGCTTTACACTATACACAATCATCCACCCATTCACACACACATTCACACACTCAAGTGTGATTTACAAGCAACCTCATGCAAAGAGGTGAGTTTAAAAACTAACTAGGGTGAAGAACTTTGCTTCCTAATAGTTTGGCAACACATGATCGATTTTAAGTGATCCAAAAAACAAAAATCTGCTTTATTTAAGATTCTTTTTTAGCAGCTTCATTCAGGCGTCATGTCTAACGCTGCGCTTAATTCAAGCTTAATTTAGGCATGGCATTAAATTCAGTCCTGGCTCTGAATAACTGAAAGCTTTCCATTTATCGCTGCCAAAAACTACGTACTATATTTTTTCTTCATAGGTTATCTGACAAAAGCTTTTTGCACACTGCTGCCAGTTTGAGAATGAGTTAAAGATGTTTTCATCGTAGCAGTGTACGCCCATTCCTACAGGTCAGATGTCAAAACTGGCCAAAAGTCATTTTATTATTTATTTGACACACAGGGTCAAAGAATTTTAATCAGTATAACAAGAGGCAGATCTGCTTACATAGACATTTTTTCAAAATAAACATGTAACAACAGAAGAGTGGCTTGAGTTATACTGAGTTTATTTATAGACATTTGAGCTTTTATGTGAAAAACATGGAACAATAATCTCTTCTTTGCTTAAACTTTGTTTAAGGACTGGAACTACTTCATTTGTTCAGTAGCTACACAGCTCTGTTAAAAAACTGCAACCAAATCAATTTTATTTTCATTCAAGTGTCGCAGCTTAAAGGCTGAGTTATGTTTATTTTTTTGTCTTCTGAACGTTGATGCATGAAGTGATGCACTCAAGATTGTGAGCGATAATCACCTACACACAAATATTTGATAGTGTTACTGTAAGTGCTAATGTCTGCCTTTTTGATCTTTAAGGGGATTTTTCTCGTGTTTCTTCCACTTCCCTCTTCAGATTCAAAAAAGCCACCAGGCTGAAAAAAAGAAAAGCGTTGCTACGAGGCGACTACCATTCTGTCGCTTGCTTTTAGACGAGTATTTATTGATCCATCCGTTCAAAAAGAACATGTCCTTGTGACATCTCACATATTGTTGTCAGGGATAAGATCATTTTTGTGTCAAGATGTTAATTTTAGTCCGTATTGCCTGAAACTAACCGGCTGTCCAGACAGACTGAAGGATTGCTCGGCGAGTCCAGGAGCATTAGTGGAAAGTTGCTGTTTCACATTCCTCTGGAGTGCAGAGTGAAAGTGCTCTGAAGGCTGAGCTGGCAGTTGTGGTTCCTAGCACTTAGAGCGTCGTGCCCTCTGTCGGTCAGCTGTCCACAGCGTTAGACTCTGTGATAACAGCTACTCTATGTACATGCGTATGAGCTCACATGCTCATAGAGCCTTTTTTCCCTTTTTGTAAATGTTGGTGTACGAGTACAGTGACTTGTGTGGTGTGCCATCTTTTCGATTTCTGGATGTTCTGTGGACAACATTTAACTGTCACATCATACATGAATGGTGATTATTAATACCTCTGTACCTCACTGTAGTAAAAAGAAGCCTGATTCTTCCTTGAGAAGTTGGGGTGGAAGTAGGTTGCAAAACAGAATACAGATGTACAGTGACTGTTGGAAAACTTAAGCGGCTTAAACTCTGTTTCCTGTATGAAATTTGCCAACTGGATGTGTAGAAGGATATCAGCTGATGTGGGATGGGACAGACATCAGCTGATCTGCCAGGATTGTGGTAGAGCCTGACTTAATGGCTTGCCTGAACTAACGCTATATATTTTTTCTTTCTTTCTTCATTTCACAGCAAAATCAAATCAAAAATGTATCTATGTTCTTTTCTATATCGCAGTTTCCTTTTAAATGTGTGAAATGACGGGATGTGGACATTAATTATATTAAAGTGACAGACAGCTCTGAAGTTGGCTCCTGGACTTTTGTAAGCACTGTTTAAGCCCTGTTTGTGTAAATGTAGTCTTTGTGTCTCTGTTTAATGACTTGTAAATACCTGCTCTGTGCACAAAAGCCAACCAAACCAAACCCATTCAGGGATGGCTCCAGTGGGTGGACCATGTCTCAGAGAAGGGGGGTGTTGTGGGGAGCGTGTCAACCAGAGTTTGCTGACAGCCCGTGATTCCTCAGTGAACTGTGGCTACAGTGTTTATGTGGCTGCATGTTCTCATAGTAGATTCTGTGTGTGTGATCTGGTCTGTGTTTATGTCTAAAGGAGTATATATAGTACAGTGTAGCATAGCTGTGTGATGTAGCCACAGCTAAATATGGAAGCTTTCTTTAGATGGCACCCTCAGATCCATCAACAGGCAGAGTCAACTCTGAAATTGTTTCATGAACTGAAATTTAGATTTAGTTTTGGATTTTTTTGACACCATCTGAACTTCCTGTGTTCCAGGTTACCTTCAGGAGGCCTACCTGTGGACCAAGCAAGTCCTGTCCATCATGGAGAAGTCCATGGTTCTCCTGCAGGATGTGACCGACGGTTCCCTGTATGAAGGAGTAGCATATGGGACTTACACCACCCGCTCTCTCTTCCAGTACATGTTCCTGGTGCAACGCCACTTTGCCATCGGCCACTTCGACCACTCTTGGCTACTTAAACACTTTGCCTTTCTGTACAGGACCATCCTGCCCGGTAAAAGTGACACCACATACTGCCAGCAAAATTAATTATGTGATTTTTTTGTATTTTTTACTGTAATGGTTATATTTAGGCAAGCACATAAAAAGTCAGTAACCTGTGAGGAAGTGTTTATTCAGCTATGAGTGGCCTAGACATCTGGCTTATGCCTACTAGAACGCTTCCAGCCAAAGGCCTCATTATGTTAGCTTAGGCATGAAAATTACCTCAGGCTGCCCCACTGGAGAGCACCCTCTCCTCTGAACTGATATGGGGCATGCATGCGTGTAGTTATTACCTTTCTGGATGTCTGACAAAGCTGTGCTGAAGCATGCGGGGATCTGTGGTGTCCTGGGGGTTTGTCTGGAGGTCAGGGCGAGGGTAGCAGTGGGAGGAGGGGCCCCCAGGTCAAACTCAGGCATTTTGCAGCCAATTGCTGACAGTTTCTATATTGTAGCTGAGCAGCAATTCTGCACCCAGAAAGCACCTCTAATTGCACTGACCAGGAGAGCCTGAGCTTCAGAGCCACAATAGCAGCTTTCTCCTCCTACCAGACAGGAAGACAAGGCCAGATTATCCCAAACTGGCCTCGGAGCACCCTGAATGATCGCTGTCCACTAACTGTCTGTGTTTTTCTTTTGGGATCTTGTGAGATCTTAATGAAATAATAAGAGGTTTAATGTTACTTAATTGTTCACTGTTTTTAATGTTGTGTTCTGTTGTTGGTGTGTATTGGAACAATAGCTCAAGCTGAAGCTTCACAGTTTAAAGAAGCTAAAGTGTCAGAAGACAGCTGGAAAAAAGGAAGTAACTGTCAGTTTAAGTTCCAGTATTAGTCTGAGTCTTGAATGCAAATGAAGAGATGCCAAGTGCTGTAATGTAAATTGCATGTCCATATGCTATTTTATATAAATGGCAGATTTACTTACCATTGCTACTTTTCCAGACAGATTTTGAAATAGATAACAACCTTCTAATAAGTCAGTAGCATTTTGACATGTAATTTAATGACATGCGATTTTTAAATGACTAAATCCAAAATTTCAGAGTAGTGTTTTTTTGTCTTTCCTCTCATTAACTCATATGACGTATAAGATTTATGTGATCACACTTAAATCCAGGTTGGAGATGGTTGGTGTGGGTAGTTTTGCGTAGTATATTACCATGTTGTATGGAGATGCAGTGTTTATGTTATTTAATCAGGTTTTTTTTTATCATGTGTTGCATGAAAATGCCACCAGAGCACAGAGTCTACTGGTGGATGAGAGCAGCTGAGCTCAGAGAGCTATTAAAAAAAGCTCTAAATAGTAACTTTTTGGGCTGTTGAGTTTCCATATATCTATGACAGGCATTATCCAAGGAGATGATTTTTGTGACATCATGCCATATATTCCAGTTACCTGGATTGATACTTGTGTAAAACCTCTGTGTTTACCTGAGCACTCGAAACGCTTACTGTAGTGTACACACGCTTTCATCCCTTTAAGCCCTGTCCATCACACCTACTCCAATGCATGCATTTGGCATTGCCAGGGATTGACCCATGCTATCTCCTGAGTTGGGATAGACCTTCTTATCATCCTGACAAACATGACATTATGAGTTGTCTGTGTCAGGAAAGTGTGAGTGCACCTAAAAACAGATGCCACCCAAGCAAAATGAAGGCTAGGCTGAAGTACAAGCTGGAGGGTGAATAATGAAAAAAGGTGGAAGGTCAGTTGTAGTGGGTGTTGCTGAAAGACTATGGAGGATTGTTGTGTGTCTTTGTATTTTGTATGGTTGCTTGTATGTTCTAAAACTGTTGACAGGATTAGAGAGTCAGTCAGTTGAAATATAAATGACCAACGTTCTCATAGATGTTATTGTCAGTTCATTTGCAGTGTTTACTTAAAGTTAAATGAAGAAAGGTTAATTTCTATACAGATACAAGAAATATAATTCTACCCATGGTCCAATGTAAAACTAATCTAAGTACTGCTGTGCAAAGGATAAAATGAAGACATTAACTTTGGTTTGAGTGTAGATTACACTGAAAGCAGGGGCTTTATAAGTCTGAAGAGACTTACCTTGACAGTGTTTGTGCTATAAGTTCCCGAGTGTTTGGATTTGACAAATGATTTACTGTGATAACATGTTGTAGTTACTATAACGGGTTTCTAAGAATCCTCTCAACAACAGAGAGCAAGAGTTTCCTTATGTAATTATAGACAACAAAACTGTGTGAACAATTTGCACTTAGTGTGGAGCTGAGCTGGGCCACAGAGGTTTAAGATGGGGAATGCTCTTTTGTTACACATTTGTGATCACAAGCCAGATCCTTTCATAATGAGTTTTGCATGGTTGAGTTTTGTAATTTGCAAAGAATTCATAGTGTTTAAAGTGCTATTTTTGCACATTTTTTGGCTCTACAAACCTCAAACTCACTCAGTACAACATTTTATTTGTCATGTGTACCCTTTACAAATGAAATATGGTGTTTTTATCTTCTTTGTGTTTTCACCATCTCACCAGGATTTCAGCGAACTGTAGCAATTGCAGATTCCAACTATAACTGGTTCTACGGGCCAGAGAGCCAGCTGGTATTTTTGGACCGCTATGTGTTGCGTAATGGCAGTGGAAACTGGCTGGCAGATCTAATTCATCAAAACAGGGTAATGGAAGGGCCGGGGCAAGCTGGAAAAGGCCAGCGATGGTGTACTCTCCATACAGAGTTCATTTGGTAAGCTGCTCAGGTTAATTTCATCGTTTTTTTGTTAGTGACAGTACTTTAACATACACTTCTGCACATCTTGTCAGGGGTCACTTTTTGGTCATTTGGTCAATTTTTCATGTAAATTTAAATGGATAATATGATAAATTGTTGCCTTTTTTTACACTTGCCAATGTTGGGCTGGAAGATCATCCATTTAACAGGACAGATGGCCATGAGAGTCTCTTGGCAATGAGCATGAGACAGGCACCCACTAATTATTCTTGCACCAACTGCGGCTGCATGGCATTAGCTGAGAGAAATGCAAGGCAGCACTCGATCCTGACATCCTGATTGTCAAAGTTTTGCTGTCAGCTGTTTCTCACTGCAACGTTTCAGCTACTGGAAGGCCTTGGTCACCGACCTTTGGGTGCTAACCAACACCTAACAAGTGTATTGAGGCTTTCTCCCTTGAAAGCAGAGGCTTGCAGATTTTTCTATACTTGGATAATTAGTTGACATGCGGCCCTACTCAGATGCAGACTGTCTTAGACATAAAAACTCTTCTTGTGTTTGTTCAGTTGCTGGGGAAACTGACAGAAGTCGTGGAAGCCACTGGGGCTTCTTTCTTGGGGCCCCCTGCAGGTTTGTATCAACAGCTTGGGCCTTGACCCCCAGAAGGACCAAAACAGGCCAGTGGTAGTGTTGAAGTATTGCCTTCAGTCTCTGGACACCTGGAGGAACTGGACTTTTTTTGACCCGTGGTATTCCTTTGGATCATTTCCCTTCCACGGGGAAGTGGTGGTTATAGATTCCTCCCTCTAAGGCTGTAGTGCTGTGTGAGACCACAAGATAACATGTATCATGATAACCAATGGGGCACCAGATCAGGTCAGTTCCTGGAGGCTCAGCAGCTCTTAACATGAGCTTCTCCTCACCTTGTGAGAATGAGTCAGACATCATTTCTGACTAAAAGTCCCCTGGTGTATGAGAGGAGGCTGAAGCCAGTGGTAGATCTAGCAAAGGCATGGCCCCAAGAAGGGATGGGTATTGATAAGATTTTCACGATTCCGATTCCATTTTCGATTCTGTTTAGCGATTCGATTCTTTATCGATTCTCTTATCGATTCTTTTTAAAAAAGGAGAACACTAAGGTCGAATAGCTTAGAACTTTGTTTTATATCTTCTCTTTGAACAAGATAGAAATTTAGGAGCAACATGGCCTTACAAACCCAACAGTGAGATCTTAAGAGATCCAGCCTACGGCTCTTCAATGGGGTGTCACAGGGTCCCCAGGAAAAAAAATTGTAAATGTAAAATAATAAAATAAATATTCTTCTGTAGCAATAACAAAGTATAACATAAATTATTCTGTAGCAATTACACAAGAATATCCAGTAATGTCCCTGCCTACAATTAAACACATTCACTTACCAAAAATTGGGGGCATCTGCTGTGGCAAATGGGTGCAAGCCTTTTACCACAAACTCAGTCACTGCTCGGTGACATTCGTCTATCCTGGCCTGAAAGGAGACGCTACCGGTAGATTGCAGTGAGCACTGCCAGCATCTGAGCCAGCCAGACTCTGTCTGTCTCTCTCATCATGGTCACCTAAATGCACAGTAATGGCAGGTTTTGTAATAAGGCAGATCGCGCTAACATAATATGCACTGTTAGTTGATTATTTACCTGCGGCATTAACGGGAGAGGACGTGCAAACGTTACCGCTGCTGCTGGGTTGAGATTCACGAGTCTGGAGCGGAATTAAAAACACGACATTCATTTAAGGTTATCGTGTGTTTTGTGAGCAAATGCTTTTGCATATTCGTAGTGTTTCCTCCCTTAAATGAAATATCCACTTTGCAAGTATTGCAAGTTGCCCTGTTGTCATCCGTTCTCGTAAAGTATAACCAAACTTTTGAGCATTTGAGCCACTTACGCGCTGTGTAAATGACGCTCCGCAATGTGGTGACATCCTTCAGGGCGACTGGAATCGATAAGGGAATCATTTACAAAAATGGCAAACAATTCCAAGGAATTGAAACAGTGGGAACCGGTTCTCAACAAGAACCAGTTTTCGATACCCATCCCTAGCGGCAAGTGATCTGTTTGCTTTGGAAACATCAACGCACTCACATACTTGACATACTTTGCCCTGTTCAGGCTCTAAGACATTGACATGACTCCTGGCTTCTGTAAGATAGATGCAGTCTTGGTCTATCATGAGAGGCACAAACAGAGGCTTTTACACTGGGTTGTTGATACCATTTCAGAAGTGTAGAGACTTCAGGGCCTCCAAGTTCCACCTGTGAAATGTCCTTCCACCAGGAGTGGAGCTGTGGAGAGATGTTTCCCTCAGTGACATCTGTGCCACAGTTCTTGAGCTTCTTCCTGTACCTTTGCCTGCTTCTGCAGGGCTAATGTGGTCAACCCTCATCCTGTGGTGACAGCAGTTGTGCAGGGCCCTTTGGTCTGCGACTGAGTTGTAGTCTGAATCTCTTGTGACTTTGTTGACGTGAGTCATCCAGGTACTTAATGTCTTCTCTGGCGGTCAGCATTAAGTAGAACAGTGCCAGTCTCTGCATTTACATGTGCTCAATTAACCTTGATTAACATTTTAATACTATTAATTAATATTTTAATATTTTTTTAAAATAAAAATGACTGCTCTAGGATAATAACACCAGCAACAGCCCAGTCCATGATGGTTCTTTTAAATGGTGTAATGAGTCTGATACTCAGTTAAACATATTTAAGATGAAATATAGACATAGTCATTGATTTTAGAAAATCCACTCATATACATAATGGATGTGGTTTCGCATTGTCTTGCTCAAATTTTCAGACAATTTCTTTTTCCTTGAAAGGTTTGAAAATTTGCAAATATTTTTCCTGATTTCAGGAAATATTTTTCCTGAATTGGTACATTTATTTACATTTTAGATAGCATCCCAACGTTTTGGATTTGGGGTCAATAATATCTGTCCTCTGGTTCTGCAGGTATGACCCAGGCCTGGTCCCCAAACCCCCATCAGATTTTGGAACACCCAAGCTCCACTACTTTGAGGACTGGGGCGTGGTAACATATGGAAGCGCTTTACCCGTCAAAGCCAACAGCTCTTTTCTGTCCTTCAAGTCAGGGAAGCTGGGGGGACGTGCCATCTTCGACATTGTTCATAAGAACAAGTACAAAGAGTGGATTAAAGGGTGGAGGAACTTTAATGCCGGCCACGAACACCCTGATCAGAACTCTTTCACGTTTGCGCCCAACGGTGTCCCGTTCGTCACTGAGGCACTCTATGGACCAAAGTATACCTTGTTGAACAATGCGGTTTTGTTTAGCTCAGCCTTCTCAGGGAGTTGCTTTAAGCCATGGGCTGGACAGGTTACAGAAGCCTGTGATTCCAAGTGGTTAAAGTACAAGGTGGGGCCAGCTGCTGATGCTCAGGGGAGAGTGGAAGCTGCTATAGAGAGGAAGGGCATGATCTTTATCCGAGGAGAAGGACGTTCTGCTTACAATCCAGAACTGAAGATCAGGAATGTCCAGAGGAACCTGCTCCTTCTTCATCCACAGCTCCTGCTTGTTGTCGACCACATCCACCTGGATCCTGACAGCCCTGTCCGTGCCATGAGTGCCTTCTTTCACAACACAGAGCTGCCATTCCAAGGTACAAAGGTAGATGGTGTTCATGGAGCGTTTATATCACACGGGGAGGATAAATATAAGATGTTCTGGATGGATGACACAAACTACAGTAACAAAGGGGTGGTAGGCTACTGGAATTACCCTCGAGGATACCCTTATAATGGCTCCAACTATGTGAATGTCACAATGCCATTGAGGTACCCTCACACTAGGATGGCCTACATTTTCTTTGGACCAGGTGTGGATGTGCAGAGCTTTAGCCTGCGTGGGGATAATGAGAGGGTCGATATCTACCTGGCCACCAAGAAACACATCTACACAATTTACCTGTTGACTGCAGAGGTCACCAGCAAGGCACTTTTTGCCATGGTGCTATTGGACAACAAGAAGATCGTATTTGAGAAGGAAGCAGCTGAGGTTAGCAGCTTTCCGGAGGAAGTGGAGGAATATGTCAGCCTAATGGAGGACAACCTCCAACACGTCAAGCCCGTCTTCCAGCAGATGGAGAGGCACATCCTTGGACGGGTCCTCAACACCGTCAGCTTCCGAAAGACAGCAGAGCGCCTCCTCCAGTTCACTGACAAGAAGAAGACGGAGGAAGCCATTGAGAAGATGTTCGCTATGTCCAGAAAACAGAGCAAAGGTAAGGGGGGGAAGAGAGTGAACCTCGGAGATAAGCTCTCAGAGACTCTACCTGACATTTTTGCACAGATTGAGGTGAACGAAAAGAAAGAGAGACAGAGAACTTCAAAGCGCACATATGATGACAGTCCAGAAGAGGGCGATGCAGATACGCGGGCCTTTGTGGATTACGCAGACAGCCGCAAGAACAGAAAGGGGGGCTTTTTCAAGGGTCGCAAATTCAAGGAAGTTCACATGGTCGCCACAGCAGGAAGCGACAGTTTACCCAGCACGGCTTCCTACATACGCCTGTTCCTCCTCCTGAACATGGCCACCTTCTTTTCACTGCTGGCTGTACTGCTGACTCGCTTTAAGAGGGGTCGGAGTCTGTACACACAGAGATGTTTCTACAGCATCCTTCTGATCGACTGCTTCATCCTGCTGTACCTGTACTCCTCCTGCTCTCACACGCAGTGCTGACATCACGAGTGTACTGAGCACGCCAGCTGATCCGTGTGCAGTTTGAATGACCTCACACCTCACTCTGAGCCAGGTCTTATGACAGGATAGTAAGGCCACTGTTCCATAAAACAGAACTGAGATTTCAAGAAAAAAATGGGAAAAAGGTGGAAGGTTCAAAGATTAATTTTACAAGAAAAGTGTTGATGGTGTGAGACAAAGTTAAATCACAAATCCAGCTTCCATCACATAGTATGAGCATCTTGTAACATTACAGATGGTATCAGTCAGGCAAGTTTTGCTCCTAATCTCATGATTTGTAGCGCATCTTATTATCACCTGTATTGTTGTAATATCACAACTTTTGCTTTTATTCTCACGGGTGTGTAATAATTCCAAAGCCAAGAATGAAATCATGGTACAAACATTGACCATAACATCTTCTCGTACTGCGATACCCACATGGAGCTGTAAACGCCAAGTTAAAGAGTGCTAGGCTGATGAAAGCTGTAATGATGTCAGACTGCTCAGGTAAATAATGAACTTGAAATACAGAATCAGAATAATAGAGAGTTTGTTTGTGGTGTGTTTATTTTTCATTTCAAGCACAAAGAGGAAGCAGCATATATGTGCCAGTGGGAGGGCACTAAAGGTATCCACGGTGTACTTTCAGCTCCTCCCTTATTTCCGCAGTGGATGGATCCATGTTTTGATTAGGCACAGAATTTATACCAGATTTTACTCTTATTTTCTAATTGTTATATGTATAAAAAACAGTAAATGGTAATGTTAGATAATTAATTTGCATGAGCTAATTTAATGTTTGTTGCTTTTGTCTGAGAAACATTCCCTGACTCAGGATTGGCAGAGAGTCAGCTTTGTGAAACACTGGCAGAAACTTTAAACCCCGCCCCTACCCACATATACTTCTAATAATTTGTTTTATTTGAATAAAAACAACTTTTTAGCATTTGAAGATTTTTATTTGAACTTTTTTGTGTACAAAACAATCTTGGAATGTTGACTTTAATATTGTGATATAAATTTTAAAGTTCTGTACTGCCCAAAATCACACACTTACCTCAGGGCTACTTATTGATTACTGATCTATAGATCAGGACTGCATTCTGGTAATGAGTGTACACTTATGGGAAAAAACAGTAGTCTTTTTTTGTCATCTCACAGAAAAATCATAGTATGAGACATGCAGTATACATAAACATTTACTGTAAGAGTTTTGTCTTTTCCATGTGGGTATTCTTGAAGTCTCTGGCTGTTTCTAACAGTGGCTTTAATTCTGTGGGATGTAATGAGTGTCTGTTTAGGAAAAGCAGTGATTCCAAGTAGGAATGTTTGAATTGCCAAGATAAGAGGAGACCACCTCTAATGTAATAAGCTTCTGTGGAGCTTTAGAGATCTGTGTGAAGGTGTTCTCAACTACAATGCCATCTCCACATTTGTACTTGAGATTTGTCTTGCTCTACAGAATTGATAGCAACACTTGTAAATGTATATATTTTATGTTAAAGCGAAAATATATTTTTTGGTCTCTCTTTTTTTTTTACCATTTGTAAATAAAGTTAGAACATGCAGAAGTTTCAATTCGCTGTGTGTTGTGTCCTGTAAGCGTGTTACAGTATGAGCAGTACTATGGCCACTGCGCCATTACAGCTGTGGAATCAAATGCTGATCAACACTTCAGTGTGTTACATCACTTATTTTTTCATGTACTGTTGGCTGACAGGGTTGTAATTTGGTGTAACATTAGAGTTTGGCCCAGTGAAGTGACCATACACAGTGCTAAGTTCTCAACTAACACATCATAGCTTAGCTAGCAAAGCTGTATTTATAAACTATACAGATGTAATGCACAGACACATTCATCTGATAATTATTGTTAGGTAACAGACTTCTTGGACCATCTCTAGCACACAATGCACAATATTATTTGTCAGATAGTCCTATTAAAAGTTTATTTTCCAAAAGATACTAAAAGTACAAACAGTCTGTGTGGTCTAATTCAGGGATGCTAGTTAGTAGAGGTGTGGACTAACATGTCAATAAAGCAGCCACACCCCTAACCTTGAGCCTTTCCTGAAAATATACAGTTGCTATGAAAGGAGAAATTAACCACAAAGGCCAAAACTGATGTTTTCTATCAGGCTGTGAAATGTTTGTGTGTTTAAAAATGGGTGGTTGACTTTCTTTTTTGGACATTAGAGGAACTGCTGTTTTTTGGCACCTTGTTTGCGTTATTGTTCAGCTCCAGATGAACACATGTGGAATGACCCCGGCACCCCCTGAAATATGCCTGTTCTGCCTCATTCGTAGTCTCCACAATGCCATTCCATTGCACACATCATGAGCGCAGCTTGTCTCTAAACACTGTAGCAGAAAGTGGTGGAGGAGGAAATATTTGGAGTTGTCACATTATCTGCTGAGTCCACACGGACAACAATGATAAGCAGTCTTCAGAAGCTCTCATATTCCAGCTGCACTGTTTTGTTGTTGTTTTGGAATAAAACCTACCTCAAGACAGTAGCTGATGTAACTGAAATATCACTGGCTGGCCTTTTATTGACTTCCATCAGCTCCCAGTTTGGGAGCTGATTCCTCCACTCCTCACAAAAATACTGTGAGCTGTTTCTTTATGATTGAGTAGATAATTACCTCCAGATGTGTTCCCAGCATCTTGCCTTACATGAAGACCGGCTTCTGTTGACCTGTTTAAATGCTTATTTATTTCCTTTACTTCAATAACAAATAAAGCCTCCCTGTGCCAGGCCTGACGGGTCAGTTCAGTTCATGTTTGAAAAACATGTCTGATGAGCTTGAACCTCAAAAAGAGGCCAGCCATATAACCCCACTTAGAATGTGATAGAGTATTAAATGCTGCCCTCTGCTGGACATTTTAGGGTTATAACTGATCTATACAAAGTGATCAATGACACCATAAGCTCAGGCTGTCTGAAGCTTTTTTCTTACTAAATCTCCTAGATCCTTTCTTGGGTTTACTCTGCTGTGTATATAAAGATGGATAGTTTTGGGAATTAAATAGTGGAAAAGAAAAGTGTCTGGAAACAGAAGATTCTTTCATGGCCATATGGAAAACCACCCTTGGATCTCGACCTCAATAAACACTGTCCTAGTGAGTTTATTGTTTTGAATTTTAATGAGTACAAAGTGAGATAAGTTTATCTTATTGGATAAAACAAAGTTTAGGACACCCCAACTGGTCGCAGCAGATGGCCGCTCCTCCCTGAGCCTGGTTCTGCCGGAGGTTTCTTCCTGTTAAAAGGGAGTTTTTCCTTCCCACTGTTGCCAAAGTGCTTGCTCATAGGGGGTCATATGATTGTTGGGTTTTTCTCTGTATCTATGAAGCGCCTTGAGGCGACTTATGTTGTGATTTGGCGCTATATAAATAAAATGGAATTGAATTGAATATGGCCTTGCATCTTCAGTAGGGCTCCTTGGAGACATAGTTGGCTTCTCACCCTAATTGTTAAGTATGTTTTGTAACAAACAAACATACACATACACTTACGCTGTGTCCTTTGTATTTAGATTTTCTCCTATTTATTTTTCTTTCTCTCTTCTTTCTTCTCTCTGTCACTCTCCTTTCTTCTGTTTTACACTGACTGTTAAACAGCACAAATGGTAATGTGAACAATTCTTTTTTTAAATAATACAATAACTCTTAAAAGGAGCCTATAAAGAGTTTATCACGTGGCAAAGCAAGTGTGTTTGACACAACAGTGCATTCAGATCACGATTCTTCTTGTTAAAACTGGCAGTCAGGTTTTTACAACAAAACAAAAAGATATGTTTTATTAAAAACACTCAATTAAATTATGAGACTAATTATTTATTTCTTAATTTATTGAGTTAACTAAGACCTGTATCCAGCATCCTTACGTTTGGCAATTGAAAAAAAGACACGGGGAACAATAAACTCATCCAACCACACGGTGTCGCTGCTGCTTCCTCTGCGCTTTTCACATTTCCGCCTGTAAAAAGAACCTTCTCGCTCGCCGTCGGCAGTTTGAATCAACTTTATTCATAGCGGGTTTTGACAATTTGTTAAACATGGGTGCACGGGTTACGCGTGTGTTCAGGAATTACAACTTGGAAAACCGAGTGCACCGAGAACTTTCCAAGGACAAGCCGCGAGCGGCGCCCCGGCACTCGGTTAAGCTTCCACCGACAGCCTCCAGCCCGCAGGGTAAGTGAGTGAGTGCTAGCTGGCTTGTGTAACAGTTAACCCGGGGTCATGGTAGGCTCACCGTTCATCCGTGTGTCCTCAGAAAGCTCGGGGACGATTCTCACGTCGGTTTGTGTTTTTCAGAAGTGGATTCGTTGAACCAGAATAACGCGCCGCTGCTGGACCACCTCAGGTCCGTGTACGTGGAGTCCAGAGATCCAGCACCGGCTGCAGCAGAGGTCAGACTGACACTGCCTGAGTGTTTGAATGCTGTTACATCAGCTCTGCTCAATCATTCATTGTTTGTCAGTGTTTTTGCTCTCAGTTTGGGTCATTCAGACGTTTACAGGTCGAATCTTTGCAAAGTTGAGACATTCATGTATTCTATGTTATGAAGAATAAAGAAAGACATTATTGATTAACACTGGCTGTTAAAAGGGAACTATCATTATCATCGCCAGCTACATATGTTTCATGCTTGGACTCTGCTTTGCATGAACACAGTTCAAAAATAGTCTTTGCTCTGTTCAGCTGCTGTCTGGAAACAAGCTGCCTAATCTCCTGCTGCTCCCTTTAAGACTGTTTTCTTCTAATTGGCTGGTCCTCGTAAACAATAGGTCGAGCTTTTGTGCTCACAAGTAAAAAAAAAAATAATTTTTTTAAATTGTTTTAGAATTATCCATCAAAGTCTTTGTAATCAGGTGACAGAAATTTAAAAACCTAATCAACACTCATCAAACAAACCATGTTGATGGTAGTGAGCCACCAGTGATAAATCACCTGCTGCTCCCATGATTCTAGGCTTGGCTGTGTTGTAATGAATCAGTTTTATTCTCAGTTCTCAAAGAAGAGTTGAATCCTCTGTAGCTCTGCCAGACCAATTTATACCACCATGGCTGTCCATAGCTGGATGATGGCAGGAGGACAGCTGTGACTGTGCTTCTATTTCTTAATCAGAATAGTCAAATATTCATGTGCATCCACATTACTTGAATTTGACCTTTTATCTGTTCATAGCTGTTCATATCTCATCCATATGTGGTCCAGAGGACAAGACATTTCAAAGGGAACAACTGAATATGTAGATTCATGTTAGGCATGCACTAATCCAGTTTTGTCCAGTTATGTTAAAGTTCCAATAAGAGTGTTAAAATAATAAGCTTAATATTGCTGACGCTGAGACTGGAAGTCATTTTTTTCATATTTAAGATAGCATCAGAGAGTACATATTCTTTCCTGACTCTGTAAAATAAAATCTAACTAATGCATGCATCTAAGAGTATAAATGATGGACTCAGTATCTGTTAGATTAATAATTTAAAAAATCTGTTAGCATTATTTGTTACATTTATGCTTGCAAATGTAATTAGGTTACCTTTATGCCACAAATTATCATAAAGGTAAGGTGGACGTCCTTGCTGTGTTGCGATAGGGGACTTTTTGAACTTGTGAATGACAGATTGGCTAATTTCCTAACTTCAAACCTGACTTTCCTGTGTGGGATTTGCATGTGCACTGGCCAAAAGTTTTTAAATGTTGATTTTTGTTATTCATAATAGTTATTCTTCACTGCTTGTTCTTCCCTCAGGTATCGAAGGACGTGACGGCGGGGAGAGAACAGCGACGACTTCTTAAGTTCAGTGTCCCAGCATCTCCGTTGGGCCTGGTGGAGCTCACAGATGTTCCCATTGGTAAACTGACCATTGCCGAAGCTCTGAAGGCTGTGGGCAGCCACCAGCATCAGCCTCAGACGTGGAGTCCCGAAAAGATCGCACAAGAGTATTCTCTGGACTTGAAAGAAACAAAAGCTCTTTTAGATTTCTTTGTCCCCTTCAAGGTTGAGATCATACCACCCAAGACTAAAAAGACCAAGCAGATAAAGGCTTCGTAGGACTAGAGTCTCTGACATCTCTGTGGAAAATGACAGCGTATTTAATTTATTTATGCTTTTCAGTGTTTGTCACTGCAAGAATGAGCTGATTGAAAGCTTGGACATTACATATTGCTGACATGGAGATGAGATCATAGGAAATTTCATGGGACATACTGCGAGATACAAAACACCCCTACAATAAACATGAGAATAATTGTAGATATTTAATCTTCTTTGCAATCCTATTGGTTAGTTATCTGATGAAAATAAAACAATCTAAAACTGGGTGATGTCATTATGCAGGTGGATACATCAAAAGGAGTCATTCAGCTCATTCAGTTTGGAAAGTATATTTACTAGATTTTCTTCATAGAGTGACATTCAGATGGACAGGCTCATATTTGAGTTATATGAGAGTCAGGATGTGATTAGCCTAGTTTAGCATAAAGACAGTAAGCAAATGGAAAAGGCTAGCACAGTTAGCGCTGGGATTCCCATAACTTGCATAACTATAAGTCCCCTGGGCATCTCAGTCAGGAAACCTGATCCAAAGATACAATTAGCAGGAGGAACTTCTCTAATTAGCATCTCTTCCTGTGACCTGGGGGGTGCACCAAAAGCCCAGCTTGACGTAACCAAGCTTGCCTGACAAAAGCCTTGGCAAAACCAAGAACTTCAGGGAGAAATGCTGTTTTGTGTGTGGTTATCAGCTTTCTTTGTTAATCCAGTTTTATGTTTTGTTTTTTTTGTCCTTGTGTCATCATCAGTCAGTATTGAAGTTCATGTGATTACAGTTTTACAGTTACCTGCTTCTGGTGCACAGCTGAACTTGTTAAGGTATATAGAACTCCTCTCCTGGGTAGAAAACACATGTCACTTTTATAGAAAATTAGTAATTCTGTGACATTTTTAACATCAATACTGAGCGTCATTGAAAACAGACGTTAGCCTTAACAGACCTCGTTAACAAAACTGGGTGTAGCCAACTGTGATGTTGCCAGTTGATAGTAAAGTCATGTTTTGAACCCTTGAATATTTTAGCAAACACCATCTTGATGTTGTCAAATACATATTGAGTGAGGGGTGGATTTGTATGTGAGTCAAACATGAACTAAAGTCTGATGTTCTTAGTAAAAAAGTAACCATAATTTATGAGGAAATAGGTCAAGGGAGCTAAAAAGTCTTTTTTCTCATATTTTGCTAATCAGATACAGAATTTATTTTTGACTTCAGCTTCCATCTTTTATATATAGTCTGTGGAGGCATTGAACTAAATCGCATATCTAAACGCAGGTCAGTAGTAGATGAAAATACAAAAGATCATAGGTCAGGTTTTATTTTTCAACAATGCAGATCACATGATAAAACGGTGCAAATTTAGTGTTATTATTGTTTTAAGCTAATGGCTAACTCCACCTCTATACCTCTGCATACAATTCACTATCTGTGGTAATAAATACATATTTCTATTTTAGACCACTTTAAGATTCTACTGTTTAACTTTTGACTTGAGTTCACATAAGGAGTCAAATGTAGCTCTAGTTTGTCCTGTTTCAGAGTTATTATCCAATAATGAAAGCTATAACCTTGGAATGAAAGTGCAGTTCCTCTAATACTGTCACTTGTAGTAGTTAAAGACCTGTTTGCTGATACTGTGCTTGTATACAGGCTTGTATGATGAGAGTAATTCCACTGTACAAACCACACACAAAAGACAACAAACAGCAGCAGTCTGTTTCTAACTTGCTGAAATGTTCTTTTAAAGATGTCAGACAGTGTCGTGTCTAAAACGTAGCTGTTTATTACTACATATGAACTCACTGACATTTGTTCTGTTGACTTTTTTTTTGACTCCATCCACCCCATCCACCACTGTCACAGATCTGGATTACTCAGCATTCCAGGTAAGACAGTGATGCTCGGAAATGTTGTTTTGCTGACAAAGGAGATGAGTGTTGTCTAACACGTGGGTCCAAAGTTCCATGGATGGGGCTGTTTTTAATGCATTTTAATGTAGAATTCATGGAGCCACATCATGGAGTATATTTATGAGTGAAAACAATCCTGTGCCATTTATACCATCTGCTGCATATACGCACAATTTTTCAAATAAAAGGAAAAAAAAATCTTCAAATAATTGAATTTCTTGTACCGTCCAGCCACACTGCACAATATCCTGAAAACACAGTGATTACTTTAGAGCTAATGTACTGTCTTTGTTATCTTTACCACCCACTGCATGCATCCGCACATGCCCCAAAAAGCACTTCCGCTAAAACAAGCCACGCCCCACTTGCACAGTCTATCTTTTAGGAATATCCACTTTTGCCCATGACATTCTGTGTATGTCAGTTATCAAGGAACGCAAACCTTACCGGAAACTGTGTAGCCTTATCTTCAAAATAATGCAGATAATTGATTTATAAATCAAAAATGCAGAAACAACAATTTAGCCATACGCCATGAAATTTATTTTTGAGTTAAAGCTTAGCTATTTATTTTTCAACACAATCTTTAAAAAAAACCCTATTCATACACATTTAATTTTTTTAAAGATATGTGACAAAATTTGCAATTATAAATAAAGTGGGACTTTTACAAGAAAAACTTGTTTTTGAAAAATCCTCATCAGATGATTTTCAGGGCGAGGCAGCAAACTGTTTATACCATGCGGAAGGTTGAGGTGGGACAACTGCAACAGCATTTAAGAGCTTTTTGTACTGTTTATAACATAAACCACATGAAAACAACCAAATCAACTTTACATCCACTCAAAAACACTATTTAAAAAAACACAACTAGTTCTTTATTTTGAAAGGCAATATAGGAAGTAGTGGGTGTCTGCGCCTTCCCGCAGGCAGCAGCCAGTGAGAGTAGTTTAGAACCGTATGAGGAAAATCTGGGCTCCGTACAGTAGACGCTCACATACAGTGACACTGGTACATTTGTCAGTGGAGGATGGGCCGTTCACACCTCACACATGGACGAAGGAAAACAAAGATTCGAGCAGGAAACCTTCCGTTTTCCCGCCGCGGATAAGCAGCTGTTGCTGGAAACAAAGCCGTTCTGACCAAACACAGATTTCACTTTTTTTTTCTTCTGAGGCTTCATTTGTGGAGGTGGTGGCATCACCGGCCGTCGCGCTGTTGCCAATATATATATATATTTAAAAAAAAAAAAAAGAAGCTAAAACAGGGTTTTTCTCGGGCACATCAGCAGTTATGTGTCTTTCTCTACACCGACGACCATGAAGATTTTTGGAGGTGAGATGCTCCATTTTCCGGACTGAGCTTCTGTACTTGAGCTGCTCCTGAGCTCTAGCATGGGAGAATGAAGCAGGTAATAATATTAGCGAGTATACTTTAAATCCGACCAGCGGCGGTGTAATAATGACATTCATGTTTTGTGTTAAAACATGAATTAGGCCGTTTGTTCAGAACACCCACTGTTCTCGTCGCTTACAGTAATGTGAAGTGTCTGTTTATTTTCTCGGTCTCTGAGCTTGAGTGGATGGCTCCAAATCACCGAATCCTGTCGAAACAAGCGGTTTCATGCTCTGTGAAACAGCGTTCGGCGAGCTGCTTCGGCCTGGCGTAAATAGCTGTGAGTTGGGGTGGATGAAGGGAAGGCCTGGTCTGTACTAGGCACTAATATTCCATTAAGGTCGTTGTTCATCTGTCTTTGAGGGGTATCTACCGGTGCCAAGTACCAATCCAGTACCAGTGTTCAATAAGCTCCAGTCAGTGCGTGGAAGAGACTGGAAGCCATCCAGGGAACATCAGCCTTCACTGAAACATTCTTTTTCTGAGTTTATAAAATAAATGTAGCAAGTAAATGCATACAGCAATCTAATTTTACAGTTTTTTTTAAATTAATACATTTTATTTTACAAAAGGCTAACAGTGAAACAAATTAAAGTAGGTATTCAGTAGGGGTGGTGGAAAAAATCGATACTGTGTAGTATCGTGATATTTTGTTTGCTAATAATGTATCGATACAGGGACAGCAGAAATCGATATTTTGTTACAAAAAACGTTTTTGTGGACTGGAACTCTGACTTCAGAGCATGTTGATCAGCTCCTTTTTCTGAGCAAGAATCCTGACATTCCTTCACTGTCCAAATGTGTTTAACTTTTTTTTTTGGTAGCAATAAACATGACAGTTTACGTATTTTAATTTAAGACTTGTTTTATTTTAATTAAGTTTAAAACTTTTTTATTTAATGTAAAATTATATTTTGTTTTAATTAATTTTCAAATTCTTCAGTTGCTGAATGGGCTGCATAGTTTTCATAAATTGCATAGTTCAGAATAGCTATAATTGTACCAGATGGTTGCATTCAGTTAAGTTGGACTAGACTGTAATACAAACCGTTCAGTTTGTCAACAATAAAACTGACTGAAATGAGATAAAGACTGAGTGCGAGACTTTGATATTAGATAAAATGAATATTGATAAAGTTTACCTTTATGTACAGAATCTGAATATCGCAAAATATTTTTAAAAAATCGCAATAATATCGTATCGTGCGTTAAGTATTGTGATAATATCGTATCGTGGGATGTATCGTGATTCCCACCTCTAATATTCAGTGTAATTTCAGCTTGGTGTGAGGGTTGTATGGTTAAGCATAAAGTGGTTGAACCAGTTAGTAAAGTTGGAGCAACCCTCACCAACCCTGACTTGATAATCTGGCTGTAATGCACGAAAAAGCAGTAAAACTGTTAAACTTGCTGCAACATCTGACTTGTGAGGCAAATATAACGCAACAGTATACTGCTGTCATTTACAGTTGCACTTCTTCCACTCAGTCTGACAGTGAAATTATACTTTGTTAAAACTAGGTTATAGGTACAGCGTAGCCACAAACCCTTCTGAACCCCTTTGCTGTAACTGATGCTGTAGCCTAACATGCACTGCCCCCAAAATGTAACTACATGATGGATGATGCGGTCTGCAGCGGTTGTGATAGGCTGTTCAGTGGTGTTCATTTCTTCCATGTCTATATTTTGCTACGTTTTCTGCGGCTGCTATTTTTCAAAATGTCTGGAAGAGAAAGGATTAACTCAATCAGTTGACAAGAGGCAGGTAAAACCTATTATTGTTAGGCCAGTATTATGGTCTCCAGTTATGGCAGATGGCCACCCCGGTTCTGCTGGAAGTTTCTTCCTGTTAAAAGGGAGTTTTTCCTTCCCACTGTCGCCAAAGTGCTTGCATCTTGAGGCTATTGTTGTTGTGATTTGGCGCTGTATAAATAAAATAAAATTGAATTGAATTGAATATTACTGACTTCAGTTGTGGTCAGAAGTTTACATTCACTCATCATGTATTTTTGGGGGGATTTCATGTAATCCTCACAGGTTAAAAAGTATACATACAGTGTCAAACATAATCTTTTAATAGATGGTGCAGTATGTTTTAACTTGACACGGTCTGTTGTTGATTAGCGATCATGATTGACTACTCTTTCATAATTTCTCTGTGACAGCATTCATTGCAGTGACCCACACTCAGAATAATGGGAAAATCAAGTAAACTTAGTGAAGTTCTAAGGAGAATTGTGAATTTATACAAGTTAATAATTCTTAATAGGAACATCATCCCATGTACACATCAAAACTGGTGTTGGAATTGATAAAACCTTTGGAATAGCTTTCCTAACAATCCAACCCCAGACCTGTTAAAAATCTGTGGAATAGTTTTAAAAACCCCATGCCAATCAATTAAATTTAACGCTTAATATTCTGCCAAGAAAAGTGGTCAAATATCCATCCAGAATTATGTCAGACTTTTCTTTATGGCTACCAGAAGTGTCCAGTCAATTTGTAACATCCAAAGGGACATTCAACCAAATCTTATATCGTATATTTATACTTTTAGCGCTGTGTGGATGAAAGAAAATCCAAAACAAATGTGAATTTTCTTTTTGTTTTCTTTAATAAGTCATTAAAGATGTATGCACAATGATTCCACCCTGGGAAAAGAACAGCTCAATAAAATAAGTGGATGCTAATGTCTAACTGAAACTGTATTGGCATAGGATTCATTTGACTTCTTGACCCCCAGCTTGCAGTAGGGCTGCTGAGTGTAAAGCGAATTGGCACCTCCAAATCTGAGATCATAGACCCACAAACTCTGTGTAGTGACAACAAGATTGAGGTTGTGGATAATCTTTCTTCACCCTTAAAGATAAGGTGAGGAGCGCGATTATTTGGAAAGAGCTTGAAGTAGAGCTGTTACTCTTCATCTACATCAAAAGGAGCCTGTTGATGTGGTTTGAACATTTGACAAGGATACCTCCCAGACACCACCTATATAGGGTGTTTCATGTCCCACCAGTAGGACTACCTGGTGAAGATCCAAGACACACTAGAGAGATTATATCTCTTGGCTGGCTTGGGAATGCGTTAAAGTCTCCCAGAATAAACTGAATGGAAGAAGCAGCTGGGTAGATGTAAATCTGGGCATCTTTGCTTAGACTTGAATCTGGATGGATGAACGAAACTCATCTTTTTTTATATCAGATAAATGAACATTTTAAAAAGTAAAGAAGAGATTGGAACAACCTTCAACACCATTCAGCCTTGTTGCTGGTGTTCCAAATGCATTTTTTTAAGAAAACCAGAAACAATAAACGGCTGCTCTAGGTATAGTCAGGCAGTGCATAAATGTGTAATTAAAATAACTACACATAGTAAATCATAGGGAAATGTGTTTTTTCACCGATATATCAGAACATCCCATTTTTTAGATCGCCAGAAATCGGTATTAGCATTGCTAACTAATGCTAAATAAACACGAGCAAAATCAACCAAATCTTTATTCTTCCAGAACATTTGAATGCAGACAATAAGGACACTCGGATAAGATAAGATAAGATAAAACTTTATTAATCCCTCAGGTGGGTTCCTCTGGGAAATTCGGTTTCCAAAAGCACAGCACCGACAGAAGTTAGAGTTACAGAATATTATATACACACACACACACACACACACACACACACACACACACACACACACACACACACACACACACACACACAAATAAATACAGAGACATATATAAATAAAATATACGAAGGGGATAAATAGAATAAATAGGAATAAAAATACAAGTGAATTGCACATTTCAAGTATTGAGGTCTATTGCACCATTGACTATTGACAACATTGATATCTTGTGAATCACAACATCTCTGCTAGATCCTCGGAAAACTAATGTACTAAATGGATCTGTGGTAACATTCCTTCCACTTGTGCTTTCACTACTGTGCAAGAGCTCTTTAAGTTAGAGTCCCTGCTCTCCACAGTCTGTAGTTTTTATTTTAAAAGTAATATCTCATACGACTACTTTAAAGTGCTCCCTGTAACCGTTTCACACCGTTGTGTACAATCTGCTGCAAAGTCTATGCTTAGTTACAAATAAGCAAAGGTAGATGGTATGGGAAATTAAAGCCATGAGTCATTTGTATCAAGGCATGATATCACTGGGAAAAAATCAGTGTGAAATGTTCAAAGGTACCTAAAAACAAGGTTATACACGAGAGCCCTGGGTCGCAGGTTTCTGTCTACCCTCCTCTCTGTAGCTGCTTCATTTCAAGGACATCGGAGCAACATTTATAAGACTGCAGAGATTACCAACTGTTAGAGTACAGGCAGGAGGGAAGCATGACACAGGGAAGGGCAGGAGCTAACTGGCAAGCAGCAACTGAACTTTGAAATAATAGCAAGGGATTGTCCTCTACTTAATCCAGCACACGTTGCATTATCTCTAGATTAGAATTTTTAAGTAACTCTTCAAACATACACGGGTGGGTGATCGTATAACTCAGCAGCCTGTCCAAATAATGCTATGTGAGGGGAAACACTGGTATTTCTCTCACAGACACACCAGTGTTTAACAGTATATTTGAAATAAACACGGTATTTGAACTAGCTATTATTGCGTTAAAACTGGCACCTCCCAGTAACATCACGAGCACCATCGTGAGCTCACTGGGCAGCTTCCCAACAAATCTTTTTCCCTCTGAGCGATTCAAGGTTACAAGATGTGTGAAAAGCTGTAAGCATATTCTCATTACATAATTGCAGGGCCTCTGCAGTTATTTAAACATTTCCCTGTCGTTCAGAACACCAAGTACCTGATCATTCATTTCCTATGCAGGATCACTTGACTGCTGGGAGACTGGAGTGGCTCTTTTAACATTGTAGGTCATTGCACCCAAAAACAGCGAACACTACCCTACCTGTTGAGGCCGACATGCTGCAGGCTACCTCACTGAATGCAGAGTTAATGAAGTGGGAACTGGGCCAAGAAGACTAAACCGGCTGCTCCTTGCTCTCCTTGTGGAAATTGTGGTAGACAATAAGCTTGTCATCAGCATATGAACAAAGCAAACTCTGCCCGATTTCACTGCCGTTTATTTTTGCATTGTAGGTTTTTGTCCCCTCCAGTGTGCTGAAGAGATGGCGCTATCTGTCAAATGGCTGCATATCCTAGTATCACAGCAGCACAGCTAAAGTACAGATCCCTCTAACAGGCTTAAATGCAGTGTTGTCACAGTAATTGCTCATAATTACACTGGTTTGATATTTATTTATTTTTTTACACCCACACAGGACTAAAATACTAAAAAGCTTAATTTGTGTGGAAAGTTATCCTATTAACAAATGGACTCTCTGGTGCTGCCCATTTATTATATCTGAAATTTGCTGCCTATTGTAATAATACCAGCTGGCCTGCCTGCAATGCCTCCAGTGTTTATACTAGTGATAAGGGTTTTTATTGCAGTATTTGCCTTGTGTCCGGTTGAGCACTAGCTTTCTGTCACTCTCAGGGGTAAAAAAAAAAATTCGAATAGGATTTCTTATCACAGCTTAGCCAAACACACCAGACAATGTGTTTCTGTTTGGAGACAGATTTGTCTTTCTGTATTCCACTTTTAAATGTGGCTTAATTCTGTATACTGAAAAATAAACTTTATGCTATTTATTTCAAAGATGTAATTAGTTTAATAGGTATATGGTTGGGGGCAAGATACAATCAGACACACTTAACAAAATGATGAAAAAGAAAACAGTTGCTCATTGAATTTTATTTTTGTCTAGTAAACTTTGACATTTTAGTTTCAGTTTTGTAAAAAGGTCTTTGTGAGAAATTCATCCTCTGTTTTGTAAAGATTTCCGTCATGGTGTTGGTCTGTTGTTCTAAAACAGTAAGGCTCTGTGTTTTTGATTGTTTAAAAAAACTGAAATGAGTCATATTTTATTCAGGCACCAATCTTTTGGCAGAAACATCCTATTTTATTACCCCAATTTACAGTATCATGAAATCTTTCGGGACTCTGTGTTCTTGGAGCTTTGTTCAAATTTTTCATATTATTTCAAAATACTTTTGGATTTTTCAGCTTGTTCAAACTATGTGGGAGCACTTGCCATTAATTTTTTACAGCCAAATTTTGTCCACTTCCTTAAACTTGTAAAAGTGTGTAACTCATACACACTTATACCCACGAGTCCTGCTCAACTTTTTAATTATTTGTTGCTGGAAATCAATGCATTTGTCCACCCCACGCCTCAGTTGATTGTAGTTTTCCAGTCGTGAAGGATCATTATCGTACCAAACATGGCAACCTTGTTTCTGTTTCAGCGTCCTTTCTGACACATCATACATTGACGGAAGTGTTGTTAAGTGTGTTTTTAAATAGAAAATGAATAGGCGTCTCGTGCTAAGACAGAATAGTTATATCCTGTAGCTGTATGGTGTAATATGCAAATAGGAAAATTGGTGTTCTCTAAACCATTGACCCTCTGCATCGGTCAAGTTGTGTTTAGTCTGGTAGTGACAACTCAAATTGTTATCCTTAAACACGGAAATCTGCTCTACACAAACTGATTGTAAGGTAGACCCTACAATAATACATAATGGAATTCTAACATATTTTTATTTTTGTCTTAGGGTCTTGCTACCATGAAGATGGTGCTGTGTGGCCTTGGGGAGATGATATCCGCATGTCTGCCATCAGATTTTATGTGAACTCTCCTGCAATGATGCCTGCTCACCCTGGAGAAGCATGGTTCTCTCCACTACTGTTCCCCTCCTGGATACAGGGGACATTAACAGCCGTTTCTGCTGCGTCGTTACGAGGTTGCTGAACCTTTCTGAGAGGCTACCAATGGAAGACCTCTCTGTGGCAAACATTTCTCTGGGCTCCGGGTCTCCCTCGGAGTCGGTCACCCCAACAGCAAATGCTCTGGAAATCCAGCAAGGCATTGGCCTACCTCTGCAGATCTTCTTCTGCTTTGTCATGGCAGCCATCCTTTTAGTGGCGCTGTCAGGAAACATAGTGGTGTGCCTGATGGTGTACCAGAGATCTGCCATGCGTTCAGCCATCAACATTCTGCTGGCTAGTCTGGCATTTGCGGACATGATGCTGGCCATCTTGAACATGCCCTTTGCTCTGGTTACTGTGGTGACCACCAACTGGATTTTTGGAGATGTTTTCTGTCGCGTTTCCGCCATGCTCTTTTGGTTTTTTGTTATGGAAGGAGCAGCTGTACTGCTTATAATAAGCATTGATCGTTTTCTTATTATTGTCCAGAAGCAAGATAAGCTGAGCCCACAGAGAGCCAAGCTGCTCATAGTGGTCACATGGGGACTCTCGTTCATTTTCACTTTCCCTCTAGCTGTTGGCTCACCTCCCTTACAGATCCCACCCAGAGCTCCTCAGTGTATATTTGGCTACAGCAGTGATCCTGGTTACCACGCCTATGTGTTGATATTAACACTAGTTTTTTTCTTCTTGCCTTTCACAGTCATGCTATACACATTCATGGGCATCCTCAACACCATCCGCCACAATGCCATTCGCATCCGTAGCCACACAGACAGCGTCTGTCTGAGCCAGGCCAGCAAACTGGGCCTCCTCAGCCTTCAGAAGCCCTTCAAGATGAACATAGACATGAGCTTCAAGACCCGTGCCTTCACCACCATCCTCATCCTCTTCTCCGTGTTTACAGCGTGCTGGGCACCCTTCACTGCCTTCAGCTTGGTAACTACCTTCAGTGACAGGTTCTACCGCAAAGACAGCTTTTTTCAAATCAGCACATGGGTCTTGTGGTTGTGCTACCTCAAGTCAGCCCTCAACCCTCTTATTTACTACTGGCGGATCAAGAAGTTCCGCGACGCCTGCCTCGATCTGATGCCCAAATATTTCAAGTTTCTTCCTCAGCTGCCAGGCAACACAAAGAGGCGCATACAGCCGAGCGCTGTGTATATATGTGGAGAGCATCGCTCTGTGGTATAAGGCATAACTCCTCTCTGAAACACTGTTAAAATGCATCTTATCTCACTAGGGTTTTCTCATGGTTTACTTCTCTTAGCAGGCTATAAGACTGAGGTTAGCACTGCATTAAAAATATAAGGGGGCTGAGGTGGAATGGGTTATTGCTACAGTAGCCAGACTGAAGATCCAATCCGGGAGGTACACGGTGAGTCCAACATGCCAGAGATTTAAAGGTTGTCAGGTGAGAAATCGCAAAATTTCCAATATAAGACCTGACTGTTAGTACTGAAACTGTACTTTATAAGTTTTATTTTTAAAACATCATATGTGAATGTGAGGATTCTTCATCAACAAAGATTTGGTTGAGCTTTAGTTTCCACAAGAAGTAGCAACAGTCAGTCATGAACAGACAGAATGGCATTTGCATTTAGTGGTTAGAAGTTACGCATGTTGGGCAGGAAATTCAGAGTGAGGTGATCCTTTTGAAAGGCAAAAAGGTCATTTGTGCACCATGGCTTAAGTCAGGGGTGTCCAACTCGGCTGGTGTCCGGCAGGTTTTAGATGTGTCCTTGATCCAACACAGTAGATTTAAATGGCTAAATTACCTCCTCAGCATGTCTTGAAGATATCCAGAGGCCTGGCTGGTAATAAACTAATCATTTGATTCGGGTGTGTTGGCCCAGGCTGATATCTAAAACCTGCAGGACACCTGCCCTCAAGGCCTGGAGTTGGATGCCCGTGGCTTAAGTAAACATAAATAGCCATTCAGGATGACCTCTTGTGGCAACAGTTAGTAGACATACCTTTAGAATCATTGCTGGCTTCACAGCAGCTTGCTTTGTGCATATGCATACACTTAAGGATTGTTGTGGTAGTTTTTCTGGTTAATGTAGTCTAGTATTAAACACAATGCTACTTAATGGGCTTCTTTGTCATTCCTAAGACTCAAACCACTTAAAAACAAAAAACAAGAAAAAGAGACTTGATGTAAGGATCAAATCAAAGATTGACCAACAGTGAGCCCACAATTCATTCCATCTGTTTGCTTTTACATTAGAAAAGAAAGAAATTTCATCTAAAAGCAAATAATAAATACCTGGGGGGCTTTTAACTAAACTGGGTAGAGTTCAGGGATTATTGGGTGATCTAAGCTCAGGACCTGTCATTTGACGTGCTGTCTATATGATGGCGACCGTAGAACAGGAGGTTGGGAAGTGCATCTGTAACCGGAAGGTCACCGGTTCGATCCCCGGGCTCTCTGTCCTGGTCGTTGTGTCCTTGGGCAAGACACTTCACCTGCCACCTACTGGTATTGGCCAGAGGGGCCGATGGCGCAATATGGCAGCCTCGCTTCTGTCAGTCTGCCCCAGGGCAGCTGTGGCTACAACTGTAGCCGCTGTAAAATTGTTTTATTTGTTTGCACTTTAGGATACGCTCAAAATATTTGATGACAAATTTGTGGTCCAAAGATTAAAAATTTTACAAGACTCAGTAGATTCAATATCAGCTTCTGATACTTGATAGTTCAAGTATCAGTAGTAGTAGTTGGTGGAATATAACAGGCTCGACTGAGACCCTGTACCCAACAACCCAGAACAAACATTTTAAATAAGCACGATTCTGTTGCTGATAGTCAAGAATGACCTACCGGTGTGCGTGCAGTCTACCTGCTCAGTCTGTCCAGTGTGTTGGGATATGATGTTCTATTGTTGGCAAATGTTGGGTTGGATCAACTGGATGTGTTTGCAGTATCAGCCTCAAACCCCCACAGTGGTTCAATGCAGTGTTAATGTCAGTCTGACTTTAAATGGTCAGGGAGTGTATGAAGGTTCTCAGAAAGTTGTGAGGCTTCCAACAGGTCGATGGCAACTGGACTACCATACCAAACCCTACAATTTGACCTATACAACAGGTAATGGGAATCTTTAGGTTCTGTGTTCATCTTTATATACAATATATATATCTTTATATTCAAATCTATATCTGCTGTATCTGCCAAATTTGAATCTTGAGCACATCTTTTGAAACACACTGGAAGTCCATTTGGCATTTGAGCCTGTAGAGCAGGGGTGTCAAACTTCAGTCCTCGAGGGCCAGTATCTTGCTTGTTTTTGAGGTATCCCTGCCCTACCTGCTGCTGATTACCTGGATCAGGTGTGCTTTGCCAATAAGAAGCTACGCACGATCTGATATCCTCGTGTTGGTGTTGTTCCCACATCATCATAATAAATGTTGTTCCAGGTTCAACATTGCAAGTGACCAATCACATTGGTGTGATGTCATACTTTTGCAACTTTGGAAAAAAACGCCTTAAAAAAATCTACTTAACTTGCGAGAAACCGCCTCTGTCCGCCAATCTAGCAATTTGAATTTGTTGCATTTCAGGATACTGTTCTTTAATAAACGGTAAGCACTATACATATTGTCCTTGCAACATTCGAATTTCATAAATGAATGAATGGCTTGGCTTGCAAAAGTATGACGTCACAACAATGTGATTGCTCACTTGCAATGTTGAACCTGGAACAACATTTATTATGATGATGTGGGAACAACACCGACACGATATCAGATCATCCAAGAAGGCACAAGGGCAGGTTAGTTGGAAAACAAACAGGACAGCAGCCCTCAAGGCCTGGAGTTCTGACACCTGTGCTGTGAGTCTCGACCATTCAGGAAATAACAAGTGAAATGCAAAAAGTTTTGTTTTGTCAAAAATAATAAGATAAGAGACCAAAAAAAGGTACATTTGTTTTTGACAAGTGGCTGCACATTACAGGTGAAGACACTGATCTCCACCTGCAGCAGCTTCAGAGTCTAAGCTAGTTCTAGGTCAGCTCAGGCAGTTTACAGCTGGGATTTCACCTCACTTTTTAGTGCCAAAGTTCTCTGTTTTTTTTTTTTTTTTGTCTTTTTTTGTGCTTAAAATCAGCCTACATTTGGCAAAAATATCACCTGAAATCAAGAAGTAATATCATATAAACCTCGCCGTACTTCAGAGACCAGCTCATCCAAAACCGCAGCATTAGATAAACCTGCTCAAAAGCCATCACTGCTGCATTTACTGAGCCCACAATCACCCATTCCTCCAAAGGTGAGACAGTGTCATTCAGGTTTTTTTAAATTAATTAATTTTTCTTTTAAAGACATTATCTTAAGTGAAGAAGTTGTCTGAAGGAAACCATAAAAATACACGAAAAGGCTTTATAACTCCTGAAATGCACTGATTGGCACATGTTGTGCAAGAGAAAAGATTTTTTGTTGTTGTTTCTTTTGTGTTATTTTGAGAAGATAATCTGGGCTTGGCCTGACCTTACATGTTTTGTTGCCACTGGAGTTGCAGGTAGAAGACAGTGTGTTTAGCTGTATAGAATTTGTTTTACCAGGCATGTACATTAACAGCTAAGTGGAATCTGTGTGTGGTCAGAAAATGGCCATGACACATTTGAACGTGTGTATTTGTATTTAAATGTCTTGATTGTGCCTAATAATTAGTCCATTTGCCAGTCAGAATGCTGCTATATCTGGTGAAAATGTGCAATTTCAGTGTACTGTACTGTTGAATGTAATAAAGAAATAGACATTTCTTACCTTGGTAAACTGTCTTAAGTGGAGTTTTAATTTAAAGCGTAGTTTTGGACCCATGATGGTAGAGTGGCAGGATGTAGCCAACAAGCTTCTTTGCCACAGAGGTGAGAAACCAGGGACCCAACATATAAGACTGCAGTCCCTCTAATTGCCACTTGAGGCTAGCTTGCATGTTAAAATGTCTTCCACCTCTCACCCCCACCGGTCGCCGCAGATGGCTGCCCCTCCATTAGCCTGGTTCTGCTGCAGGTTTCTTTCTGCTTAAAGGGAGTTTTTCCTTCCCACTGTCGCCAAAGTGCTCATAGGGGGTCACATGATTGTTGGGTTTTTCTCTGTATGTGTTATTGTAGGGTCTACCTTACAATATAAAGCACCTTGTTTACAGCCTCATAAAATAACTGAATATGGTTTTGGTCTCTATAACCAATTCACCTTTCAGGATAACTTTATGTGGAGTAATGTATCACATAGCCTACTCTGTGACCTGACGCGCACCTCCCTAGAAATGTAATTACACGTCATCTCTGTGAAGCTTACACACACACATGAGTGTGTGGCTGCTGATACCATTTGATACTGAAAATGCAGCTGTATTATTAATTCTTTTATTCATCTTTCTCTTTCGAACGCTGTATGTTTAAGGCATCACATATGGGAACCATGTGTTTATGTGACGATGCCTGTTTGCAAACTCTGCCTTCATTACCCTCCTTCCGATGCGTCATCTGTGTCTTCTCTTTCCACCCAGGGACTCCACTTCCTGTCATCATCTCCACTGAGTGCTTATTCATCCAGTACTCCTCATATACTCCTCATATGTGGCCCATTTAGATAAAAGTATGCATCATTTTCTCAGTAACGTTTTCTGATATACCAAGTCCTACATCATGGTCAAATTCACCAACACCAACATCTCTTTCCTGAAATGGTGTCCTTGTTGCTGTGTGTGTCAGCTCTGTGCATAATTCATGCATTGATGAGATATAGTCTACTCCTTTTCACCAGGTTCACGTCTGAACCAGGAACTCTGCTTTAGTGACTGTTCAGTTCATTGAGTTTGACTCTTCGATATATTCTTGTTTACCTTGTATAATTACTCAGAAAGCTAACTGAGTAACTACCACCCCCATATGCCCTTTGCAAAAATGACATCACAATCTACTTTTAATAACTGTGAAGAGCATCTTCATTAGCAAGTATCACAAGGTTAAAACGGCAAATGTGATCACTTCTGTCAAGTGTTTTAACTTTATTTTTCCTGCTACCGCTACATGTGTAATATCAATCTTTTTCTGTGAGAATCATCAACATGAAGTTTAACCCTACCTTGAATTTGGGCAAAACCCTAACCCCAAAACTGGACCAGTGAGTGAAATAATAAATATGAAAGAAACATCAAAAGAATCACTGAGTAAGTCGGCACGAGACACATGCCAGCCTCCTGGCTGTTAAACCTGTAGCTATTGCCACCACCGCTCTAAACTCCAGATGTGGAAGTTGTAGGCCTGGGACTGGCTACAGAGAAGACTTGACAGACAGCCCCAGGATGAGAATGTGTTGGTTGACTGCTCTACGCCTGATGCTTTCATCCTGAGACTGAAGCATAGTGGTGGTAGCATCATGCTGTTTGGGTTCTCTGCAGGGTGAATGACTGTAACTAAGGGAGTTCATATACAATACAGTGAAGAGGGCTAAAAGTGAAGGATTTTCAAAGGTTGTTATGATGTTGTGGAAAGTCATCCTTTGGTTTGTGTGTGTGTGTGTGTGTGTGTGTGTGTGTGTGTGTGTGTGTGTATCCTGTGACTGTAAAATAAAAATAAATGACACCTGCTGTCTGATAACGTCCCATATCACAGTGAGTATGAACTACATATGGATGTTAGTAATCTGAATTTTTTTTCAGAACAGTCCGCCTTTAATGTCAGCCCAAAGTACATATCAAAGACAAATGTATCTGTGCAGACTGTGAGACATGAAAGCCAGGCAAATGAGATCCTGGCTGCTTGTAGCATCATGCAGAGAACACCAACCATCCACAAAAAGGTCAGCAGGTTGTTTTTCTTAGATTGCTGACTGGCCATTTCTCTAGTGACCTCATTGACCTGCTACGGATGGATGAGGCACAGATAGACCGAACACTAAGACAAATTTGATCCCCACCACACTCTTGATTACAAAGGATGCTGTTCTTAATCATCTTCCTCCCAGGGATTCATTATGCAGGCTGCTGTGAGTAATGAGTGTGTCCAGAGCTTTGAAGCTCACTTTAATCATAGCACTGAAGACTATTACTAAGCAACAGGAACCTGCAGATGTCTCATGAGGAGGCATGGTGACAGCGGATGGATGTAGACGGGGCTGTTCACCTAAGCAGATGAGAAGTCAAGGGGCCACTTGTGAATATCCTTCTGTGTGTACTGCTCTGGCATTATTTCAGCTGAGTGTCACTCTGTTGACGAACTAAACAGACTCCAGTTAAGTTGTGTGTTTTTTTGCATTGAGGCAACTGTCATTGTGATTTGGCACTTTATAAATAAAATTGAATAAATTGTTTGTTAATCATTAAATAAAATCCTATTTCCAAACAAAGGGGAATGCCAGAGTGCAGTCTTCTGCTTATTTCCATCTGGCAACCTCAAGAACTGTGACTGTAAAGAATAAAGCTGCAGTTCCTCTAAAATACACATGAGGCATATTAAGTCCTCAGGGACTCGCAGGTTCATTGAAACAGCATTAAAAAGCATCTCTATGGTATCTATACATGATATGCATATATATCAGGAAAACAAGCTGCGAATAATGATAAAATTGTAATGTTTTTTTCTAGAGAAAATGGCTCAAATTGACACAACTTGAATATAATTTGACAAATATGCAATGCTATTAAATTCGAGTTTTACATAGCAAATGCATATTTAAAAACTGTTGCAATTAAAAAAAATGAAACTTATCAGTAATTCCGTAGATATCAGTAAACATCTGCTGTGTTTGCAGTGCAACATCAACCACAGCTAGGCTAGCTTTCAAATCTGCAAGGATGTAGGAAGAAAACAGACTGCAGATGGAGAGGCCATTGTGGAGTCTAGATACTATTAAGGGAGCAGTGTGGAACTTTCAACACCAAAGACTTTTATCAAGCAGCTAGCTCCATAAGAAAAATTTAGGGAAGGAAAATGGACAATTTATAAGATAAGCAATGCGGATGCAAGAACATTCTGAAACTGTTATGTTATGTTTTCTTGATAATGTTTATATGCCATGGTGCACTTCAACAGTACAATACAAGATTTTTTTTAAAATTACATGGTAAAACCCATATTACAATTACTATAATCAAAAATTAGGATTTTGTTGTAATTATAAAGTCTGTTACTAGTTGTACAACAAGATTTTGACTTTCTTAAATGGCTGGTATTTAATCATATTAAATATTAGAAAAATCACATCAAGTTGTTTTTACACATGTACTTATGCTACCTAACTTTTCATTTAGCATAAAGAATCTGTAAAAATGTATGAAATCTCAGGTGAATTAAAGTTACAAAACTATATTTTAATTATGGAGAAATTCTGTATTTTTATGTGATGTATTCTATTATTTTACAGCATTTATCTGGTGGCACAGCTACTAGGTTGTTGTATATTAATAGTTATTATTATTATTTTTACACATTTCATTCTTTCTTTTGTTTCTTTTTCTTTTTTTCTAAAACTGTGTCAGCAACCTGCTAATCAAATTTGCAGGCGTTAGCTCTTATGATATTATCTTTTCAGCGGTCAAAGTGCATATAATGAGGCATTAAAATGTGGTCCAAAAACAGCTGGAATGACTGATGTTCAATTTTTTATATACAGTCTATGATTATTTTTTTTTAACAATCACAAGTTTATTAATAGTTGAAATGTTGCATTTCTTCATTTTGTGTGTTTACATAAAGGCTATTGATTGAATTGGAAAGTGAATTTGAAAGTGACCCAAGCTCCTTTCTCACAGCCAATGTAAATACTTTAACATAAGGTAAAGCTGCTAATGGCTGTTGCTCACACCCACTAGTGTCCTATGAATCCTATTGGGAAAACGCCCTGAGATTATCTTCTGGGAATCCTTTGCATGCTATATCCTCTTTGAAACACTGACACCTTAAATTAAAAATTCAGCGTTGGAAGGCTCAAGTCCTTCTCTTGTTGCCCTTGGTGACAGTCATGCAGCATCCAAATCATCCTGCAAAGGCAGAGCTGAAAGTTTATAAAAATAAAAGCCTGAACTGCTTAAGCAGTGATCTGTCAGCTCATGAATCAATATGTTCACTGAGATTGGTCGGTTAGATATTTGCTTGTGCATTGCTTTAGCAAACAGTTGTTGCTATGCACTGTCAGAGCTGCCTAGTGTTATAATCATCAGCACACGATGTACAAAGGTGTATTTGAGAGAGGCTTTTAGGGCTTTATGTAAACAACAACATTGATTTTATTGACAAGATAAACATGGATTACATGGACACTACAAGCAATTTACCCTATGAAACTGTGTGGGACTAACTGCTGTCATTTGAGGCAGTCCCACTGGGGCCAAATGTGATTAAAATTGATGCATTATGTTATTTTAAAAAATATTGAATTTTGCATTTACACGAATCACCTCCATGAATCACTGTCTTATTGTGGAGAAGTTTTGTTGTTTAGGTTTTTGCCCATGACAGGATCTCCCAAAGCAAGGTTGTCCTAGTTGATGGGCCAGATTAACTGCAACTGGGAAGACCCGTATCATAGAACTACTGATGCCATCTTGCCAAGATTGGGGTTACTGGGGCAAGGCTCCAGAGAGGAGCACATTTTTTAATTCAGTTCTTTTTCAGTTCAATGTAATTTTATTTATATAGCACCAAAGTGTCATACAGCTCATATGTAAGGAATGTGGCAGGAGATATGCTAAATATAATGCCAAGTATGAAGTGTGAGCAACTCATTCATTCACATTCTCAACCAATTATCCAACTAGGGTTGCAGGAGTGGCTTGACTTGGCTTCGCTATGAAGCGCCTTGAGGCAGTTGTTAATGTGATTTGGTGCTATATAGATAAAACTAAAAAAAAAATTGAATTGAATTAACCTCTTTTCACTTCCAATGAGTTTATACACAACTCTTACTATTAATCTCTGGCTCTCTTCCACAGTTTGTATTTTGTCTTGTTTCTAACTAACTAACTTGTTTCTAACTGTTAAAGGGAGTTTTTCCCTCCCATTGTCACTGACTCTTTGCTCATAGGTGTTCGCCTGATGGTTGGGGGTTTCTCTCTATTATTATTTTGTCTTTACCTTCCAATATAAAATGTTGCTTTGATTTTGTGCTATATATTGAATTGAATTGTTTGGCTCATATCAGTCTTCATTAAAGCTCACCTTTTCTTAGTATCTGTGGTGACTGAATTTTAACAGTTATATGCAGCCACTAATTGTTAATGGGATCCATTCATTGTCTATTTGGTCATTTAGTAACATTTGTTTACATTAAAAGTATAGTAAGGAAAGCATGAAATGGAAAAGATGTCTTTCCCTCCAATGAAACATAAACACCTGATTATTTTTCTATTTAATTGGCTAATTAAGCATGAATACACAATCCATCCACCTATTAAGCCACCTTAGAAAGGGGTTGGATAGCGTGGGATTCTCTTATTTTAGAATAAAATTCCTCACTTGACATCTCTCCCTTGCCAAGCCCAGAGGCCTCCTTTCTCAGAAGATGTGTTTCCATGGCAATGTGGAGCATGTGCTTGTGTGTATGATGAGCTCACACATCCATGTCCTGCTCAGCAAACTCTTCTTCTGGCAAAACGGTGTGTCTGCCTCCACAAACTACAGATGGTGCAGCCACATGCCAGGCTTCCACTTTTTCTGTGGTGTTGCAAACATGAGAAAGTCAACAGCTCCACCTTTATGAGGATAAGCATCATCCAAACCTCCATATTGTCTTTAAATAGAGAGGAACGTTTTTTACATAAACTAGATTGAAAGAAAAAGAAATGCTCATCATATACAACAGGCAGACACTAGATGCCTTTCTTGATGTAATCCAGAAGGGGATTTGGATCTCTGGCTGGATTGAAAATCAGGCAGAATCAGGCTTAGGGAGGTGTAGCTGTTCACCACAACTAGTTGGTGGTGAGGGGAAAGAGAAGAGAGCGGAGAGCTCACCTTAATCTTAGACTTGGAGGCACTATTTTTTTTTAATCCCTTCTGCTTTGCAACTGGGTGCAAACTGCTGCAGTGTGACTCAAAAGTCACCCCTAGATGCATGCATGATCACAAGATCACTGAATCAGAAACCTCTTGCCTGGCTACACTAATAATGATATAAAAATTCACAAATTAGTGACAGAAGTCAGCCCTGGCGTAATACAATGCTATCCAGTACAGACTCTGATTTAGAAGCAGATTTATGAAGCATGCTCTGTTGTATAGTGACCAAAAAGAGACTATAACTCCTTATAGTCTTATAGTCAACATAGCCTTAACATTTAAGGAAAGCTCTTTTGATAATTGGGTGAAGGATGTGGAGTGGTGTGAACACATATGTTCAGCTTTTTTATGGCCTGGATTAGTAATGGTTCTAATAAATTTCACTTCAGTTTTATTTCAATGGTGCCAAATCAAACCACCTGTCACCTCAAGGTGGGATGAAGGGAAAAAAAAAACATGTATATGCTGATTTTTTTACACTGAAAAAAAAAAAAGAAGAGCAGATTTGTTCAACCTCAAGTACAAAGGGAGCTCCAGGAAACTGCTTTATGTGTTTGGCCTGCAGAGAGCTCTGACCTTAACACCTCTGAGATGAAGTAGAATATAAGAAGCAAATGCCAGCAAGCAGATTTAAAATCCTGGGGTTAAGCTTGAAACCACTGGGATGGAGACTGTGACATCTGTGTGTGTAGTGTACTCAGTTTGGTTCCTGCAGTGCTCTTCCTTTCTTTTATAACTGCATCAATATCACTCAAACGACTGTTTGCTGTTGGTGCCCCCAAGTGTTGAAACGCAGTATCATGCACTTTAGTGTAAGTTCACATAATGGTCACAAGACGGAGACAAACACACCTAATGCATCACTCTCAGACTCATCATGCAGACGTGGTACTGTCTTCATTGGCCAGTTATGCCCACATGTAATTTAAGCAGTTCAAAGCTCAGTTATGTTACATTTATGAAGCATGAAGAATGAGAACCAGGAATTTGCAGTACACGAGTACAAGCATTTAGTTCATTTACACCACTGTATTATCTGATGTTAAAAAAGGTCAGTAATAAAGTGTGAAGCCGAATGTTCTGCATTTGTGCTGGTCACAGAAGAAGCAACTCACTTGAGGAGGAGGAGAGCATTTAATACGCAAGTTAATCAGAACCTCACTGAGGACAATTGTGTTAAATTCATCATACACAGTGATTTCCTTCAATAATTTAAAATGATGCCCACATAGAGAAATCATAGAAAAATACAGGACCACCAGCTGATCTAGAAGCAGCACAGGTCTTTAACCCTGTGACATTCCTTCCTCTTTATTCAACTGTTCAGTCAGTCCTCATTAACAGACGTCTTCCTCTGAGACAGCACCAGGTCCTTCACCTGAGGTGTAAGGGTCTGGACCTGAGCACGTGCGCTCCTCGCCTCCTCGTCCTGCTCCTCGTCATCCTCCTGCTTCTTGCTCTGGCTCACCAGCTGCTTCACCACCAGGCTCTGGTAGGTAGACAGCAGCTGCTGCTGCTCCTGCAACAAAATGCACACATTTCAGCTGCTTCACTCTCCTTGCAGCAGATGGAGACCACCGACAGCTGCTTCGCCTCAACACTACTTCAAGCGATCCTGAGATGAAGCTTTCAGACAGCACAATCACACGACGGGCATTGTAAAGCTAAACATTTACAGTGTTAATGGATTATGCACCTGTTTCTATATCCAATGAGAATCATATCAACTCCGGGAGGGATGGCTGTGTAACATAATATAAATGGACTGTGTTTCCCCTACACCAGGGGTCAGCAACCTTTAACACCCAAAGAGCCATTTGGACCCGGTTTCCACGCAAAAGAAAACACTGGGAGCCGCGAATACTTTTTGACATCTAAAATGAAGATAACACTGTATATATTGTTTTTTACCTTGATGCTTTGTGTGAACAACTAAGGTGTGTTGGTTATGAAATCCATAAAGTGCTACAGAGAAAATTACATTTTATTTATGTAATTAACACATTTTGAACTCTTAAAGAAATATAACAAAAGGACAGACACCAACCTGAACTAAAATGATCCATGTAGCAAACAGAAACTGTTGTGAGCCGCCACCCTTATATCGCCTTTGGGCTTTTGAAGCCTTGACCTGACTTTTAAAAAAAATAATTGGAAAAAAGCACTATGCTGCTGAAAAATAGATATTTACAAAATTCTGCCTAAATATGTATTTTACCAGGTTAATGTGTGTGGCGGGGCGTGGTCTGCAGCACTGCTGCAGGGGAGGCGGACGCACCTGAGCGGCACCCGTAATCACGCCTCGCCGCCTTAACGTCTGCGCCATCTATGCTGTTGTTGGTATGTGTCGGGCTGTGAGCTGAAAAGCTACAGCCGGCTGTATACGTACAGCAACCGTGTGTGAAAAGTGGTCAATAAAGAGATGCTGAAAAGCATGTTCATGGAAACATCGTCGGGTCTGCTGTGATATGTTTACAATGGGACTTCTGCTCCTAAGCCTCTGCGCACAGCGTCTGCAACTCGGGGCTGTACGAAGTCACTTTCATCTTTATGCAGGTTTGTAAGCTGTCATCTGTGAGGCGCGAGCGGTGTTTGTTTTTAACATAGTTCACGGTGGAGAATAGCTGCTGACATAATGTGGATCCGAAGATCCATAACTGGCCTACCTGGGGTTGAAAGTCTCGATAAATGCATGTCGTTTCAGTGGGTACACCGACTTCTGCGAGTGTGACGCTTATTTTGAGCAATGAAAAAAATAATAGAATACAATTTTATTTTTATATTTCAATATTACAATAATCTTCCAATTTAGAACTACAAGTTAAAAAAGAACTAACATAAATAAAATACACTTCAGCTAAATACTTCTAATTTATTTTCTCAAACCGCACGGAGCCGCACTATAAGGACTAAAGAGCCGCAGGTTGCCGACCTCTACCCTACACAGACGTGATGAAGGAGTGAACAGACTGGTATATCTGATGATCCAGTTTATCATTTTTTAAAATTGATGGATTGTGATGCAACACTTTTCCTTCCCATTCAAATCACGTTCAATCAGCTGTACATACTGCAGATATTCTCCCCATGAGTGTGCTGATGATCTGAGGCACACAGCGGCCCGGGGCGTGCAGCATACAGTGCGTGCTGGCCTGAAACAGCAGCACGCTGGTCAGGTGGAGGACCAGAGCGGGATCCTCGGTGTCCTTCAGCTGCTCAGTCAGGGCCTGGCGGTGCAGGAACAGGGCTTGTCTGCAAGACACGCATTCACACACTTCTAGACTCCATAAGTGGATCAGGGTGAAGAGTTTTGTGGCTCGAATGTGCTTCCACTACCTCTCTTTTTTCTTGTCTCCTTTCTTTAGCATGAATCCACAAACCTCAGCACAGGTATCCAAGTTAGTCACAAAGTCTTCAATGGACTGTAAACACAGAAAGCAAATCCACCTTACTTAAAATGTTATCCCTCAACCTTTCCCCAGATTAGCGATTTTTAAATTTCAAGGTATTAGCTGTCATTTTGCAGTCACCCACAGTGCAACACTATTTTAGACAGGCATACTACTTACTTTGCCGTTCAGGGAGTTGTGCAGCTTCAAAAGAGGCCCTTTGGTCTCCTCTGACAGTTTGCCTAAAATCTTTAGTCTGACCTGCAGTACCAAATCGCATATTCAGTGTGAACCGTTGAATTCAGCTCCACAGATAATCGTAACACAGTTTGAGTTTCAGGTTGCCGAGAGGAGCGACAGACACAGACCTCGTTGGTGATGGTGCTGGGATTCTCCACGGACATCATCAGGTCAGCAGCCAGGAAGTTAACCAGGATGTTACTGACATCAGTGCACACGGTCTTCAGGATGTGCTTAGCGATGTGGGCCTGGGTATCATCTGCATGCATAAAAAACAAACATACAAATATTGCATGTAAAGCCTTTGAAATTTTGGATGATTCTACTCAGCCCTCACCATTTTTACAGTCATTTTCACCATGATACACACGTTTTATAGCCTAATCTCTCCAGTGAATTATGTCGGAGAGCTCCAACTTTAGCAGTTGTTCAGCTGCTTCTATTTTCTTTGCATTTAAGTGCACAATTCTCAATAAATAACTCACTACTCTTGCTGGGTGTAAAGCAAGGTCAATACACAAAACCTGTTATATTTCTTTTATGTTCCTCTAGAAATCCTGGAGATTTGGACAGTTTTGGATTGAAGTTCCCTTACATACTTAAATGTATTGGCTCTATTTTGAAGTAACAGATGAGTGTGTCATCACGTTTTCACATTCTAATTAAATTACCCCGATGTTGTGGCTGCCACTTAGTTTTGGATGTTTGTTCTTGTTTTTCATCTGTTAATATCACAATATTGTGTCTCACTATGAGGTTTTTATCAGAGCTTTACTAAAAAACAACATTTGCTCATTTGTCACTGTTTAATCCAAAAGTGGAAATTCAACCCAATATGTGTGATGTTCAAAGAGGAGGTAATATCTGGTATTAGTTACAGGGTTTAATACTACAATGCCAGATATTTTTTTCAAAATAATCCTTATGTATCTTACATTGGGCCTCGGTGCCGCTTTTGACTTCACTCTCTTCTAAACTTTAACATCCACTAGCCCATCTGTGGTCTGTTGTGGGTTTAGGGCTGGTGCTTTTAGCCACACACTATATAAACTGACTTTGAGAAACTAGAAGATATTGTTTGTGTTGTAACTTAGCCATTACAGTTTTTCTCTTAAAAGCTTTTTGACAGCTTAGCTGTTGATGCAGCAACGAGCTCCTTCTTCTGAATGACTGCCCTCCAGGTGGGTGGAGCTTCTGTGCTCACAGTCAGAGCTGTGCTCCTGAGACTTTCACATCATCACTTTCTTTGGCATCACAGAGCCAGGAGTACAAAAACTGTCTCTGAGCATTGGGTACGCTCTGAAGCCTAATGCTCGTTTCCCTCGACATATATACGAAAATAAAGCAAAGGATGCTAGCTTTCCCGAGTATGACTTGTCTTTCACGGCTAAACATTTGATTCATACAGAAGAACAAATATCAGAACATGAACCCTGACATGATCAGTTAATCCAGTGTAACAGATCTATTACAAATACAGTGATCTGCCAAACAGTAAGGGTAAAATCTGGACCTTGTGAACCCCGCCTCCTCTCTCGTCTCCTGTCAGGATGCGAGAGATGAAGATGGTCCTGCTTCTGATTTCCAATACATGGAACATGACTTACCTGAGAAGAACTTGGTGCCTTTTTCAAATAGTCGGATATTGTTGTACAGGTTGGTGATCTCTTCCTGCAGATCCTTCATGCTCTTCTTCTTGTTGGCCCCTGATGGAGAGCTGGTGGAGGACATGAACACTGTCCGCAGCACCTCCTGGTAGGCTTTAGTCAGAGGCCTGTAGGGACATTAACAGAAGGTGAATGAAGGGATTGTTGGCAGCTCTGAGAAAAGGGAACTTCAGAAAGAGATGTGTCTGTTACCTGACTAACTGCTCTGCCAACTCAGACAGGATTTCTTCAGGGCAGTCACTCACTCGTTCCTCTAAAACGGCTACGATCGCCTCCTGGGCCATAAAGGGGGTTTCAGTCTGTCTGCTGCGATCTTGGCAAAGGTAAAACACAAGCTAATTAGTCTCCCTGGAATCCTACAGTTACCTTTGTCTTCCATGTAGAAAAAAAAAAAAAAAAAGAAGCTTAATGACCCAGGAGATTCCTCGTAAAGCAGCCATTAAGCTCTTATTACAGTAAAAAGCCTCAGTGAGCAGGCTTAATGTGCAGATGGAGACCATATTTCCCTGAGAACATAAAATGTCTTTGTGACGGCTGACATACTTTGTTGAGAAGGTCCAGTTTCCTCATCGCTGTCTTCATCTTTCCGCCCTTTCTTCTTGGTTTTACGAATCCGGATCTCTCTGGCATTGCCTCCTCCACCTGCTTTCACACTGCCACTGCCCTCTGGAAGACAAACAGTTAACAGATCCCAGTCAGTCTGAGAAAACTCAACTTCTTAAAGTCAGCAAACACTGACTTGCCACATTGCAGATGTCTTTATTTTCACTGCTCTAGTATCACTTTAAGATAACCAGTCTATTATTTTTCCTGTCTTTGTCCTACGGGTCATTGTAGGGTAGATGTTGGCAGGTGGCGATGCCGTCTACTCCAAACGTTACAGAGCTGGTATAAAAATAGCACAAGCAACATTTGCATAAAGCTGTGTTGGACAACAAAACACACACATTGGGCCTCATTCATTAATATGCATGCAGAAATGATCCTGCTCGCTACCTACAATCTGCCACACCCCCATTTCACTGGGACATGTTTTATTGGTGAGGATGTTCTAAGAGAGACAACTGCAATACAAAAGCAAACATCAGGAGAATCTCTATAAGAATGACGGTTAACTGTGACACAAATCTTTCAAGTAAAAAAAACAAAACAAAAAACATATACGTCACATTTTAGATTTCAGAATTTCAGATGAACAAACAAAGATTAACATTAGACAAAACCTGCGTAAACGGAAACTACAGGTTTTTACTGATGACGTCATTCATTAAGAAGCTATCCACACCTGCTTGTCCCTGTGTGAAAAACTGCTGCCTTAGACTAATAACTGGTTGTACCATCCTTGGCAGCAAGATCTGCAATCGAGTGTTTGTAATAACTGGCAATGAGTCTCTCGCATCGCTGTGGAGGAAATTTGGCCCACTCTTCTTTGCAGAATTATTTCAATTCAGTTCCACTGAAGGGGTTTTGAGCATGAGCAGCCGTTTAAGGTCATGGCAAAGCATCTCAATCAGTTCTGGGTCCACTCCAAAAAATAATCTGATGATATTTGATGATTGTTTAAGTCCAAGTTTGTAAAAAAAAGAAAAAAGAAAAAGAAATATTGGTGAGTTTTCTTGTAGATTTATTACTACGGGCACCTTATTGAATCCCTCTCGTCTCATCGTTCTGGTTTCTGGAAGCAGCTCTGACTGCTTTACATAAATAAAGGAGTCGCTTTACTCTTTGCTGCACCGTCATTACACAAGAAGCCACTGACAGTATTGTCCTAAACAATAGGTGACACGGCAACCATAAAAATGGCCTAAAACCCACATCTCTGAGCTTTGGGCCATTCTAATTGTTGCAAAGGCAAAGTGAAAAAAGTCTTTACTTGATCAAAAGAAATGAACAGATATTCCTCTCATTCAATTTCTTTTACCCACTTTCAGCTTTTTGCAAACAGAAACTGAAACATTTTTCTGCAAATTAAAACAGAAAAAATGATTTCATGTAAGACATCACTCATTAGACTCACTCATACATCATTACCTTAGAGAGCTTTGAGGACACATGTTGGACACTAAGAACCAAAATAAAATCCTGGGATTTCTCACCATTGTCAGTCTCCCTCACAAAATGCCAAAGGGACTAAAAACTATATGAATAAAAATAATAAAACAAAAACAGTGGGAGTTTGTGAGATAGGTTTCACAAACCTGCTGCCTTCTTCCTGCGCTCCGCTTCTCTCTTCTCCTTCTTAGAAGGTGCGGTGCTCTCAGTCAGGATAGATGCTTGCTTCAGATCCTCTTCAGTTATCAAAAACACTGGATTGCTCTTAACTTCCTGAAAAGCACACAAAATCTAGTTCCACCCTTTGGACAGAGCATATACATATACATGTAAAACCGGGTGTCAAAGGAATCTCTACCTTCTGAGCTTTCTGCTGCATGGCCTCATCAAATAAAGAGAGGCAGTTGCTGATGAACTTCTCACTGACAACCACGGTGCCCCCCAAGATTCTGGCAGACGATTGGATGTTAGTGTTTCTCATAGCTTGGTTAATCAGTATCCCAATGTCCTCAGTCGACAGGCAGCTGGGCAGAACTGGCTAAAGCAGCCCAGACAGAAGAGGATAAGAAACAGAAATCTAAAAACAAAAAAAACAAACAAAAACGATGCAACTCCTCTAATATCATCAATTTAAAGGTTAAAGAGCTGACCTGGAGGTCAGTCCAAGTGGCGGAATTGACAGCTTCCTCCACAGAGGCCTCCACCTGGTCGACCAGAGCTTGGCCCACACAGGCCGCTCTGAGGAACAGCAGCTTATTAGACTTGAAGCGCTTCTTTATGTAGCTGGATGGGTCGGGAATCCCCAGTCTAACCAATGCATCAAACTCTGTGGGATAACGATGTCATCAGTTCATATAGTATAGCAGTTTATTTAATAACCCTGAGCGTAGGGCTGCTCGATTATGGCAAAAATGAGAATCACGATTATTTTCACTGAAATTGAGATCTCGATTATTTGACGATATTTATTTAACCCTTACGACCTACTATAGAACCAAGTCCGCCAGAGCTTATATTATTTTTTTTATATGTTGTAGTGCCATTTGTGGGAGCATTTCAAGTTGCTATACAACTGTTATAGCCCATATTTTAATAATATGTGTGCATTAAGTCCATAGTAACTACATTAATTGCAAAAAAGTGCAATAAACTACAAAACAATTGAAAATCGTTTTTTTACATATACTTCTACTTGGATAAATTTAAGAGGTTTATCCCTCGAAATTTATTTTGAAATTATGAAATGTTCATAAAGATGATTTTTCTATGGTTGATGTCATCTCTTCTGCTTAGGTTTCTACAAAACTCACAGCATGTGACTGATGTAAAGTAACTGAAATCAGCTGAACCCCAAAAATATAGTAAAATGCAACATAAACATGAATGCAGCAGGAATGTTAATCGATACCACAGTCCCATATCTGTAACACTCTGACTTGGGAAAGTAATTTTTTACTGTTCCCTTTAGCAGTTACCACACCAACCCTCTACATGTCCACCACTGTTTATTCTTAGTTAACCCCCTTTGCCATGTGTGGGTAGCAGCTCTGCTTGCCTTTCTGTAACAGTTCTTGCATGCCACTGCTGCAAAGTGCCAGGTGTCGCTGAAAAGCAAATGTTACTACCTTTTCATGATTACTGAGGGCACAAATGGGAACCTCAGTGTCCTATTTCACAGTTTTGCATGATGCGGATCTGCACCAAAACACGACTGGGTCTTCCTTTACCCATGGTCCACTGAGGCACTGAGTTCTTTGAAATTCATTGTTTTTTTTCCTCCTTGTTTTTAGAAATGTAACCTTGCTTACAAAATGACAGAACCGACAAACACATTGATCACCTGCCTCTACAATGGCTCTTGCCTCAGAGGAAAAATTGAGTTTTTAATCATTGTCATTTTTCATCTAGTACACACAAGATAATAACTTCTGTGCCCAAGATAAAAGAAAATATTTTTGAGACAGTCACAGCTCAGTATAACTGCTTATCTCAAGTCCCCAAAGTAGGAAGTAGGAGAAACTAACAACAGTAATAAAGAAAATTTAAAAACAAACACAAAACACATCTCACTGTTTTTAGGGTAATAACTGTGCAACGACCAAATAACCAACAACTCCCTAAAATTTTTAAACTGAAAGAGTTTCAAATATTTCAGCCCTGCTGTCAAAGAGCCTCAAAAACTCAGTCTTACACTGAATCTCTTGCCATTTTTAACAAACATAGGAAATACTGTCTTTCCCCTCAATCCCCAACCATCTGCATAGACGGCTACTACTCTCTGAGCCTGGGTCTGCTGAATGATCTACCTGTTAAAGGGCACTCCTGCCAATCCATCACCAAGTGTTTGCTCGCAGGGACTGCCTGATTCTTTGAGTTCTCTCTCTAACATTGTAGAGTCTAAACCTTACCGCAGAATGTGCTTCGAGGTAATTGTTATTGTGAATGGATGCCAGTAACACTGAAACCGAAACTGGAGTTGATCTGAGGTTTTAGGAATTTAAAAAAATAAATCATTTTTCTAGTCATCTTCTCATGAGTGATCAAAGTAGTCTTGTGGGTATACCTCTACTCCAAGTATGGCTGACAGGACTTTGAAATTAGACGGCAAAACAGCCACTTTTTTTTTTCTTCTTTTCTTTCTTGTGGATCAGAAGATAAAAAAGCTCAAACATTCTGAATGAGACAGCTAGCTAACTAGAAAAAGCCTTAGGGTATTTTTGATCACCGACATCAAGTTTAACAACACCTACCTAAATATCCATTTTGCTGGAGAAAAGAATCCACCCAGGCATTTTGTGTTTTGGTGTAGATATCAGGGATATACACAGCCTTGTCCTGCCGCCCCCCAACCACGCTTCCTTTCAGGCGCCCGATATTCACCAACTCCTCCAAGACAGCTGAACCACAAAAAATACAATATCATAATACGCCCTCTAAAGTATTAAACAATGACAATAGAGGACTGTTTGTCTAATGTTTAACATTAGACAAAGTTGAAAACGATTAAAAACAAACATAAATATCATACAAGTTTAAAAAAAAAGAAGAAAAAAAAAAAGAAGACTAGTACACACATGAAACCAAAGAGCTTAACAGGTTAACTTAAATGATGTAGCAGCTGGTCCTTACAGTACAGAAGGTGTTCCTGAAATCCAAATGCTCCAATCATACTGCTGACAGGTGTTGGCCTATAGAAAAAGCAAAACAGCAGGAATTATAAGAAAGTGCCAACGAATGCAGCTGTTGAAGACAGCGGGGTCTCATGTGAGAACATTTATTTTTTCACATCTGTTAGACGTGAAGATCAGTTATTATTAATCTTTGACTTTCTCTTATGTATGTCTTTTATCACGTCTCCCTACACCTTACCTCCAACCGGTCACAGCAGATAGCTGCCCCTCCCTGAGCCTGATTCTGGTGGAGGTTTCTTCCTGTTAAATGGGAGTTTTTCATTCCCACTGTCGTCAGGTGCTTAGCAGGTGGTCTAATTGATGGCGTTTTCTCTCTATTAACATAGGGTCTTTACTTTACAATATAAAGCACCAGTACTGAGGTGACAGTACTTGTAATTTACACTGAATATAGTTATATGGTAGCACTTATATCCTTAAACAGCCATATAGGCTAGCTTTATGGCTCTCTCTGTGGCAAACACTAGCTTCCAAAAATGCTAAAAACCTGTAGCAGAGAACAAAACACTGAACAGTGAAAGTGTTTTTACTAAATCACAGATGGCTTTCACAGTTCCATGAAAGTCATGGAGATTGTTAAAGCCAATGTGGTATTATAGAGTCAGGGTGTTCACTTTGTGTTCCTTGCTCTTTTAAAGTACATGTTCATCCTTCTCACACAATCTGCTGTTATCTGTCCTCGTTTCTCTCCATAGCAACACAAGTAGCCTACACCTCATCACCTCTGTTTCCTTCACCTACATGTCTATGGGGACATTCTCTATCACTTCATCCAACCCAATCAAGAATTCCTCTCCCTTTTCTATCTGATGCCCAACCTGTGGGGATGCACTGACAACATTCAGCACCATGCCTTTAGTCTTTATTAGCTTTAGATTAGCGAATGTAGTAAAATTAGGAAAACTTCACGCGTTTTAATTTCTCAGCTATATTGCACTGGTGCAGCCTTATGGGTTTCATATCTGCCTGATTATATATCATCATTAGAAACACAACTGTTGTAGATGCTGCTTGTGACCAATAGGTTACACAGTAATTTAAATGAGAAAAATAATCATAGTGTGCATAAAATATTTGCACTATTGCACAGTGAGGAGTCTCTAACAAGGTTAAATGTATGTATATTTGATTTTATGAACTTCTCAAATGTTCATGGGATATTTTGCCTCGGTACCCTGTTCTCTGGATTGCCCATTAATCTTTAAATTTAACCGAAGGGCTTCGTTTAAGAACCAAGCAGTGAAAGAGAAACAGATACCATTTTCTTAATACTATTCATGTAAAGTCTTACTTTAACAACAAACTGAACATTACTATGAATTCACTCACTATCACCAACACTGGAATGATCTTTAAAGCAGCTACCCACTCACTGCATTTTTTGGTGTCAAAGCTTCACTAAGTATACACAGGGGAACCATAATGTAAAAAAACTCAATATGACAGAACATGCAAAACATTTTAGCTACCATCTGTCAACCTGCTGGGATGCTGCAACACAAACACAGCTCAAAATAATGTCCTGCAGACAGAAATCCTTCATAGCATCTTGAGCTATCCCACACAAACAGCTTAACCTTGCTTAGCATCAAAGAACTGTTTCTATAGTTTCTTTAATAACCTTGTTTCATTTAGTTACATTTTTTAACTGACTTGCTTTTCGGTACACACAAGAAATGTTGAGACAGGTATGGACATATCAAAATCTGTACATCTGCAGAAGAAAAACAAAAAACAAGCCATAATAAATATTTAGCCTTTTTGCAATATTTACCTTGTGACTGCACTGAAGAGCCCTTGTATTCTAGCTTTGTGGCGAGCAACAAAAGCCGGGGTAAATATGACACCTCTGTTGTACTGGTCCATTTCTCCTTGGATAATCTTCCCAAGACGCTTCGACAACTCCTAAAATATGGATCAGAAACCCACGGGTTTTTTTTTTACTAACAAAGAAACAACGTGTCAAAACAAGCTGAGACCACAAAGAAGACTAAACCATTTAAAAACACAGACGGCACAACACATTGCTTAATTTAATGACCAGATTTCTTATTGGATTAAAAGGCACGTAAAAACTGGCTCACCTCAGTTAAGAAATCTCCTGGGAGGTCATAGCTTTTACACAGCTCTGCAATACTGATCATACCAGCCTCCTGCAGTTTGTCATTCACCTCCTCGGCCAAATGGTCCAGGTATGTGCTGCAGATGACAAAACATGAGCAGTATAATCACAACACCTCACTCTCATTTAACCTGTTCAGACTTGACCCTTATATACTATACTTTTGTAAATACTTCTGTGCAGAAATGAGACTTAACTAAACCTTTAATGTGAAAAAAATATATTTAATTTATTGAACAAGACTTTGAATAGAATATAAAATTTAATAAGATAAAAATTTTACCCTCTTTGAAGTCATATAAGGAGTTTCCCTTCAAATCTGATTGATTTGCTTTTATGTAGAAATGAACTAAGAATGAAATTTGGTGACAGGCAATATTTCATTATTTATGGGCCCTATGTTCCTACAGGGATACAAATGAATCCGAATTATAAAAATAACTGAACTGTTTTAAAGTCTTTTGGTTCTTAATAAAATTAATTGTGAACCTTTAGCTAGCACAAAACTGATGTGCACAAGTAAACACAGGTCAGCATCAACTTATTTGCAGACAGCCCAATAACAGTTAAAGCTTCCTTTATTGCCTCCTTCAGCAGAAGACAAACTGGAGCATTCTTTATGAAAGGAAAGGACATAATGCCATCCCACAATTCACAGCGAAGCACCATCTGGGCAATCACGAAAACGATCAACATAATAGACGAGTGACACAGATTGTGTCAATATTAATTATACGTTTGTTTTCCGTGCCATACCCTGCTGATGTGTTTTGAACCTTCAGCAACAGCCTAAGTTAAACCCACAGTCAAATTATGAACATTAATTTGTTATAGAAAAACTGGCTCTCTAAAGCTCACTAAATCAAGATCATCCTACACTGAAATGACAAAAGTCTAAAGTTTATCAAAATAAAGTTTGCCTCGTTTATGTCTGTAGCTGCACTGTTGGCCTTTAGAATTATCATTAATTTTACCTCAAAAGCTTCAGTTTTGTAAAAAGAGTTAACAAGTGCAATAGGCTAATGAGATGGAGCTTAACTATTATAATTAGCTAACTTAAGTGTTATAGCTTTTTCTCTGGATCCTATAGACCTAAATATCTTGTAGCATATATCGAGAAACACTGGGCATGTGTGAAATGAGCCCATAGAGTCTAAAGTGTTGGCTGATAACTTAGTATTTTGCTCTTTCATGCAAATATGCAACTTGGCTCACAAAACCCATTATAGTGCTGTCCATAGTGTGACTTTATGGTAGCCATTTTTATACAGTATAGACCTAATACTCACTCATCAATCAGCTGTCCCAGTACAAGCTGAACCCCTTTATCAGACTTTGCAATTTCATTTGCTCTGTTTTCAACATGGACCCAGTCCACATTGATAATCTGAAAGGAACAACATCATGAAAACATTCATAAAACATCTGACCCAAATTTGAATGAACAAACTGTATATCTCATCTAGAGGACGCAGGACGAAACACAGTGTTAACACACACCTGCTGGAGGTCCACAATGTTGATTCTCCCTGTAATACAGAATGAAAGCACTTAGTTTCTGTCACAATCTACAATTCTGAAAATGTCACAGGGACAATGTGACAATGCTGCATCTCATTTCTTAAACTTCTGTATCACACCTCCGTGCACGTAGAGTTCATCTCGGATCTCCCTGCTGATCTGAGCTGGGGTGACATACTCTTTACCATCCAGTGTGTGCACCACATCCAGCTTCTTGTCTTGGACTAGTTTTGCAATTATTTCAATGCAATTTCTTTCCGACAGCCTGCGGAAAAGTTTACACAAGTGCCGTAAAGGACAGTGTAGTATACATTTATTATTGTGTTTGTTTTAGTCACAACAGTTGTTACAAGAGAAGCCACAATCTTCATCTAATAGCGTTACTTTTAAATCAACTTTAATGACAGCTGTGATTAGCTTTGATGCTATCACCCGTTTAGTTGCGTTTACCTTTGCACTGTGTCAGCAAACTGCGCTCTCTGGAAGTCTGCGGCAAGCCGGCGAATCTCTTCCCAGTCATCCGCCATTACTGTGAGTTTTTGAGTTCGCAAAACCAGCCTGTAAAACAGCTACTTTCAGTGTTCAGTGTCTGCTAGCTGTTTGTTAGCTAACGGAACAGCTCAGACACACGTCAACATACAATAACCCGCTACAGCGAGCCAGAAGGGACAAAGCTTCTCCTCCGACTTTTCGCCCACAAGTCACGTAGAGCAAGAACAAGCAGAGCGTCTGCTTTATGTTGAGAGAAAACCGTCGATATGATTCAAACTAAGATTTAGAAATGTGTACAATAATTTGTGTCTAATTATACAGACAAATTTTTTCCAATTCACACACAAATACAAATAGATTAGAACATACAAAGACTTATAAAAGCATTTTATAAAAGCTATACTTCAAAATAACAACAACAACAGCAACAAAAAAAAACCTGTGATCGTTTAACAGACATTTTTATATTTAAAGTCAACAGAATGATATTTTTCACTTTCAAAGAGCTTACGCCCACATAGAGCTTCCTGTGCGTATAAATGTTTAAAGATATTTGTGACATTTTTACAGATCCTGGAGAATCTCCCAGAAATCACGGGTTGTGTGCACTGGCCCTATCGGGACCTCTCGCATAGTCCAGAACTACCTCCTACAGAAGGTTGTATTAGATTTTTAAGTTGTAATACATCAACATGTATAGAGTCACCCCTCCCACCCCGAAAACCCCAACCCACCCAACAGCATCGTATTCTCAGCACATATGTATATCAGTTACACCATAGTTCTCTGTACAAACAATCCCGTTATAAATTGTAAAAAGTGTGTCCAGATCCGGTAGAAGTCTTTTCTTTAGCTAAGAACGTCAACTTTCTCATTGCAAGCCTGTCATTTCTTTGATCCATTAATTAGGGGTGGGTCCATGTATGTCCTTCCATCTTAAAGAAATTTGGCTTTCATTTCTTTCCATGTAGTTGGAACTGTCCAGAGAGAATGTGGAAAATGCACAATTTTGCGTCAACTGGGATAACATGTTCTATTAACCTGGAAATTAAGTCAAGAATTCCTTTCCATAAGGGTTGCAATACTTTATAGTCCCACATACAATGAAATAAGGTTTCCTTCTATTTACTACACTTAATACAGTCATTGCGAATACTGGGATTAAAACAGCCATTTGTACTTTAAAATCCTGAACCTTGTGTCAATGGTTTGGGTTTGAGCCACAAGACAGGTCTATCTCCAATCTTCTACAGGAAGCTCAATTTGGAGGTCATTTTTCCATGCAGTCAAATAAGAAAGGCTTTCCTTAGAAACGAATACGAATGATATTATCACCCCATTGCCTGAGGAGTCTCGGGGACTGCTCCCTTACACTCCTCCTTTATTAACTGGAATACTTGCTGATTAATACAACTCTATTCTACTCATTTGTTTTTTATGTCGTGTTCTTCAGGAAAAATCTGGATTTTGTTTTTAACTGAAACATGGCAGCTAATTATGGAATGCTTTCCCTTTATTAAACTTTGCCCCGTACGTAGACAGTGCCTTTCTGATCTCACCGTGACCTTTAGATGTGGAGATGAGCTGGCTGTACTTCCAGCTGGTACTTTCAGCTAGTGAATACTACTTTTAACTCCTTTCAGATACATATCATGAAGACTGGTGAGATTAATCTATTTTCTAGACCACTGGGGTGAGCCTGAAGTTTCTTAGCAAACTTCTGTAACTTATTATAACCACCATTAGGTTGGAAATAATCTTTCTGCCTTCTACAACTAGAACATATTTCCCGAGTTTCTTTCTTATCCACTGTAAAAACTAAGGTGTGGAATCTTAGGCTAAATTTTGGTCATTCTTTGGACTTGATGCTCACATTAATTCTATGGCCTTAGATTTCGGTTTAAAAGCTTGGTTTTTACTTTTATGGCCTTAGGCGATAAGGTGACTTATATTACATATTCCACCCCTATTCTCAAAACTTGATTCTTAGGTCCGCAGATGGAAGTTTTCTTGTGATGCCATGAACTGATCTGAAAGCAAAGGGTGTTATGGCCCTGTCCATAATCTGTTTTGGTGGCTGTTGTTGTCTGTGCCTTTAAGTCTTTGCAGGTCCCGGAGTGGATGAGCTGACGGCTGCTGATTGGTCCCCTGGCCATGTGATCTTCTTCAAATCCCTCACCAGCAGTTGTCCTGGGGCAGCCACTGACAGCAGCAGCAGACCTGACCCTGGCCTCCAAAACCTGAGACTTTTGTGCCTGTGATTTTTGCGGCCTTTCTGAGTTTTGTATATAGTGTGTACATTAGTTTTCATTGTAAATAGCACTGCAACAGAAGTGCCGTATTGTTTTTCCTTGCACTGTTTTCTCCTGTTTATTTCAGTTAGGGAGTTAGGTGTAGCGCTTGTCTTTTGTTTGATGTTTGATTTCACATAGGGTTCTAGATAGCACCTCCTCCTGACTTAGCTTGTTTTGTTTGTTATTTTGGCCTTTGTTCACCCTGGAGCTTCATTTTTGCAGTGTAGAGAATAAATCACAATTCATTAAGAAATTGGTTTTCCCTCTGTGTATGGTTTTGGGGACCAGGGCGGGGCAGTCTTTTCAAACTTATGTTGCGTTCCTGTACCCCTAGACTGGGGCGTAACAAAGGGGAATTCTGCATTCCAAACCTTCAGTCCAAAATGCTGGAACAGATAACCACTCTCTATTAACACTTTAAAAAAACAGCTTAAAATTCATGAGCTTTGATACATGTTTGGGCAGCATTTTGTGTTTCCTGTTGTCTTACTTGTGTTTATTTGATTTTTATTGTAAATCAATTTGTGGTTTTTTTTCTTGAAAAGAGATTAATTTGAATTATAGAAGTATCCAGATGTTCAGGAAGTGTTGTTGGTGTGTGTGTTTTCCTTTTTCTGTGACCATTAGAAGCCAAAGTGAAAAAGCACACACACACACACAGGAGCACTTGGGATATGTATATTTTCAAGACTTTGGTTTCTACAACTTTCATCAGATGGATCACAGCAGCTGCTGCATACGTTATACAATCTGTGCACCACAGAAATGAGATCATGTGATTAATAATAAACACATGAAAACACACACATCCTGCCTCATCAGAGGCCTGTACTATGAGGGAGGATTTATTTCTTATCTGGATAACTTCAGGGTCAACCGTGGGTTTTCTGTACTACAAACATGGTTTACTTCTCACTGGAGTATGTTGCCGTGGTAACTTGCACAGTCAATATAACCTGCTCAGGTCAGATTCCAGATTAGTGATGAACAGGTGTGAAATCAACACATACTGAACAATCAGTTCTCTGGAAAGCAATGCCTTTTTTGATATAGAGTATTTGTATTTCTATGATATGCATTTGCAACAAATAAGGATTCTTAGACACAAATTTAGTCTTTAATTATTTTCCTGGTGGCTGTTTTTAACAGTTTTACAGCTATTTTATTTTTCAGTAAGCATTAATATAGCACATGAAAGTAGGGCACCTATTTGCTCTGTATGTCAAATTTGCACGTGGACTAACCCTACTTTTGAATTTTGTATTTAGATTTATTCTTTAGTTGTTCTCAGACCCTTAAACCCCACCGAGGCCACAGCTGAAAGAATAAAGACTAAAACTGTCTTTTAAACATTAATTTAAAAGACAAAATCTGATAGAGTGGAGTAGATTATAGTGTCCATCAGATTCTTGTGTCTTAGTGATAGAGCTGTAATACTGATAAATCTGTTAACTTACACACACTTTGGAATTTCATCAGAAAGTAGATATATCTGTGCAAATGCTGCTCATCTCATCCAACCACACTTTTCTCTGCCCCCTCACTTCTGTTCTGCTGGGCTTTGTTGTTGTGCAGTTATGAACTCAGCTGCACTGAGCAGATGCACGTAGGTTGCTGTAAAGAGGGACATCATGTGGAGGTATTATATGGCTGTAAATTAAAAACCTCACAAACAGCAAGGTGTCTTGGAAGAAAATTCTCTACTTTGGCAACAAATTATATAAACACTCGAAAAAACAGGAAACGAGAACTTTTCTCATGGAACAAGAAAAAAAACTAAAAAAAACTGAGCGAGTAGGAGGGAAATCCTTCAGACAGACCCAGGCCCAGTCCTTCCAGAGAGGCAAGGGCAAATATATGAGGCTATTATTGTAGCAAAAACATTAGTGTGTGTATCCCAAGCTGCACTTTGGTTTTTTTAATCTGTTTGGAGTTTCCTGTGTGCATATTGAAATTTATGTGTGCATCTTCAGATCCGTGTTTGTTTAATCTGGTTTGGTAATCTCTACATAGATTTGTAAAAGAGTACAAGAATGTGCAAATGTGTATTCCGAATGTGTGTGTAAGATTTCTAAATGTATAAATAAATGTAAGTGTGCATTCATATTAATTTATGGAACGTCTTAAAGTTTACCCAAAGCCCTGCTTGTTATTCCCATACAGACTATGTCAGCAAAATGTGATTTAAACATAAAAAAACCCACAAAAAAGTCTTATGTCCTGTTAGTAAATTATGTAATAATTGATTAAAAAGCTAGGAAATGTTATTATTTCTCAATTATTGGGGAAAATAACAACCCAGGGTTTCTCTTCAGCACTACAGCTAGGCTGACAAAGAATCAAAGCTCTGCTGAGTCGAATATTCCTTCAACGTTAACTAGTAATGACTCCATGAATTTCTTTATAAATAAAATAACATTACAATTAAAAAAATAATTACTCATAACAATCTCACAGATATATAATTATGTACAGTTACTTTCAGTATGATTGATATTTAGAGACTTTCTATCCTATTGATCCATCCATCTTATTCAATACCTCATTCCAAGACTGCCCAAAGAAGTCCTACCATTAATAGATACTTCAATCATGAATATGATTAATCTCTATTAATGGGCTGTGTACCACAGGCAGAGGTGGCAAAAGTACACACATTCTGTACTTAAGTAGAAGTAGAGATGTAGAGATACTAGTGTAAAAACAAAAATCCAGTAAAGGTTGAAGTTGTCACGTCTGCCGAGGCGAGCAGTGTGGTGTTGGAGGGAGAAAGGACCCAAAATGCAGGCGGTGGATGATAATGCTAGTGATGTTTATTTACAAAGTGGCGTAGTGGCAAAACGGGCAATGAGAGATGACATATAACTAAAGAAACCTAAACTGGGAAAACTAAATAACAAACCTGAGATGATACCAAATGGGGTGAGAGACAGAGAGACGCAGACAAGGAACAGGACACCGTGGAACACAGACAAACCGGCAACAGAACACACAGGGCTTAAATACACACAGCAGTAATCAGGGGATGAGAAACAGGAGGGCACAGGTGTGGGAGAAATCCCACACCTGGGAGAAATCAGAGCTGACGGGACAGGGGAAACGTAAACTGAACACACTCACATGAGACGGGGACCTTCAGAATAAAACAGGAAACTCAGACACAGAGACCCAGACAAGACACTGAACTAAACAGACAGATTCACAAACAGACAGTATGACACCATGGACAGACAGGACACAGAAGTGGGACCAGGGCAGGCACAGAACAGAAACCTAACAAATGGCAAATCATAACAGAATACATACTCAGAATAAACAAAAGCATAAAGAAACACAAAAAACTGAGTCGGCAGACTCAGGACCATGACGGTACCCCCATGACAGCCCAACAGAAACACAAAAAACGTTCAAAAAACAGAAAACAACCCGACCAGGTCTGGCAGTGCTGGTCCAGGAAGGAGGGACCGAGTCCAAAAACAACCAAAAAAAAAAAAAAAACCCGAAGCACAGAGAGCAGATCCAAAACAATTCGGGAGGCCGACCCGGAGGACGGCGGCACAGCAGTCCAGAACAGTTTATCTCCGGAGGCCGATCGCACGGAAGGCAGTGGCGGCGACAGAGCAGATCCGGAGGCCGGCCACGCAGAAGGCAGCGGCGGCGTTCAGCAGGTCGTCCACAGTGGTGACGATGCCCAACAAGCGGCCTGGCAGATGACCGACGATGGTGAGGCCGCGGGCTGGGCCAGGCGAGGCAGAAGAGGCAGAGGCTGCTGGCTGGGCCAGGCGAGGCGGAAGAGGCAGAGGCTGCTGGCTGGGCCAGGCGAGGCGGAAGAGGCTGCTGCTGCTGCAGGCGCGGATGAAGACACGGAGGCTGTACCAGATGAAGATGAAGACACTGTAGGCAACAGCGTGGAAGCCGCAGGTGGTGGCACTGCAGGCGATGGCGTAGAAGCGCAGGCGGTGGCGCTGCAGGCGATGGCGCTGCAGGCGATGGCGCTGCAGGCGATGGTAATGGCTGGACGGGCTCCTCGGACCCTCCAGCAGGGGCAGTCACAGAACCAGTGGGCACAGGGGCCCCTGGAACACACAGGGCAGAACCAGCAGGCACGGTGGCCTCTGGTAGACACAGAACGGAACCAGCAAGCGCGAACACCTCTGGCAGGGACAAAACAGAACCAGCAGGTGCGCAGACCTCTGGCAGGGTTGATGCTGACTGGAGTTGAGGAGCACATAGGTTCGGGTCGGGTAATGAGATCATGGGTGTAGGGTGCAGTTCCCGGCTGACTTCTTAGCCTCCAGGCGACTCTGGGGAGGCCCTGGAGAGAGTTACGGTCTCTAAACGGGCCAGCTTTTGAGGAACGATTACATTATTTATTGGATTGTCTCTGTGCTTACAATGGATGGATGAAAAACAATTCCCTTTGGATAGAATTGATTTAGCTTGTTGTACTGGAGGAGCAGGTGAAATAGGGCACAGCATAGCTGGACTGGCCATCGGGCATAGCGGGCATTTGCCCGGTGGGCTGCTGGCGATTTTTTGTTTTTATGGGCCGATGGATTTTTTTTTTAGGAAGGGTATATATAATGAAAGGTGTTGGATTGGCCAATTGGTCATGAGCGACTCTGGGCTGGACCAATTACAGCCGAGGAGGCCGAATGCACCCGCCCCCTTGTTTAGCAATCACGTGATTTTCGCGCATTGCATGCCGGGAACTCGTGGCAAAACAATCCAAGTACCGCATCAAATGCAAGCATTTGCAGCACCGCAAAACGTTCATTCTCCGGTTCCAATACCTTCTTGTTTTTTCTTTACAGTTTACCGACGGATGTGTACAGGACCTTGAAACGCACCGTGTAGAACGAAAGACCATCGTACGAACAAAGGTAAGTTTACCAGTCTCACAAATCGTCGTCATAAATACACATTCGTTAACCGTTTATTAATATAACCTTTGAGCTCAACGGTAATTAATTAGTAGTGGAAATAATTTCTGGTAGAATTACAGAAATGTAGCAGTGACAATAATATTGTATGCTGTAATCGCACTGGACAATTAGTGATACAAAACAACTGTTTTATCCTGTGAATAAAAGTATATGTTTTTGTCAATGTACCATGGTAATAACAGAAGCGAAACGCAATATTGTGTCAGGACAATTCACTATTTATGCACAATAAATAAAGGAGCATAGCGCGACAATTTCTGTTCAGCGCCAGACTTGCTTGTAACCTATATCACCAATTATGTTAAGAAAAATGACGTATTAACGACTAAAAAACTCTGACCTTTGTGGGAATGCTTGGAGCAGACTAACATGTGAGCTGGAGTGTTCTGGGACGTTATATTTGGTATATCCAGACCATCCGTCGGCTCTTACTTCGGAAACATGGCTTAAAACATTTCTCTTCAAGGACGTAATCCGATTTAAAAAAAAAACGATCGGCTACCCGTGGCTGTCATGCGACCGGCTATTGCAGTTAATAATACAACAGCTTCTTGCCATTTTTTGTGTTTCTTTTTATCGCTGTGTAACTGAGTTCAATTGAAAGCCTGCGTGCGCTAGTACCTCTTGCCACAAGTTCCCAGAATCCTTTGCGGTTTTACCCCTGAATGATGTCACATTTTCAATCTTTATCCTGGTGGGCCGGTCTCTAGTCAAAATGCCCGGGCTGATTTTTTTGTCCCAGTCCAGCCTTGGGGCACAGGGTGAGTGGCTGCTGAACAGGGGGCTGAACTGAGGGCAACTGAAGTGAAGTAAAGTGTAACCACTGACTCATTTTAAATAGTTTAGGACAGCCAAACTACGGACCAGTTGCTAGGTTCGGCAGGGCTACAATAGAAAGCGAGGCGAATGCAGAATGAAATGGCTGGATATGACTTGGTTGTATCATTCCCCACACATCGCGTGTATACGCTTGCAAGAGACTGTATTCTATACTTAACCCCGCTATCGGATATGTGGTTGTAAGGTAACGGCTCAAGAGCATCAACAGCAGTACCTGAATTGTACTCAACAACAACACTCGAGATAAACTCAGATTTACCATCATCTACCTTTAAGACTCTTGAGATTGACCCATACTGTTTTAGGAATTCAGTCACCTCATCAATTTGCTCATCTCCAGCTATTTCGCTCACGATCACCGAATTTGGGACTTTAACAGATTCACGTTCAACAAGACGGTCCATTTGGGGTGCGTTATATACTTGTAATCACATGAGAAAAAGCCTCCTGGCTGGCTCGCCAAGACTTACTGTAACCACTGACTCATTTTAAATAGTTTAGGACAGCCAAACTACGGACCAGTTGCTAGGTTCGGCAGGGCTACAATAGAAAGCGAGGCGAATGCAGAATGAAATGGCTGGAGACAGGAATTTGAGCAGCAACAGTTATTATTTTGCACAAAAATGAAATAAACAAGACACAAATTCCACATTGACAGTAGTAGTGATAATAACCATAACAATAAGAAGAAGAAGCCGGCAAAACAAAAATAACCCCAAAAATAGTCGTTTGAGCTCAATATTCAATTGTCTTTTTGTCTTTGGTCATTTGTCAAGTCAAAAATTCTTAGTCTAGTTCTTGTTCTCTTTCGTTTGTGGTTTGTGTGTTACCACTTGGGAGTCTCCGTCGAGGAAGAAGAGTAAGTTCCTCTGCAAAGTTCAGTCTGGGCTCAGGCTCGCCATCTCCATCCGGAGAGAATCCATTGGAATCCAAAATCTTAGTTCCTTCCACACGGACAAGGGAAAAAAACCTAGCCTGCACAACAATATTAACATTATTGTACACAGCCAGCTCCGTTTCTTCTCTTGTATCACAGCTATAGCTTTAGTTCTTTATCTCTTTTCACATTTCTTTCACATTACCACAGTAATACATTACATGCATGCTTTGAATATATCTCTCGTTATACATGAAATTATTTTAACCATGTAAACAACAAATGAATTTCTTGTTCTCTTTTTAACCATGAAATTATGATTAATAGGTATAACCAGCAAGATAATACATTTTTCCAATCATCCTTCGAGTATGCTAAACAAATCCTACCACAACAGCATTTCAACCGTTTTTAAACAGCAAATTACCACTCGCGAATCGGTATGAACAGAAGAAACAACTTTTAGCAACAGACTAACACATTATTAACTTTTCAAACCCATGGGCTAAACTCACCAAAATGTTAGAAAATTCCGCACGAGCTATCCGTGACCTGTCTCATCTATTTCCACGTGCGAAAAGATCTAGCTCATGTGAAATGATGGTCTGGTGTTTCGGAAGACGGGGCTAAAACCACCTTCAACCAATGAAAAAGGCATTTATCCCTTGTGATCCAGCAACAGAAAATAAAGTTTGCTAGAGGATCACACTTCCTTTTTTCAAAATAAATGTTTCTTTTCAAAATAAAATAATGAAAATACATTTGTACAATCAAAACGAAAACAAGAAAAAAATAACAAAAGGTAGTTTTCTCTACTGGGTTACACTCTCCCCAGCTAAATGTCATGCACGTCTCGTTGCATGTGTAGCCAGTACTGTCCCTCTGTACTGTTTAGGGACTCAGAAAAGGCTATGCTCAAAGCCTGGAAAAGTGATTTCACAACAGTAACTAGAGGGTTTCCTAAATCAGGATAATCAAGTCTTTTAGGTGGATGTCTGATTCTTGTTGACTGTCTTACTGGTTGAGTTGTAATGGGATCACAACTGTCCATCTCATCAGGTGAGTTAACAGGCTGGTTTCCTGGTTCTTTAACCAAATCCTCAGGTGATTCATCCAATACGGTTCCCGTTCCATTGTCCACAGGATCGTCAATTCCAATCTCATCTCCATCTGGTAAGTTTTCAACAAGCACATGATTGGTAAGTTCGTCTTTGCTTGCATCTTTATCCATATTCAGCTCCTTGTTGCTAGCAATTTCAGAAAGGTCACAATCAGGTAAGTTTGTAATGTCTGGTTCATGAGAAGGTTTTGGATATTCATGTACAGTAGTAAATCTGGTTATTTCTTCACATGGGGAATCATCAACCCATTGAATGAAAAGTTCATTGTCAAGTTCCATTGATTCTTCATCCTCATTGCTTTCTGTGACAACAGTTTGACGCGTTTTAGGACGGTGAACCTGCTGTGGCTCAGATGTGTCTGCGGTGGCAACCGGGAGGAAACTGCAGGGAAGCAACAGGTCTCTGTGTAAAGTTCGGGAGGGACCTTGCTTGGACTCGGGTTTAACAGTATAAACGGGTAGGTCGCCTGCACATTTGACTACCACATGGATGTCTGCCTCCCATTTATCAGCAAGTTTATGCTTGCCACGCAGCCGCACGTTTCTAACTAAAACCCGGTCCCCAGGTTCAAGTTCTGAAACAGTTATTTTGCGATCAAATCTGGCCTTATTCTTGTCTGCCACTTTTTGTGCGGTTTGAGAAGCTAACCTATAGCTTTCCTCTAGCCGTTTCTTGAGACTTTCAGCATATTGCGAATGTGTCACTTTTTGATCTTTGCTGAGAGGAAGTCCATATGCAAGATCAACAGCTAATCTGGGTTTTCTGCCAAACATCAACTCGTAGGGTGTAAACCCTGTTGCATCACTACGGGTGCAATTGTACGCATGTACTAATGGCATAACATAGTCTTTCCAGTGAGACTTTTGTTTGGATTCCAGTGTTCCTAACATACTAAGTAGTGTTCTATTAAATCGTTCAGTAGGGTTACCACGTGGGTGGTATGGGGTAGTTCTTATTTTCTTTATCCCAGAGATCTCACACAGATCTTTTATCAGTTTTGCCTCGAAATCAGGACCCTGATCGCTGTGCAGGCGCTCAGGTATGCCGTAGTGGACAATGAACTGGTCCCACAGGCACCTGGCGACCGTTCGTGACTTTTGATTAGAGGTGGGCAACGCGAGGGCAAACTTAGTGAAATGATCGGTTATCACAAGGATATCCCGTGTGTTGCTACTGTCTGGTTCTAGACTGAGAAAATCCATACAGACGAGTTCTAAAGGTCTGGTTGTTGTTATGTTGACCAGTCTAGCTGCTTTTTCAGGGGGACTCTTTCTCCGTATACAACGATCACATGTTTTCACTTTCTGCTCAACCTGTGTCGCCATGCGTGGCCAATAGAATCGGGTTCTGACCAGATCAAGGGTTCTGTCGATACCTAAGTGGCCCATGTCATCATGCAAACTTTGGAGCACTGAAGCTCTGAGCTCCTCAGGAAGAACAAGCTGGTGGGTCACCTGGTCTCCATCTTGTCTTTTTCTGTATAACACCTCATTGTGCATTTCCAACCGATTGAGTTCCCTAAGCAAAAGAGGGAGATCTGGGAGTTCTTTTCTAACAGTCGGTGGAGGTGTCTGACCATGTTCGATTTGTTTGATAACTTGGCTGATTGTCGAGTCTGCTCTCTGCTTATCCTTAATTTCTGATTGGGACAAGGCAGGGATGGTTGGTAAGCCATGATGTTCTTCTGAAACATAGATATCTGGAATCGCGTCAGCTGAGAGGGTAAGCGATTCTACAAGTGTAACACCACTATCCTGACAATCATCACTGACTTTTACAAGGTGATTTTGACAGATTGCTTGGACAACATCACTATCTACAAGCTTTATGGTGTCAGTGGTGTCAGTGTCAGCTAGGTGACGCTCTACAAATTGGCTTACACGCTCCTGCTCTTTCCTGGACTGGACATCATTTACGAGTTCTCCATGAGGACGTCTAGACAACCCATCTGCGTCTAGGTTGTGCTTGCCCGCTCTATACTGTAACTTAAAGTTGTAGTTAGATAAAGCGGCAAGCCACCTATAGCCAGTGGCATCTAACTTAGCAGAGGTCAATATGTATGTGAGTGGGTTACTATCTGTAACCACAGTGAACTGACCACCATACAAATAATCGTGAAACTTTTCAGTCACTGCCCATTTGAGTGCTAAAAATTCCAACTTGTGGGCTGGATATCGTGCTTCACTTCTTGATAACCCACGACTGGCAAAAGCTATGGCTCTGAGCTGACCCTCCTGCTCCTGGTAGAGTGCTGCACCTAAGCCAGTAGTACTGGCATCGGTATGGAGCACATAAGGCAGCTTCGAGTCTGCAAAGCCTAAGACGGGGGCTGACATTAGCTTTTCAATGATGGAGTCAAAAGCTTTTTGACACTCTGCGGTCCATCGGTCCTCAAATGGCAGTTTGGGATCAAAGTAGGTCTGGTTGGGTTCTTTGGACTTTGATTTCTTACGTAGTGGTGGGTAACCACGAGTGAGGTCATTGAGTGGGCGTACTATGGACGAGTACCCTTTTACAAAACGTCTGTAGTACCCCGAGAACCCCAGGAAAGATCTTAGTTCTTTGAGATTCTTGGGCCGTGGCCAGGTCTTTAGGGCCTGAATCTTTTCGGGATCCGTCTCAACTCCGCTTTCAGAGATTACATGCCCAAGATACCGAACTGTGGTTTGGAAAAATTTACATTTTTCCAGCGATAACTTCAGGCCATACTCTTTAAGGCGATGGAGTACCCGCATAAGTCGGCGTTCGTGTTCTTCCAAACTATCTGAGAAGATGATGAGATCATCTAAAAAGACTAGCACTTCATGTAAGTTCATATCACCAACAGCGCTCCATCAGCCGCTGGAAGGTGCTTGGGGCGTTGGTTATGCCCTGCGGCATGCGGTTAAACTCCCAGAACCCAAGCGGTGTCACAAACGCGGTCTTTTCTTTGTCTGCCTCCTCAACTTCTATCTGGTAATACCCAGATTTCAGATCGAGGACCGTGAACCACCTGGATCCTGAAAGGGCAGAGAAGTCTGCTGGACCAGACGGAGTGAGTCCCCTTGTCCTCAAGGCCTGTGCCCCCCAGCTGTGTGGAGTCTTTCATAAACTGTTTATGCTGAGTCTGAGTCTGCAGAGGGTCCCGGTGATGTGGAAGACATCATGCCTCGTCCCTGTACCAAAGACGCCTCGTCCCAGTTGCCCCCAGGATTACAGGCCCGTGGCACTGACCTCCCACATCATGAAGACCCTGGAAAGGCTCATCCTGGACCAGCTGCGACCCATAGTAAGACCACATCTGGATCCCCTTCAGTTCGCTTATCAGCCTCGTCTCGGAACAGAGGACGCCATCATCTACCTGCTCAATCGTGTCTACACCCATCTGGACCAGCCGGCGAGCACTGTGAGGGTCATGTTTTTTGACTTTTCCAGTGCTTTCAACACCATCAGGCCGACCCTCCTGGGTGATAAGTTAGCAGCGATGCAGGTGGATGCTTCTCTGGTGTCCTGGATTGTTGATTACCTGACAGGAAGACCACAATATGTACGTCTCCCACAGTGTGTGTCTGACAAGGTGATTAGCAACACAGGGGCACCACAGGGGACTGTCCTCTCCCCCTTCCTCTTCACCCTCTACACCACAGACTTCAGCCACTGCACAGAGACCTGCCATCTTCAGAAGTTTTCTGATGACTCTGCGGTGGTTGGATGCATCAGCAGGGATGATGAGACAGAGTACCGGGCTGTGGTCGACTCCTTTGTCACGTGGTGTGAGCAGAATCATCTGCAGCTCAACGTGGCAAAGACCAAGGAACTGATCGTGGACTTCAGGAAGACCAGGAAACACTTGACCCCTGTTTCAATCCAGGGGGTCAGTGTTGACATTGTGGAGGACTATAAATACCTTGGAGTACACATTGACAATAAACTGGACTGGGCTAAAAACACCACAGCACTTTACAGGAAGGGCCAGAGTCGTCTCTATTTTTTGAGGCGACTGAGGTCCTTCAACATCTGCCAGAAAATGCTGAGGATTTTCTATGAGTCTGTGGTGGCCAGTGCGATCCTCTACGCTGTTGCATGCTGGGGGAGCAGGCTGAGGGTCGCAGATGCCAACAGACTTAATAAACTGATCCGTAAGGCCAGCAATGTTGTGGGGATGGAGCTGGACTCCCTCAAGGTGGTGTCGGAGAGGCGGATGCTGTCCAAGATAAAGACAATGTTGGATAACACCTCCCACCCACTCCATGACATGTTGGTCAGTCACAGGAGCTCGTTCAGTGAGAGACTGAGATTACCGAAAAGCACCACTGAACGACACAGGAAATCATTCCTGCCTGTGGCCATCTCCCTGTACAACGCATCCACTTAACACACTGTTTGCTGCTACAACTACACATGTTTCTTTTCCAAATATTTATTTATAAGTGTATGTATGTATATATATATGTATATATTGTACTATTCTTAGTTAGCGTATTGTCTGTCTTGTCTTAATGTTGGTTTAAAATGGAGCACTGTAACAAAAAATAATTTCCCCCAGGGATCAATAAAGTATTCTGATTCTGATTCTGATTCTGAATGTCTCTTCCAGATTTGGAAGTGCGTAAGAGTCTTTTATTGTTTGCAAGTTCAGCTTGAGAAAGTCTATACATAGACGCACATCATTGTTCCGCTTTCTCACCACAACAATGGGAGACGAGAAAGGTGATTGAGACTCTCTTATCACACCTGCAGCAAGCAGCTCCTGCAGGTGTTTCCGGACAGCCTCAAGATCTTGAGGGTGTATAGGGCGTGCACGGTGCTTGAAGGGAGTCGGATCATTAAGCTTGATGGAATGTTTCACCTTGTTCGTACACCCAAAGTCAAGATCATGAAAAGCGAATACTTCCGGAATGTCACTGAGTTGCTTGGTTATCCTCTCTTTCCATTCATGTGGAATCGGAGAGTCACCAAAATTGAAATTCAGCGGTGTCTTACTTGTGGCTGACTCATTAACACTGGTGACATTATGCTGGGACATGATACAATGGAAAGCTCCCAGCTCTGCTGAAGGAAAAAATGTCCATCCCGGTTTTCCCTCCAAGGCACGAGCGATAAGCAGAGTTCTGTCCTTTCCTTCTAAGATTCCTAATTATTTAAAGTAACACTCAGGTATGCCATTCAGCTGGGTTAGTTACGACGTCGGGAGCAGCTTGGGAGAACAAGGAAACACAGACTGCTTCAGGTTGTCTTCCCAAATCGACTCAAAGGTTTATTTGGTACACAGCAGTTTATATAGAGAAAAAAAGGTTCGTGTGTCAGCTTTCCCAGTTCAAACCGGTACAGACTAAATAAGGAAACGTCTTCCTGCCTTCTGAGCAAAGTATCCCTTGTGTAGTTTATCAGTTCAGCTATAATTTATGATCATCCCAGCAAAATACACTCCTAGACATAAAATACAGAGTTCTTTCATTGGTGAATTCTGAAACAAACCACCTAGCCTTTAACGAGCCTTTTTCTAAGAGATAAAGAAAAAGGGAGGATGGGAGTAAGGAAGTGGTCTCATCTCTGTGGTGTTTTCGACCTTGGGGTACCAGCTTGTGAGTCCTACACATTAATTCTTGGGTCACAGAGAAAGAGAAAAACAACTAGTAGATGGGCCTTATTGAGTAACAGTTTTCCTGTATAAAACAATATCCTGTAAATGCTACCATGGTATCAAAATATCACAACATCTGCAATGACACAAGTAGACGGGATAGTAACATCTTGTTCTGTTTCATTTGTAATCATAACAGGCACTTTGTGTGGAGCTAGGGAAGGAAGTGTTATCAAGCAAGTTTTAACACAAAGGCCACCAGGCAAGGAAGACTGAGAGGGGTGTTCAACTATGGCACACGTGTCTGCTGCAGTACAATGAACGTTAGCAGATCCCTCTAAAACTACTGTTTGGCCTGCTGGAACTACAACTGTAGCCTTGCCTGACAGGGTAACTAACCCAATGCTCCCATCTTTGTTCTGTGTATGTCTTAGTTCTAGAGTTTTCAACAGGGCTCTAAACCCGCAAGGACTAGGTAAGTAGTCAGAAGTCTTAAGGTCCAAAAATTTTTCATAAAGGACATCAAGCGTGTTTGTTCCCACCAACACTGGGGTCTGACTGTTTGGATGAGTGTCTGGAACAACAAGAGCTAAGGTTGGTATGTCCATCTCTGCATCTAAGAAGTCTTTTGGAAAAGTAATGCATGTCTCTATATAACCCAAATAGGGGACGGGCTGACCTGCAGCACCCTCCACTTCCAAAAGATCATAGAGTGGGTTAAGATTTTGATCTGGAAAGTTCTGTTTGTAGAACGACTCAGCGACTGTGGTCACTTGTGACCCTGAGTCCAGGAGACAATTTACATTAACGCCAGAAATGCTAACTACTGCTGTGCATTTAGAGCCAACCAACCCTTTTGGCAGACTATACTTCTGTGGCTTAGTGACAGATTGCTTACAGTTAGCATGTTGCATGTACTTAGTGGGACATGATTGCCTGGCTGCAGTCTCCATTTGCCCCGCAATAGAGACTGTTTTCAGTTTAACTGTTCCTTAGTGGCTGGAGGGTTCTCAACCTCCCATTTCCTCTGTTTCTCTTTAAACAGTTTGCGCTTTTCAGCAACTAGGGCTGGGTTTGGTTCATTTTCGCAGTTTGGCTTGATGTGGCCATCTTCTCCACATTGGAAACAGTACCACGGTTTGGGTGGGGTACTTTGAGTTTTAACTGTTCGTTCTGAGGGCTCCTTGCTCACTTTGTCTGGCTTTCGGTTTTCTTTAGACTTGGTATGGGAGGCATATCTGGAATTCTGCGCTTTTGATTTCGCGGTCAGCTGCACCAGTTGGGCCTGGAGCTCTGCAACTTGCTTTGAGAGTTCTTTAATTGAGCTTAAGGTGGTTGTGTCTTCATTTTCGTCTAAGCAGCCTTTGACTGTTTGGAGGTGGTATGTCGCTTTTTGTTTCGTGATGTTCAAATGTTGCTTCATTCGCATTGTTTTGGTAGCATTTTGGTCTTCTTCTGTGCGTAATAAGAGAAGCAACTCAGGAAAATATGGGGGGTTTATCCGTTTTTGTTTTAGTTGAAGTGCGTTTAAAAGGGAATCATCCCAGCAACCACGTCAGAACTGCGTGACAAGGAGTCTGTCAACATCATTGCTTAAAGCACCACCCCGTTTTACAGTGTGAGTTAAAGCTACCTGAAGGCGTTGTACGTATGACGACGGTTTCTCACCTGGATTTTGGAAGGTGTCAAGAAATTTGGCGTAAAGCTCTCCACCATCTTGAACTGTCCCATAGGCAGAATCCAACATTTGAAGGTAGTCTGCAGGTGAGCTGTCTGGGTTCAAGTGCTTAACTACGTCAGCTGCCGGGGGTAAGAGAGACTCAAGAATCTTTCGCGATTGTTGCAGTTGCGACATGGAAGTGTCACTCAAGATAATACATTTTTCCAATCATCCTTCGAGTATGCTAAACAAATCCTACCACAACAGCATTTCAACCGTTTTTAAACAGCAAATTACCACTCGCGAATCGGTATGAACAGAAGAAACAACTTTTAGCAACAGACTAACACATTATTAACTTTTCAAACCCATGGGCTAAACTCACCAAAATGTTAGAAAATTCCGCACGAGCTATCCGTGACCTGTCTCATCTATTTCCACGTGCGAAAAGATCTAGCTCATGTGAAATGATGGTCTGGTGTTTCGGAAGACGGGGCTAAAACCACCTTCAACCAATGAAAAAGGCATTTATCCCTTGTGATCCAGCAACAGAAAATAAAGTTTGCTAGAGGATCACACTTCCTTTTTTCAAAATAAATGTTTCTTTTCAAAATAAAATAATGAAAATACATTTATACAATCAAAACGAAAACAAGAAAAAAATAACAAAAGGTAGTTTTCTCTACTGGGTTACAAAAGGTTGAAATGAAATGATGGTGGAGTTGGAGACTGAGCTTGAGGCCGGGCGGCTAACTGAGCTTGAGGCCGGTGTTGTGCCAAAAAGTGATTTCCAATGTTTGTGTGCATTTTTTTTAATGTGTAATATCATTACGTATGTTGCTAAATAGACTTTGGTGAACAGGTATTACAAAGGGGTTATATATAAAATGCAAGTTTTGATTTGGCACTGTATAAATAAAATTGAACTGAATTGAATTGAAATACAGACAAGTGATCAGTTACAAGTCACCAGCTTTTCAATTGGCTGTCTTTTTAAATGTTACTTTTCCTGCACTTCTACTATGGCAGATCTGTGAAGCAGCTCTCTGTAAGTCAGGGGTTCATTAATGCTGAGCTCAGGCTCACAGGCTCACATCGCCTCTCTAGCTCACAATCTGGGAGCATATTACTCAGTCTTTAAGCATGACATTTGTCAGCTGGTAGTGGTGGTTGTCCCCAAGGCAGGCTGAGATGGACATACCACAATGGATTTACCATATGTTTGCTGCAAGTACATGTTCATGTTTTTTTCAGTAGCTGTCATAAGTGGCTCATATTGGAGCTGTGTAAAAAATAAAATGTTATCTGTGACTGGAAACAGCTGTGATTGCTCAGCTTATTGCTCACCTTACAGCTTCCATCCACTGGTAGAAAGGAGTTACCTGAAGCAGGTAGCCAAAAAACTCACTGTGTGAGAGTTACTGGAGTATATGGTATCTAACTAGAAGCCAGAGCGATGTCACAATCTTTTATTTATTCATAAGTATCCTACTGTGCCAAGCCAAAATTTATACTGTGAACATCACCTTTAGTGCCACAGCACTAAATCACAAGTGATTTATGGAATCCCGAAAACAAATGGTGAGAGAAAATAATGAAAACTTTATTTTCAGGGGCCCACCGTCATGTTAAATAAGCCATTGATTCAGACAGAAATACAATTTTAAAGCACATTTTAGAGTACATTCAAGGTATTGTAATTCAATTCAATTCAATTTTATTTATACAGCGTCAAATCACAACAACATTTGCCTCAAGGCGCTGTAGCTCCCGTTAGCCACCACGCGGACAAGTTCTTGTTTACAGATGATTTATTCAATGTTCGGCGACAAGATCACTCAGCGTCGTCATCATCATCATCATCGTGAGAACTACCCAAAGAAAACAATTGCAATAAGCAACATGTTTACAATAACTCTTATCACAGTAAATCCAAACAATAAAGGTATAGACACATAAATGCCCTTTTATGGCACTTTCATTGAAACTGAAATTAACAGAGGCACCCTGAACACACCTCATTGCCTGCTGTAGCCAAACGGGAGAAAGTCCGTTCTTCGCGCGAGCCGCTACTCCTCTCAACGGTGAGTCCACAATTGGGTTTAATTTAACTTAACTTAACTTATGTGTTCTTTAAAACTTAAGTCCAGTTTAAAGCAGTAGGACGATGCAGCTGAACTCACAGAGCGCCATGCTTCTCTGCTCTAGTGTCACCACAAACTCAGTCCGTGCTGCACGTTACTTCCGCTACCACCAATTACAAAACAAAGTTCCACAATTAAAGGAAACTTACAAATATAAACACAAGAAAAACATTGGAACACTTCACTGTTAGTTACACTCCCACCAAATCACCTGTGATTTTCCCATAAAACGTAACATGTATGGATATAACAAGAAATCACATTTAACATTAATTGAACTTGTGGATTGTCAAAGTGACTCTTCAATTAGCCTCCAGTAGAGTTACAGTCTTTTGAATAGGTCTCTCCAGATAGGTTGGTTTTGTGGTGCGCCTTCCTCTAGCATCTAGAGTTGAGTCACTGATCAGCAACCTCACACTTCTCACCTTTCCATCCTGTCCCAGATAGACATCTATGATCCTTCCCATCTTCCATTGACTACGTGGAGCAGAATCATCCTTGAGAAGCACAATATCATTGACTTTCGCATTTCGTCTTGCTCTGTTCCATTTTTGTCTGCTCTGAAGATTCAACAGATATTCCCTTTTCCACCGTTCCCAGAAGCTGTTGGCTAAGAACTGTACTCTGCGCCATCGTTTTTGCAGGTACACATCTTCCTTGATAAACTTTCCAGGAGGTGGGGGAATAATGCTTGACTTCATTGTCAGAATGTGGTTAGGTGTCAAGGGTTCTGGACCAGATGGATTGTGCAAATGCTCTGATGTTAATGGCCTGCTATTCACAATTGCCATAACTTCGTAGAGGAAGGTTCTTAACGAACTGCTGTCGAGCCTTTTAACTGCTTGGTCGAGAACGGATGCCAGAACATTACGCACGGTGCGTATTTGGCGTTCCCAAACCCCACCTTTATGACTTGCAGATGGTGTGTTCATAACAAACTCACATCCAATTTTCTTGAGGTTCTCTCCATCCATCTCCTTCATGGCTTCAGCGAACTCGTGCCTTGCACCAATGAAATTGCTGCCTTGATCACATCGAATTTGCCTGACACTTCCACGCAATGCAATAAACGAACGCAAGGCATTGATGAATGCATCAGTTGTTAAGTCCTCAAGCATCTCAATATGTATGGCTCTTGAGCACATGCATGTGAGTAAAAGCCCATAACGCTTAAGCTCCTTTCTGCCATCCTTGACATAGATAGGCCCGAAGCAGTCCATCCCACAATATGTGAAGGGTGGAGACAACTCCGTGCGTTCTTGTGGGAGGTTCGCCATCCTTTGTCCTTCAGTGTTCCGTCTAAACTTCCTGCATTTTGTGCAGTTGTAAATATGAGAGGAGACTGCCTTACTGCATCCAAGAATCCAAACACCATTGGCTCGCAGCTCGTTAACAGTCATACCTCGACCTTGGTGCTGCACCTTTTCATGATGATGCTTGATGAGCAGTGTTGCCAAATGGCTTCCTTTAGGAAGGATAGCTGGGTGTTTCACATGGGGGTGAAGACTGGACATTGTTAAGCGCCCTCCAACCCTGAGTACACCCTGCTCATCAAGGAATGGGTTTAATTTGTGCAATTTATTTGCCTTGTCAATTGCCTTGATTTGCCCATTAAGCTTGAGACTCTTCATGGTTTCAGCAAGGTGTGTTGCTTGAACCAGTTTGATGAGAAAAACTTCTGCCTCCTTACGCTCCTGCAAAGTGGTGGGTTCACTAAACCTTGGTTTGTGGCCTTTAGCTGCCCTTGCTCTGCGTTTCAGTATGGCTACAGCTTGTACTGCTCTTGCCCAATCTGAAAACCTTTCAAGACGATCTAGCAGTGACCTCTCTTCCCTTGAGTGAATTTTGTGGACATGAGTCTTTCGTAACTCTGGGTCATCTTCTGATATTTCTCCCACTGTGAACACACTACTTGGGAGGTTTAGCTGCCACAGAAAATTTGGACCTCTAAACCAGTTAGATGCCTTGAGCTGTTCTGCTGTCTGTCCCCTAGAAGAGTGGTCAGCGGGGTTGTCTTCTGAAGCAATGTAGTTCCATTGGTCAGGATGTGTGCTCTGCTTGATACGTTGGACACGGTTTGCTACAAAAACATGAAATCTCCTTGCATCATTGTTGATGTAGCCAAGGACAACCCTTGAATCAGTCCAAAAGTATTCCTGCAGGCCTTCCATTTCAAGCTCTCTCTGGAGCATGTCACTTGTGCGCACTGCCACCACTGCTGCAGAGAGCTCAAGTCTTGGTATAGTTGTTACCTTTGAAGGAGCTACCCTTGCTTTCCCCATCACGAGGGAACAGTGCACTTCTCCCGATGCGCTTATTACTCTCAGGTATGAGCACTCTCCATAACCTGAGGCACTGGCATCTGAAAAATGATGCAGCTCGTATTTCACAACTTTGCCAAAGCTTCCTGGTAGGTAGCATCGTTGTACCTTTATGGTTGCTAGATCTTGCAGTCCTCTCAACCAGGATTCCCACTGGGGCAGCAGATGGTCTGGAAGAGGATCATCCCAACTAACTCTCTCGAGACACATTTGCTGGAGGATTTTCTTTCCTAAAAGGATGAAAGGTGCGACAAAGCCAAGCGGATCAAACACCGAGGCCACGGTGGACAATACCCCTCTTCTGCTCATGGGTTTTTCTTTCACCACCACTCTAAACTGGAAATCATCTGATGTGACACACCATTGTACACCAAGGGCTCTCTCCATGTGTGGTTCATGAAGAGCCATATCCAAGTTGTTGGCTCCTCCAGCACACTCTTCCTTTGGGATTGATGACAACACCTGCTTACTGTTGGAAATGAACTTATGCAACCTTAAGTTGCCAGTGTTGCAAAGCTCCCTTGCTTCATTCACTAGCTGGATTCCCTTTGCTTCGGTGGATACACTAGTTAAACCGTCATCAACATAAAAGTTTCTTTCTATGAAGCGGACGGATGCTTCGCTGAAATTCCCCCTTGCCATTGCAGCAAGATGTTTGAGGCCATAATTAGCACAGCCTGGAGACGAAGCAGCTCCAAACAAATGGACTCTCATGCGATAGACTGCTGGCTGTGCTTCTAAATCTCCATTCTCCCACCAGAGAAAGCGGAGGTAATCTTGGTCTTCTGCCCTCACGTGAAATTGGTGGAACATACATTCTATGTCACACATGATTGCAACCTTTTCCTTGCGAAACCGACACAAGACACCAACAAGGGAATTTGTCAGCTCTGGACCAGTCAATAGATGATCATTTAAAGATGTCCCCTGAAACCGGGCTGAACAGTCAAAACCAATGCGGATTTTCCCAGGCTTTTGCGGGTGATAAACACCATGGTGTGGGATGTACCACACTGGGTGTTTGTGGAGATCAGCCTTGGGGATCTTCTCAGCATCTCCACACGCTATGGTCTCTTCCATGAAGGTTTTGTAGTCCTGGTAATATCTGCTGTTTCCCCTTAATTTCCTTTCTAGGTGCTTAAGGCGATGGATAGCACACACCATATTGTCTGGCAAGCTCGGCCTTTCTCGTTTAAATGGAAGAGGCATCTCAATATGACCATCTTCTTTGTGTTTGATTCCTTGTTTCAATTTCGACAAAAACTGGAGGTCATCTTGAGAGAAGTGATTGTCCTCAGCAACTCTCTCATTAAAGTCACATTCAAGCGCTTTAATTATGTCAGATGAGATGACTTCCTTGATCTGTGTTCTGCTTACATAGTGAACTTCCTGTTTGGGACTTGATGGAAGCTGAAGTTCCGGTGTCACTTGCCTTGTGATGACTTGATGATTCACTCCAATAGTGTCTCCACAGTCTACGTATGGGCTGCCATGTCCAATAATGCTCCATCCCAAGTCTGTTCTCTGTGCAAATGGTTGATTTTCTTCACCGCACACCACCTCTCTAGGAAGAAGTGCCTGAGAACAGTTGTAGCCAATTAGTAGACCAACATCACACCCTTGACGAGGAGCAATCCTATCTGCAATCTGCTCAAGATGGGGCCATGCCATTGCTGTCTCTGGTGTGGGTATGTGGTCTCTGTTCGCCGGAATGAACTTTCTTGTGTAGGTTGTAGGAAGAGTTATTTTCTTCTCTGAGTTGAATCCTCTAACTTGCAACCCAGAGATCCTTTGGCAAGCTACAACTTTTTTTGTAGAGGCCATAGTAGATAACTTTAGCTTGACCTGTTCCCCCTTTGCATTTAGAGAATCTGCTGCCTCCTCAAGAATGAAAGTTGTGTCACTTTGCGTATCAAGGAGAGCATACACAAGTGTTTCTCTGTCAGGCTCTTTCATCATTGAAACCCACACAGGAATGATTGTAGATGTCTGAATGTTGGTGTTGTCATGCTGAACTCTGTTGGATGTTGCTTCACTTATTGCTATAGCTTCTCTTTCTTCTAGCTGTTCATTGCTTTGTTCTCTGTGTCTAGCTTCCTGCCTTATTCCTTCAGTCTTTCGTGTCTTTTGTTCTCTTTGATCATCGTGTAAGCAAGTTGGATGCCTTTTCTGGCATGTACTGCAAGTGCTTCTGTACTTACAGTCTCTCGAGTGATGTCCAGGCTTTAAGCAACCAAAGCATAGCTTATTATCTTGAACAAACCTGTGTCGTTCCAATATTGGTCGTTCCAAAAATTTTCTACATTTGTACAGACTGTGGCCTGGTCTTTCACAAAACAGACAACTGCTGGCAGCAATCTTCTCATCAGTGTTTGTTGTTAGAACTTTAGCTGCAGGAGTCTGGTTTCGTTATGGCTTGACCTTTTCTCCATCGCACTGTTTCAAGGCATGGAGTGAAGTCACAGGATTGCATGCGATCCTGGCTTCCCTTATGAGAAACTGCACAAACTGGCTAAAGCTTGGAAATCTGCCAGTCTCCTCCTCTATCGTCAACACTTTCCTATTCCACCTTGATGTCAACCAATCGGGGAGCTTGGAGAGGATTTTTTGATTCTCATTGCAATCATTAAGAACCTCTAGACCTTTAATCTGGCTTTCCGCAGCTTCACAGCTCCGTAGAAAGTCCATGCACTGAGTTTGTCTCTGAAGGCTTTGGCAATAAGGAAGGAGTTTCCAAATCTCTCATCTAATACTTCCCATGCTGCCTTATAAGCAGCCTCAGTGCCTAACAGGAAATAGTTTTCAACAGCCTTCTTAGCTGGTCCACTAACGTACTTGCACAAATAGTAGATTTTCTCAGAGGCTGGTATGTTTTTTCTTTCGATTAAAGTTTGAAAGGCAGCCTTCCAGTTCTTATATTTTAGCGGGTCACCACTGAATGTTGTCGGCTCTGGCATAGGAAGACGACTGGCACTAATAGAATCTGCTAATAACATGGCAAGTGCTGCGATGCCACCATCATGCTGTGGATGTATAACAGCTTGTTGTGGTAAGTGTAACTCTGGTGAGTTATGTATGTGACTTGTGTGCTGAAATCGGTCCCCTTCCCTTTGGCTTTCAGTTTTACATCCATGCAGTAACTGCTTAATTTCTTCTTCTGAATCTTCATCTTGCTCTTGCTCATACACTTGCATGGTTGCCTTAGCCACCCTTAACTGTTTGAGTGCTTCCAATCGTTCCAGTTCCTTGCGTTTGTCTTCCAAAAGCTTTCGCCTGGCAGCATTTTCAACCTCAAGTTTTGCTTGTAACTGTGCTTCTTCTTCCTCCATTCTTAAACGTCGTCTGCAGGCTTCAGCTGTTTGTTCTGCAATCTGTCTTTTATCTTCAGCCTCCAGCTGCAGAAGCTCTGCTTGCTGACACTGTTGTTCATGAAGGATTTCCAGTGTTGCTTGGGCTGCAGCCATTTTAGCAGCAGCTTCTTGTCTGCTCATGGATGACGCACTGGAGGACTTAGAAGCGACTCTTGATGCAACGTGTGACTGTTTGTATTGACTGGAAACCTGTGAGTGCTTACTGACACCATATGATTTCTCAGACATTAAAAAAGATTCATCTACATTAAACTGTGGTTTGACTGGTGCCTTTCCTCTCAAACGTCTTTGTGCAGTCTTAATAACAGTTCTTGTTACCTCCTCGCAAGTATCAATTCTGCGGCGTGCATTGTTATGAGGAATGTCCACCTGACGCCAGTTTTCATATGCTGTGTTTAGTTCGCTGGAAGCAGTATTAATGTTGTTTATTATTGCTTGCAGCTCTTCATCTGAACAATTGTCAGAAATTGAATGGTTAGCATCCTTTGCTAGAACCTTCCACTTTTCGTACTTGATCTTAAAACTTTGCTCCAACTCCTTAATCCTTTGGTTTAACATTCCTCTTCCCTTTTCAGTTAAGGTTCTTGACCTCTGGCTTTTACGAGGTGGGTTTTGAATTTTTTGTTGCGCACACTTACTTGTTGATGGATGAACATCTGATGTTACTCGAACTTCTTGTGGACCATCTGTATTTTGCAGAGGAGAACTGCACAGTGGAGGGTTTTGCTGAGGCCTGGTCACAGTCTCTGCCTCAGGATTGTCACTCAGTTTAGAGAGATTTGTGACTGACATGTTAGGCTAAGTAAAGGAGTCTGATAACATAAAATAACACTGCTTATAGCTTGTAACAAACTTGGTTACTTCCTTTGAATAAAACCTTGCATAAAATCCAGGACTGCTTTAGTAGCTTATTCTTATAACCCTTAAACACATGTCTGAAATCACTAACAACCCTTAAAGACACATATTTTTCAAACTCATGATCAATTGTAAACTTGAACCTTCTTGCTTGCAGCTACAATGAAGCCACTTCAGGACACCCTTATTAACACTTTAAAGCATCCAAACTTGCAAATGGTCTTCAGGTTAATTTTCTGCAGCACACTTGAGAAGATCAATATGTCCTTTCTTTGAATTGTTAGGATGAGCAAACCCGTTCTTGGCTTCTGGCAGGAGCTTGGGGACCCTTGTAGACACGCTAGAGATGACTTATGTTCCTTTCTTTCTCGCCCACTCACAAGGAGCAGATGAGTTCTCACTGTAGCTCCCGTTAGCCACCACGCGGACAAGTTCTTGTTTACAGATGATTTATTCAATGTTCGGCGACAAGATCACTCAGCGTCGTCATCATCATCATCATCATCATCATCATCGTGAGAACTACCCAAAGAAAACAATTGCAATAAGCAACATGTTTACAATAACTCTTATCACAGTAAATCCAAACAATAAAGGTATAGACACATAAATGCCCTTTTATGGCACTTTCATTGAAACTGAAATTAACAGAGGCACCCTGAACACACCTCATTGCCTGCTGTAGCCAAACGGGAGAAAGTCCGTTCTTCGCGCGAGCCGCTACTCCTCTCAACGGTGAGTCCACAATTGGGTTTAATTTAACTTAACTTATGTGTTCTTTAAAACTTAAGTCCAGTTTAAAGCAGTAGGACGATGCAGCTGAACTCACAGAGCGCCATGCTTCTCTGCTCTAGTGTCACCACAAACTCAGTCCGTGCTGCACGTTACTTCCGCTACCACCAATTACAAAACAAAGTTCCACAATTAAAGGAAACTTACAAATATAAACACAAGAAAAACATTGGAACACTTCACTGTTAGTTACAGGCGCTTTAGATCCTACAATAATACATACAAAGAAAAACCCAACAATCATATGACCCCCTATGAGCACTGGCCATCTACTGCGACCGGCTTTGGGTGAGAGAAGGAACACGGGACAAAAGACATGCTGTGGAAGAGAGCCAGAGATGAATAATAAGTAATGATTCAATGCAGAGAGGTCTATTAACACATAGTGAGTGAAGAAACACTCAATGCATCATGGGAATCACCCAGCAGGCTACACCTACTGCAGCATAACTAAGGGAGGATTCAGGGTCACCTGATCCAGCCCTAACTATATGCTTTAGCACAAAGGAAAGTTTGAAGCCTAATTTTAAAAGTAGAGATAGTGTCTGTCTCCCAAATCCAAACTGGAAGCTGGTTCCATAGAAGAGGAGCATGAAAACTAAAGACTCTGCCTCCAATTCTACTTTTAAATATTCTAGAAACAACAAATAAGCCTGCAGTGCAAGAGTGAAGTGTTCTAATGGGGTGATATGGTACTATAAGGTCATTAAGATAAGATGGGGCCTGATTATTTAAGACCTTTTATGTGAGGGGCAGGATTTTGAATTCAATTCTGGATTTAACAGGGAGCCAATGAAGGGAAGCCAAAACAGGAGAAATATGCTCTTTCTTTCCAGTCCCTGTCAGTACTCTTGCTGCAGCATTTTGGATTAACTAAAGACTGTTCAGGGAGTTTTTAGGACATCCTGATAATAACACATTGCAGTCGTCCAGCCTAGAAGTAATAAATGCATGAACTAGTTTTTCAGCATCACTCTGAGACAGGATATTTCTAATTTTAGAGATATTGTGCAAATTGAAGAAAGCAGTTCTACATATTTGTTTAATATGTGCATTGATGGACATATCCTGGTCAAAAATGACTCCAAGGTTCCTCACAGTGTTACTGGGGTAATGCCATGCAGAGTAAGAATCTGGTTAGATACCATATTTCTAAGATTTTCAGGGCCGAGTACAATAACCTCAGTTTTATCTGAATTAAGAAGCAGAAAGTTAGAGGTCATCAAGGTCTTTATGTGTCAAGAGATGTATTCTAAGACACTTCTTCAGCTGAGAATCAGAGAGGAGAAACACACATTTTTACTTGCTGTAAGGGCAGTCACAGAGCACCCGCATGAGAGTGAGAGCTCAGAGACTTGCGCTCTGCCACTGCCCTGGTCTTTATTTATAGACATCAGTCGTTGTTTGTTCCTCATATTGGAATGTGGATGTTCATATGTGTGTGCGCGTGTGTGGGGTCAGAGTGTGACCCCATAAAGACTTCCCTAAACCTGCTGGTCTGGAAGTCCAGCAGTTCATCTAAACAAAAAGGCACTTGGCTTAAAACAGACATAGATACATTTATCCTACCACAAAACAATAAGAGAAGGTACAACCTCTCCCATGCTCCAAGGATGTGGGTGTGAATGCCAGAGCACTCTGGAATGCACACAAAGTCTTGTAGTGAACAACAGCCTAAGTCATCAAAAGATCAACATGCAGTATTCTACCATATGCAAACCTATATCACTAAAAGCTTATACTGACTACTAAGTACAATTTTCCATTAACATTATGTCTTTAAGATATTCCTTTAGTTAACTTATTGGTGTGTGTTATATGGCTTCATGGATAGATAGAATTGGGTGTCATCTGCATAACCGTGAAAATGTATGCAATGCCTTCTGATGATAATGCCTAAGGGAAGCATGTTTCATGTAAACAGAATTGGTCCTAGCACTGAATCCTGTGGAACTCCATAATTAACCTTAGTGTGTAAAGAGGACTCTCCATTTCCATGAACACATTGGAGTTTATTAGTCAGATATGATACAAACCACTGCAGTGCAGTACCTGTATTACCTACAGCGTGCTCTAATCGCTCTATTAGGATATTATCCGACATAGCAAACTTGGTATGGCCTGGATCTGGCCCACACAATGTGCTTACAGATGGCCCACATACCGCAAAGAATGACGGCCCTTTGGTGGCTCGTAGCTGGTCTGCCAGCACAAGGCCAGTTGCAGACACACTGCTGGTCCTGTGCTGGCCCAGAACAGTTTCAACTCTGGCCCCAGATGTCAGCCTAATGTGTACCATAATCAAGCCATGTAATGACAACATGTGCCGGAACATAACAGTGCAAAAGTAACATGACAAAACTCTGTTCGGACAGTGAATGGACAGATTTGTATATAGCGCTTTTCTACTCTCGCAGATTACTCTAAACATGCCACATTCACCCAGTCAGTTTCTCTAAACCAAGTGCTTCCTAACTACATTCATACACATTCACACTCTTGACACAGAGACTGGAGGAGCCAGGGATTGAACCACTAACCTTCCGATCAATAGGTGACCTGCTCTACCTCCTGAGCTACAGCAACCAAGTGGCAAACATAATAAAGTGTACACTCACAAACCTGTCAAACCTGCATTTGAAACATTGGCTACCATAGCAGTATAGTATTGCAACATGGCAATTGGGTCTTCTAACTAAAACAGGAAAATAGGAACATAAACATAGAGGCCAAGTACAGGTTCACTAAAGAAGTGGACATTGCTAAACATCAGCACTCTGAGAAGATGCAGCAGCAGATCTCAGAGAATGACTCGGCCTCTGTGTGGAAAGGTTTTAGGAATATCACAAACTACAAGCCTAAAACCCCCCACTCCACTGATGACTTGCTCTTAGCCAACACCCTAAACGACTTCTACTGCCGTTTTGACGAGCCATCAGGCAGCCTTCACACCTCCAACGGCCCCAACAATAGAGACACTTTGGACACTAATTCCCCCACCTCTCCCCCCTCCATAGAGCCATCACCACCTTCAAACCGTTCACCTACAACACCCCCCTCCTCACCCCACACAAAAGAGGATTTCACACCACCTGCTCCCACCACAACTCTTCATATTCATGAAGCAGATGTGAGGAGGCAGTTTAAGAGTCTGAATGCTCGAAAAGCTCCCGGCCCAGACGGTGTGTCTCCTGCCACCCTCAGACACTGTGCAAACGAGCTGGCCCCAGTGTTTTCTGGCATTTTCAACTCCTCACTGCAGGCATGTCATGTGCCTGCCTGCTTCAAGTCCTCCACCATAATCCCTGTCCCCAAGAAACCTAGGATCACTGGACTAAATGACTACAGACCCGTGGCTCTGACATCTGTGGTCATGAAGTCTTTTGAGCGCCTAGTTCTCTCCCATCTCAGGACCCTCACAGCCCCCCTCCTGGACCCCCTGCAGTTTGCATATAGAGCCAACAGGTCTATAGACGACGCCATCAACATGGCCCTACACTTCATCCTGCAGCATCTGGACTCCCCAGGAACCTACGCCAGGATCCTGTTTGTGGACTTCAGCTCTGCCTTCAACACCATCCTTCCAGACCATCTCCGAGACAAGCTTTCCCAGATGAATGTGCCTGATCCCATCTGCCGGTGGATCACTGACTTCCTGACGGACAGGAAGCAGCATGTGAGGCTGGGAAAGAATGTCTCGGACTCCCGGACCATCAGCACCAGCTCCCCTCAGGGCTGTGTTCTTTCTCCTCTGCTCTTCTCCCTGTACACCAACTGCTGCACCTCCACCCACCAGTCTGTCAAGCTAATCAAGTTTGCAGATGACACCACCGTTATTGGACTCATCTCGGACGGGGACGAGTCTGCCTACAGGAGGGAGGTTGAACGTCTGGTGTCCTGGTGCAGCCACAACAACCTGGTGCTGAATGCCCAGAAGACAGTGGAGATTATTGTGGACTTCAGGAAGCACACAGCCCCACTCCCCCCCATCATCCTGACTGACACCCCCATCACCTCTGTGGACTCATTCCGCTTCCTGGGTACCACCATCACCCAGGACCTGAAGTGGGAGCCCACCATCACCTCCGTCATCAAGAAAGCCCAGCAGAGGATGTACTTCCTGAGGCAGCTGAAGAAATTCAACCTGCCAACACGGACGATGATGCAGTTCTACACTGCAATCATCGAGTCCATCCTCACCTCCTCCATCACCGTGTGGTACGCTGGAGCCACTATCAGGGACAAACAGAGACTGCAGCGTGTTGTGCGCTCTGCTGAGAAGGTGATTGGCTGCAGACTCCCATCTTTGCAGGACCTGTACACCTCCAGGACATTGCGGCGTGCAGCTCGGATCTCAGCTGACCCTTCTCACCCTGGACACAGTCTGTTTGACCTGCTCCCCTCAGGCAGGAGGCTCCGGTCCATTCGCACCAGAACCTCTCGCCATAAGAACAGTTTCTTCCCCTCTGCTGTTGGACACATGAACAATAACCATATGACTGTTCCCACCACTAACACATGACCCTACGCTGTGTTCACTGCATCATTCCATGTTTGGCATTGATCACCACCTGCACTCATGTTAAAATGGAGAGAATGTTGTCTCCGGGAGTTTAGCTGATTTGATTTAGAGCGGCAAGGTATGGTGGGTGTGTTCCGGTTAAAGAACACGGAGGCAGCTTCCAAGTTTAGGAGATTTATTCAGCTGTGGTCTGTAGTAACGATACATAAAGCAACTATCAGTACAGCACACATAAAACATTCAACATGCCCAGACATTATTCTAGCACAGAGATAGCACAAGGAACTGTATTAAACACTCACATCTATAACAACTTCAATAATCACACCGGATTTATGATTAGCATTAACTAGCTTAGTAGCTTACATAGCATGTTAGCATATTAGCATAAAATAACATTAGCATAGTCAAGAGGGAACAAATACACACAATAGCATCTGGCATACACAACATCATGTAAACAGAACCCACCTTCTGGCATTCACACACAGCAATAAACCAAAACCCACGAAATGCTGATGAGAGGACACAAGGAGCAATGCTGGCTATCAGCAGCTACAAGGCAGACTAGCAGCACACGGCACAGAGTGGTGCATTCAAGGAACGTCAGCATAGACATGGTGAGTTCAATGACGTAGGACATATCAATTTCCACAGTGCAAACACTATCTATAAACAAACCACTACACTTCAACCAAGCAAATAATGTGTAAACAGTGGGCTTTCTAACACAGCCGCCCCCGACTGTCTGCACAGACAGTCGAATCCAAGGTAGAAAGCCACTCAGGTACGTGGATCCTTATCATCTTCAAGCATAGGGAGTGAGACCAAGCGGGCTACCGGTCGAATATACGTTCGATCTTCGACCTTAACGGCAGCAGTCCGGATGCGTCCATCAGCTCCAGGGTAAGTAGTCGCTACCTTACCAACAGGCCATAAAGCTCTTGGGAGCTGAGGATCAACTATGAGCACCACTTGGTCCGGTTTGAGGCACTCCGAATCCTTCTGCCACTTCTGTCTCTCTTGCAAGTTAGGCAGGTAGTGACGGATGAATCGGGACCAGAAATGGTCGACAAGAACTTGACTATGTCTCCATCTCCGACTCCCAATAAGGTTACTGGGATCGTAAACCACTTGAGGGAGTGATGCATCATAGCGTCCCATCAGCAGGATGTTAGGTGTGATGGGGTCTGGATCTGCTATGTCTGATGAGACGTAGCCGAGAGGCTTAGCATTTACGATGCCTTCCACTTCCACAAAGACCGTACGAAGCACAGTTTCAGGGACCGTCTGCTCCTTGAGTACGACCTTAAGAGCGGTTTTTACGGACCTGACCTCTCTCTCCCAGGCACCACCGAAGTGAGGAGCACTGGGAGGGTTGAAACGGAAAGCAATCTGCTGCTCTGCCAAACGCTCCTTCAACTGAGGCGCCATGGTCTCAAAGGCCTCATGGAGCTCTCGGGCTCCACCGACAAAATTTGTCCCATTGTCACACAGGAGCTCAAAGGGTTTGCCTCTTCTGGCAATAAAGCGCCTTAACGACATCAGAAAGGAGTCAGTGTCAAGGCTCTCGAGGAGGTCTAGATGCACACAGCGGGTCGTCATACATTTGAAGACTATGCCCCAACGCTTCTCTGTTCGACGTCCAATTTTCACGGTAAAGGGTCCAAAACAATCGACTCCAGTCGAGTAAAAGGGTGGTTTATACAGACGCAGACGAGCTGGTGGCAGATCTGCCATCTTTGGGATGGATGGATTGGCACGCCAAGCCTGACACTGCCTGCAGTCCCTCTGATACCGTCTGACTGCTTCCCTCCCCCGGAGGATCCAGAACCGGCGACGTAGTTCAGCCAACACTCTTTCTGGTCCAGGATGAAGGAGGGTCTCATCAAAATCTTGGATGATGAGCTTAGTCAGAGGATGTTTTGGGTCCAGTATGATCGGGTGGATCGTGTCTAGCTCCAGCTGCTCAACTCTTCGTAACCTTCCACCAACTCTGATGAGTTCCGTATCCTTATCATATTCGGGTGATAAGGAGTTCAAACGGCTGTTGGTTGGCAATGGTCTGCCAGACCTGAGTGCATTGGCCTCATCTGGGAATGACTCTGACTGGGCCTTCATCAGGAGGAGTTTCTCAGCTTTGATGTAATCATCTGCTTCACTGTGCGAGCTTGAATTTGGGTCAGCCGCCCCATGTAGGGACCGCGCTGTTGTCTTCATGAGATCCTTCCAGGTAGAGAACATGCTGATTTCAGGAAGTTGAGGGCAGGAGTTAACCCTAACCTGTCCACAGAAATATGATTTCTTCAGCTCACCATTCTCTGGCTCTGGATATACTGGTGGGCTGGTCGGCCAATGTTCCTCGGATTGACGTAAAAACTCAGGGCCTTGGTGCCACCGGTGTGGTCGTGACAGCTCCTTTAAGGTCTTGCCCCGGGTAATGTCATCGGCAGGGTTATTCGCGCTATCCACATATCTCCAGGTACTCCCATCTGTAAGACTCTGGATCTCTGCCACCCGCGTGCCCACAAAAACTTTATAGCTGCAAGATTCTGACTTGATCCAGTGGAGGACGGTAGTAGAGTCCGACCAGAGAACAACCTTCCGAATGGGCAGCGTGAGCTCAGCTTGAAGGAGACCAGCTGGTTGTGCACCAGTGAGAGCGGCACTTAGCTCCAACCGTGGCATGGACAACTGTTTCTTTGGGGCCACTCGGGATCTAGCCGTTACAAAGGCAATATAGACTTCCTTCTGAGCAGTTTCTGTCCGTAGGTAAGCGACAGACCCATACGCTCTCTCGGAAGCGTCGCAAAAGATGTGGAGATCTCTGCTCGAGGCAGATGAATCAGCAGACGCTGGTGCATAACATCTGGGGATTTCCATTTGGATAAGATCAGGAATCTCCTTTTCCCAGGCAAGCCATCTGTCACGAAGGCTAGGTGGCTGGATCGGGTCGTCCCAGCCGAGCTGGTCCTTCCAAAGATCCTGTACCAGAATCTTGGCCCGTGTGGTGAACGGTACTATATAACCTAGCGGATCATACTGACACGCAAGTTTTTTGTAGACGTTCCTCAGTATGGGTTCAGTTCTCTCCCCCAGTCGATGTCTGTATTTGAAGGAGTCACGAAGGCAATCCCATGTCAATCCCAGAGTTGGCTCCCAAAGGTCCGTGCTAGACTGAGAGAGCCATAGGTCACTACTCTCAGATCTGACATTGGATGGAAGATGTTCAATGACAGCAGGGATGTTGCTGGCCCATTGACGTATCTCAAAGCCCCCGGTGTGGAGCAGCTGGCGCAGACTGTCGACTAGGGCCTTAGTCTCCTCTTGGGAGTGGGTGCTGCGGAGACAGTTATCCACGTAGAACGACTGCTCTACACAATGGACGAGGTCATGATTGGACCCACAAGTGTCCCGGACGTGCTGCTGCAGTGCATAGATGGCGCAGCAAGGACTGCATGTAGTGCCAAATGGTAGCACTTGCCATTCATAGATCTTCGGCTCTTCATTCCTCTTCATGTCCCGCCAGAGGAAGCGCAGCACTGGTTTGTCTGCTGGCAACAGGCGTATCTGGTGGAACATACCTTTGATGTCGCCACTCACAGCAACTGGATACTGTCGAAACCGAAGAAGAACTCCTAGCAAAGATGGACCTAGGGCAGGTCCAGGGAGGAGAATAGAGTTGAGAGACTTCCCTTCGTACTGGAAAGAGCAGTTAAAGACGATCCTGTCCTTGTTATTGTGTCGCACCATGTGGTGAGGTATGAACCAGGATTCTGCAGTGGTTCTAGCTATCTCATGTGGCACCACGGCTACATAGCCCAACTTCTCTAGTTTCTGAATCTCCTGACAATACACTTCGGCACGTTGTGGGTCTTTGACAAGTCTCCTCTCTGTACTGCGCAGACTTGGCAAGACTGCTTCCATAGGAGCTTGAAGCGTGGCGGAGTTGGCGCGACGAAGCAGTGGTGTGGCATACCTCTGTGTCCCATCGACAGTGACCCTGATAGTGGATGTCTGGAGTAGGTTCAGAGCTTGCTGATCTTGCTTTGATCGGGTTACCTGCTTCTCGCTCACATAAGGGAGCGTATCAATCTGCCAGAGACGCTCAACATTCCTGAAAAGCTCACTGGTTGGCACAACAGTTGTTGTGAACAGGCACTGCTGCTCAGTTGCAGGAGTCTGGTCGATACTGATGGGACCTTGGAGCGACCAACCAAGCTTGGTATGGACAGCGATGGGTCCCCCTGTCGGGCCCAGATGAACTGGTTCTGTAGGGGCCAGGAGATGAGGCATGTCAGAGCCGATAAGCAGCAGAGGTTGAACATGGTCTACCAAAGGCAGAGGTAAGTCACGCAGGTGTTTATAGCGGCGTTGGAGAATCCTCACCGGATAGGAATGTTCTGAGAGACCAAGGGCATCGGCGGTGAATGCCCTTTGTATATGATACTTCTCCCCAGGTTTGTAGGGGGAAGACACTTGGAAGGAGACTGAGGCGCCACGAAGCTGCACTACCTCTTGGTGGACAGTCCGCAGGGTAAGCGTCTCGGGCTCTGGGGTGAGTTTTAAGCGTCGAACAGCTTGTGGTAAAATGATGCTTCGTTCTGAGCCATCATCAAGTATTGCATGAGTCTCCAGTGTTTGGTCCCTGTTGTACAGCAAGACCTTTACAACCTTCAGCATCACCTTGGGGGAACGGTTCGGCCTATCCAAGTACACTGTTGTAGTCGGAGCAGTCATCATGAGCACACTCTTCTACAGTCAGGTGTTGTTCTCTGCAGGTATTACAAGGTCGTTTGAGGGTGCAAACCTCCGGCTGGTGAGTTCTTCCACATTTCCAGCACCGCTGTTCATCAGTTAACCACCTCACCATCTGGTCGGTGGTCAGTTTCTTAAACTCTACACAAGCGTTCAGGAAATGCTCCTTATTCTCGCAGCGTGGGCAATATGGTTTTGGTCTGGATGAGGTCTTTGGTCGGAAAGAACTCCCTTCTGCGCTGGGGGTTTCCTGGGAAGTCAGGAAGAAGGCTGTAGATTTCTCCTTTGGTTTATTGGGAAGACGCTGGTCTTTCTTTGTCAGCTTATAAGCTTCAGGACTATAGAGTGAAGCAGCTCTACCTGCGATGTGCTTCGCTTGGGATTTCATCTGCAGCCAGGAACTCAGATCAGGCAGGGTATAGGTTTGGTCAGTACCTGTCCGAAGAATGCCTTGGTTCAGGCAATGCTCTACAAACCCATCGCGATAACTGGGTGGCATCTTACTCAGTAGTCGGTCGACATGAGACCCACATCTTAGCTCAAAGCCGTTCTGGCCCTCCAGTGTCCTAAGCATCCCTACTAGAGATTGGATAGACAAGGCAAATGCATCAAAGGCTTCTGCGTCGCCGAATTTGATAGCTGGAGCATTCAGAATTATGTCCAATTCGCTTTGGACGAGCTGACGGGGTTGCCCATACTTGTCCTGCAGGGCGTGCATGGCTGTGGTGTACGGCGTTGGGTCGTGCATGTATGCCTTAGCTAGCTGGATTGCACTAGGTAGCCGTAGGTGCCCAAGCAGCACTTGATATTTATACTGCTCATTCAGGTGTGGATGACTGTTCAACAGGTTGTCAAGGGCCATTTTCAATAAGGCAAAGTCACTTTCACCGCCACTCTCAAAGGAGGGAATCATAGGTTTGGGAATGCCATGACCTGTGGCGAGGAAAGGGTAGGCATTAGCTGTCGGTAGTTGATGTAGCTCGGACTTAGTCCGGGTGGGAGTGCAAGATAACTCTGCTTTGGCAGGGTTAGTGCAGGCTGCATGAGCGTACTGCGATGGCTGAACTGAGAATGGAGTAGATGCCTGGTAAGAGATATCAGGTGCAAAGGTAGTAGACCGAGGTCCAGCTGGAACAGTTGGGTGCAGCACTTGGGGCATGCATTGAGAATGCAATGGATGCGAGGCCATGGTTACTGGAGGTGGAGCTACCACGGACGCTGGAGGCTGAGCCACAGTAAGTGTTGAGGGTGGAGCGATTAGCGGTACAGGAGGATGACCCACGGGACCGACTGAAGGTAGAGCTGCATGGGTGCTCGAATTACTATTCTCCGATGGGCATGATGAGACTCTGGAACCACTGGGTTCTTGTGCCTTCTCTTTAAGGAGAGAAGTAACCATCTTGGCAATCTCCAACTCGTTTACCCTCTTCTTTAGCTGTCGTCGCCTCTCCAGCTGTCTGCTCAATGACTCTTGGGTTATAATGGCTTCTTCCTGTAGCTGCTGGGCCTCTCTGGCTTGAGCTTGAAGTCGTTGACACTCATATTCGACTTGTTGATCCTCTTCTAGGTGCTGTTGGAATTCCTCAAGTTCCATCTGCTTCACTCGCTCTTCGAGCTGGGCTGTTTCCAGGTCTGATAAGGCGTGGGAAGGGAATCTGCCTATCGACGAGCGTGATGCCCTTGTGGATCTGGAGCTGGAGCTCCTCTGGGATGAGCGTGTTTTACCACTATGTGAACACTGGGAAGCAGTAGCCGGTTGCTTGGTTTGAGTTTGTCCCTCAGGAGGGAGTGTTGAAACCTCATAATCGGTCAGGTAAGCAGGTGGCCGTCGCTCTCTCTGCGAAACACGTGGGGGTGCTGAGTCAGCCTGGACATCTGTCTGTTCCATACCTTAATCAGTACTCTACTCCGGCTCGAAGGACCATAAAATGGAGAGAATGTTGTCTCCGGGAGTTTAGCTGATTTGATTTAGAGCGGCAAGGTATGGTGGGTGTGTTCCGGTTAAAGAACACGGAGACAGCTTCCAAGTTTAGGAGATTTATTCAGCTGTGGTCTGTAGTAACGATACATAAAGCAACTATCAGTACAGCACACATAAAACATTCAACATGCCCAGACATTATTCTAGCACAGAGATAGCACAAGGAACTGTATTAAACACTCACATCTATAACAACTTCAATAATCACACCGGATTTATGATTAGCATTAACTAGCTTAGTAGCTTACATAGCATGTTAGTGTAACCCACATACAATGAGGGTACCACTTTAAGGACTGATATGAGGAGAGATGGACAGCCTGCCCAACCAATCGAAATGCACAGGTCCCAGTATGTTTTGACCAATGGGAGAGCAGTCTGCCGCTGTATGTCCCACCTACGTGCTCTGTGTTTGCTGCTATGTGTGGAGGTAGTCGCGTGCTGGCAGGAGAAAAGAGAGACTGGAGCTTTTGAGCTGGAAAAAAGTATTAGATATAAGTTGCAACCAACTGTGTTGCACATAAGTTCACTGGTTATCAGCTAACTTTCATGTTAGAAGTAGCCGCAGTGAGTAAACAGGCAAATGCTGCATTTTTCTGGTGACTTTAGAAAGTACCACGTGGAGGTAAACTGTTAGCCTTTGTTAGCTCTGGTTGCTATCAACTGCCTGGAAGTTCATCTCAATCTGCTTCCAGAAGCAAGGTAACACTTGAAGCGCAACTTATGTTTATTTTTCCTTCATGTCGTATTACGGTTATTAAAGAGAAAACAACATGTCCTGTACATTACGTTATTTAGAGCCCTGCATTTTCCGACCGAGAGACACTATGCCATTGTCTTCGGCCGTGATGCGCTGAGATCGGTGAGCACATGTTGTATGTCTCAGTTAGTTCACGTCTGTTTCACATTTTATTGTTGAGAAACTGAATTAATCTCAATTGTTTGATTAATAATTGTCGACTATGTGACATATATGCATATGCACTGACTTTACTTGGTTTAATGCAGTTTGTGTAAGAGAAATGTTTTATTTTTGCAAATTTGAGTATTTTTATTGCAAATTTATGTTGAATGTGATTTAAACAAAATCCTAAGTTGTGAATTATAGCTAGAACAGCATAATTAATATTTGAATTGCTCTTCTGACCCTGTCTGTTGACAGGTCAGGTTTTTTTTGTATGCTGAATTGTTCCTGAGGTGGATTCCTCCAGTGAAATAGGATTCCTCCAGTGAAATAGATGGCGAGCCTTCCCACCTGGACTTAGAGAGACTGAGATTCGCTTCTTTTCCACTTGATGATCTGCTGCACCTTGCGGTGTGGTAGGACTGTATCACTCACACTTTCACGCACAGCTGGTTATACATAAGACCACTGACTGACATTCTCTCATCCCTATTCTCTTTCACACCCTGGGAATTTTTTGGACTTTACCCCTTGGACATTTTTTATTTGGACTTTAAATAATGAGCTGTTGTGTAGAGCATTCTCCACATGTGAAAAGAGTGTGAAATTTTCATTTGAATGTGCATTGGATTTGTGTAATCTGTTTCTATAAGAGTTAAGGAGTCAGGTTACTAGGGTGCACCCGAGCATTGAAACCCGAGCATTGAAACCCGAGCATTGAAACCCGAACATTGAAAACCAAAAATAACACTTGGCCAAGTCATTGCTTTAGTAGTTTGTGTTTTACTTTTCTTTTAATTTTTGTAAGTTTCCTTTCTACCGTTGTAAAGTGTCTTTAACCTGTGCTTGTCAACCTTATGGTTTATGTCACTAAAGTTGGCTGGTTCTTTTGAGTTACATTCTTGTCTCTGTGTCTCATTTGAACACACCCCTGTGCTCCTATAGTCGAGCCTATTGGCCCATTGATATATTCTTTTCAACAATTCCCCTTACTGTGTTACATTAGCGTATTAGCATAAAATAACATTAGCATAGTCAAGAGGGAACAAATACACACAATAGCATCTGGCATACACAACATCATGTAAACAGAACCCACCTTCTGGCATTCACACACAGCAATAAACCAAAACCCACGAAATGCTGATGAGAGGACACAAGGAGCAATGCTGGCTATCAGCAGCTACAAGGCAGACTAGCAGCACACGGCACAGAGTGGTGCATTCAAGGAACGTCAGCATAGACATGGTGAGTTCAATGACGTAGGACATATCAATTTCCACAGTGCAAACACTATCTATAAACAAACCACTACACTTCAACCAAGCAAATAATGTGTAAACAGTGGGCTTTCTAACACATGTATATATCTTTCAACGAAGCACTCTTAATTCTTATTCTCATGTATATATCTCATGTATATCTCATGCACATATCTTCCCACGTAGCACTTTTAATTCTTATCCCTACTTTTATTTTTTCCATGTCTATTTAAGTGCTATTTATGACACTATGTTTGCACTGAAGCACCGCAGCAATTTCCTAATGTTGTAAACCTGCTCAACATTTGGCAATAAACCCCATTCTGATTCTGATTCTGATTCTAAACAGTGTCATCATTGCCAGACCTGGTCCCCATCTGGTTGACATACACCCTGCCATGACACCAGTCAGTCAGAAGTGCCAGCTTGATGCCGGATCTGGGCCAGACCTGTTTTCTATGAGCCTGGGCCACATAAACCAAACCACAATCGGGCCAAATGTGGCATGCCATCACATAAACAGTGCCATCTATGCCAGGCCTGGCCCCTATGTGGATGACATAACACTTACCATGCCAGAAGTCAGCCAGCAGTGCTTGACACCAGATCCGGGCCAGACCTGTCTGCTATGTGGGTATGGTCGACAGTATCAAACGCTGCACTGAGGTCTAGCAGAACAAGCACAGAGATGAGTCCACTGTCAGAAGCCATAAGAAGATCATTTGTAACCTTCACTAAAGCTGTTTCTGTGCTGTGATGAGCTCTGAAACCTGACTGAAACTCTTAAAATAAGCCATTGCTCTGCAGGTGATCTGTTAGCTGTTTGACAACTACTCTTTCAAGAATTTTTGATATGAAATGAAGGTTAGAGATTGGTTTATAATTAGCTAAGACCGCTGGGTTAAGAGATGGCTATTTAAGTAAAGGTTTAACTACTGCCAGCTTGAAGGCCTATGGTACAAGTGGTACTGATTATTAGAGATAGGTTGATCATATTAAAGATTGAAGCATTAATCAATGGCAGGACTTCTTTGAGCACTTTTGTAGGATTGGGGTCTAAAAGACATGTTGAAGTTTGGAGGAAGTAATTATTTAAGTTAACTCAGAAAGATGAATTGGAGAAAAAAACTCTAAATAGATATCAGTGCTACTGAAAGTAGCTTTAGATAATGTTTCCTCTGTGAGATGATTATGAATATTTTTTTTCTCTAATGGTTAAAAATATTATTTGTGAAGAAGTTCATGAAATCATTACTAGTTAACATTAAAGGAATGGTTGGCTCAACAGTAGCACACACCAGCTTATTAATTAACCAAAGACCCAGACAGACTTTAAATTGTACTGCTTCATGCTAGCATAACACCCTCTTCTACAAGAACTGCAGAAAACTGAGAAATTCAGTCTCACGGAATTCATGCTGACCGCAGACCTGGAATCAAAATTTGTTTGTAAAGTCCTTCTCCTAAGAGAATATACTCTATTACTTATAGATATTATGCAATTCTACTTAATAACATAAGCAGTACTGTCCAAATTGTGCTACATGTAGTAATAATACTAACTAAGCTAACTCTAAGTTCTGCAATGATCAAGCAGCTTGATAGTTTTAAAACAAGAACCTGAGAAGAAGACAGTTTTCACAATCAGCTCGTCGAGGGTAACTGCAGCGTGTTCTCCAGATACTCTTCATAGTTTGATGCCTGAGTATGGAGGACCTGTCCCACAGGTTTGGACTGTTTTTCAGCACACTTAACATTTAAAAATGTTATTTATACAAAATGAAAAGAAAGAGGAACAAAGAGCAAGAAGAAATGAAGAAAAGACAGAAGCCACATAGATAGAAATAAAGGAAATGTTATTAATGGAAGTCACACAGGTTTAATAACTTTAACTTACTATCTTACTATCTGTCTTACTTGTCTGGCTTCTTAACTCCCTCATTTTGTTAGTTCTTTATTAATCCACTGTTAAAGTCACTCTTAGATTTTTACAAAATCAACCTAGCAGCAAGAAACCTGGAATGATGAACACAATCTAGGACTTTCACTGCAGACGTTTGTACTTTAAGTACTTAAAATTCCAAGGACATGGCCTCCTCAAACAATCTGCAGTACAATAAAAGTTGCTAAACATCCTTTAGATTGTTTCTTGAATTTCCAAATCAGGACAGTGATGGTAGCTGTGGGAGTATCTAAAACCTGCTATCACCCATGATAGCAGGTTTTAGAGCAGGGCTGCCAGACACACTGTTTGAATCATAAAGACATAAAATACTCCTGTTGTTTGCTTACGTGATGGTTTTGTGCATCAGCTTTGATCTGTTATCAATTGATTGTAATGTACATAACAATAGACTTAGAAAAAATTATATCTGCTACTGAATTATACTATTATTCATAAATCATGACACAATGATCTCCCGCACATAAGCTGCATTTAAAAATTAAAAACATCACTTCCTGGTATTAGCAATACTGCCCCTGCTTTTACTTGGTATTAGATTGATACCAGATTTCACAATATCGCACACAACTAGTTTGTGGTTGGTCAGAGTCTACCTGTGACACCACTTTCATATGAATGCACAGGAGAAAAAAAGAGGTTAACTTAATGAACTGATAACCAGCTTTGTGTGGCTGCTTATCCTGACTGCTGATACTTTGTAAGTGAATTCCCCAGCTATTTCTATCGGAAGATTTATCCCTTATATTAAATATATTTTGATTGTCCTTCATTTATCAGAACTGTTGAATGCTCTGACTCAGGTAAAATTCCCTCTATACATCATTTATTTCAGCTGAACTGAAGTAAAAATTAATTTATAGCCCATGATCTTGATTTAGTTATATAAATATATGTTCCTCATGCAAGGCAATAATTGACAAGAATCTGATTTTATTATAGCAGTGCGATGTTCATAGTTCATCTGTGTGTTTAAAAGGCTGTTAAAAACCTCAAAATATATGAATATTATATGGCATGAAATGCAAAATTTACTTATACTTAACATTTACATGATCTACACCTCTTTGTCAATTATGATGATTATTGCTGTGAATAGTCAGGTGGGGTGTCACTGTGAATTATGCAATAGCATTTACTGTTCTCCATTCATAAAAGATGGTCCAATGTATCCTTTGCTAAAGGAGGCCATAGAGGAAGCACTGAAGCTCCTTTCATAAGCATTTGAGAATTTGAACAGTTCTCATTAGGACCACTTTATAAAAACTAAAACATATTATTGTAACAAATATTAACAAAAAATGTGACATAGATTCAAAAAGAAACATGGAAACTTTCCTTAGTGATTTTGATCCTTATTGACATGATAACATCACACTGTAGCTGCAGATTTGTAAGCTGCACATGCATGTTGTGACTATACTGTCCAACCACATCCTATGAAAGTCTACTGTTATGCACAGACAATATGCTGAGTTTATTACCAGTAAGTGCCAACCCTCCTATCTTCTGAGGGAATTTATGTCCATTATGCTCATCGCTGTTTACATCCTCCCAACCGTCCAGCGTCAAAGATAGGAGTGAGGCACTCAATGAAATGTGGCAGGACATCACAGCCAAATGGATTCCTCATCACTTTAGTCACACAAATTTAAAGTTTTATAACTTAAACTGCACTGACATGTGGACTTTGTAATAACATGAGTTGACATGATTTCGTGTACACAACCTGTAAGGGTGCAGACAAGGCCTCCTACCTCCACCACTTTTGGACTCTCTGATCACACCACCATCATGTTGAGACCTTCATACAGACCTAGAGTGAGAGCCATCAGGCACACGCAAAAGCAGGCATGTGTGTCTCCTGTTCCCTGAAGAACTGCTTCAGCATCTCAAACAAGCAGCCACCTACACAGACACAGAGGAATACACTGAGCGTATGTCACAAAATGCACTGATGATGTCACTCACTGCAAAACTATCACTGTCTAGAAGTCATGGTCGACAGGGGAGGTTCACACCCCAAAGACACTGCAGGACTAGTAATAACCAGAGCCAACCTGTCCTGTGGTATCAGGAAAGCAAAACAACAGCAGAGTAAGAAAATATCTAGACACTTCAGTAACACCAGCGACTCTACCACAGACCTGTGAGAGTGACATCACATTACTTAACTTCTTGACTTCTTTTGACCACTTTGAAACACAATACAACACACCAGCACAGAAGACTACTCCCTCACTCCCAGACAAGCTCCAGCCAGCAGCTAATACAAAAACTTGGACACTTTGTTCTCAAAACCTCTCCTTACCCGGGCACTGGACTTTCTCACGGGAGGTCCACAAATGTGCTGGTTGGAAGTAACCTGCAAGGTCATCATACTGAGCACTGGGGCCCCACAATAGTGTGAAGAGCAGGTCAGCTCACATCTCTTTGATCGGCTGACCCACAGCTGTGTACCAACCTATAGCACCAACCACATTGTTAAGTATGCAAATGAGATGACTGTGATAGGCCAATGCTAACAATCATGAAGCCAACTCCAAGAACAAGGTGAGCCATCTGGTCAGAGGTGAAAAAAACAATTTCTTCCTGAATATGAAGAAAATTAAAGAGATTTTGGTAGCTGATCGTCAACCGTGCTGCTGTGGAGAGAATGAGTAGCACCAAGTTCCTGGAGGTACACATCTCTGAGGACCTCTCCCTCTGATAGTCTGATAATACCGCATTGCAAAATCTGCATCTGTATATTGAGGAGAGTACGATTCCCCCATCCCATCATGTGCAGATGGGGGCATCATTGTGTGGTAAAGAGGTTACCACAACACAAGATGTTCATTGGTGTTCATCCTGCTCTCCCTCATGGACATTTTCAGCCTCCGCCTTATCTGCAAAGCCATCAGCAGCTCACCAGACTGTCAGAAGGCAGTTGATTCAAGCAAACAGCTCTGCTTCCAGCTTTGAGAGCAGCTTTTATACTCACCCCTTATTTTCTGTCACACAAAGATGTGTAATGAAATTGATGTCACATCTACTGCAGTGAGCCCTGTTTTGTTATCGGCCGTGCCACAGCTGCCACAGTGGGTTAAAGATGAGTGTACCACTTTTCATTGCCATTTTAATGATATATCAGTACAGAAACTCAGAGATTCACAGATTATACAGAGTTAGATGTTGCAACAGTTTGAAAAGATGAAACTTTATGGGGGAAAAAACTTAGCAATGTCTTTGCTTTCAGCTTTGCCTTTTTGTCTTCCTCTTTCAGGACTGACATGGTGGTATTGTCTGAATGAGAATTTTAACATTAAAGACTGGTACTGGTACACTGCTGTGATGGGTTTTTTTTTTGTCTCAGTACAGTGTGTAATATGCCAAGACTTAAGATAATTAAGTCTTGGCATATTATAATTAAGATTGTATAATTAAGATGCAGTTGAATATGTGATATTTTCTGTTTCTCTCTACAGGCCAGGGCCTACTATGTTACAGAGTATAGCATGGTGGAAAAGGATGGAGAGAATCCCCCACTAAGCTTTTGGGTTGGCATTACTTTAGATTTTGTTTTGTATTAATTGCATGCTTTGGTGTTTCTTTGTGTTTGATGTGAGGTGTGGGCCACACCCATGTGGGAGTGGAGATTCTACTCTAGTCCAGCTGCCAGCTATTTGGAGTTGAATACAGGGAGCAGCTGATTGGGGAGGATTGGAGCCCTTCTCTATAAAGGGGAGAGGAAACAGGAAGTAGGGGTTGTCGTTGTTTTTTTTTAGTAGGACACTGGTGTAGCAGGGAAGCCTCGAAGATCCAGGATGAAGTGTGCACATTTTAACGGAAAAGATTTTTAACCTGGCCTGGTTTTGCTTTTAAAATAAACTGAGGATGTTGGAGGGAGGACTCATTCTTATTGGGATGTGAGTGGATGTGCTGGAAGGCAGGAAAACAAACACTGGACTGGAGACTCTCTGTGCCCCTGACAAGGAAACTGGACCAGTTTTGGGGAAGTTCCAGCTCCCAGGATGTGATGTGGAGACCCAGCCTCGAACGAAGTCAGGCCTGAAAAGGTGGGTGGCAAGCCTTTTTGAGGAAGATGCAGGATTGATACGTTTTGGCTGCTTGTTCTTCCAAGTGACCACCTTTCCCCTGTTTGTAACCAGGCTAACAACCCTGACCGCGGTGGCTTTGGGCCTTGGATTCCTGGCTAGAGTTGTCTAGTTTTACCCAGAGAAAGAACAAATAAATCTTGTGTAACCCATTACAGTGTGAGTGTGGTGGTTCGTTACTGGTCAATATTAGAGCTACTACTTTCTTGTACGGAGGCCATTTTGGGCCTTACGTAACAACTAAATACTGCATCCAGGCGGGGTGATTGCCAGCCTACTATGTGCAGGTTGGTGGGTCTGGGAGGACGACTGCTGTTTCCTGCCAAAGCTGTCAGTGTGTGAAGTGTGACTGATTTGTGGCCCCGACCTTGAACGTGTTTTACCCTTTTTGCAAGTATGATACTGGACTGGTTTATCCCTCCTTCTTCATTTGATGTCTTATGTAGCTGAGATTGTTTCCTATTGATCCCAGCAACTTCACTAATAAATTATATTTAAGGATTTATTGACTGCCATCTTTTGCCCATGGCTGAAACTGTTGGTCAGACCTAGAATCTGTGTGTGTGCTACTGAATACTGCAGTGGCTCCCTGTGTCTTAATTTTGAGCATAAATAGAGGGGACTGTGTGCTGATGTTTTGGCAGTGCACAGAGTGACCAATGTGCAGGGTATACTGGTGCTTTTACCTGCAAGAACATGAATCTGTTGACGGACTCACAAAGCAAACACTTGCATATGTGATGGGTTTGGAGTTCTGTGTGCAGGTTTTTTCTCACATGTGACTTTTGGCATAAATATAATTCCATCAAGCAGAGTGTTGAATTGTGGTTAAACTTTATGGAGCAATTGGTGCCTTTTGTGCATTCATGTTGGAAAAGAAACACAGATTTGCACGAAGGCTAAGGTATTTAAAGTATTTAATGTCCTGTAGATACTAACATGTAATTGTATTTCCTCATTTCACATTATCCCTGCTGAGTCTAAATTGCTTTGAGGAAGCAGCCTCTTTTCTATGCATGATTGTCAGGAATCATTTTCATCTCAGCTATGTCTGGCAGAAAGCTGGAGGGTTGACAGCAGTGCCATAAGATTAGTTATCAAATGACTGTAACTTCAAGGAGTAAAACAGCTTTTTAACTATTTATTGGAGTTTAAAATCTGCAAATCTTTTAAGGATTTTCCCTCAGATTTTACTAGTGACTTCATTCAAATACAGTTTTTATTTTATTATCGTTGTTTGTCATGAACATTTGAATCAATGTTAATTTTAAGAAATGCTTCAAAATGATTGCCTGCTGACTTGGTCCTAGAAGGATATCGCTGTCTTTTAAAGCTTATTCTTCCAGTGCAATGATATGAATGATGTCGTGCATATTTTTTTCCACCTCTACTTTAGTCATACAAAATGTGGAGTCCCTGACAAATGAGCATATCCATAGTCATATTTTACATACTGTAAAGTTATTAATATTCCATGTTAATATTAGTCACCGCTATCTATATTGTTGTTTAATTTTATGTCAGAATAAATGTGAGTGTATATTAGCAGTAGATTGTTATCAGGATTGCAGTGCTCCTCCCCCCATCTCTACACCAACGGTCTGTCAGAAGCTTGACTACTACTGCCAAAAGTCTGGAGACGACTATCATAGAGTGCAGTGCTATTAAAAAAAACAGCAACAATGAAACAGATATTTGCTCTAATATTTGCGCTAACTGGTTACATCTCACTAAAATAAAGAGAAAGATTAATGTCTATTTTTGTCCTTAAAGCTATTGTTGGTGACTCTCATGTGTATACTTATTGTCATTAATATTTATATTATTTCCTAAAACTTTAAATAAGTGTCCAAACTTATTTGCTTTTGAAATGACTTGAAATAATTTTGATGTTGACAGTGCTCACTGACATAGCTGAAGTAGACCAACAAGTATGCAAGGGGTCCAGTGTTGTCAGACCACTGACTTCTGTTCACATCTGGAAAAGAATTTGAAAGATAGCACAGCAGTAACTTCAAACAGTGCAAAAAGACATGTCAAACATTCACTTCACATTTATACAGCACTCATAAAGACTAAAACTATTAGAAACTAATAGTTCAGGGAGCAGGTATATGCCAAGGAAGAAGGCAATTCCTTCCTTCTGAGGCTCAAATGGCAGTGGAACATACAGAGATTTGCCCTGAAAGATGACATCAGTAAACTGACTGAAAATTTGGCATTACTTGGCATTCCTGAGACAGATGTAAAAGGGTGTTAAAACAATGATAAAGTGGATGTATCCACGCATTAGGTGTGATCTTTTTTTTGATAGCGTTGTCCTTTGAATTAGTTTTATGAATAAACCATCTGGTCAAAGTTGAGAAACAGTTACTTATGTGGAGCTCAAGAGAAGAATAAATTAGCTAGGGTACCATGGCAAATATGTACCTCACAATCCATATGAGAAGTCCTAGAAGTGATAAACCTGGAGGGCATGCTGTTCACACCTGGTGTTTCCTACGATTCCCACCAGAGTGATTAGAGACAAGATAAAGAATTCAACTGACAATGATCCCTGTCAGCTGAGACAGATTGTGTAGTTCATTTAGGCACTTGTCATTTGTTTTGGACAGGTTACCTTTTAAAAAATAATGAAAGAGGACGGCTTGTATTTAAAAAAAAAAAAAAAAAAAAAAAAAAAACCTCTTTCCTGATCTTCCTCTGAGGCCAAAACACCATTAATTATTACCCAGAGCATTTTGGACCAGTTTTATCTGTAGATATTTCAATTTGAGAGCAAGTACGCATATTTAAAAGTACGTTCAACTAAGTGCTACAACTCAAAAAGCTGGTTCTCTACCCTTGCTGAAAGACATCGGCTCCTCGAAGCCCCTTCAATAGCTCAGTTGGAGTGGAAAACTGTAGAGGAATGCAACACCTCTCCTTAATTGCTGGTTCAAATCTGGCTTGAAGAAGATGCCTTTTGAGGTACAGTAGCTGTGGTGCAAGAGTTAGGTTATCTTCTAACCTAGGGTTGTGGTTTGATCCCTGGCTGCTCTAGTCTGTATGTCAAAGTATCCTTGGGCTGAACCCTGAGTGTGTGAATGAGAATTGTAGTAGAGCACCATATATAGTTTACCTTCTAACTGTCAGTCAGACCTCCACATTTAAAATGAAGCTAAAAGGGACTGCATAAACACACATACACACAAAGTTTCTAATGCTTGATCAAAGTAATGAGGGTATTGTATTTGGAAAAAATCAAGGTGATGTTGTACACTTTATCTTAGAGAGCTATAAGTTCGTATTGCGGATTCTTTAATTAAAATAATATTCCATGCATCCATACATACATACATTTTCTTCTGCTCATCTGGGGTCAGGTTGTGGGGATAACAACCTAAACAGAAAAGCCCAGACCTCCCTCCTCTTCCAGCTTATCTGGGGAAACACTGAAGTATTTCCAGCCCAGCCAAGAGATATAATCTCTCCAGAATGTCCTGGGTTTGCCTCCCAGTGGCCTCCACTTGGGGGAGGAACTCATCCCTGAAACAAACTTGTTTATCCTGCACTAACCTGCTGAGAAGCGCTTAAAAATAATGGAACGCAGGATATGTTTGTAATACCATATATTCTCAATTTTTATCATTCATCATATGATGATATTGATAATCAATATTTAGATGAGTCTGAAGCATTTTAATCAAAATAGCTTTAACATGACAATCAAATGAATGCATGTGTTTTGTTTTATGAAAACAGCCAACTTAGCCTTTCCCAGAATGCAATTCAGCAAAACGTTTTTGACTGTGCTTTTCTGCCTGTACCTAAAACCCCAGGATGAAGTTTTGCTGGGGAAAAAAAAAAACTTCCCAAAAAGATGGAGCAGGAGCCCAAACACTGACTTTAGCCTGCTGTAGTCCAGGAAACATTGGAACAATATCCCTCAGAGAACAGAATGAACATTTTTCATCAACAAAGGGATTTAAAGCAGAAATAAACGCATTTACAGGTGGCATTTACTGTACCATGTAAAGCCCACCTTGTAGATTTGCAACCTTTTTCATTAACTTGGTTTGTAAAATGCTCCCTGTGCAGATCTTGCGTGTCTCCGTGGAGTGTCAACACCACCATTCAGTTTACCTTTATTTAAGATCTTTACCAGTAGTTTATATATTCTTTTACCTAAAAACTTATGCAGTCAAATGAATTCTGAAACTAAAAATACACTTGAATAATTCTTAAGCTTGTACCAGGAAATCATTTTTATATATATATATATATATATATATATATATATATATATATATATATATATATATATATATATATATATATATATATATATATATATATATATATATATATATAGTTAAATGCATTTGCATATCCATCCATCCATCCATCTTCATCCGCTTATCCGGGTCGGGTCGCGGGGGTAGCAGCCTAAGCAAAGAGGTCCAGACCTCCCTCTCCCCAGCCACCTCCTCCAGCTTGTCCGGGGGAATACCAAGGCGTTCCCAGGCCAGCCGAGAGATATAATCTCTCCAGCGTGTCCTGGGTCTGCCCCGGGGCCTCCTCCCGGTGGGACATGCCTGGAACACCTCGCCCAGGAGGCGCCCAGGGGGCATCCTTGCCAGATGCCCGAACCACCTCAGCTGGCTCCTTTCGATGTGGAGCAGCAGCTGCTCTACTCTAAGCCCCTCCCGGATGGCCGAACTTCTCACCCTATCTCTAAGGGAGAGGCCAGCCACCCTTCGGAGGAAGCTCATTTCCGCCGCTTGTATCCGCGATCTCGTTCTTTCGGTCACTACCCACAGCTCGTGGCCATAGGTGAGGGTAGGGACGTAGATCGACCGGTAAATTGAGAGCTTCGCTTTTACACTCAGCTCCCTCTTCACCACGACTGACCGGTGCAGCGTCCGCATTACTGCAGCCGCAGCCCCAATCCGTCTGTCGATCTCCAGCTCCCTTCTCCCATCACTCGCGAACAAGACCCCGAGATACTTGAACTCCTCCACTTGGGGCAGGGACTCATCCCCGACCCGGAGTGGGCACTCCACCCTTTTCCGGCTGAGAACCATGGCCTCAGATTTGGAGGTGCTGATCCTCATTCCCGCTGCGTTACACTCGGCTGCGAACCGCTCCAGTGCGAGCTGGAGGCCCTCACCCGATGAAGCCAACAGAACCACATCATCCGCAAAAATCAGAGATGAGATTCTGAGGCCACCAAAGCGAAAGCCCTCCGCCACTTGGCTGCGCCTAGAAATCCTGTCCATAAAAATTATGAACAGAACCGGAGACAAAGGGCAGCCTTGGCGGAGCCCATCACCCACCAGGAACGAGTCCGACTTATTGCCGGCAATGCGAACCAAGCTCTTGCAACGGTTGTATAGGGATTGAATGGCCCGTAGCAATGGGCCAGACACCCCATACTCGCGCAACACCTCCCACAGGACGCCCCGAGGGACACGGTCGAATGCCTTCTCCAGGTCCACAAAACACATGTAGACTGGTTGGGCAAACTCCCATGCACCCTCAAGTATCCTCGAGAGGACAAAGAGCTGGTCCAGTGTTCCGCGACCAGGACGAAAACCGCATTGTTCCTCCTGTATCCGAGGTTCGACTAGCGGACGAACCCTCCTCTCCAGCACCCTGGCATAGACTTTCCCGGGGGGGCTGAGGAGTGTGATCCCCCTGTAGTTGGAACACACCCTCCGGTCCCCTTTCTTGAAGATGGGGACCACCACCCCGGTCTGCCAGTCCACAGGTACTGCCCCTGATCTCCACGCAACATTGCAGAGACGTGTCAACCAAGACAGCCCTACAACGTCCAGAGCCTTCAGGAACTCGGGGCGGACCTCATCGACACCAGGGGCTCTGCCACCAAGGAGTTGTTTAACTGCCTCAGTGACCTCGCCCCCGGAAATCGGTGGGTCACACCCCTCATCCCCAGACTCTGCTTCCTCCCCGGAAGACGTGTCAGTGGGATTAAGGAGGTCCTCGAAGTATTCCTTCCACCGCCCGACAATTTTCTCAGTCGACGTCAACAGCGCTCCGCCAGCACTATACACAGTGCAGGTAGAGCACCGCTTTCCCCTCCTGAGACGCCTGACGGTTTGCCAGAATCTCTTCGAGGCAGTCCGAAAGTCTTTTTCCATGGCCTCTCCGAACTCCTCCCACACCCGAGTTTTTGCTTCAGCCACTGCCCGAGCCGCATTCCGCTTGGCCTGTCGATACCTGTCGGCTGCCTCCGGAGTCCCACAGGCTAACCAAGCCCGATAGGCCTCCTTCTTCAGCCTGGTGGCTCCCTTCACCTCTGGTGTCCACCATTTGGTTCGGGGATTACCACCACGGCAGGCACCAACCACCTTGCGGCCGCAGCTCAATGCAGCAGCTTCGGCAATGGAGACGCTGAACATGGTCCATTCGGACTCAATGTCCCCAGTCTCCCTCGGAATGCTGTTGAAGCTCTGCCGGAGGTGTGCGTTGAAGATCTCGCGGACTGGGCGAGGGCATTTGCATATATGAGTTTTAATTAGTACCATGTTTGGGGAAAAAAAAAATCATGCAGATGAGGTAGAGGTCACAAAAGCTAGCCAAAACTCACATGTAAAATGGTGATTCAGTGTTAAAATCATGGGATACAACATCTAGGGAACAGCTCATCCTCTGGCTCCACAGCATTGAGAGACAATTGCAGCATGAAAAACAAAGTTTCTTCAAGTCCCAGACTCCCACGCACTGTTGCCGCTCTCACCTGCCCCAGTGGGGTCCCTCTACTGCATGGGTGAGGGCAATAACCTTCAGAGCTTCCTGTAGGTATTTCACATCATGGCAGAGGCATGTACTGGCAGAGCCCAGGCAGCTGTTCTAAGTTTGCCCGCAGCAGCAAGTAGCAACTTTGAGCTGACCAGCCCCTTGACTGATCTCACCTGAAAGGGTGCCCCAGATCTAGTCCAGTGGATGGAGCAGTGCCAGGTGGTGTTCGTGTAGATGAAGAAAGCTCTCATTGGGGAGCCCCTGCTCTACACGCCAAACGTTTTCCTCCCTTTTAGAGACTGACGCCTTGAACAGAGGGCTGTCCAGCATGTAAGGAGGGTTGAATGCCCGATCGTTTATATCAGCACGAAACTACTGAAGCAGGGGGTCAGGTACAGCACAAAAGAAAAAGACTGCCTGGTTATCCGATGGGTGGTCAACTCTCTTTTTGTATTACCCCCTGGGCTGCCCTTTCATCCTCAGTTCACATCATGGCCTGCTGTGGTGGAACTATTGCATAATGGATGCCAACACCCAGTTTTTCCGGTGGTATCTGGCTCTCCAGCCTTTAAGGTTCAATCATGTTATAGTGTCTCAGATGCCCCATCCCACTATTTACCATTTTTCATTGAACTATTTATTTCAGTCATCTGTAAAAATACCCACATCAAAATAATCCAGACATTAAAAATACATCATAATATGCATCAGTCTTCAGGGTGGCTTGAACTCTGTTAGAGAGGAAGCTCCTAGGTGCAGAAAAAAGTGCTTTTATGTGTAGGTGTGAATGGGTGAACGGGAATTAAAAAGGAGATCATTGTTATATTAGAAGAGGTAAAAAAAATCAAAGAAGGAAGAAAACGCTGAGATAACAGAGCCTCTGCCTTATACAAGTGTGAGAGGAAGACTGAGTTAAAACAAACATTAAAGGAGAAAGATTCATGCTTACTGTAGGGGACTTTATATAAAATGGTCAAAGTTAACATCTTAAATGAAGAAGTATGTTCTGCAGTGTGAGTAGGGTCAGATACATGTTTAACAAAATGATGATAATAATAATAATATTGATGAGCAGGAGTTTTTGATGGATTCTGAGGAAGTTCCTGACTATGATAATCTGACCTAATTTAATAGTAGGAGGTAAAAAGTGTTGAAAGTCAGATAGAAAAAATGCAGCAGATCCATGTGGGCAGCATATCACAAGAGGTGAACTTTTGATAATAGTAATATCAAAGATAAGTTGTTTGACATAAAAATGTATTTTCGAAAAAACAAAACAAAACGAACAAATAAACAGCTCTTCCACCTCCGCAGCCAGAAATCTGGTACACAGAAAAATAAAGAGAAAGAGAAATAATAGATACACAGGTGTGACAGAGAGACAGAATGAGGGGATGGATCATTGAGATGAATAACTGAGAGACAGAGGGATGGCAGAAAGAATGAGTGGATAGAGCGACGGGGATGATAAAAAGATGATAGAAAGACAGAATAAGAAGATACTTCACTAAATTCTGTTTCTAACATTTGACAGCACTGATTTTAGAAACCAGTGTTTTCTTACAGTTAGGATATACACATATAAAAATATGTACACACACACACACACACACACACACAGACACAGACATACAGTCAGCAGGTTGACCTGGCTACAGAGCAGCCTCCAGCATGGTGTGAAGTAGTTCTGAGGTCAGGCAGCTGATGAGGGGGAGGCCAACAGTTCAGGGGGTCTGCCAGGGCTCGGGCCAAAACCAGCCCTGGTTGGCTGGAGGCTGAACAGGGCACTAGCTGTAGTAATAATGACAGGGCCCCTCAGAACGATGAAAAGGAGGACCATGGTGATGTGGCAGGATGAATGGTTGTTTCGGGTGAGGTGTAGTTCTGCTGATGAATGGGCAAGAGGCCGGCAGTGATGTACAATGATGGGATTCAGGTGGGTGAAGACAATGGGTGGTCTAGCAGGGTGCTGGTGATAAAGGAGGAGGTAAACCACCAAGTTAGACGCAGGAACTGGCGACAGAGAACCCTCTGGTACAGGCGCAGGCAGCATGGAGTCTGCATGTGGTGTGGAGTCCACAGGTGGCGTCCGCTGCTGAAGTGTCAAGGTAGGAGTCGTGTGCCGTTGAAGCAACGCGAAGAAAGTGAAGGAGAGAGCCAAGTCACGGGCCTGGACCTGCTTCCTCTATGTAACAAAAGACAAAAAACAACTTTTTTTTCTGGATTATTTTGAGTATTCTGTTAAATTTGACTGACTTAGTTTTAATATCACAGGACTTAATAGGAAGTCTCTCTGTGTGTGGGAAGTGGATGGAAGGCATGATAACAAAAACATATACAATGAAAATTATGTTGTCCAAGTCAACACACACACACACACACACACACACACACACACAGAAGGATAAGAAATTATATTGTGAATTTGTACAGATGACTTATTAGGGAAAGTCTTAAGTTATCTGATAAATCTGCTGGTTGTAGATATGCCAGTATAATTAATGAGTCTTACCATACAATTATACTTTAATACGTCACCCATCTGTATATCTGGAAATACACCATCTATGCTCAGCATTTTTAATTGAACCTCGATCAATTGAAGCTACCGTTATCAATATATCAAAGGTAATGGGAGATACAAGTTGCAGTGTAGATGTGTAACCTCTGGGGAGCAGCACACTACAATCCATTAAACACTTTCTTGGGCACATAACAGATGGTACTGGATTGTATGAACCACTCCATCATGCTGGCAAATACCTGGCAGAACTGAAGCACTATAATTATATGTCATGCACATATTCACTGCAGGCTTATATGTAATTAATCGGAAGTTTAATATTAAAAAAGCACAATCTCAATGAGAAAACTGTCCCTTTGTGTCTGGCAAAAGTGAACTATGTCTTACAGCCACATGCTCTCTAATAGGCTGCTGCCACAAAGAACTACTTCAAATACCCTCTTCATAACTCTAATGCTTCCATGCGACTACAGTCTGGTCCTGCCAGTTTGCTGAAACTCACACTTTGTAAGTGAGTAAAGAAGAAACTCATCAGTAGCCTTGAGCTAAGTTTTAGAATCAGGAGAAAAGTTGTAACTAGATTTGTTCAAACTTTAGGACATATTATACGTTCCCTCTGTCATATAATTCTGCCTTCAAGCTTTGATTTAAATGACCAGTCATAGTAAAAGAAAAATTAGATCTTTTTTCAGCAGGATTCAGAGGAGTGTGTGGGTGGGGATACATTTCCTTGGAAATGGATAAAATGCAGCTTAGAAGCGTCCTTGCCTGAACCATCTGAATGTTTAATTATTTGCAAAGAGCATTTGTTAAAGTCTTCTCAGTTTGGGCCTTTAAATGGTACATTCCAAATATGTGTGAGTGTGTTTCACCGAGTGTGCACAGGAAATGATTAAGAATCTCCAAACATATAAAGGCCTGGTCTTTTAGCGAGGCAGCAGACCTAACACAGAAAAGATGAATGTGTTCAGATAATTACAATAAAAGCAACAGGAAAAAAAGATGCTCGGGGGCACAAAGCTTATTTTTACATTATGAGTTTGTGGATGTATTCTTGGCGTTAATTCGTTGGCCAGCATCTTTCATCTGACGGGAGTGTGGGAGATTTAGTGTAACTCCTGCCAAGCAGTTTGGGCTTCTTTAAAAATGTGAGAAATCTCTAAACAAATGTGCCATGATTATGCATCACTGCATACTGTAGCTTAATTAAGCAACAATAGCTTATTGTCTTAGGGAAATCATGCTTGTTTTACCTTCTAATATGTAGTGACTGTGCATTTGTTCAGAAATCCTCAACTAACTTAAATTCATTAATAAATGAAAAATATTGCCATGAAAGCTGAAATTAAAAAAATGACAAACAAGTAAAAAGCTGAGGTAAAACCAGTTGGTGCTTGCAGTCAGAAACTGAAAGTTAATTAAATTTACCTACTTTTCTTGCGGTGTGGAATAAAAAATGTACTTTTAACCAACCAGCATCTCAATTTTTTCTACACTTATTTCAAAGAAAAGCTTAATATTAAACTATTAAGCTGTTTACTAAAAGTAACCAAATTAGACAAAACCCAACTTTCAGTATTACAAAAACTGAGTTAAGTCTATAATCTGACATTAATGTCTTACCTTGGAGTGGGAAAAGTGGAAAACATGAAAAATTCACAATAATACACAGGAAAAAACAAGCCACACTGCAGTGACTGCTGCTAATACTGTGTACGTTAGGATGGCCCATAGTGGCTGATTTACAACAGGAGGTTTGAGGTGCAGAGCAACCATATGTATATTCACCAAAATCAGGGGTGTCTAACTCCACACCTTTAGAGCTATTGTCCTGCAGCTTTTCGATGGATGCTTGTTCAGACACACCTGAATCAAATGAATGGCTTGTTAGTAGGCATTTGCCAAACTTGATGGCATGCTGAAGAGGTAATCCAATCATTTGATTCAGCTGTGTTGGAGTAGGGATGCATCTAAAAACTGCAGGACAGTACTCCTGAGGACTGGAGTTGGACACCCCTGACCAACATCAATGGGACGTGGTTCCAGCAATAGCCTCAAACGTTAACTGGAAGCCTTTTATAGACTGATGCTAGTCTTAGGTTTCATGCTACACTGAACTAATTAACTAAACACACAGCTTATCTAATAATTTTTATTAACATTAAATCAATACAGCAGAAATTATTACAACTATAAAATAAAATGTTTTCCAATTTGGCATACCACCTCAAATAAATAGTAAAGTCTCATATGGCTATTTAACCCCTTCTTCAATTTCTTGCTGCTAGCTGGAACCTCAGAGAGTGGGACTCTTCTGGGTGGTACAACCTTGGGAGAAAAACACAGGTGAGAAGCAAATAATGAATAAAATTTGTGAGTCTTTTATACAAGCAGTCCTACAAAGTGAGAATTTTGTAACTGAAATTATCTCATAAGTTCCCTTTGAACTATCAAACTCTCTTGGCTCTTGAGGCGGTCGCACTTTCTCCTTCTCCCTCTCCTTTATTTTTCCTGCTTTTGTATAGTCTCACTTATTCTCTAACCCTAAGAGAGTCTCCCAGACTTGTTCTCTAAAAATTTGAATTATGGATTTGATCAACTGGTCCCTTAACGAAACTGACAACTCCTGGGCTTGGGAGAGCCTGATTGTCATGCAGAGACGTTGGCTGCTGGACAATCGATGGTCGGTTGCATCGTGCGTCTGGCTACACTCTCAATGGAGGGCATTGAATGAGATCTACCGATTCAGAACCATGATAACAGAGTTCTGGTTGATTGGAGCTGGTTCAGACCTGGCTTATCAAAGTACAAGAAGCGGCTACAGCTGTTCAAAATCCCACAAGGCTGGCCGATATGATAGATGATGGGCAGGACTGTGAGTACTCAGACTGTGTTTTTTTTTTTTTAACGCAATATGGATAAGATCTTGGAGAAGCTCATGGCTCTGCTATATGGATGACATCTTGAAGAAGAACAATGGGAATTGAGAGACCTGGTGACCAGTGACGGACATTAGACCTACTGTAAAATTGGATGCAGTTTGTTTGCACTAACCAAAACAACTACCATCTTCATCTCATACGGCCCCCTGGTGCCAGCTGGTTGCTTAAGGCAAAAGCTGACGAGAATAACAATTCTCCCTTAGATAACAAGACTGTGTTGTGACTTTCTCCCTCCTCAAAGTCGACCGAAGATTGTTGACTTTTGCCTAACCGAGTGAAGGAACACTTTCTCTCGGCTGAACACGGAACACAAACACACACTCACACCCACACATACGCATGTACACTGACACAGACCCACACTCACCCCCCAGCCCCTCCAAATGCCTTCGAAGCTTATGTGTTCTATGTTGTGAGATGTGATGATTCATGTGCTATGAGCTGAGGTGTTTTTTTTCTGTTCTCAAACTGATCTCCTTGTTGGAGCTCCGTCTGGGGGGAGTTCTTTTTTCTCCTCGTCTTTCCTCATGTTGTGCATTTTCTATTGTTATACCTCTCTGACCTGTCTTCCCCATGTGATGTTTTGTAATGTATGTATGGTTGGAAGAGTAAGATGGCGCTGGTAAAAGGTCAGTTGCCTTAACCCTTCGGGGTCAACCTTCAGTATCAATAAAGTTTTATTGAATTGAATTGAATGAAAATTAACACAAGCAAATAAAATCTGCTTTACTAGTTTGTGCAGTTTCCCAAAAAAACTGCACTTTCTACACCTAACATTCACACTCCGATGAATGCATTATTTACTTAAATGGACAATATCTTGCAGAGGATACTTTGATATACAGACTGGAGCAGTCAGAGATCGGACCACAACCTTCCAATTAGCAAATGACCTCCTGAGCTACAGTGTTTGACTGGTACTCTCTGTTTTTGTCATATTTAAATGTATCTAAACATAATGCAATTTGCATTAATACAAATGTAAACTGGAAAAACATTAACTAACAACTTCCCTAGTTTAAAATTCTTTTTTCAGAGTTTGCCTGTTGAGCACTGACTTCACTGTAGAGACTTGTTATGCTTTTTCTGAAAATATTGGCTGTTATAATTTCACAATAGGCCCTTTCTAGGTCTGTGGATGCGGATTCACATCTATTGGAGTTTTTGATTTACTTTGAAGTTTGAAGATTTATCAGTTGATTGGACAAATCTTTCTTTCTGCTATCCTGTGAAATGTATCTGTCTGATATACAGCAGGGAAACCGGAGCGTTCTCTGTAAAAGACTGAAATTATGCATGCACCCAGTAACCAGATGCTGCATGGTTTGTGTTGCTGTGAAATGGCACTGGGGTTCTGAATGATCTCACTCACAGAACTGTAATGCTTTACAAACATGTCATATACCTGAAATATGCTGCTGTGTGAAAAGATTCGAAGAGCCTGCTTATATCACAGCCCCATCTACGCTTCTACTCTCTGTGACTATCTATTAAACTAAGACTGAAGCAGCTTTATGACAAGACCAGAGATGTGGCTAATTGAGTCTTCAAAAGCTTTGATATTAAGAATAAAAAAAACAAACAAACAACAAAACACGTTGTATACGATGCCTTTTTCTAAAAGAATGACTGAAGCTTCCCCAATCTCATTTCAAACTTCAAAGCAGAGTTTCCCTGACAAAATGTAGGTCAAATTTCCACAGACTGCCTCTTTGAATTGTAATCAAGCCGGGGTCTATGAGTAATCACGCTTTTCCTCGCAGCAGCAAACATTTCTTTCCTATGTCTTTAAACAGGTGAACTTAAGATACTCTACAGCTGATTGTGTGGAAAATTTGCTTTGAAGATGTTCCTGAAGGAAAGTGAGATGTTTAGTTAACGCTAACGCTCTTTGTCTTCTTATGCAGTTGTGAGTGTTATATTAAATAGTTTTTTCACCACATGGACAAGATCTCATATGCTAAAATAACCAGGTGACTACACTACCCAGTCATCACATTAAATAAAGTCATCTTTCTCTTATTTCAGGTGCATTTCAGGTGCAGTGACCCTTCACTCAAAAGAAACAAGTAGGTCCAAATTAATGCTATCAAAGTGCTGCCCGCAGCATAACAGAGCCACTGCAAACACTTCACAAGGCTTCAGGTTTTTCCTTTCCTTTTTCATCTGTCTGTCTTCTAACTTTGAGAGGTTTTTGATTAGTTGGGGTTACACACCTTACACACAGGTCCATTAACAAAATCAACCTTCTACTTGTGAAGACACAGGATCAAACCACAGCCTTTTGATTGGTAAGATAAGATAAGATAAGATAAGATAAGATAAACATTTATAACTTGTACACGTGAGTACAAGTTAAGAGCAGAAAAAATTAAGAAAAACACAATAGAATAGGATAAGATAAAATAGGATAAAATGCTTTGTTATAGTAGGAAAAATTGCACTTGGTACTACTGCACATCAGGGCGAAAGTTACAATTGTGTATGCGATGTGTGTGCGTGTTTCTGTCTGCATGTGTGTGGTCATCTGCAGAGACCATGTTGTGGAGTCTGACAGCAGTGGGGAGGAAAGACCTGCAAATCTCTCCGTCCCTCATTGTGGGTGCCGCAGCCTTCCACTGAAGGAGCTGCTCAGTGCTGTCAGAGTCTCCTGCATGGGGTGGGAGATGTTGTCCAACAGGGATGACAGCTTAGCCATCATTCTCCTGTCACTCACCACCTCCACTGGGTCCAGAGTGCACCCTAGAACAGAGCTGGCCCTGCGGATCAGCCTATTCAGTCTCTTCCTGTCCCCAGCAGACATGCTGCCGTCCCAGCAGACCACACCGTAAAAGATGTCTGAAGCCACCACGAGTCATAGAAGGCCTTCAGGAGTGGCCCTTCACTCCAATAAACCTGAGTCTCTGCAGCAGGTACAGCCTGCTCTGCTATTTTCTATAGAGGGCGTCTGAATTGTGAGATTGCGTGTTCTACCTCCTGAACCACAGCCACATACGGTTTGGCTATTCAAGAACTTCCTCTCATATTTTTTGGTGGTTACATTAGGATATATTGGTAAGTGATCAGTCCCCATACTCTAGGTATTTAGGGTGAAGCTGCTTTCATGTTGACACTGAGGGTAACAAAAGGCTGCTTTTCAGCCAGAAACCATAAAGATAATAACCAAGTTGTTATCCAACACTAAATAAACCATAGTTTCTCTTTCAAGAAGCCATATGGGATAGTTAGTGGCAACTTGCAATGATTTGCAGATTGCAACCAGATGAATATGCCCCATCTCACCATCCTATTACAAATGTATAGAAGAAACAACACAAAAACCTTCTGTAGAGCTTGTGTTTGGCTTTTCAGGCAACTAATCATGTAGAGATTGTAATCCTTTAGATTGGGCACCCAAGTATTGCAGAAAAAGCTCTGACCTTCTATGAAAGGCAGACATAGCATCCTTAGAATCTCCCAGTGATTTGTCCCATTGTGAAGCCTTGAGCTGAACATTTCCACTCATGGCCTATTGGTGCTTTAAAACTAGACAAGAGCGTCTTACAACGAGAACAAGGCATGGTAGTGACTTATCAATCACAAGGAAGGCACACCAGAAGCACACAACATGACTCAATACTATTACTATTTAAGTCATTACTCAGTGAAGTCAAAATATGAAGCCTCAAGTGTTTTAAACAATATAATGAGCAAGGGGTGGATTGGACTGAAGAATAAATCAACACTGCATTCTAATTTGCTACTGACTTGTTAATCATACAGTAAATTATACACTTTTGTATTTTCCTTTTTGACTCCAGTCCATAATTTACAAAATAAATATGCTTTTCTTTGTTTTTCCCCAATAAGTAGAGCTAGCCATAGGAAAGAATACCTCTTTTCAAATGTGGAAACTACCTCATTATTTAATGTGGTTAATGTTGCAAAGGACCAATTTTAGTGCAGAGTATGAGCCTTTAGACTTTAGATATTTGGACTTTCCTTTCAGTTTAGTAAGAAAATGTCTTCTATAGATGGCAGGATTTGATATAAATTGCTCATTGCAACAAAAACACGAATCATGTTTTCATACACGAATGAAAACATAATTTTGGCTATTATATTCCATTTCTGTTAATAGAGCCCGCTAAATCCTACACACTCAACTAGAAAGTGCACCTAAATGCACATATTTAATGTTGTTGTTCAGCCAAGTTCTGAAAGTTCAGCCAACCCAAATATGACTCACTGTTGCGCCCAGTCTTTTCAGACTAAAAATACAGCAGATACAGAAGCAACGCCAGCATGAGGTCTGGTACTGACACCAACAGCTCCAGGTGCCTTCTCTGACTTCTCCCTGCCTCCCAGTGGCGTTGACACCTCACTCCTCACTCCTCGTCTGACTCTCTAATTCCTCAAGGATGTGGGTGGTGTCGACAGTGATTATAGCAGTTGGTTGTGGTGGCCACATGCAGGGGAGTCTTATTTATTCAGGCCAAAAAGTGAGTCTGTTGCAGAACAGGTTCAAACTGCTTTCATTTGCGTTTTAAAGATGCAGAAAGAAACAAGTAGAAAAAACAAATAATTTTAAGTGTTCATTTCAAAGTGTTTTCATGACAGGCTTAGTTGTTAGTCAAGTTAAAGTTCAGTCCTTTCATGCCCACTTCAAAAGACAGCAGTGCAAAATGTTTGATACCCCAGAGCTAAGAGCCTTAGTTAGGTCAGGTTTTTTTTTTTTTTTTTTTTTTTTTTTTTTTAAAGAAGCTTCAGAGTACTTTTACCCTTTGGCTGATTTCACTGATTGCAATATAAAAAGGTGTGCTAAGGTCACAGCATATATAAACACAGCTATTTTACTTCACGCCTACCTAATTTAACAGTATTTCAATCTGCAACTCAGACAGAGAGGCAGCGCCAGCAGCAAGTGAAAGTGACACTACCAATCTGTGAGAGGGGAACTAGAAGAATGTGACAGCTGTCTGTATCAGAAGAGTTTATGTCTGTCCACGCTGATGCAGCAGGATGAACCATGTATAGGGTTACAATCTGATTCACATATACCTTTATATTGAATTTTCACCCACATGACATACAAAAAACACCTTAAATCTTCTAACAGAAGAAATGGAAATATGAGGAAAAAGTGAAGTCAAAGTAAACAATGTCTTCTTTCTGAAAGTACAAATCTTTCCCATAATGCTACAGTGACACCAGACAAAACACTGTGACACAACCAACATTATTGTGATTGTGTGCAACGAACCTGTCAAGTCAAACCATGATCCATTTAGTGACTTAAAAACAATCAATAAAATCTTAAAATCTATTCCAAAATGTAGTGGAAACCAGTATAAAAAAGCAAGCCTGTCAGGAGTCGAGCTGCTGGAGTCTTGTAGATGAAAAAGCAGAGTTTTGCTGATTCCAAATTAAAAGCTAGTTATGATCAAGTATGGATGAAGTGAAGACATGAATTACTTTCTCAAAGTCAGCAGTTGAGAGCACGTTCTTAATCTTCTCAACGGCCCTCAGATGGAAGAAACTTTCTTTAACAGAAGAAATTATATTTTTTATTAAACTTGCAGTCGTGTTACTTTTGAAATGGCTGCTTTAAAGACAGGGACGAGGCAAGAGACCACTCACACTCAGTAGCCCTCTAGCCACGGCGAGACAGCAGTAATATGATGTAGTCCATCTGCTATTTGTTGCTCTCAGCAGTACACACTCATCAACATACTGCCACATCATATCTGTTTGCATTTATGAATTCATTTAATTCAGTTCAGTTTAGTTCAGTTGATTTATATAGGACTAATTCACAACAACAGTCGCCTCAAGATGCTTTATATTGTAATGTAAAGACCTCATGATATGAGACCCACCAATCAAACAATAGCCTTTTGTAAAGCGTTCCCACGTTTCTTGAAAGGCACTATACAAATCTAAGTTATTATTATTGTTATTACTCTGAATAAGCACTTGCCAACAGTGGGAAGGAAAAAATCCAGCAGGCTCAGGCAGGGGCAGCCATCTGCCACGACTGATCAGGGGTGAGGGGAGAGGGAGACAAGTCACACTATGAAGGAGAGACAGAGTTTAATACACCAACATTAATCATTAATGTTGGTGTATTAACACATGAGGTATGAAAAGGTAAATACAGTGGGGCAAAAAAGTATTTAGTCAGCCACCGATTGTGCAAGTTCCCCCACTTAAAATGATGACAGAGGTCAGTAATTTGCACCAGAGGTACACTTCAACTGTGAGAGACAGAATGTGAAACAAAAATCCATGAATTCACATGGTAGGATTTGTAAAGAATTTATTCGTAAATCAGGGTGGAAAATAAGTATTTGGTCAATAACAAAAATACAACTCAATACTTTGTAACATAACCTTTGTTGGCAATAACAGAGGTCAAACGTTTACTATAGGTCTTTACCAGGTTTGCACACACAGTAGCTGGTATTTTGGCCCATTCCTCCATGCAGATCTTCTCTTCTCGAGAGCAGTGATGTTTTGGGGCTGTCGCCGAGCAACACGGACTTTCAACTCCCGCCACAGATTTTCTATGGGGTTGAGGTCTGGAGACTGGCTAGGCCACTCCAGGACTTTCAAATGCTTCTGACGGAGCCACTCCTTTGTTGCCCAGGCGGTGTGTTTTATAGGCAAGAGCCTATGAAATCGCCCACAGGTTCGAGCCAACGAAAAGGGCCGCCAGGGCAGTCACGCAGCTTATGCAGCCAGGGGCACGAGTCTCTGCAGCATAGGGGGCCCGAACAGCTGCATTACGGGAGAATGTTCATATGCTAAGCTATGAACCACCAGAAAGAGCTCAAAGACCTATCCAGCGTGGGCGCCAAAGCTGGAGCACATTTAACAAGTCAAGCAGGAAGGAGGCTGTTTGCCATAACTGCTCCGGCATAGGACATCTACAGAGGAACTGCCCCTCTCCTCGCTCACCTGCCCAGAAGCCTGTAAAAGCTGCTAGAGGCCCAGCCCCTGACCCAGGCACAGTGTTCCATAATGGAGGCCAAGATGTGATGTGTGTCCAGATAGTAATACAGGGACGGGAAATACGGGCCTTACTGGATTCTGGTGCACAGCGGCATGTGCTGCCCCTCCACTATTTTAACACCATCCCCGCGGAGTCAAGACCCCAGGTGTAGGCATCCATTGCTCAGACTGTACAAGGCATTGGTCCAGAGGGATTGGCCGTCCTGGGTGAGGTCATCCTGCCTGTACATGTGGGGAGCGGTGTTAAAAATGTAGACTTTCTTTTGGCCGACATGGCTGAGGGCACTGAAGTTATCCTGGGGCACCCTTTCCTGCAACAATCGTGCGCTTGCTTAGACTACGGCCACCAAGAGATAACCCTGTTTGATGAAAAGATACCATGCTTTGGCTTGTGCCCTCAACCCCAGGTGCTTGTTGTTAGGGTGGCACGCACTACGGTTTTGGAACCAGGCGAGTATGTGGTCCCGGGGTTTTCCAGCTTCCGTTGTGCCGCTCATAGAGACATGATGCTAAGCCCCACAAAGGGCTTTGTGGAGAAGCACCAAGTGCTGGTGGCTCATGCAGTTGTACAACCTCGTAAACCCTCTAGCATCCCAATCAGAGTCTTTAACCCTGGGGCTGCAGCTGTTACCTTAAAGCGGGCTGCCGTGGCGGGGGTTCTTCAGCCGGTGCAGGTCCTGGAGGGGTCGGGGAGTCACCCACCAAGGGTCTTGGCAGCCCTCGAGCTTAATGGTACTCCCCCTGCTTCTGTGCCAAGCCATTTGCAGGCCCTTTATGCTGAGAGCAGCCCCGGTTTGACTCATGTTTCCCGCTGCAAACTGGTAGGCCTGCTGCGGTCCTATGGTGATGTCTTCTCCACTGGCCCAAATGACCTTGGTCGCACTGGTGTTGTCCAGCATGACATCCTGACCACGCCAGGGCCACCAGTTAAGCAACCGCCGCGCAGGATGGCAGGGGACAAACAAATAGCGGCCGACCAGCAAGTACAGCATAGCCTGGAGGCTGGGCCAGCTCAACCTAGCAATAGCAGCTGGGCTGCTCCAATTGTGATGGTGAAGAAGAAAGACCAGAGTCCCAGACTATGTGTGGACTATAGACCACTAAATGAGCGAACCCTTAAAGACGCTTATCCCCTGCCACGCATCCAGGACACCCTTGACACGCTTTCCACTGCCAAGTACTTCAGTACACTAGACCTGACATCAGGGTACTGGCAGGTAGAGATGACCCCTAGCACTTAAACGAAAAGCAGCTGCATTTTGTACCCGTAAGGGATTGTTCGAGTGGAATGTGATGCCGTTTGGACTGTGCAATGCACCGGCCACATTCCAAAGGCTTATGGACAGAGTCCTGGCTGGGCTGCAGTGGGAGACGTGCTTAGTGTACCTAGATGACATCATTGTCCTGGGACAGGATAGCACCCAGATGCTGGAGCGGCTCGAGCAAGTGTTCATCAGATTGCGTCGAGCCAACCTAAAACTGAAGCCATCTAAATGCTGCCTGTTTCGGGAGCAGGTGGCCTATCTGGGCTATATCATCTCTGCTGGAGGTATTTCCACAGATCCCCAGAAAGTTCAGCAGGTGACGGACTGGCCTACATCGCAGACCATCACAGAAGTGCGTCAGTTTGTTGGCTTAGCCTCATACTACCGCCGCTTCGTGGAGGACTTTGCCACAATAACCAAACCCCTCCACGAACTCACTAAGAAGTATGCCCGTTTTAACTGGACTGCTGAGTGCCAGTAAGCATTCCAGGAATTAAAAAAACGACTTACAGCAGCCCCTGTCCTGGGTTACCCACTGGACCAGGGTGACTTGTTCCTTGACACTGATGCCAGCGATTGTGGGATCAGAGCAATTCTCTCCCAAGTGCAATGGGGCGAAGAGCGGGTCTTGGCTTATGGGAGCAGGCGGCTGTCAGCTACCGAACAAAACTATTGTACGACCAGACGAGAGCTTCTGGCGGTTGTGGCGTTCACTTCCTACTTCAGACAGTACCTGCTGGGTAGGCCGTTCACTGTCCGGACTGACCATAGCAACCTCTGCTGGCTGACAAGGCTAAGGGAGCCCGAGGGCCAGCTGGCCCGCTGGTTGGAGAAGCTGGCAGAGTATAACTTCCAGGTGCTGCACCGACCTGGGAAAAACCACCAGAATGCGGATGCACTTTCCAGGAGACCCTGCCGCGCTTCATGCCTGTGCACACTTCCAGAGCCCACCATCAACAGCGGCCAGTTCGAGCATAAAGGTGTGCAGTGTAACTTAGAGGACTATTGTACCAGCATAACCCCCCCAGGGCAGCCCCCAGTGGGGGTAGTGGGGCCTGATGGTAACAATGGGAAAAGCTGGGTACCAGGACCAGAGTGTGCACCCGTAGCAGCAGTGGACTGTTGTTCCGGTAGTAGCCACGACAGCCGCCCAAATATCAACCGGGTGGATGAGTCACATCACACTAGCTCGTGGCTAGCCAAAAGAACGACGTGGATATATGCCCAGTTTGGGAATGGAAGGAAAAAGGGGGAGGTCGGCCAGTCTGGGCCGATGTAGCAGCATGCAGCCCATGTTACCGGCACCAGACCTATGGGAATCTGGACCGGCAGCAAGCAGCACACAGGCTGGAGAGCACTGCGTAGCCAAATATGAGCAAACTGTGGATTAATAGAGAGGACACTGAAGTTAGCGTCTTGCTCAGGAGTTCATTTATTTCTGAGCTACGCATGCACAGACCCTATAGCTAGAGTCTCTCTGGTAGTTCCACAGCAGTGCAAGAGCACCATCTACTGGCATAATGAAATATAACCATGGTCTCGCAACACATAACAATGTCAAAATAAGTCACAATAATAAACAAAAAATAAGGGGGTAATTGGTTTTCTTACAAAAATAAACATGTAGCTTTTTCAACCTGCTACACTCGCAACCAAAGCCTACTGGGCGCAGTGGAAAAGACTGTACCTAAAAGATGGAGTACTGGTGAGGAAATTCCACTGTACAGAAAGTAACGTGTTTTTCCCCCAAATCCTTCTGCCTCACGCCTATCGTTACTCCGTAATGCAGCAGATGCACGATGGCCCAGTGGGCGGCCACTTTGGGGCAGAAAGGACCCTGGCACGCCTGAAGAATAGGTACTACTGGAATAACATGAAAGATGATGCGACCCTGTGGTGCCGCACTTGCACCGGTTGTGCTGAAAGGGCCTGGCCCCTAAAAACCCCCCAGGCAGCGGTACGTGTTGGCGCCCCCATGGAGAGGATTGCAGTCGATCTGATGGGACCGTTGAACGAAACAGAGAGGCATAACCGGTTCATATTGGTGGTACAAGACTATTTCAGCAAGTGGGTGGAGGCTCATCCAGTCCCCAATGAACAAGCACCCACGGTGGCAGAAAAGGTTGTTGCGGAGTGGGTGTGTAGATATGGAGCCCCACAGTCTCTTCATAGTGACCAGGGCACCAACTTTGAGTCAGCTGTGTTCCAGGGGATGTGCGAACTGTTCGGAATCAAAAAGATGCGCATCACGCCGTTTCATCCACAGTCCGATGGCCAGGTAGAGCATTTTAATGCTACCCTTCAGAAGGCCTTAGCCACCACCGCGGAGCGCTGCCACTGGGACTGGGATATAATGATCCCATATGCTGTCATGGCTTATCGGGCAACTAAACACAGCTCCACAGGACCCCAAACATGATGCTACTGGGGCGAGAGATAACCGAGCCTATTGACCTGGTCGCGGCTATTCTTGCCAGTTGACGACACCCCCAACTGCACTGCACCACAGTATGTGGTGCAACTCAGGGAAAGGCTGGAGCTTTCCCACCAACTGGCATGGGAGGCTCTTTGGAAATCTGTTGAGCATGCTAAGAGACAGTACGATAAGAATGTCTGTCAAGTTCAGTATCAAGTCAGCGCTGCAGTGTGACATCTGATCAAAGGGACCAAGAGAGTGCGGCACAAGGGTCGCCAGTTTTTGCCTTCCTATGAGGGCCCCTACTTCGTAGTGGGCCTGCTGGATGATGTGGTCTACTGCATTAAAAAGGGGCCCAGAGCAAAGGCTAAAGTGGTTCATCACGACAGACTCAAGCCTTATCACTCAAGAACGCCGCTGGGCAACAGCTGGGTCTTCCAAGACTCCGACCAGGCTGCACCTATCGAGGTACCTCCTCCAGCGCTCGACGAAAGCGATTCTGACATCGATTTCGGTCCCTTCGACTTGTGGGAGGCCCCATCCGGGGCAGATCAACCAGATACTGGTGCTTCCCTGAGAACTGGCTCTCCGCCACCCGCTCTAGGAGACGGTAGCGGGTTGCCAGCCAGCCCTGTTCAGCCTTACGTGGATGAGGCTGAAGGACCAGGACATCACCCTTCCCTGCCCTACTTCTCTGACATCATCACTAAAAACAGCCATAATGCTTGGGTCTTATTTTCTACAGTTGACAGGCTAACAAACCCTCCTGTGCCAGTGGCAGCTGAACTTCATTCAACCACGGCCTGCAATGACTTTGCCAAATTCTTCACAGACAAAATCCAAAAGATTAGACAAGCAGTTGGTACATCAACAGCAGATCCAGGATATGTACTGTGTCCACCGAAAAACTGTTTAAACATCATCAAAGAGTTTCACCCGATTAACAGCAAAGACCTGGAGGACATCTTAGGTCAACTGAACTCCTCCTCTTGCTGTTTAGATGTCCTGCCAACAAGTTTTTTCAAAAAGGTCTCAAAGACTTTAGAGTCAGACCTGTTACAGATCGTCAACTTTTCCTTAATGTCAGGTGTGTTTCCAGAATCACTAAAAACTGCTGTAATCAAACTTATACTGAAAAAGGACAATCTTGACAAGACACAAATGAAAAACTACAGGCCGATCTCAAATCTCCCATTTTTAAGTAAGATCATTGAAAAAGCAGTTTCTCAACAGCTCAATTACTTCTTAAAACAGAATAACTGCTACGATGCCTTCCAGTCAGGTTTTAGACAGAACCACAGCACTGAAACCGCTCTGACCAAAGTGTTTAATGACATATGTCTGAACACAGACAGTGGAAAAATGTCAGTCCTAGTTTTACTGGATCTCAGTGCAGCATTTGATACAGTTGACCACAACATATTACTCAAACGACTGGAGAACTGGGCAGGTCTTTCAGGAACTGTACTAAACTGGTTCAAAACATACTTAGAAAACAGGAAATACTTTGTATCAATAGGTAACTTCACATCCGAGCAGACAAGTATCACATGTGGAGTTCCCCAAGGTTCCATCTTGGGACCCCCTCTGTTTAACATTTACATGCTCCCACTGGCACAGATTATAAAGAACAACAAAATAAACTACCACAGCTATGCAGATGACACACAAATATATATCACAATGTCACCAGGAGACCGAGGCCCTGTACAGGCTCTTGGTAAATGCATTGAGGAAATTAATGACTGGTTGTGCCACAATTTTCTCCAACTAAACAAAAACAAAACTGAAGTAATAGTCTTTGGCGCCAAAGAAAAATGATTACAGGTCACCAGAGAACTTCAATCTATACATCTAAAAACCACAAACCAGGCGAGAAATTTGGGTGTAGTGATGGATGCAGACCTAAACTTAGAAAAACACATTAAGACAATAACAAAATCAGCTTACTATCACCTCAAGAATATTTCAAGGATAAAAGATCTGATGTCTCAACAGGACCTGGAAAAACTAGTCCATGCATTCATCTTTAGTAGGCTTGATTACTGTAACAGCATCTTTACAGGTCTACCTAAAAAATCAGTCAGACAACTACAGCTCATTCAGAACTCTGCTGCTTGAGTCCTCACTAAGACCAAAAAAGTGGACCACATCAGTCCAGCTCTGAGGTCTTTACACTGGCTGCCTGTCCGTCAGAGGATAGACTTTAAAGTTCTGATGCTGGCCTATAAAGCTCTGAATGGTTTAGGACCAAAATACATCAGTGACCTCCTGACCCAGTATGAACCTTCCAGATCCCTCAGGTCATCTGGATCCGGTCTTTTATCAGTTCCCAGAGTCAGAACCAGACACGGAGAAGCTGCATTCAGCTTTTATGCTCCTTATATCTGGAACAAACTCCCAGAAAGCCTCAGATCAGCTGAAACACTCAGTTTATTTAAATCCAGGTTGAAGACTCACCTATTCTCAGCTGCATTTGAATAAAGCACCAAATCCACACTTTTAAGCTTAAATTTCAAAACTTACACTAACTACTGATCTTATCTACTGTTCTGATTTTATCTGTTTTGATTTTATATACTGTTTTGTTTGTTTGTTAAGCTTAAATTTCAAAACTTACATTAACTACTGATTTTATCTACTGTTCTGATTTTATCTGTTTTGATTTTATATACTGTTTTGTTTGTTTGTTTGTTTGTTAAGTGGGTTTAGAGCTCTGGGTAGCTCCCCAGCTGGGTCTAGACTGGGTCTAGAGAGTATTTTAAATTCAGGGAATTTAAAATAGAAAGTAGCTCGTCCACAGAAGGACTGGTAGCTCCCCTTACGATAAGGGTTCAGATCGCGCGAACAGGTGTGAAATGTGTGTGTTTAGTTAGTTTGTTTGTTTGTTTGCTTGTTTTAATCAATTTTAAATCATGCTTTTTATTTGTTTTTGTTTCTAATGTCTCTGTAAAGCACTTTGAATCACCTTGTTGTTGAATTGTGCTATACAAATAAATTTGCCTTGCCTTGCCTTGCCTTCCTTCAGGTCCACACCCTGTTCCAGACCACAGCGTTTGCGGCGGGCGTCGGACATGTTTGGTGACTGGGTCAGTCACTAGGCTAGTATGTCCAAACTGAGTCAGGGTGTAGGCGGATCGCTGCCCTGCTTAGTCGTTTGAACATAAAAAAAATAAAAAATTGTTCATGTTACATATGTTAAGTGATATGACTGTTGTAGATTGAGTTGTTACAGGGGGCTATTCTTACGTGTACTGTTGGGCTTGTTTGTCTTGCTGTTTGCTGGTAATATGGCTGTCGACGGGCTCAAGTTATTGTTTGAACTGTTTATACTAATGAAGTAAAGCTGGATATAGGGGCAAATGGTATAAGAGAGGGGCAAACGTTCAGCTGTAGTGCCTTAATGTCGTAGCGCATCTTGAATAATATGGGCATCACCTCTAAAAGCTCATGGGATCGATGTAAATGCTGTTGTGTGTGTGTTTTTTTTCTTTCTTTGTGAATACTATATATGTGAAGGACGGGATATGGACATTGACTTGCACCCTCCTCAAAGTGAACCCTGTACATTCTATGTTTTTTTTTTGTGTGCAAGATATGGACAGTTGTCTACTTCAAGATTGTTCCCTCCTAAGGATCGCCATTTATGGACTGTGGGCATGACTGCTGTCCCGCATAGAATGCTGTATATTTCCTTGTTAATGGGGGATTCATGTGCTGGAATGATAAGGGTTTAATTATCATCCAGAGTGAGGGTAGTGTTACAGGCATAGTCCTTAAGGGTGAAGCCTGACGGGAAATGTATTCGGGATGTGTGTAGCGGGACTGCCTGGTGCAGGTGTGTAGAAAGAGAGCGGAGAAGGGGAAAAGTAACGGTTAGCTACAGAAGAGACGGAAAGAAAATAAATAAGAGGAATATAATAACTCCCTCGACAGCCAGAGTTGTGTCGGCGATGCTCGCTGTGAGTAAACGGTTTCAGCCATTCGTGCCTTGGAGAAGAAATAAAGTTCGGTGAAGCAGTTTCCTACGCCTCCTTTGATCTTTTTGCTAGCAGAGTTGACCTGTATAGTAAGCTGGTTGCCGGCTACGAGCCAGTTACGGAACCTTCAAGTAACTGCCAGAGGTTTCCTTACTACGGTTTGGGGCCGCGGATCTGGCGCGGTAACACAGAATTTTAATTTTTTTTGAGTCTTTATTTTTCAGACAACTTTTTACTTTTACTCCTTAAATCTTTACACAAATATCTGTAAATATCAGTCAAAACACACATTGTGAAATGCCATCCAAAGCTTAGCTTTTTGTACTATGGTGAATTTACAATAGCGCACTGTATTGCACTGGCACACAGTGGCTGTGGTGTGCACCAGTCTAACATAGCGCCAGAGTAAAGTAATTTGGTTTTACTATCAAATAGTTTTTAGGGTATTAGCATATGCTTCCCCTGGACCATCTCAATCCATGACCTCAGATCTTACAACCAAAATATCCACTGGTGTTACTGAAAAAATTGAAACATCACCTGGCTGGTTCAAAGTATCATTGTAACAGCATAAATTATGCTGATATGTTGTTCAAAATGTGGGAACCAGCTTTTGCTGTTTGGGTATATGAGAGAACCTTGTATCAAGGGACCCAGGTAGTTTCAGGTGGATTTTCTTCAAAGACCCCTGATTGGACCATTTTTTCTTTTGGCAACCAATTAGATGTTCACATGTCAGGTACATTATCAGGTATGCTACAGCGAGCACCTTGTGAGCTTTCTGATCACTGATGGTCTTAAAATTAATTTTGTTGAGTTCAATTACATCAAAAGCTGTCACGGTCTCGAGTCAGTGACCTAGTGTTTTGATTTTTGATTTTGTCATTATTTATCATCTCTAGTCTTTTGGGTTCAATGTTAGAGTTTTTAATCTTCTGGTTTCTGTCTCTGTGTTCAATGGTTGCTCTGTCTCTCCTGTCAGCTGTATATTCTCTGGTGAAGTCTGCGTCTCTGTGCCATTCTTGCAAGGTTGTATTGTGTCATCTCAACAAGATTAAATGCAACAAGTTTTAAGTTGTTGAATTTTATGCAGATCGTTGATCATTTACTTATGTTCACCATAGAAACATAGAACCATTTTATTCAAATGACAACTTGTGAATGTAATAATGAACCAATTTCACTTTTTGGCTAAGTTTGGCTGGCAAGGTGTATTCAGAAATAGTGTGGGCATGATGCAGATACACATATTTACAAAGTAACTGTCATGGTCCTGGGTCATTTGACCCAGCGTTTTGTGTTTTCTATTATTATAATATATTCTGGTTGTGGTTTCTAGCTTGTTGGTTTTGGTTCGGTTCTTCCTCAGTTTAGTGTTAGTCATCCCTGCCTGTGTGTTCCCTCTGTGTAAAGTCCGTGTTTCTTTGTATGTGTGAGTTCCTATTTTATTTTGAAGGTCAGTGTCTCAGGTTATTGTATTCTGTTTTACTTCTCTCAGTCTCATCAGCTCCAATTTTCCCCAGCTGGGTCTCCTCCTGTTTCTCATTGCCTCTTTGTGTATATAAGCCCTGTGTTTTCCGGTGTGCATTGCTGGTTTGTCTGTGTGGTTCCCTTCATCTGTCTTCATCTCCCTGCATCTCTGTTTGTGTTTCAAGGTTTCAGGTTTGTTTTATTCTTAGTTTCCCAGTTTAGGTTTTGTCAGTTCTGTTCTCGCCACCCTTGCCTTTTGTTGTATTTCATCCTCCTCAATAAAAGCTCACTCATATCAGTAGTGCCTGCATCTTGGGTCCTTTAATAATTCCCACACAGTTTGCCCTGCTAACCATGGCAGTAACAGAATAACAAAAGCCTATAATTTCATTTCAAATTTCATTAAAACTGATGCACAAACTTCTAGGACATTCTGTATCACACAACAAACCATATTATTAGTCAGATAATTCCAATAAAAATTATCCAAAAGGTACCGGCAGTACAAACACAGTGGAGAAATCCAGTCCAGTTACTCAAATAAGTTTCAAGGTCTATATCCAAAAGGTAAAAAATGCAGTGGGCTGCTTTTAATGATGCAAATTTGGCTTGATTTTACAGCACCGATTCCGTGTGAAAGAATATTTTCCAAGAGTCGCACAAGTTTACAGAAAAAAATATGGATGAAAGTTTGTTACATATGAAGTATTCTACATATACTTCTCAGTAATGTGTTCTGACACCTTCCGCTTCCCACATTTACCCACTTAGCAAACACCATTATTATTTGTGACTCTTTACAGTACAGCAGAAAAAGACCAGGCTGTTGATATTAAACCTCCTGCTAATGATAAATTGGAATTAAAGGAGAAAACTTTGTGCATCCTCTCGCCTGTTCCCTGTGCTCCTGTAACAATTGATTTCCTCCTCCGTGATCAATAAACTCTTATCTTGGAGAACTGATCAACTTCTCTCATTAGTTGGAAAAACTCTGCATTTATATTGCTTAAGTAACACTGGGATAACAAAGGTTGTGTTAATAAATTAGCCAATTAAGATGTAAGCTATAGTACCTAAAATGATCTCTCTGTAAAAGTTTATATAAATTCAGAGCTGTGTAAGTTTTAAAGCGCTCCTCCAAAAGAGACCTATAACTGAGTTCTGGGCATTTTGTCTCAGTTTTTCATAGTTGCTAAGACACATTTCCTTTTTTTCTTTAAAAGAGTAGATATAATTTTACAAAACATCTGAGTCTGCAAAACCAAACAGTTACATTAAACTACATATAACAGTGCTGTATACATTTTAATAAAGTAAAAAGTAAACTGAAGTCACAATAAATGCAATAAGACTTGGATTACCACATGTTAGCTCTTTATAATGCTCATGCTTATAATGCTAATGCTCTTATAACAGAAATACATGCTCAAATTCTCAATCCAGCAAACTAATTCATTTGTTTGTTGCCTTTGGGGTGAGTTTTCATGTCTGGGAAATACTCCACCATTAACTCATTCCACTGTTGTATTTCCCACACAACCCAAACTCTGAACTACTACTTTAAAAAAAACAGGGAAAAAATGCTGTGAGGTTTCACCCCTAACAAACTCACAGATCTGTGGAGGACAGTCGGTCTGATAGCTGAAGGCTCTGCGACATTCACTTTTTATTAGTGTACAATTAACTGAGGGGCCAGGAATGAATTTGAGTGTCAGAACCAGACTGTACTGTAATTAGATCTCATTTTCAGGTATCTGTACTTCACTTGAATTAGATTTTTTTGACTACTTTTTACTATTGCCCCCTACATTTTTTACACAAATATACACTCAACAAAAATATAAACGCAACACCTTTGTTACTGCTCCCATTCCCCATGGGATGGACGTAGAGACCTAAAATTCATTCCAGATACACAATATAACCATCCCTCCCAAACAGTGGTCACAAATCAGTCCAAATGTGTGGTAGTGGGCACATCTGCCATATTGAGATAATCCATCCCACCTCACAGGTGTGCCACATCAGGATGCTGGTCTGACATCATGAGTAGTGTACAGGTGTACCTCAGACTGCCCACAACAAAAGGCCACCCTGGAATGTGCAGTTTTTTGCTTTATTGGGGGTCTGGGGACCCAGAACCGGTCAGTATCTGGTGTGACCACCATTTGCCTCATGCAGTGCAACACATCGTCGCATGGAGTCTATCAGATTGTCAATTGTGGCCTGTGGAATGTTGGTCCACTCCACTTCAATGGCTGTGTGAGGTTGTTGGATATATTCGTGGGAACTGGTACACGCTGTCGTATACGCCAGTCAAGCACATCCCGAACATGCTCAATGGGTGACATGTCCGGTGAGTATGCTGGCCATGCAAGAACTGGGACATTCTCAGCTGCCATCTGCCCTGAACAATGTGAACCATGATTCATCCGTGAAGCGCACACCTCTCCAACGTGCCAGACGCCATCGAATGTGAGCATTTGCCCACACAAGTCTGTTACGGCGACGAGCTGGAGTCAGGTCAAGACCCCGATGAGGACGACGGGCATGCAGTTGAGCGTCCCTGAGACGGTTTCTGACAGTTTTTGCAGAAATTGTTTGGTTGTGCAAACCAATTGTTCCAGCAGCTGTCTGGGTGGCTGGTCTCAGACGATCTTGGAGGTGAACCTGCTGGATGTGGAGGTCCTGGGCTGGTGTGGTTACACGAGGTCTGCGGTTGTGAGGCCGGTTGGATGTGCTGCCATATTCTCTGAAACGCCTGTGGAGACGGCTTATGGTTGAGAAATGAACATTCAATGCACGGGCGACAGATCTGGTTGACATTCCTGCTGTCAGCATGCCAATTGCACGCTCCCTCATTGCTTGTGGCATCTGTGGCATTTTGCTGTGAGACAAAACTGCACATTCCAGGGTGGCCTTTTGTTGTGGGCAGTCTGAGGTACACCTGTGCACTACTCATGATGTCAGATCAGCATCCTGATGTGGCACACCTGTGAGGTGGGATGGATTATCTCAATATGGCAGATGTGCCCACTACCACACATTTGGACTGATTTGTGACCACTGTTTGGGAGGGATGGTTATATTGTGTATCTGGAATGAATTTTAGGTCTCTACGTCCATCCCATGGGGAATGGGAGCAGTAACAAAGGTGTTGCGTTTATATTTTTGTTGAGTGTATATGCTTTTTACTTCTTACATTTCCAAAACAGGCTTGTGACTGACTTGAAACAATAACACATGAAACCCAGGCCTATTCCCATATTACTCACCAGGGGATGTCGCATACAAAGAGAGGGAAGATGCAAAGCCAACAAAAGAAGAAACTAAAAACAAACAAATGTCACACAGTGGAAATTTGTATTTATCTTGTATATTGTTCTTATTCTGATTTTTAGTGTTTATTTATGAGTGTTGTTTTGTTTGCATGGTTTTATTCTGTTTCTATTGCATGATTTTTAGTGTTTTATGTGACATGGTTTTTATCCACTGTGGACTGGCTGCACATGGGACAAATTAGCTGATAGGGACCACCTGCTGAGGCAGGGGTGTGTCCAGAGGTGGCCTATCAGCTGTGTAAAGACCTTTTAAATACAGGCTAGCTGAGCACTGAAGGAGAGAGGCTGGAAGGTTAATGCGAGATGGCCAGTGTGATGCGGCGACCAAGTCCTGACCTCATGGAACGGCAACAGTAAGAGACAACGCGTGTGATTGGCAGCAGGGCAGAGGTTTACCTCTGCCTGCATTTGTGAGTAGGGTCTCTACTGTTGTTTACTGGGTGCAGCTGGATTGGGAGAGGGTCACCATGGCCATGAGCCAGGGCCGCTTCTGGGACCATTGTTCTGGCCCCTATTTGTTATGTTGCAGGACACCGACGCAAGGGGAGCTGTGGCGGTGGTCGCATCATGGATTCGGGTGCAGAACGCAAGCCGGGCTGGGAAGTGATGGGCCAGCGGAAGGACAAGAAGATGGGTGGCTCTTTCTTGTCTGCTGAAGACGGGGCTGGCGTGGACTCTGCTCTAAAGGAGGAATTCCTGGCCTGCTGATGGACCCATAATGAACATGTGGCCTAATTATAGCAAGGGGGGGGGGGTTTAGTGAATGTAGAAAATGGTAGTTTTACGGGTTTTAGAATTGTTTTTAGTAGAGAGCAAACATTTTATTATGTACATTTTAAGGGTGTTTTATTTGTGCTTCCTGGCCTAGTAATAAACTGTTTCTGATCAGACCTGCTTCCTCTCTGTGCCCGTGGTATCTGACTTGCTTGCTCCCCCTTGTATTTTAAAGAATCTTTCTTTTTAGCGTGACATTCTGGCGCGACCGCTTTAGTGTCCGCCGCGCGTTACACAAACAAAACAAAAAATGCAAATGCAACATTTCAGCTATCAGCTCAACAAACATCAGGAAACATGTGTGCCATTTGTCTCACAGTGTGTTGCTAGCTAAAGGTTCAGCTGCTGTATTTCACAGGGAGAGAAAAGAAAAAGAGCTAACTTAATTTAGAGAAAGATAAGAAAGACAGGACAGGAGAGGAAGAAGACAGGTTAGATTTAAAGTTATGGACGGCTCAGTGGGATTTGATAAGCTGGAAATGTAAGTCCTCATGTTTTTAAATCTGATAATGGGTCTGTACATGTGACACTGCTGCAAAACAAACTGAGGTAGACTAATTGTTATTTAAAGGTTGCATGAAAATCATCTGCAGGTTAGTGCAGGGTAAACAGGTTAGTTTGCAAACCCCCCCTCTTCCCTACTCATTTTCATGTTTAGAGGCAAAGCCACCCACTACAATGTGGGCAACAGAAAACAGAGCTATTATTTTATTTTCCTTCTTTTCCCCTGCTCATGTTCTGTTTAACCGATTCAAGCTAAATACCTTTATTGGAATTAAAATTTAGACTAAAATTACATTTGTATTCCTGTCTACTAATATTATTTTATTATTAAATGAATATAGCACAAGGTTCAGTTAGCTTTGCATAAAAACAGCTGGTACAAATGTTCTTCAAGGAGCTACTTTTTACTTTCTTAATTGAAGTACGTTGCAGACCCTGTACTTCTTCACTTTTACTTAAGTGAAGAAGTTGAATCAATTCCTTAACTTTTACAGGGAATTTTTAACACTGGTATCTGTACTGCTACTACTTACTTAAGTACAAAATTTACTTTTATCATCTCTGCAAATAACATCCTGTTATTGTGTAGTTAGACCCTTGGAGAAACTTTTTTTTGTGTGTTTTTTTTACATTGCTGTGAAAGCAGTATCAAGACATAACCCCCAAGAGCAACACAACCTAATGAAAACCAGAATGTGTTTCTTGCACGATATAAAATATTGCCTGTCAGCTTTTTTAAGAGTTCACTACTTCTTGTGTAGGACACTGTCTATGAACCACCACGGCCACAAGAATCGACTTTTTTTGGGAATTTACTGAAAACAAGTCCTTTCAGATGTTCCACTTGCATCCCCGGTGAAGACACAATTACCTCAGTCCTGGCATGTCATTGCTGTTCCTTAGCTACCTGCTGAAGGATTCTCTTGACTGACCATGTGGGCAGCTAGGACACTCTGCTTTCCTGACAGACATCCCTATTTTTACTCCTGTTAAGGTGGCAGAGCACAAGCTTAGCTTGCATGCAGAGTTTTTCATGTTTTAGTCAAATGGCTCTCTGGCACGATAACATGGATGGATTACTCAACAAGCAAACCACGCACAGACCCAGAGCCTTTTTGGGTCTCTGTGGAAAGTCAGTCAAATATCTACCAATATAAGCAAAATGGCCATCGCATAATGTCTGCATACATTAGGGATAGAATGTGATCACAGAAGACAAGGACACAGCAAATGAATGACTAAGAGAAATAAAAAAAATGTTAGGCGTTCCTGTAAACTGTTTTTTTTAACAGCTATTTTAAATTAAACTATATGACTCAATTTAACATACAGTTGTAGAAGTGTATCAGTAGAAGGCTGTGGGCGCTGAGGTGGCAGCATTATGGACAGACCTGCAACACCAAGACCCTTCTGTAACACTGACCCTGGTGGGAACTGAACAGAAAATAAGTCACAACAACAATTTAGTTGTTGTTACAATAATTGTACCTGTAATCTTGGTACATGTAGAATATTTGACTTTTTCATTCATTGAGCTCAATCAGGGATTGTAACATCTAGTCCTTTTACTGAATCAATTGCAAACCTTTTGCACTTTGTTATTCTGGGCTATTGTGTAGAATTATGAGGTGAAAAATGAATTGTATCCATTTTGAAATAAGACTATAGTATGACAAAAATACTACTACTCAGTAGAACTACACAAGACAAGTGAGGAAGAGAGTACAGCAAGTGTAAAGTGGGTGTAGATGAGTGTCAGGGTGATTTATGATAGAAGAGTAGCAGCAAGAGTGAAAGGGGCTGGTGATTATAGTGGATAAAGAATGTAGATATTAAGGAGGAGAAAAAGAGGAAGACTTCAGAGGATGTTCATAGATGTAGTGAAGGAGAACATGCAGAGAGTTGGTAAGTGTGAATGGAATGTGTGAGACAGTGTGAGATGTAAGCAGAAGATTCATGACCCCTAAGGGGAGCAGTTGAAGAAGACGAAGAAAAACTAAAACGACCCAAAATTGAAATGATAAAGAATTAACACATGTTGTTATGTGAAAACTATGTTTTAGAGTGAGCTACTAGGCCATGCTAACCAGCTAGCACAGTAAGAAGCAGTGGTTAAGCCGTAATGGTCTGAAATAGCTTTCTAACACTTGGTCTGTAGGTTAATGTATATTACTGTCGAATGCTCAGTAATCAGAAAGTAATAACACTGCATGGGCCCTTGTACCTTGAACACGTCCCTTTTTTCTCTTTCATCCCTGTGATGTGTTCATAGTGCAGATGTAAATAAAGCTGACACTGTAGTACTTCAGCATCTAGCTGGCTGTAAAGAGCTGGAGATGTTTTTAAGTGGCAAGTAATTTCAAGTACGTTTGAATAGGTCAACAATATCACCAGTCACATGTGTAGTTTTCATGCAGTTTGTCACAAAATGTGTCTGCTAGGTAATAGACAGTTTCTGTATTTCCCAAGGACAGAAAAAAGGTTAATGTGTGACACTGAGAAATACATAAGAAAGAGAGGATGAGAGGGAGATGAGAGGTAATTATCAAATATAAGGAGTATTTAGCAAGTGAAATGTCATAAACTGGAAATTTAAATCTCAGAGATGATGTGCTAAATCATCTGAGTTTTAAAAAATACATATTGGATCTATAATGTGCAGCTTAATTATGTTTCTGTGAAATGTCTTGCAAAACAAATTGCAGTACAACGGCCAGAGTATCTTATTTTATTCAGCGACTGCACACTAATACTGTACAAGGGAGTTTGGTACAGTTTAGTGCAGGATAAACTGGTTAGATTGCAGCAATGTGCTGTGGTGCAGTATAGCACCACAGTAGGACTCAAGCAGGGCTGGTTGTGATGTGTCAGGTTACATTAAGAGGAGCAGACATCAATTTATATGTAAGGTGCTCTTTAGTGTAGTGCCTAACCAGCAAATTATCCCATGTTTAATCCCAGGAGGAGACATATCCCTGAGGATTACATCAGGAAGGGCTCCAGCATAAAAATCTGCCAAATAAAAAAAAAAAGCAAAGCTAGCTCTTATAGCAGAACATTTATACTACTACAGTGTACTAGTGTAAAGTATGTATGTGGGATAACAAAAGCACTAGAAAGATTATGGAGTAGGTGGCAGCAGCGCACTCAATGAAAGTGACTACGACAGGCAGTGTTTTGTTCAGGGTTAACTGGACGATTGGATGGACTTGGGCTGAAGTGGGACAAACTGGCAGGTGTAAGTTAGTGCTACAAATTAACCATGTTGCTGATGTTGTAAACAGCCTCTTAATTTCATTAGGGCGAGACCACGGACTCATAGAGAGTTTAATGCACTGAACATGGCGACACTCGCTGTCAGATAGCTGTCGGCTGGCTCACCTTGGCCAAAGTGCTAAAACGAGTATGAGACCTAAGATCAGAAACGTTAGAGTTCTGTGAGAAGAAAGGTAAGGACATTCCAGAGCTCTCAGATACAGAACGGAAGTCAGATCTTGCATTTGCTATTAATGTAACTGTCCTTTACATTTGTACCTCAGACGTGGATCCTGACTTTAACACACTCTTTTCAAGCTCAACAAACTCAATTTCTCTCACTGAACAAGAAAAAAGAACTGAAACTGCAGATGAAGTAATTCAAGTATGAACAGAATAAAATAGTACTTAGTAAAAAGGTAGAAATCTTTGCGAACAAAATTGTGCAAAATGTCAGTTGTTTTGGGGGAATAGTGATGAATTAAATACTGATAAAATGCCTACTTCAAATTTTTATTGCTTAATTGTATGATCTACTCTTGCCAGTAGCAGATTATAAAGAGATAAAAATTTATATTGAGCAGGATTGATTTCAGCTTCTCGGTGTAGGCCTCTAGAACAGACCTAGTTTCTTGTATGGCCTTTTGGGAAAATAATTTCCCACCATTACACTAACCAAATTGTACCTTCTGTACAAGCCTTATAGTCTCTAGGGGTTGGAAATTGTATATTATATCAATCTATAAATTGTGTCAATCTACATCTGCTTATATCTTGTTGAATTCAGCTGGTTAAAAGCAGTGAACACTGGACTGGTAGCACATACCAGCTGATCACAGCCTGTACACAAAGAAAAATCTGCTCGAGCTCACAAAACAAGTTATTATGTGGCTCATTTCTAAGTAATTCTTTTCTCCACGCTGCACTGCTGGGCCAGATCCTTGGGTTTTTCCTATCTGCCAAATCCCGCTGTAAATCCGGCAAGGAGACACAAAACCGGGAGGCACAAAGTGATTACAAAGAAAAATGAAATACCTACTGTACCACAAAGAGGTAAAATGACTGCAAAGTTATACAAACAAATAAAAAAAACCTACAAAAACAAAGATGCATCATAAGCCAGAACAATAACAGTATCAATAAGAATAACAGAGGGACTGTAAATTGATCCCAAAGAGAGGCAAAGAGGTTATGAATTTTGGGGTCTTCTTAGCATTGATGGTGAGCAGCCCTTCGTCTTATAATGCATCCTTATAAGCCGTAACTCCAGAGTTATGAGTCTTCTGAGTCTTGTAACTTCTGTGGTTTGCTTGGAAGTTAAAACTGACATTTCTCACAGCAAGTAAAAGGAGACAATAAAAATAAGCTTCTGCTTAGTGTTTCGACTATTTCATGAATCATTTACATTGTGGAAAGCAAAACAATCAGAGGTAATTAGCAGAAAGCTAGTATGGGCTTTGAATCAATACCTGTAATTACTCTCACGATGCTGCTTTTGACTCGTAGCCTTGAAGTTAGAAGGAACCCTACTTGACTCGTTTCAAGTTTTTGAGACTGGTAATGAAATGCAGACAGGAAAGTGTAGCATTTTGGAGACCTCAACAAATGAGGGTCAAATTTTTAATTTCAGGATTATTTTGAAAAGGTTCTAATATTATTTTCTCTGTAAAGTTGTGACATATGAACTTAAACTCACCTATGTAAATGGAATCTAAAGAGTTCACATAATTCAGAATGAGCGGGTTAAGCTTAGTGGACCCTGCCCCCTCAAGATTTGGAGAAAATATGAACATGTTTGCATCAAGCTCTCTCCGTGCTAACCTGCGGTATATGTGACATGTGGAGCTGCAGGCTAACTGTCAGAAATGGAAGGCTCGGCTCTCAGAGGCACTTGTTTCTTCACAACCCTTGTATCAATACATAAAAATGTGGCAATACTTTCCAGCTTCATGTTTATGCATGACTGGGCTTCAGCTAAGATCTTTTTTGCATGGCGAGAAAAGCTTGTGGTTTGAGTGTCTGTAAATAGACTCTTGGCTGTCCTGTGTGGGAGGACCGGTGGAAGTCGGTGAACCTAAAAAGAATGTCGGGCTAAACAAAATGGCCTGCCAGAACACCTGATTCACATTAAATCCATTATCTTTGGTCGTCTCCTCAGTCTGCATCTATTTTTCATAGCTGTTACATCAGAGGATAGGCTGGCAATGAATCTGTCATTTATTATGAAATACAGGACCATTTTCAGAATTACTGTCCTGTGTGCTGGGATTATGTCAAGTGTACAATTACTTTAATCTACTGAATAATATCTGAAGTATTATACACTTATTTTAGTAGTTTCTAATATTTTCATTTGTGTGGATATGCTTTTAATTTGTGTTTATTTTTGGGATGCAAGTTCATAAATGGAGCTACATCAGAGGATCTTAGGGTCACTATGTGGCTATTTAGCGCTTCATTGCTTGTTCAGCTTGTGACCATTTTTGATTGGAATGGCATATCCCTTTTCTTTGAACTTGGGAAATTCTAGGGTTTTGAGTTCTGGAGAGCCTAAATTTGCTTGATCAGTATGATAGAATATGTTGTTTCTCCACTTCACAGCTATAAACTATATTTCCACATGTTAAAAATGACAGTATCAGAAAAATATTTAAGAAGATCAGCCTAGTATAGGTAATATAGGTAAACAGGAGACCCTGTTTTGAGCAGCTGTCTATTCCAGACTGATACTCACATGTCACTTTTCTACTCTGACTGAACAATCCAATGTGGCTTGTAACGCATATCGTTGCACACCACAGGGTTATATATCCCTTTTAAAGTTTACACAAAAACTCCAATTGTCCTGTCAATGATAAGAAAACAGATGAAGCACACCAATTCTTGTTTCTGCTTCTACATGTTATAGACTTTAAAATATGCCAGTTTTGCTAATGAAACTATTACTTTGTTATTTTTAAATTATCTTTAAACATCAATATCAAATGGCTGGTGCTGAAAAATGAAGCCAAGGTGGCAAGTGCCAAAAAACTGCAGTTTCTGAAGTGGCTAGATCGAGGCATTTTCAATGTTCAAGAAAATTACAAATTATTTTAGTTTAGGGGGTTTAAACAATCCCCTTCTTCACTACTGCATGGTGGTTGAATTATACACAGGATTACAATAAGGGGCATGGCCACTTTAGTTTAGCAAGTGAGGCTAACACAAGCAATATAGTTGATCGGCTCACCTTTGTGTCACCTTTGAGTCATGAACTGAACCATGTATCTGATGATATTTTGGACTGTATTTGACTGAATTATCTTACAAACATCATGACTTGATGTATGGTATAGACTGTCCAGTCTGCTTCAGTCTTATTAAAAGAAAGTCTCAGATATTCAAGCTTGCTACAGTAGTGCTAGCTGACTTAGCTCAACACCCTTTTTGTCTTTGGTTTATAAATGCAGTCCGTGTGGCTGTGTCAAATGTCATATTCGGTTTATGCCGGTATGTCATACTGCACAAAGGCATAAGTGCATACATTCACATACACATGCACTCATTTGTGGGAGGCAGACTCCACACTGGCTAGTTCAGGAGATAGAAGAGTCCTCAGTGGGAGTGTGAAGAGTTCATCTCAATTTATTAAAAAGTGGGGAAAAAAAAAAAAAACAGTGTGAAGAATAAAAGGATGTGTTCCCTGCTGGGACCTGTATCCTCTATTTAATTTGCAAAAAGGGCCGTACATCAAAAGTCAAGGATGTCCTTTTTAAAATATTCACTGTGGCTTGTTAGGAGCTTCATCACTCGCTTCTATGAAAGGCAGATGGAGTTGAGCAGTTAAAGCTTTCTCTCTCTCTTTCTTTCCATTGGTCATCTTGTTCCTCTGCCTCCAGGCCTGACAGTCTGTCATTCTATAGGGCATTCCTTCCTTATCTCCCAGGAGGATATCATGCTGACAAGCTCTAGTTGAAGTGAGCATGACAGTGGAAATGGTGAGGAAGATGTTTCCCCATAAAGGAGTTGCTCAGTCCACAGTGTGGAGGAAAAAACTGCTGCTGTGGCATTTGTATGTCTGTATGAAGAGACAGTAGAGGCTTGCTGGTGTCCCACACCGCACACAACATGGTGTTTCTCTGCAACAGCCAGCATGTCAAAATATTTAGAACATGCTGGGAGAATGACTGACACTGTTTGATGACCACACGGGCATGAAACAGAATCCAACGAGTTCTGTTTACCAGCTTATTTGTATTGTGTGAGCAGTTGTAAGAAAGTGTGTTGTGTGTATTTCTGCACCAGGTGCTCCTCTGTGTGGGTGTGCATTCTTTAGCCCTCACATATGCTCAGAGTAAAATGCAATAAATCAAATGAAATTAAAAAAAGTACGTCTGCTGTGTTCCTAGCAAAAGCAATTTCTAGCATGTATCGTTATACGCAGATTTATCATGCACCATGTAGGCTGAACAGTACTGACAAATGGATAAATATCAGGTGAGGAGTAAAGTCACACTGAAGTCATTACTAATGAACGCATTTTTAGAAAAACAGATACGTCTGTGATTAATATTATTGTTGTCTAAATGGCTATTTGGTCATTAATCACACTGATTAAACAGCTGCAATTAAAAAGAGAGACGTATTCTTTTCAGCAGTGCTGCTTATTGCTGGGAATACTAACTGTGAACTAATCACCAAACATTTCGCATCTTTTTCGGTCTTAAACGGATTGTTTTTGAATGTCATCGTAGCATTTCATTACTTGTGTTTTTGCTTTTTTTCAACCAGCATTAGCTGCGGTGTTTGCTAAAGTAGGCCAGAGTGAGTCCTTTAAGTCAAGTCACTGCAAGTCTATAATAAGCACACATGGTTTTCAGACATTTCACATGATACCTTCAGGGACATATCGTTATTTACATCACAGCCTGTATGTAAAAGATGGACCAGCATTGACCATATTTGGATGACAGGGAATGATCAGAGCACAGCAGCTTGACATAGACTGCAGTACGCAGACGCAGGTAGTTGTGTCACCTGTTAGCAACATACAGTCTATTAAAACGGTACTACATGAAAACAAAAACGCTTTTTTTGTGGGTGGAAGCATCAAATTATTGCCAGATTATTGCATCAGAAAGGCAAAAGGCTTCTGGCTGGAGCTAGAGATATCTGCATCAGCATCTACTTGTCAATCAAGAAGAGGATGCTTTTTACTTTTTCTCTCTCTTTTTTTTTTTTAAACAGACACACTCCCTATCTCCTAGCTTCCTCTTCCAGGTTTTTTATCGTAGCAGTCAAGTGGCCAGTTGAGGAACTGCACTTTTTTTGGCACCCCGAGGTTCGCCTTAGTTTTTGGTGTGCCAAAGGTAACTATGTGGTTAGAGACGTGTGGTTTGTGGAGATTTTACACACACTGAACATGTGATATAAAACAAGAACATGGATAAAGAAAGTATCATTTGTGGTGGCACGACATTCATTGTGTTTGTTTTACACTGACTTCTAATAAATGCCTTTTGCTTTTTCTAACTAGGAAGCATTTCATTTTATTACTAGATTTTTTTCTCTGTTTAGTTGAAACCACGTGCTAAATTTAATATGTGCTTTAATAGGCCTCCCTGAATTTCTTCATGTGCTGTTAAGAGCTGCGTTCACCTAAGGCCTACTTTATTGCACCTCAGGGTACACACCTTAAGCAGTGAGAGGAGTGCCAGTCTAAATGAGGTAATATAGTATTGATTTACGCTCCCTTTTCATATTTTTAAATCTCTTTTTCCTCTCTCAAATGCCTGCTTGGCCTCAGGCATTTAAATTCCTGAGCAGCTAGTAACAGCCACTGATGCTACAGGAGGAATGTATCATTGCTAATGACCTAACTAATTAGCCACCTGGTAAACATTATCTGGTCATTTTTCACCTACAGCAAACCTAAAGATATTAGCTTAGCCTGCTCCTGGCCTGATATGTGAAGCTGTTTGTAGGGCTTTGAATAGAAATTAGGTTTTACTTTGCAACAAAACTTTCTCTTTACCTAGACTAACTGTTCCAAATAAAGGTTTAACATGCACAGAATGTCTGCTTACTGTCACTGTGTGTGTGTTGTGTGTGTGTGTGTGTGTGTGTATAATTAAATAACATGCTAAACATGTTAAACATGTTAAAACCATAAATAATTGACCTTCACTGTGAAATGGGAAGTAGAAGGAACAGCCATTTATCAAATCCAAGTTAAGGACATTCTTCCTACATGTGTGTGTGTGTGTGTGTGTGTGTGTGTGTGTGTGTGTGTGTGAGAGAGTGTGAGAGAGAGAGGGAGAGTGAGTTTGCAGCTTGATTTTATCTATTAAAATCAATTAAAGACAAAGTAAAATCCCAATCTAAGTACTATTTTTTTCACAATTTCTGTTGAGAAGACTTGCTGCTTTTGATGGAATTAACTGTTTAAGAACTGTACGAGATTTTAAAATCTAAAGCCTTTTTTAAAAAAAGCTTTCACAGTTTGAATGAAGTGCAAGTATTAGTGAGCCTCAAGTTTTATAATATGGAGTGACTTTAATTATACTATCTTTGTTTGTAAAAGGATGTCAAGGGTCATGCAGCATGGCACTAAACCAGAGCGTTCTCAATAGAGCTTTATTCATGCTTTCATCATTTCCATGTTTGCAGATAATGTTTCTGCTGGTTTTGATTCTCCCACAGCAGAGCTCGCCAACAAAACTGTTCAGCAGCCAGCTCTCATGTTTCTCAGATTTCAGAGTCAGCGCGTGAATGTAGCTGAGGTCAGGAGTATGTTTTTCAAATGAATCTCCATTAGAAAAATCCATTACTTAAAGGTCAATTCAATAAGAATTTTTCAAAAAAGTTTTCAGTGTAATGATTTATTCAGATCAAGTAAGTGAATGTGATCAAAATGGGACTAACAGGAAATACAAAATACTTTCAGGTATCTCAAACACAGAGGAAGTATATATGTTCATGAACTTAGTCATCCAAGTATGAATATGCAGACTCTGCAAACTTGAGCTTGAGCTTTGGCGGGTAAACTGTACACGGAAACAAAGGAATGAACACAGAAGCCTTTTAATCAAATGAGGGCTTCTAATACAATCTCAAAACCTTTGGTTATATAGACGATAATTTAGCTTTTTATTTGTTTTTAAAAATGCATCAGTATCCATAAATAGTAAACAGATTTCAAAATATCATTAGGGTCAGACAGCAGCCAGAGGATTTGTAGACTGTGTGATTGTGATTGAAAAATGGTGGACCCTTTCTCATTTGCAGCACATTCCAAATAGTAAATTTTGGCAAAATGTACTTTATTATTGTGATTTCCTTCATAATTGCATTTCTATAATTACTACTTTTTGCTGCAGTAGACAATTATTGCTACAATACTCTTTCTGTTCTGGTTGCACAGTGGTGGATAGAATTACAGGAAAGTATATACATGTCATCTATTTATATTTATATTATTATAATGATACATTTCATCTTTAGTCACACTTACATGCAGAAATGTGTGAAGTGGTTTTATGTTAGAAAAACTGGCAGGTGTAGCAGACCTTTTTTTTTTTTTAATCCCCCTGGAGTAATGTAGCAGTATTGCAGTTACATAGTAATTATTTTTTAATCAGTAAGGTCTGTCAGAGCTTTGGGTAGTGCCACTGATTCTCTGCCTGCATCCCCATGGCATGGAAAGGCTACAATCAGAAGCAGATTGAAAATCTATTTCTACATCCAAAGGGGATCGGCTGGCTCAGAGAAGCGCTGAAAACCAAAGAGTCTGCAATCTGTCTGCATCTGAGGCTTTTCCAGTGGGAACCCCAGTCGTAGCTGTAAAACCCAGAAAACAGGTCATCAAATGTGAAGATTTCAAAAGGACTGTTTGAGCCTTGGATGAATTCTAAATTCAAGGTTTCTCAAAGGGCCTTTTTGTAACTAGTTTATGGGTACACATACCAAAAAGTAAAACTTGCACAAATAATTAAGAAATAAATTGTTTCAGTACAATATACTTTTGCTGTTTCAAAATGAGCATGTGCCACTATATGGAAATTCAGTTTGTATTCTGCTTTTTGATGTTAGCATCTGAAGGGTCTCCTGTTTACCTATGGTATAACTAACTACTAACTACTAACTTAGTAGGCAGGAATTCTCATTTACAAGATGTTAATTAGTCCTCAGTGCTCAAAGACAACTATTAGCAGGCTTCATTTTTGGCTTAATCTGAATTCTTTGTGTGAGAATTCTTTGTGTGCTCTATATGTGACTAAACCTGTTGTTTAACACAAGTCAGTCCTCATTTCCTCATGTTTGTCTGTGAAAATAGAAAATAGGTGCAGTGATTTATTGAAGCATGCAAACATGAATGGAAATACAGTATATGCATGTACAATCCTAATTCAGTATTTGATATGACTGTCTTTATTCTTCAATATTGCCTAAACTCTCTAAGGCAACCTTTCTTGTGATTTCATCGACTCTTCAGAAATCAATTCTCCGGGCTTCTTGAAGGCCATTCAACGTTTTTGAATGCGGCCTGCCTTTTATTCCATTCTGTGTCAAGATGTTCCCACATTGCTTCAATAAAGTTCAAGTTTGGAATCTGGGGAGGCCAGTCCATGACTGACACTATTACACTGTGCATTTTTTCTGTCCAGGCATGCTTTTGTGCTTGGGATCGCTGTCAAAAATGAAGCTGTTGGCAATCCTTTGCAGATAGTATTTCATGGGGCCCTTAAACTTATTTTTTTCCCAAACATTTTTTTTTCCAAGGACACACTGCACAACAACATCCGTAAAAGGACAGGGCAGAAAATGAGTGCAACAGCAACCAATATCTAGAGACAAATCTTTAAAACAAAGTCTGGAAAACTTGTTCAAGGCCACTTTTAAAAATTTAGAAAACGGTTTAGCTGCCTGGAAGCAAATTATAAACAGATTTTTACCACCACGGAACCTTGGATAGTATAAAGATGGATGCAACGTTTGTGCCTAAAAACTGACGTCCCTTACCTGTGGTTGCAAAAAGATTTTAGGTCTTGCAGAAGCCTATGGGAAAAAAGCTGACCTGCCTCAATACTTTCCTCTTGATGTTATGGTCTGAGTCACTCATTTTAGTTCATATTGAATAAAAAAAAACAGTTTGCAAATCTTGGTCATATTATGTTTCAAAATAAATGTTCAGAATGTGTTAAAACCAGTGAGGGGTTTGCAACATTCACAAAAGTACAGCATTAAAGAAAATAAAATGAGCGTCTTTTACAAAACTATACTATTGCAGCACAAAGGTCAAAAGTAATTTAATGGCTCACTGATTCAAAGATTAATTTTAACTAGCTGTTATAACAGAGCTTTCCAGGTGGAATGAGTACATTTTAAATCCTACTTATGATGGGTTTGAGAAACTCTGCATTTTTCTATACTTGTGTGTAACTTTGTGTGTTCACAAATTGAAATTGGCATGTTATTTAACTCTGATTCACCCCTTTGAGCATTTAAATTCCCCCCTCTATGCAACAGAGAGAAACAATGGAAGCTGCCAGCTGTTTTCCTTTAAGCAGTTTATGTTTTCTATATAAATCTGTTGCAGTATGGCACAAAAATGCAGTCATACTACTGATGGTCCTTTCAGGTTTGTTCAGGAAACCGGCACTCCAGGCTGTCACTGACAACCAGCTAATAGAAAAATCTTGTATTAAATTGAAGTACATAGTACTTAGTATATATCAACTGTATACACAGACCTTGGATAGAATTTGTGGCTTATGAAGGATAATACAAAAACCAAAGTGTAGCGTAAACAAGAAACTTATTGAAAGGAATGTTAAAAGGGGAAAACGTTTGGATGATTATGTCACATAGATACAAAGTAAAATGCTACATTTAATAATTTTCCCAAAATAAATGGCTTTTGTTGGATACGACAAAATAAGAGCAGCACAATGTTGCGATTATTGCTATATATAAAATCACTGAAACCACTTTTGAGTGCCATCTCTTTCATTGCACGTATTTCACATTGGTGACTTGCAATGAAAATAATTCAAAAACATGTCTTGCTTCTGTTTGATTCTGTTTCCATTATATTCAGTCTTCAGGCTTCATTTCAAAATATGATCAGTGGTGTGAAGGGCTGCAGTGAACCCTGAATCCCCAAAATAAATCGCATGCTGAGGGGAAGTGAAATGAGCAGCTTGTCATTGTTCAATCAGCTCCTCTAACTTTGACTCTTGCAGAAAAACACAGAAAGGCAATTTAATCATTCAAGTCTGCCTGCACGCTGCATACTTTTACTTTCAGAACGTCTTCAGATTTGAACATAGAAGCAGATACATGTTTGTGCTGCAACACTGTAGCATGAGGTAGATTATACCTCATGAGACCACACTATGCAAAAGCTGATCCCTGTAGGTTTGCTTAAGCCCATAATCAACATGCACCTCTGCTCTGTTTCAGTTTCCATTTCTTTCCTCTCACTTCCACTTGTGTTGGGATGTCAACAGTTTTCCCTCACATCAATCAATGCACAGACTGCAATAACTACTAACCTGTTCCAGAGTACTTCCTTTCCAATCTGTCACAATTCAATTCAATTCAATTCAATTCAATTTTATTTATATAGCGCCAAATCACAACAAAAGTCGCCTCAAGGCGCTTCATAGATACAGAGAAAAACCCAACAATCATATGACCCCCTATGAGCAAGCACTTTGGCGACAGTGGGAAGGAAAAACTCCCTTTTAACAGGAAGAAACCTCCAGCAGAACCAGGCTCAGGGAGGGGCGGCCATCTGCTGCGACCGGTTGGGGTGAGAGAAGGAAGACAGGATAAAAGACATGCTGTGGAAGAGAGACAGAGGTTAATAACAGATATGATTCAATGCAGAGAGGTCTGTTAATACATAGTGAGTGAGAAAGGTGACTGGAAAGGAAAAACTCAATGCATCATGGGAATCCCCCGGCAGCCTACGTCTATTGCAGCATAACTAAGGGAGGATTCAGGATCACCTGGTCCAGCCCTAACTATATGCTTTAGCAAAAAGGAAAGTTTTAAGCCTAATCTTGAAAGTAGAGATAGTGTCTGTCTCCCGAATCCAAACTGGAAGCTGGTTCCACAGAAGAGGGGCCTGAAAACTGAAGGCTCTGCCTCCCATTCTACTTTTAAATACTCTAGGAACAACAAGTAGGCCTGCAGAGCGAGAGCAAAGTGCTCTAATAGGGTGATATGGTACTATAAGCCAATGAAGGGAAGCCAAAACAGGAGAAATATGCTCTCTCTTTCTAGTCCCTGTCAGTACTCTTGCTGCAGCATTTTGGATTAGCTGAAGGCTTTTCAGTGAGTTTTTTGGACATTCTGATAATAATGAATTACAGTAGTCCAGCCTGGAAGTAATAAATGCATGAACTAGTTTTTCAGCGTCACTCTGAGACAGGATATTTCTAATTTTAGAGATGTTGCGCAAATGGAAGAAAGCAGTCTTACATATTTGTTTAATATGTGCTTTGAAGGACATGTCCTGGTCAAAAATGGCTCCAAGGTTCCTCACAGCGTTACTGGAGGCCAAGGTAATGCCATCCAGAGTAAGAATCTGGTTAGATACCATATTTCTAAGATTTTCAGGGCCGAGTACAATAACCTCAGTTTTATCTGAATTAAGAAGCAGAAAGTTAGCGGCCATCCAGGTCTTTATGTCTTTAAGACATTCCTGCAGTTTAACTAATTGGTGTGTGTTATCTGGCTTCATGGACAGATAGAGCTGGGTGTCATCGGCATAGCAGTGAAAATGTATGCTATGTCTTCTAATGATGCTGCCTAAGGGAAGCATGTATAATGTAAACAGAATTGGTCCTAGAACTGAACCCTGTGGAACTCCATAATTAACCTCAGTGTGTGAAGAGGACTCTCCATTTACATGCACAAATTGGAGTCTATTAGATAGATATGATACAAACCACTGCAGCGCAGTACCTGTAATACCTACAGCATGTTCTAAACGCTCTAATAGGATATTATGGTCAACAGTATCGAATGCTGCACTGAGGTCTAGCAGGACAAGCACAGAGATGAGTCCACTGTCAGAGGCCATAAGAAGATCATTTGTAACCTTCACTAAAGCTGTTTCTGTGCTGTGATGAGCTCTGAAACCTGACTGAAACTCTTCAAATAAACCATTCCTCTGCAGATGATCTGTTAGCTGTTTGACAACCACTCTTTCAAGGATTTTTGATATGAAAGGAAGGTTGGAGATTGACCTATAATTAGCTAAGACTGCTGGGTCTAGAGATGGCTTTTTGAGTAAAGGTTTAACTACAGCCAGCTTGAAGGCCTGTGGTACATAGCCGATTATTAGAGATAGGTTGATCATATTTAAGATCGAAGAATTAATTAATGGCAGGACTTCTTTGAGCAGTTTTGTAGGAATGGGGTCTAAAAGACACGTTGAAGGTTTGGAGGAAGTAATTATTGACGTTAACTCAGAAAGATCAATTGGAGAAAAAGAGTCTAACTTAACATCAATGGTACTAAGAGTAGCTGTAGATAATATTACATCTGTGGGATGATTACTGGTAATTTTTTCTCTAATGATAAAAATTTTATTTGTGAAGAAGTTCATGAAGTCATTACTAGTTAACGTTAAAGGGATGGTTGGCTCAAAAGAGCTCTGACTTTTTGTCAGCCTGGCTACAGTGCTGAACAGAAACCTGGGGTTGTTCTTATTTTCTTCAATCAGTGATGAATAGTAAGATGCTCTGGCTTTGCGGAGGGCTTTCTTATAAAGCAGCAAACTATTTCTCCAGGCTAAATGATGATCCTCTAAATTTGTGACACGCCATTTCCTCTCCAGATTACGAGTCATCTGCTTTAGGCTACGTGTTTGAGAATTATACCACGGAGTCAAATACTTCTGATTAGAGACCTTAGTTTTCACAGGAGCTACAGTATCCAGAGTCGTACGTAGTGAGGAGGTGAAATTATTAACAAGGTAATCGACCTCTGTTGGGGTAGCGTTCAGATAGCTGCTCTGCTCTGTGTTGGTACAGGGCATTGAAGATGATAACAGTGGGTGGATTATATTCTTAAACTTAGTTACAGCGCTTTCAGAAAGACATCTACTTTGATAAAGTCTACTCTCCACTGCTGTGTAATCAATTATTGTAAATGTAAATGTTATCAGGAAATGATCAGACAGGAGAGGGTTTTCAGGAAACACTGTTAAATGTTCAGTTTCTATGCCATATGTTAAAACAAGATCTAGAGTGTGATTAAAGTGGTGGGTGGGTTCTTTTACATTTTGAGAGAAGCCAATTGAGTCTAATAACAGACTAAATGCCATGTTGAGGCTGTCACTTTTAGCATCTACATGGATGTTAAAATCACCCACAATAATTATTTTATCTGAGCTCAGAACTAAATTAGATATAAAGTCTGAGAAATCAGACAGAAACTCTGTGTAAGGCCCGGGTGGACGATAGATGATAACAAGTAAGACTGGTTTCTGAGTTTCACAGCTGGGGTGGACAATGTTAAGCATCAGGCTTTCAAATGAATTAAAAGTCTGTCTTGGTCTTTCATTAATTAATAGGCTGGTGTGAAAAATTGCTGCCACACTGCCCCCTCGGCCTGTGCTTTGAGGTTTCTGGTAGTTAGAATGACTCGGGGGTGTTGATTCATTTAAACTAACATAATCATCCTGCTGCAACCAGGTTTCTGTAAGGCAGAGTAAATCAATTTGTTGATCAATTATTAAGTCATGTACTAACAGAGACTTGGAGGAGAGAGACCTAATATTTAATAATCCACATTTCACTGTTTTACTCTTTGGTTCAGATGTGGATACTGTATTGTTCTTTCTTTGTAATTGTTTATGTTTAAGTCGTTTGTTGCTGGTTTTTAGTTTGTTTTTTGTCTTTTTGGAAGCTGACACAGTCTCTATGGAGATGGGTTTTTGGGGGGGTAGCAGGAGGAGAGAAGCTGCAGAGAGGCGTGTAAGACTGCAACTCTGCTTCCTGGTGCCAACTCTGGATAGTCATATTTTGGGGGGTTTAATAAATTTGTCCATATTTCTAGAAATGAGAGCTGCTCCATCCAAAGTGGGATGGATGCCGTCTCTCCTAACAAGACCAGGTTTCCTCCAGAAGGTTTGCCAATTATCTATGAAGCCCACATCGTTTCTGGGACACCACTCAGACAGCCAGCAATTTAAGGAGAACATGCGGCTAAACATGTCACTCCTGGTCTGATTGGGGAGGGGACCAGAGAAAACTACAGAGTCCGATGAAATGAAATCCAAGACAGAAAAAAACAATAATCATGAATATCCTGTTGCGATAACTTTTTTAAAAATTCTTTTACGTCACAAGCAATAAATCTATTGGGAAATTATGCACTAGCACTATCAAAAGTATCAAAGGAATAGCAAATACGTTTTTTCTTTTTTTAACAATGCAATGGCAGAAAATTCAGCCTGCAGTAAATAAATAAGAACCAAAGAATTTCATGGTCACATTTCAGAGAAAGGAAAACATTTGCACATAACAGAGTAAACTCTTAATACCTGTAGTTATGCCAGGGTTGGGAGGGAGGTAGTTATTTCTCACACCAAACTTTGCTATGAGTCACACAATGCTGCCAATCTGAACATTTGGAGGTAATAAGTTAGCAGCAGTTAAAAGTGTTTCATTAAATGTGACAAATGACTAGAATAAGATTAACTGAGACAAACAAGAGGGCGTGTCAGTTTTTGGCTCCTGCTGTGGATAGAGTCACAGTCCTGATTATGTTATACGTTTCAGTTAGAATATGAAAATGATGTAGATGAGCTCATGAAAGCACTTGGAAAAAAAAAACATGAAATAATAAAAAGATGCATTTTTGTTCTTTTCAGCCAGAATAAAACCATCAACTAAGATCAGGTAAAATCAACTTCAAAACTGGAGCAGTAGAATTTTCATAGGAATATGTTTGTAAAATCTTTTCAAAATTAAAGCACTGATGATATAATATAATCTGTTTAAGTATCCGCTATGTAGTTAGTGAGCTTTTCTTGTCAACATCTGTTCTAAAGCCACTAAAGTTCATGAGCTGAGATACAAGTCGTTGTTGATGATAAGTAACTTCAACCCTGAATTAACAAAATAGGTCATATACAAAATATACATTTATATAAAATGTAAAAATTCTCAGCAATCAGAGAACAAAAAATATTAAGGAATATTGTAAGTACCAAAAAGCCTTTAATTTTTCTCTAAAGCCAATAACCAGCTGTTCGAATTACTACTTAACACTGATGAAGACTTGCCTTTTATAAAATCTCCATGCCTTTTGAAATAAAAAATGAAATGCTTCCAATAGTTTTCTTTGGTGAAACGTCTTATTCTAGCCTTGCCATTTCACTGAGAGTTCACACCAAGTGTCTGATGCAGGGGGACACATGTTGCAGGATAATTGGTTGCATAGAGGAAAACTCATTTTGGTACAAAGATTGAAGTCTAAGATTGAATTCATTATCATTGATGGCCTTAACTGAGCCTAACTAACTCTAGGCCATCAAAAGTAATCAAGCTTTTGTTTTTATTAAATGTCAAGATTAGTACCTCTGATAAAGTTTTGAAGGTTTGAAGCTGGAGGCTGTTTAAACTAAACTGTTGTGTTACGTGTCATACTGCTATGCTATCTTAAATTGTGACCGTTAGGCTTGGGAAATCTTTGCCCTCCAGTTTATGAACCGTGAGCTCAATTGACTCATTAAAAAAGCTAAAGATTCATCTGCTACAACTGACATTTATGTGGCATTTTATTGTGTGTCTTTTTGTTGGTTTGATTTGAATCAACATAAAACACACTTGTATTATGTAAGGTGTCAAACTTGTCACTCCCATCTGTACAGAGAAAAACCACTGGACTCTCCAAATGGAAATGGAATACGCTGCTTCCTCTGCTAAAAGAAAATGGATTGGGTGAATGTTTAAAAAGTGCTATTGACAGACTATTGGATTATTGATTATTGGAAACAGTACAATAAATAAACGTAAAATAATTAATTGGAATAGACAAAAACTAGCATGATGATAGGAGGTAAATAAAAGTGGATGGCCCCTAATATGAATTTTTATAGCTTAATTATTTGAGATTTTTAACATTTTTAAAACAATGTGTTGTGCATCTAACTAAAAACGTATACATACATATTACAGAGAGATCAGGTACTCACAGCTTTGCTCTACTCGATGTACTGGTTGAGTCTGAGTTGATCCAGCCCCACTCCAATACCTAAAAAATACCTAAATGTTTTAAACCAGCGGTCCCCAACCCCCGGGCCTCGGACCGGTACCAGTCCGTGAGTCGTTTGATACCGGGCCGTGAGGGTTGAGGCTCAGGTGTGAAATGTATGGTTTTCAGAGTTTTTATTGGTTTTCAGTGTTATTTTGTTATCGTTTCTATTGTTAACTCGGTTTTCCTGGGTCTTTTCACGTGTGTTATGAATAAATCTTCTTTTTTTCGGTACCGGTACTAGTTTTATTTTGTTGTATTTAAAGGCCGGTCCGTGAAAATAATGTCGGGCATAAACCGGTCCGTGGCGCAAAAAAGGTTGGGGACCGCTGTTTTAAACTCTGTGAGGACACTAATGAAATTGTCAGTCTTCCTGGCATCTATTGATTGCTCACTGGTTACTTTCCATGTCACAATGTCATAGAGTTAAGTACAATTTACCTCTGGCCGAGCAGGAGCCCCAAACGGATTGAGCCTACTTGCTGTTTCATCTGCCAGATTGCCAGTTCCTGCATGCGGCGGCTCCCTGGCTGGGCTCATATTGAAAATGAATGATTACCAAGCGGCTGCGGCGTCCTCTCTAAAAAGCTCTTAATCTGGGATCTACTGGGTGCAAATCTGTTTTGTCTGCTGGGTGGGTGCTGCTCCAAGGGGGGTTGCCCATCAACCACCACCCTGCTAGTTTGTCAAACTCCTCTCCTACAGGATAAATGGCAGCTCCAAAGTGCAACAAGCAAAAACCACAACTTCACTGTGACCATGGCAACTGAGTTAGAGAGCACACAGCAGGGTTTGCTGTCAGAATATGGACTGTAAAAGGACAGGCTGAGAGAGAACAGCACTGAGAGGGAAAAGTGGCAGAATAATGCTGCTGAGGACTTCTTTCATTTCACAGCTAGAGTGTGTGGGGGCTGGCAAGCTCTCACTCTCACATACACACACATTCTTGCTCACAAAAACACACTACCCCTGACCTGAATTTCACCCCGAACTGAAATATTCCCTGGTGCAGAATTATTCCTTCTGTGACAAATCCATATGTGGCCACTGTTATGACACATATCAGTGGTTTGAAAAGTTACGAAGCAACTTTTTCCTTATCTGCAAACTCATATCTTACTGCTACTTCCTTTCCCTGCGCTTGTTTTGTAAATTCCTGTCACATCTTTGGCTTTCTCATTCCAATCAACAAACATTCCAGCTCATTGTTGGCACACCTTGAAGGTCAAAGGAGGAGTAGAGTAAAAGTTCAAAACGATCAACACGGTCGAACGTTTGTGAAAACGGCTTTATCTAAGAAGCCTTTTGATGTCTGGCAGTGCATTCAGAATGTGACTATATTCTTGACACACATTTTTGGAGCGCGTCGCCCTGGGACCAGTACTATGAAATTGACATTAATGAGAACTGAGCTATTGGGTGAAGATGGTGCTTCTCAACTTTCCCTGACTCCTTCTTCAAGAATGAAGCTCTAGACAGGCTGTTTTTCCTATGGAACTTTTTAGAGCTCAATGCTATTGCACTGATGCAACTTCTTATGTAATGTGGAAATACTTTTACTTTTGAAAACAGGGATTTTATTGTCCCTAGAGGTGGATATCTGAGTAGGTAAGTGAGTTTTTGCCAGATCATTTAGTTTGGACCAATAAGCATTTTATGAGGGATTAAATGGACTGGTACTTATATTGCACTTTCCTGCTCTATTTTGAGAACTCAAAGAACTATCTCACCATAAGTCTCATTCAGACACACATTTTTACTTTTGTGTGTGACTAATTGCTTGTCACCTAAACTCAGACTTCAGTGTAACAAATGCATCTGGGGGCAACTCTGGGTTCAGTATCTTTGACACACAAACTATAGGTAGATGATGCGTTCTAGCTTCTGAGCCACAGCCATCTCATTACTGATATAATAACTGATCTAGTATGATGTCATTGTTGTGTTACTAAATCACACTGTATTTATGCTGCAGTGTTGCAGAAAAGTCTCTACAGGGTTTGGTGGCCAAATACAATGTCATTATTATGTAATGTTTTTTAGCATTGAGATATCTGTCTTCCTTCTCTCTCTCCAACCGGCCGCAGCAGATGGCCGCCCCTCCTGGAGCCTGGTTCTGCCAGAGGTTTCTTCCTGTTAAAAGGGAGTTTTTCTTTCTCACTGTTGCTAAAGTGCTTGCTCATAGGGGGTCATATGATTGTTGGGTTTTTCTCTGTATGTATTATTTTACGGTCTACCTTACAATATAAAGGACCTTGAGGCAGGTTATGATTTTGGCACTATAAAAATAAAATTGAAATGAATTGACTTTAACAGACTTGAACAGGCAAATGCAGAGGAAGACAAAAACCAAGAAAGCCTGCAGCCCATGAGCACTCGGGCTCGTATCCTCTGTTTCTACCTGTTCATGTTTCTAAATGTAAACACTAAAAGAAGACTCATATGTGTGTCCTCATTGGGATAGGGATTTGTGTTGGTGTGTGGGAGTGTAGCCTATAGTATAGATCATATTGTTAAATGGTAATTATGAGAAAATCTGTTTAGCTTTAGGTTATTTTACAGAGTAACGAGAATGTAACAAGTAGTGTGGCAAACTGCTTTTGGTGAATGATTAAGGAAAATATACTGCATTACTTTTAAGAAAAGTAAGTAATGTGTAATGCATTACTTTTCTTGAGTAACGACTCCACCACTGTTCATACAGAGTTCTCCTAAATATTTTATAAAAGGGTCCTTTACTAAAGCGCTACCATTGTATAACAAACCAGCTGTGTGTTAGTTTTACTATAGGCCAGTTTACACTTGACTTTGGTGTAAGCAACCCACGTGAGTTTTTCTTTATCTAGCATTACTGAAAATAAAAAGTGAAATAAACATTTGCCGTGATCTTTTTTCTGATCCTTGTTTATTATTGTACATTCTGCTTTTATGGTTCTCTTCCACATTTCCCCTTGTCTGTCTGAGTTTGTTTTTTGTTTTTTCTAAGATCAGTTCCTCAGTGGCTTTCTGTGATTTTAGTTCCTCCTTTGTTTCTTTTTCCCACTCTTGTTAGTGGCTGATGAGTCCACCTGTTCCTTATTAGGCTCCTCTCCCTGGTGTGTATTTGTCCTTGTCTGTTTCCTCTGTTTTGGTCAGGTCCTTGTCCCATCTTCCTTTTGTTCTTGTGGTTTATCTCTGTGGGCTTCCCCTATTTTGCTAGTTTGTTCACTTTTCTTTTTGTTTTGTTTTTTAAACCTGCCTCAACTATACACCTTTGTTTTTATCAAGGCTGCTCACTGAAGACACTTTTTTTCATCTGCCTTCAGTTTCATGCTATCAGCAGTACAATCCACATCTGAAATTTGCACAAAATGACCATAATTTATTTTATTTTTTTTTAAAGGTTATTGACAGTGTTGTCAGAAGACTGAGCTCTAACCTGTAGACTCACCATCGGGCCCACAGATTGACTGCTCAACAAGCATTTGCAGGACAATCAATCAGCTGATTCAAGCTCCAAAGCTGGCTTATTTCCTCTATGACCTTCTAGTAAAAATAAATAAATCAATACACAAAATTTATGTGATGTGCATGTAACAGTGCATTTCAGGTCATTTTATAGAATAACATGAAGGTAATCTAACAAGCAGTGTAATGAACAATGGTTTCTGATGAATAATTAAGTAATGCGCTGCATTACTTTTAAGAAAAGTAACATGCTATTATCAATTATTATTAATATTCAAGGTACTTTATTTGCCATGTGTGCATAAACCAGCAGTCAATGCACACTGAAAGTCTTGTGCAGAGTAAGCATGTTAGAAAAAGACAAAAATAAACAAGACAATAAAAAATACAATACTAATATAAATTATACCCCCTTTACAAGAGGGGTAGTGGTATGTACATAGGAGTCTGATTATATTGCAGATAATGCACAGTTAGCATATGCATATTTCTGAGGTAGTGTGGAAATATGCGTGTTAATTTCCTGTTAGTCCTGAATATTAGGTACACTCATTTCATCTAAGTGCTGGAGGAGTTTTTTTTTTTTTTAACCCATTCCTTTAGGAAAAGAAGCAATAACACACTAAGAAAACACTTCAGTACACATAAAACTGTGTTATTGGAAAATTTTGCCGAAAGAATCAAAAGTGAAAAGAATCTTTCTGAAGACAAGTGTTCACCATCAGTGTTTAATATGCTACATATTTTTAAGATTGATTTTAAATACTGTCCTGTAAAGATCTTTAAAAAATATCTGTTGTTAATAAGCTTAGATTCGCAGGACTGCATGTTGATTTTTCACAAGAATGTTAAAATATTAATAGCAAAAAATTCAGCTGAATTAAAAGGCCTGATCAATGTGTGACATGATAAAGTGTCAATATCTACAGCGAGAATCCAAATATAAAATAAACTTGCCTGCGTTTTGGACATGATCAGAGCTGCTGTCCTCTCTCCATCATGGTCACAGCTTGTTTGCTAAAGCAGGTATTAACAATTTTCACGCTTCATCTCTTCTAAATCACACACGTTGGCCAAGGTGGTTAGCAAGAGCAAACTACATGACTGAAGCTCATTTACTTGCTAATGCTAGCTTTGTTTCGTTCATGGCAGCTAGTAACTGATCTCAGAACAGCGCCTCAGAAGTTAATTCAGAAAAGCTGCTGGGCTCTCAGCTTGCTCAGTTCTAGTCATTGTTAACAGGAAATACTGTCAGAAACAGACACCACACTTTCCTAAGACTTTCAAATCATCAGAATCAGAATATTTTAACGATTCCTAAGGAAATTATGAAATTATGTAAATAAGCGCAACTTTAAGCAACAATTGGGGCCACAAGATGGCAGTAATGTAAAGGGTGTATGCACATATTAACTAAGAGCCAAGAAGCTTTATGACAACAGTGCCTGAGATGAAAGGAGAGAGATTGCTTTACTTTGGTATGTTTTTATTTATGTCTGTTTTTAGATTTGTCCTGGTGGAACACCTCTCATACTCGTCTATATTGCTCCGCAAGGACAGTTTTGGCAGTGAGGCATGTGTTGTGTATTGGAAGCTAAGCTTTGTGTCAGGAAGACTGATTTCGCCTCGCTGTGTAATAGCCAACTGTCTCACGTATTTCAAGTGGTGAAAAGCAACATTTAATCAACTACAGCACTTAAGTGCAATAGCACTTGAGGATTTCCATTTTATCCCCAGTTAATAATGTTAGCGTATTTAACTGGGAAACGTTATAATTTCTAATCTACTTACCTAATAGTTTTTGTTGATAGTTTACAGAGTCTCATTTCAGATTTTCAGGAAAGACCAGTCTCACTAATGCTTAAGGTTAACTTCTCCATATCTTAGATATTCCTGCAAATGACACCCAACGTGTTTGGATACTAAAGCCAGGATGTTGGAGATTTGGTTAAGAAGAGCCATGTTTGAACCCCGGAGATATGCATGGGCCTTAACTAATTAAGTTTTAACACAATATTTAGATATAAATATATAGAGTATATATTTAGGGTGGTGAAGAGAAAACTGAGTGTAAAAGCGAAGCTCTCGATTGACATCCCTACCCTAGGAGTTTAGCCATTCGGGAGGGGCTCAGAGTAGAGCTGCTGCTCCTCCACATCGAAAGGAGCCAGTTGAGGGGGTTCGGGCATCTGACAAGGATGCCTCCTGGGCGCCTGCTGGGTGAGGTGTTCCGGGCATGTCCCACCGAGAGGAGGCCCGGAACACCTCACCCAGACCCAGGACATGCTGGAGTTTATATCTCTCCTTGGTGTTCCCTCGGACAACCTAGAGGAGGATGGATGGATACTTAGGATATAGGGTATATTTAAACAGAGTCTAAATATTTTTCCAACTTAATTGAACAACATGTAAAAAAACAAAGTAAAAAATCAAAGTAAAAAAAAAAAAATAGCAATCCAAGTCAACTTTTACTGTTTGTACTTTCTCACTGGACAAATCTATAACACTATGCTGCAAACTGAGAAGTAATGATAAAGTTGTATTAAAATGTAAGAATGCATTGATATACTACTACTGAGGAAGCTTTGGCAAAAAATCTGTGATAATCAGTCATAATTCCTACACTCCCTGTTTCGACATCACCACCAAAGACTTACAGACTGCTTGTCCAGAGTCTTAGAGCCAATTGCTCTGTGGTGTCTGTCCTTTAAATACCATTCCAATTCCTCCAGTCTGACATGTCAGATCCGTCTCCTCCCCTAGCCACAAGCATGTCCCGATCTTAAAAAGAGAGATTCCATGTTCTATTGCTTTTCTATCTCTGTCCACGTTGTATCTCTGTGCTTATTAGTATGCATAGCTGCAGAATAATCTCCAAGCTGATGAAGCGCTACCTGCTGTGACACCATGCAGGTAGTATTCCTGTCAGTTTTACATCCCTGCAAGTCACACACCCACCCACACTGCACTATCTTTGGTTTTATTTTTTCCACTAATCTCTCTCAGCATTATGCAAGGCCTGTCGCTCACTTACCCATGACTATCCCAAGGAGTTTTACTTTAACGAGATAATCATACCAGCGATCAGATTGACATTTCAGACACTCTCTCCACTCATTGCATCAATAGAGAACCCTACTTCTATCACTAGATCCATATTAGACTTGGCAGATTATCATTTAGAGCAATTCACAGCTCATTCTGAAGTACTCACAGACAATTTTTGCATTCAAGGTTGCAGCCTTTCTCTGAGTAAGATTAACACACATATAATTTGAATTCAATTAATTTCTCCTCTTTTAATCCCACTGAGAACTGGAGATACAGAGATTCTCTATTACTCTCTCTTATTGTCAGTTCCTTGGTGGTGATGGCTTAGGAAGCAAATCCAATTATTTGACTTAATATTCACTTTAGCATAGCAGGGATCCTGTCTGGGTGTCCTTGCTTGTGGTCATTGTGAGAAAAGTTGGTGGAAGGAATCAGCTCTATCAGTTTGTTTTTAAAGCAGTGCTGCACTTTTAAAGAAAAGCAACAGCATGAGGGCCATATTGAATCTCTGCGCTATCATCTAGTGCCTAACAATGTGACAGTTTGATTCAGCTTTTGCTTGTCTTTTTATTACTGTTGGGTTTATACAAACAGAAATTTCAAGGCAATGTTTTTAGAGTTGCTTCATTTGACAACTGCACACCCGTCAAAGCAGAAAGCAATAAAAACAGCTACAGTGGCTATAGAAAAGGCTGCATTTTGTTATAGGATTCACCAACTCTGGATGCCATCAAATGATAATGCTCATAAGGATGGCTTTGTAAAACACATTTTACAATACAGACATATTTTGATGATAGTGGAGAACCCCGTCTAACTACTGACTGCATATAAAGTTGAACTAGAAAATTTCTATTGTGAAGCCTCCATCTAAGGCACCCATATTAGGGCAACCCTAACCCTAAGCCCCTAAGCATAGTGAATCACGTATTAAATGCTTCATGCTGGCAAAACTGATATCATGATCAGTAATATTTGAAACTAAAAATTACTAAGCTACTTTAGTATTGCCCAGTGATGTGATTTTAATAATTTTGCAAGAGTACACCATCACAGATTGGACAAAAAATTAAGATGTAGTTGAAGTACAGACTTTCAGCCTTAATTTAGTGAGTCTCATTAACTTTCGCCTTCATGGTATAAATACAGTGCCCCATTTTTTTATATTATATGGATAGTTTTTTGCAATCATATAATCATGGCTCGTTGTTCTCCTCATGTTATGTTATAGGTTGTGTTATATATCACCCATTTTAATTAACCTTAACCTCTTAGCATCCAATATCCAAGTAAGACACTTAATCTGACATGTAACAGCTTCTAGTTGCTTGTTTAGCAGGTGGCTTAAATGCAAATGAACCCTACCCCTGGGGGCCTGGGCTCATCCTGGTGGATATTAAAATGGAATCAGCCCTGGACTTCACCATTGGTCTATTTCTCAGTGTTGCATTCTATTCCTTTCATTTAATTGGAGCTTACACGGGTGATTTTTAGACATTTAACTAACGATTTAACTTGTGTTTTTTAACAGTATAAAACTGCTGATTTTATTAAAGTAATAAATCTAGAAGTAAGACAGTCTATCAGGTTAATGCTGAAAGCAACCAAGTAATCTGCCCCAAAAGTACTGAGTTTATCCCGGACTTTACCTCTCCTGTTTAATGCACAGCTCCTCCACAGCTGTGAGTCAGACTACAGAGTGACACTCTATACTTCAGAGCTAGAGGGTAGGAATACAGCATCTTAGTGCACTTATACTCTGGCTCAGCTGTCAACCATGATGGTGGCCACTTGGTTAAAACCTGCTAAGAAGTACTGCACCTGCAGCCAGCAGCTGACCCACAGTGATCTCTGCTGCAGTTCCACAGTGTGGAGGCATGTCAGTGAAAGGACTGTTATCAAACCACACAGCCACCCACATCCTTATAATGCGAGCAGCATCTCAGGCACATGTGACAGCATATTGACACTAACAGCTACTCACTTCCATTAGCTGATATCAGCCACTCGAGTGGTTGTTTGGCTGCTGAGGTTCAAGCGATCAGATTGTGGTGACACAGCCATTTCCTGAAGCTGATTTGTCGGAGCATGAATCTGTGTGTTATGTGTAGTGCCAAGAGATTACAGACACTCCCAGACTGATGTGGGCAGCCAGCCTTTTAATAACTCACAAGGCCTTTAATTTATTTACACAGATAAAATGTTCGCGCTCCAACATGCAATCGTTCACAGAAATGTATTCAGTGACACTGATGCATTACAAATATTTAGTGTAGCAAGCAGGCAGTTTTAAACCAGCAGTTCATCTACTTTTAAATGACGCAATGCTGTCTTTTAGGTTATTAAACATTTAGTTACTCTATGCGAGCTGCATGGTGGTGCAGTGGTTAGAATTGCTGCCTCACAGCAAGAAGGTCCCAAGTTAGACTCCACCATCGGGCCTGTTCTCCCTGTGTTTGTGTTGGTTCTCTCTAGATGCTCTGGCTTCCTCCCACAGTCCAAAGACATGCAGTTAGTGAGGTTAAGTTAATTAGTGATTCTAAATTGTAAACGTGAGCAGAGTCAGTCTCTCTGTATTAGCCCTACGTCAGCTTGGCCTATGTCAGTGTGTCGTGCCTCTCGCCCTGTGGCTCCTGGGATAAGACCTGAAAAAGATGAGTGGAAGTGAATGGATAGATGGATTTAGTTGGCTTGTATCATCTTAAGAAATTCATTATTAACTTATTGTAAATTCTAGTAAATTATATTATATGAACTGCAAATAAAGGAGATTTAAAGTAATAATAAACAAAGTTTCAGATAACGAGGTCAGTATATGTAGGCTTCAGACTGTTCCAAATGATTCAGTTCTTTCTATTCTGGGCTATGTATCTTGTTAGCAAGATTTGATCACCATACAAAAAACATTTATTTCCAGCACACGTCTTGATCAGAAGCCACCGCAAACTCCTACTTAAATCTTTAGTTTGCGAGGGGCAATGAATCATAAGAAAGCTCTCTCAACGGAATAGGGAAGGGAGCTAAAACAGCCTGTTTCAGAGAGTGAGGGGATGCACCAAGCCCCAGAACAGCCTAAACAAACATTAGTTTGAACTTCTGAATCAGTCATGAAAAGCTACTCTTAGAATAAAAATATAGATTATTTCATAGAATAGAACCAGTGTAATAAATGTAGCGTCAGAGGCTACATTTTCATGTTTCATGTTCACCATTTGAGTTTAATCCATTATAATTCAAATTTGTAACCAGTTATAGAGATTTTTTTGGCTAACTTTATGACATCTGTTTTAGTCCACATGTAGTCCAACCTCACATCTGGTAAGGCCCCGCCCCTGAACACATGTCAACTGCCATATTTTACATTGGTGACAGCGCCACCTGGTGGGAAGAGGAAATGTCATGTTTTACACTTTAATATACTGCTCCCCACAGTTTGAGCCCATCTACCTTAACCCTTTAATGCATAGTGGTCACTACAGTGGACAGCTATTCAAAGGCTGTGTTCTTGTATTTGTGTCAGTGTTGATGGTACACTTGCACATAAACCACTACAGTGGACACTGATGTGTCACTCCATACCAAATTCATAAGTCAAAATGTATGTTGTCCACCTAAGTGGACATGTAAAAAAACTCTTTGAAAAGTACATGTTTTAAAAAAATGAAGTTCAAAAATCTTTTTTTCATGGCAAAAGATGAATAAAAATACTGATTGAGGTTGTCATAATTCATGCATCAAAGGTTTAAAAGTGGTGAATACTAGCATCAGTCCCTCATGATGCTTCAATGTGAAAATTGTGAGTTTACACTGAATGGTGCACCCTGGTGGCAAGGTGATTCACCATGAAACAGGAAGTGGCTTTTGAGGCGCTTAGTAAGCTTGGAAACTCATGAACTTTGGCACACACCTCCAATGTGAGGAAGGCTTTCTTGTTATATGGTCATTTTCATGGAATATTCCAAAATGGAGCCAAAGCGCCCCCTACAAAATTTCAAAAGACCAGCCCCTGCCCTATGTTTCATCTATGAGAATGAGTAATTTCGGGGACATTTTTCTTCAGTTCTGGTACTGCAATGAACTTCTCCTAGGGATTTCATCAGATCAACATGATCTTTGGTGAGTGGAATCTAAAAAACTTGGTGGTGTAAAATTATCTGAAAAACATCATATTTTGTGAATGACGTAGATTAGTCATATGGGTGTGGTGTGAGAACAGATATGAGACAAAGGACTTTGTTAACGTGACACATAGTTTTGTAAAACAAAGTTTACTAAGTGGGATGTCAGAACAAATGACAAACAGCACAGCTTCTAATAAAAAGACCAATAATGTGTTTATTCATGTCTCGGTATGCTCTAATCTTCCTGTATCCTATCTGTTGCACTTATCCCTGTTGGTTTGCAGTGAAAACATCCATCTTCTTACATGAGAACACAAGAATTATTTATTACAGACATAACATAATATAAGGAATGCAAACCTGGAATTAAAAGCAATACAAAATAAAAAAGGACTACAAAATGAAAATGCCAAGTGAAATAAAGTGGGATTAAAAACAAATAAATGAAAAATAAATAGAGAAATAAACATGTTAAAAATGGTCCATAAATAGGACTAAAAATATCAAAAGGTTTACAATATAACAAATTGCTTCCACTAGGTTATCTGTGTTCATCCCCGGACCATCATTACAAATCCAGTTCAGGGTAAAATTCAAATAAAAGCAGAAAGCATTGATTTACAGATCTCATATGTCCATATTTTATTCACAGCAGAAGACAGAAAAAATATATGTGTGTACAATAAAATATCTGTATACGTTTTTAAATTGAGACGTTTTTCATTTTGAATTACACATCAAACTTCTTAGAATTGCTGCCTCCAGCCATCTGCCAGTTTGCAGACACAGAGAGTCCCCTCCTCTTCTGGAGGCATCTACTTTCCACTATGAACACATCCCTTTCACTCAATTCCAGAGTGTCACCAAGAAGTAGTGCACATCTGGAAAGGCACCAGCAATGCTGGAAGGTATATACAGGTTTTAGAGCTACATATGCACCTCTGTTGTGGCCAAATCACAAAGGTGGACAAAAGCAGAACCAATGAAGATAATGTTCAAAGATTTAATAAGATGAGGTGAATGCAAGGTCGTATGGAGAGCTTGTCAAGGGGTTTCTTCCAGGTCCGGGGGAAAGATATCCACTTTCCCCTGGCTTTCCATAGGGGGAAACAGGATGTTGAAATCCTGGTTTAGAGTCAGAAGTGGGGCAAGTAGGTGAAGAAGTAGAGTTAGATGGTCCATGTTGGTTTGATGGGTTAACCAGCTTGGTTGCAGTGACTAGAACTAGGTTACACCTATTTACCACTCATTGGAGGCAGACTATCTGGCAGATACTGGATGATCCTATTATACCAACAGGAAGGAGAATGGGATGTGGGATGAAACTCAAAATAAACCTGTACCCACTAAGACAGTCTGAGCCCTCAGTCTTTTGTACTTTTCAGTCTGATCAAAATGAATCATCTAACACTTCCTCTGTGCAATGACAAGAAAGGCTTTATTTGTGGAGTTAAGACTTTTTCCATCTGGAAATAAGTGAATTAAAGTAGTGACATTTCTCAGTGTGAAGCAGCAGCAGGTAAATAATCAAATACCGCACCACTTAGCATTTACTTTGCAAGTATAATGTTGGAAGATTGATCCCTGTATCCTACTGTTTAGGCTTTTCAAAGCTTTGTTTGGTTGTTAGAGAAGACTTGACATCTCTGGTCAAGCTTTGCAAACGCTTGCTCCTAATTAAGTGCTTAAATTCTCTCTTAATCAGGCCTGCAGAGGGCAGCAGCACTATACAGTGTGAGCATCTAGCCCAGTAAGCACAAAGTTGAGAGTTTGAATCCCAGGATGCTCTAATGTGTGCAGTTAGCCCCACAGAACCTTTGTAGGTTGTGACTGTGGCTGCAGATGGTAGATACTTGAAAATAAACTAATAACACTTTGTTATGACCATAAGAGAGATCTCATGACAGAGACAAACCATCCAGAGGTTGTGCATGGTAAATGTTCTGTTGTTGTCAGTGTTAGAATGAGGTGAACTTGTTGTCCCGGTAGCCCAGTCAACTGAGATTACAATCATTTCACTATTCATTATTTCACACTCTTAGCATAATGTTTTCCTAATCCAACTAGGTTGGCACTGTCATAAGAAAGCACATTCCATGTTCTTTATGTCTGTGAAGGTTCGCAGTCATCCAGGTCATCGTAGTCAAAGGGAATGTTCTTTATATGTTTGGCCAGCTTCTTATTTTAATGCATTCTAAATATCACTGGATCTTCACTTTTTACTGAATCCTCCTGCTTCTCTTCACATAATTAGTTAGCTTTTGACATCACCATTGCTAAAGCGCTTTCTGGATGGATGCAAACTGCATTTCGTTGCCTTGTACTTGTGATCTGTGCAATGACAATAAAGTTGAATTCTATTCTATTCTAACAGACAGCAGTTGTATGAAAATGTCTATGTGCAATATGCTGCAGTAGTCACCTTTGGATTACAGATACTTGTCAGCCTGGTAACCTAGAAAAGTCAGCTTTTGAACTTATGTGTAACAGTGTTAGTGTCGGAGCTAGTTTGTGTATGCATGAGCCAGTGTGTATCCATCACTGGGCAGAATTACCAGGAAATGTCAGATTTGCCAATATCTATACTTTGATTACATTTTTAATACAGTGAATACATCTGAGATTGTATAGCCACACTGTATAACTGATTTCTTCTATGCTGTAAATCATCATTTTGTTCCAGAACAGTCTGATGGCTGTTCCAGTATAACCTCTGATCCCACAACATTTTGCCTATTGTCAGAAAAATGAATATTGCTCACATATGTGAATTTGTCAATAACAGTTAAAGTAAATACAGCAATCTAACTGAAATACTGTTTCTCAAGCAAACCTGTTTAAACTGCATTGGTGATTAAAATTATACATAAATAACGGTGCTGCAACTTTAAGTGACATGTTATTGGTGTTCATTTGTTCAACCACTTGTTGATTTTTTTAATTTACTATTTAAAATTATTTTGTTTCGTTTTTTCATTAAATATTGCCATGAATTATAAATGCAGATTGCTAACAATGTTATCAAGTGCTTGAATAAACTAATATTTCGACAATAAGGCAGATGGCATAATCACAGCCAGCAGAAATGGACACACCAGGTTGCTCTGCTAGCTAAGTTGACTAATGTTAAATGTAAAGGTAAAAATACACAATAATAATGTGATGCTGGTGGGAGTTATTTTACAGACTGGAAGTGTTCAGTTATTTAGTATTATGATCTTTATTAGTTGCTCCACTTACAAGTTTCTTTCTTTTTTCTGATCTTGCTCCTTTTTCTTTTTCAATCCACTAAGAATACCTCTTCATTTTCTCTCACTGGCATCAGTCAATTAAAATGCAAACTTTGCACATTGCCACTGCTGTAATTTAAAATTTGCAGTGACAGTTGTAAACTGCTCTGACCTGGGACTTCAAGCAGTTGTCAACCTTCCCTGGTGGTAAGCAGCACCTCTGCTTTTAGTCAGGGTGTCACAGTGTTTACTATTTTTATTTCCAATTAGACAGACAACCTTTTGCCCACATCCAACATTGCTAAGCATGTTTAGTTCCATTTAAAAAGCAAAAAACAAACAAACATAAGTTTTTCGAGCAAGAGATTGCTCTGTTCCAAACATTAAACAAATGCATGTTTTAGTCCTTCCATCATGTTGGCTCTTAGCCTCCAAGTAACCTCTTGTCTTCAATAACTTGCCCCTCTATATGTTGTATATATTGGTTTGTTGTATAACTCTGAAATAAAGATATAATAAAAAAGGGTAGGCAGCAGGTCATGATGTCCGTTTTTAAGATAGCCATTGAAATTTAACAGGGTCTAGCCTTTGCTAACACTATGTATTTTTCTAATCTGTCTTGAAAGCCTATGCAGAATGGAGGGACACAGAATGCACTTTATTTCTTTATCAGCAGGTAAGAATCAGTGTTGGATGTAGCACCATACAAAGTATGCAAAGTTGTGCCAGTGTGATAATTAGTGCTTGTCTGCTGTTAAGGAGCACTGAGTACAGTTCCACAGCATTAGTAGTGAGCAGAAGAACAATGTTTTTGCTACAGTGCCAAAGCCACAATGGCTAGCTTTAAGCCAAAACAGTCACCTTTAACAAGCTTGTTGCTGAGTCACTCCACTTGCAATAAACACTGAATAAAACTATTTTGGGATATCTTATCAAATGAACCCTCCGCCTGGAACAGTTTTATTGATATTGTCAGTTACTTTTCAGCTGTTATTTGCTCTCTAATTAATATTTTTGATTGGGCAGAAGTAAAAAAAAAAAGGTGGAAGATGGAGGAGTGGCTCTTATCCATGAGGTTTAAGCTGTTCATTAGACTATACTATACATTAGTAGAGTTCCTATTGATTGAATATGTTGATGTTTCTGTCTGTGAAACTTTAATATAAAGGCTACAACTTTTAGGGTTAAAAGACAGGCTATGAAATTTTGGAATGTAAATGTGATTTTTTTAGCCTTATAATGTATACTACTGTATTTTTTTAGACCTTAAGGCACACCGGATTATAAGGTGCACTGTCGATGAACGGGTCTGTTTTCATAGATAAGGTGCACCGGATTATAAGGCGCATTAAGTGAAACAAAACAGTCAGATAAGTCAAACTTTACTCAACTCACATTAACATTAACATGTGTGTCTCTGTATTAACAAACATGGCATATTGGCCAAGTTTATTTTTCTTATCATTGTTGTGAGGAGACCATAAATAGCATTTGTATTTTCTGTTGTACAGTTAATTTGCTGTTATGGATAAAAAGTATATTTTTTTGTTTCAAAATAGCTGATAACTATTCGCTGATAGCTGCCAACATCTGCGAACAAATATAATTCTATAAAGTGGTTCTATATATTGCGTAACTGTTCATATAGAGGGTTATTAAATGTATTGCTAATGCAATCATATGACTTCTGAGGAAATTTTAAATGGCACTCGTCATCAGAAAGGTTGCCTACCCCTGGTTTACAGCAAAGGCGTAGATTTGGCTTTGGCATTGGTGGGGACGGATGATTCAACCATGAAACCCTGCCCTGGTTTTTTTCTTTTTCTTTTCCTTTTTGTCTTTGCTTCTTGATAAAAAAAAGAAGAGGAAATATACTTGCCTACATGAACCACCAAGTCATCATCCAATTTCACCTGTGATCTTGTATCACCATTGCTCTCTGAGCTTTGTGTTGGTTCTTCTGTCACCTGACAAATAGGACATATATGACAATAAGAATAAAATGGGTTGCTGCTTCAGTGTGTCTGTCAATTTGTGCAGATCTTGACTCATCAGTAATGTTTGTAGGGTAGTGCATTTTTAAAACAAGTTGTGCAAACTGCACTACAAGGTGGAATATTTGCAAAATCATGATTAACTATATTTTGTCTCAAAAATTAACCCTATTAATATGTCAGTACCATTAGGATGAAATTATTCTGTCACCAACATTTTAACGTTAGACATATAATTTTAACAGCCTCTGTAAACTTATATCCTGGCTTGCTCGTTTGTTTCAATAAAAAATTTGAAATGCTACTCTGGGAGACTAGGATAACAAATAGTGCTGCCTGTTGTGCAGTTAGTTTCCAAAACACGTTATTCATGGTTACATACAATTTTAGACTTATGTGGGCAAAAGCCTAGCATAGCCTGTAACGTTATTATGAGTGAACTTGACTTTAAGTGACCTAAAGGTTTCTTTGAAAAATACTTTCTTATATCCAGATTCTTCCTTTTTGCTGCCATCCTCCTCTCATCCTCATTCATCCTCCAGCTTCACTGGGTTTATGTTAGGCTAACATAGCTGTGTGGCTGCGATAATGTAGCACATCATTATATACCAGCTAGTCCGACTTCAGTAACCTTACAAACGTCACTGCTGTTTAGTTTTCTGTCTTCATTTATGTTGTAAGTTGTAGCAGAGCTGTACGTTTTAATTTTTTCAGAAATCTCTCAGTCAGAATTTGGTATATCATATTTAGGTTGAAACTAGCAAGCGAACTTCCTGGTAACTTAAATTTAATAAATTCTGTTTTCATAGATGCCTGGATGTTAAGCTTAATTGTTACACCTGGTAAAGCAGCAAGGCTGATCATTTTATTAAAGATGAAATAATTTAGACAGTTTTTAACTCTCAGTGATGCTGCAGTATTTGTTTGACTTTGGGACCTGAAACAGAGTTTGGACCCTGGATTATTCCATGAGTCTCCTGACTGCGGTACCCGTAATGCTCTGACAATCCATCAAGCGGTGCAGCTTCGTAGCTTACCAAAGTCGTACTAAAACATTTTTTGACAGATTTTTAAGCGCCGTGTACCACATAAAATCGGTTTGAGCTCAATAAGCACAACCAGAATTCGCACTGTCAATTTTTGAGGAAATTAAAGGATTGTGTGCTTTATAGCCCGAAAAATAGTGAATGTTTTTTCATATTAATTATGGTGAGGTGGACTTCAGAAATGGAATCTTGTACAGACGAACACCCAAATGGAAACAACTAGTCGTACCTCGCCTGTACCAGCCTATGGTATTGAAACATCTTCATGTCCAGATGGGTCATGTCGGTACTGAGAGGGTCCTTCATCTCGCACGAGAGAGGTTCTATTGGCCTCACATGAAGAGGTGCATAGAGGACTATGTCGCTAAGAAATACTGTTGCATTAAACAAAAGAAACCCACAGTCCATGTGCATGCACCCATGGGCAACCTGAAGTCCAACTCACCGCTTGAACTTGTCTGTATAGACTACCTACATCTTGAGAAAAGCAAAGGCGAGTATGAATACATTTTGATGGTGGTCGACCACTTTACACGGTTCGCTCAGGCCTACCCAACCAAGAACAAATCCGGGCGGACTGCAGTCGAGCGGATCTACAATGATTTTATACCTCGCTTCGGGTTCCCCAACAAACTCCATCACGATCAGGGGCGAGAGTTCGAAAATGAGCTCTTCCGAACTCTTGGGCAGCTCTCAGAGGTTGGTCATTCTCGGACATCCCCATACCACCCCCAGAGTAATCCCACAGAACGATTCAACCGCACCTTGCTGCAGATGTTGCGTACCCTGACAGACAAAGAAAAGGAAACAAGGAAAGATCATCTCCCACAGGTTGTACACGTGCATAACTGTACTCGTCATGAGTCCACTGGTTATTCCCCACATTTCTTGCTTTTTGGTTGTCACCCCCGCCTTCCGGTGGATCTTTTGTTCGGCCTGGTTGAGGAAACTGAACCAGTGTCGCACAGGGGGTATGCTGAAAAGTGGCGTAAGAGAATGACATAGGCCTATCAGGTTGCTACCAAAAATAGCCTCTCGGCTAGTGCTAAGGGGAAGTCGTACAATGTTCAGAAGGTGAGGGGAGTGGTACTGAAATCAGGGGACAGAGTGTTGGTGAGGAACTTAGGCGAGCATGGTGGACCCGGCAAATCACACTCCTACTGGGAGAACAGGATATACTGTATGTGGTCAAGGAACAGGTTTCGGATAACCCAGTGTATGTCGTCCATCCAGAGGGTAATGACCAGGGACGAACTCGGACCCTGCACCGGAACTCTCTCCTATTGGTCAATGATTTGCCAGTAGAGTTCCCACCACAACCAACTAAACTAACCTTAAGATTGACACACAAACAGACCAATGATCGAGTGAGGGGTAAATACAGGGAAGGACGGATAGAAAATGCTGAGACCTCTGATTCAGATGACGACCCAGGCAGTGGCTATTGGCTGAGGGTACCACCAACCCAGGCTGAGTTCAGAACAACTGTCCCTTCCGAGAAACAGGCTGTCAGCCAGGACAGATTGGAACCGGGGAGGCAGACGCAGGCTCAGTTTGAAGGAGGATCTGTTCTGAGCCTGAGGGATCTTGAAGAGCCAGGACGAAGAACACCTGTGACAGATGCCGAGGACATTGTTGAGAATCTGTCAGAGATGGCTGGAGCCCACGAGGGAGGTCGATTAGGAAGAGAGGGTCCCATGGCACCTGAGAATAGAGATGAAGTTGAGACTCACCAGTGTGACCGCGAGGGGAGTAACAGTTCGGCAGCCCTTAGCTTGTCTCAGTCAGAGGTAGAACCCGAGTCCCCTCAACATGAGTGCTGTGATGAGCAGGTAGGAGACTCTCAGTCTAACTCACCTGCCCCACTGAGGCGATCCACCCGACAGAGGCGTCGAGGCCAAATGCTCACCTATTCATCTCTAGGTCATCCAACATACCAGTCATGGCCCACTGTAAACATGGTAGATACTTACCTCGTGCCTTCGGCTGCCTTGTGGCCCCCACAACCAAGCCTATCTTCATTCCATGGCCCACCGGTCGTCCAGTTCCCATATATCTCTCTTCTCTACCCCATATGTTTGGTATTTCAAGATGGTGCCTCCGATGGCAGCCTCGGTATTGCGCTCTCTCGCACTTTTCTTGTTTCTGTTTATTTTCTTGCACTTTTGGTCACTCAGACCACATCACTTTCTCCAGAGATCAACTGCTAAACATCAGGCAGTCGTCTCACTATAGTTCTTATCCATTTTTCACAAACCCGGAAAGTTTTTTGGAGATTTTAGTTGGAGGCGCAGCAGCTCTCTGTGGCTCCTGGAGAAGACGTGCTGGTGCGCTGGTTAAACTACGTCGGTGAGGATTCCGCACGGCACTCCCCTCGCCTCAATTCACCTCGCGAATCTCCGCTCTCTTCCAAACAAAGTCGACGAATTACTGCTCTTAAACCGGACTAACAAGGACTTTGCACGCTCTGCTGCCCTCCGCTTCACTGAAACCTGGCTCCGTGAGCGAGTCCCAGACGCTGTCTTAAATCTGCCGGGGGAGTTTTCTTCCTTCATGCTGGTTGGAGTTTACATCCCTCCACAGTCCAACACGAACAACGTACTGTGCGAGCTGGTTGACCAGATTACTACCCTGGAGAGGACATTCCCGGATTCCTTTACAATTATTCTTGGGGATTTTAACAGAGCAAACCTAAACCACGAACTCCCTAAATACAGACAGTATATAGACTGCCCCACCAGGGACAATATCCACTGTTACACCACTCTAAAAGATGCCTATCGCTCTGTGCCCCGGGCAGCTTTGGGACATTCTGATCACTGCATGGTCCATCTTATTCCAGTTCATAGGCAAAAACTCAAACGTGCGAAGCCTGTAGTCAAAACTGTGAAGAAGTGGACTAACGCAGCAAAGCAGGAATTGCAGGACTGTTTTGACTCCACTGATTGGACTGTTTTTGAAGCTGCATCTGAGAACCTAGATGAGCTAACGGACACTGTGACAAGGAGGACGCCTACAGAAGTGGTGACAGGGCCCTGTACAAGCAAGCTAGGAACACACTGACCAAGGAGATCAAAGCAGCTAAAAGGATCTACTCCCAGAAGCTGGAAGAACGGCTCTCAGCCAATGACCCAGCATCAGTGTGGAGGGGCCTGCAGGAAATCACCAGCTACAGATGCCGCCCACCCACTATTGAACCAAACAAAGACCTGGCCAACGAGTTAAACACTTTCTACCGCAGGTTTGAGATGGACAGACTCCCACGCCTCACCCTCCCCTCCCCAGAGACATTGCTTCAGACATTGACCCCCAACACACCTTCCACCTTTCCCCCCTTCACCCTCCCCCTCCCCAATCCATACCCAACGACCACCACCCTCCCCAATCAAGACTCAACGACCACCACCACCCTCTCCAATCCAGACTCAACGACCTCCACCACACCTCTCACCCCCCTTTCCTCCTCCCTGAAACTCAGAATACACACTGAGGATGTGAGCCGACTATTCCAGAAACAGAAGCCCAGGAAAGCCCCCGGACCAGACGGTGTCTCACCCTCCTGCCTCAAAACCTGTGCTGAACAGCTGCCTTCCATCTTTACTCACATCTTCAACAGATCTGCTTCAAATGCTCCACCATCATCCCTGTTCCCAAGAAACCCACCATCACAGGACTGAATGACTGAAGGGATTACTATTGCAAAATCGGTAATTAGATTACCGTTACTTTCCCGTAGGAACGCTGCGTTACTGCGTTACTAAAACCGTGAATTTTTTGCGAGAATGTCTCATGACAGTGACGTAAGCGAGTGCGCCGTTGGTGACAACAGCTGTGTGCAGATCAACAATGGATCATATATCGATTGTGGGAGAGAGTATGAGCGTGCAGCGTTTAAAGCATGGAAGTACTGACCTTACTTTGAGTTTGATTCCATAAAAAGTGACAAAAACATTAGCGTCCGTTGTGCGTGGGAAGAAAACTTTTTACAGCGAAAAAAACCCCTAAAATTCCAAGGAAGCACCGAGTGCGCAATGATGTAATGGGAAATTCACAGAGAAACTCGCGGATTCTTCAACTGACCGCGGCACACCTGCACCAGGGTAAACCTCCGCCTACCCCAGTCCTGCTTTACAGGTGAAAATAGAGCAACAGGACCGCTGAGTCTGACTTTATTTATTTTCTGCTGTGTTTTACTTGCATCTATTTGAAAGACTGAGTGTAAACACAAAAAATATTTAATTTTATGTGCTGGAATGTGCAGAAAATAGGTTTAAATGTTAAACTAATTTATTCAAGTCAGAGAATGTTGCATATAATTAAATTTTTGCTTGATGCGTAAAGTTAAAAGATTAAAACTGATAAAACAAGTTAAAAAAAGAGACTTTTCCATTTGATTACATTTTGTATGATGGATTATGCAGAAAAAGTAGAATTGGGCTTTATCACCTCTTCAGGTTGTAAATCGTGCTTTTAAAAAGTAACTAAGTAACTAAGTAATTAATTACTTTTGAAAATAAGTAATCAGTAAAGTAACAGGATTACTTTTTTGGGGAAGTAATCAGTAATTAGTTACTGATTACTTTTTTCAAGTAACTTGACCAACACTGGTGATGAGTCTGCATACCGGCAGGAAGTTGAGCGGCTGGTACTCTGGTGCAGTCAGCACAATCTGAAGCTGAACACTCTTAAAACTGTAGAGATGACAGTGGACTTCAGGAGACATCCCTCAACTCTGCTCCCCCTCACCATATCAGACAGCCCTGTGTCGACTGTGAAGATCTTCAAGTTCCTGGGTACCACCATCTCCCAGCACCTGAAGTGGGAGACCAACATCAACTCCATCCTCAAAAAGACCCAGCAGAGGATGTACTTCCTGAGACAACTGGGGAAGTACAGTCTCCCACAGGAGCTGCTGATCCAGTTCTACACTGCGGTCATTGAGTCTGTCCTGTGCTCCTCCATCACAGTCTGGTATGGTGCAGCCACTAAACAGGACAGGAGCAGACTGCAGCGGACTGTAAGGGCAGCAGAAAGGATCATCGGCGCCCCCCTGCCCTCCATCCAGGATCTGTACCTCTCAAGAACCAGGAAACGGGCAGGGAAAATCATCACAGAACCCTCACACCCTGGACACAGACTTTTTGATCTGCTGCCCTCTGGCAGACGGTACAGAAGCCTGCAGACCAGGACCACCCGACATAGGAACAGTTTCTTTCCCCTCACCATCTCCCTTCTAAACAGTTGACCCGTCACACTGCTCCCACTGCCAGACTGCAACTTCACCTTATGTACATTCTGTAGTATTCATTCCACCTCATTTCATTTCTGTATTTTATGTATATAAGTTTAGATTAGTTATTTATAGTTGGTTTACACAGCGTTGTGTATGTATGTGTATGCATGTGTAATGTGTATATATAGACACGTGTGTGTGTGTGTGTGTGCGTGTGTGTGTGTGTGTGTGTGTGTGTGTGTGATTTACATTGCTGTGCTTGAGAGCCACCATCTACCACAACCAAATTCCTTGTATGTGTCTGCACATATACTTGGCCAATAAACACGATTCTGATTCTGATTCTGATGTAGTTATTAGGAAGGAGCCCTAAACTATGGTGGTTACCTAATCCTAGAGAACCAAACATTCCTAAGTGCTTGAAGTTTTAATTTAATGGTTTTGATTATTCACTGTGTGCGATTTGATAAGAATACAGAGACTTGTAAGTGCAAATTTGTTTCAAATGTCAGGAGCCACTTTTGTTGTAGGGGAGCGTGTGGCACCCCTGTGAGGGAATGACCACATTAATGTTATTTTGTGTAAAACACTCACGTAACGGGACATTTTTCATTACTATATGTATTTATTTTCAGTTTCTTTAAAAGGATAGAAAATAGATAGAAAAACAGGGATTCTTTTTATGTTAGAAAGCAGTGAGGGCGGGACTTTGGTGGTTGCTCCAGGGCTTCAGGGTGCAGTAAGTGGAGCCCACCTTCCGCTGCTTCCTCAGACACGTTCTGGAGGAAAGCAGAGATGCATCGTGTCTTCCTTACTCCACTCTTCACCTGCTTTTACAGGTCGGTAAATGGTGCTTGCACAGAAAATGTAGTTTATTGTTACCATGGTTACCCACGTTAATGGGAATGAGAGAGTTTAAGGCAGTCCGCCCGAGTTATTTATATGTAAACACGGGAGAAACCAGAGGAATGTCCCGCGCGGCCGCATCACGAGCCCAATCTTTAGGTTGGAGCGCTCGTGAAGCAGAGTCAGTGCGCTCCTATGCTCTGTGCAAACGTGTTGTAATGCTCCAATCAAATCAGTTCTGTGAGATGTGAATGTTAATAGTTATGTTAAAGTGACTGCGTAGGTTAGTTAGTGTAACACAAGCACTCTGAGCAACTCTGTGTAGCTAACAGAGGCATTCACAGGTTAATTAAACAAGCTGGGTTTCATGATGCACTAAATAGTGATTTTGCCAGTAAATTACTGAAGGAAACAAATGTGATGTGTTTATGGAAAGAAGTGTGAATTTGAGAAACTGAACCCGTTAAAGAGAGTATATTTCACTGAGGTTGTGAAATAAGTAAATGTAATTGATGTGAATGAGGAACCAGCTGAACAGTACATTGAAAGCTCATGTTTAGTGTTTATATAGCATTTATTTGTGTGAAATAAATCAGACTCAGACACGTTCTGGAGAGAAGCAGAGACGCACCGTGTCTTCCTTACTCCGCTCTTCACCTGCTTTTACAGGTAACATATTTGTCATCGTGGTCTTCATCCTTCGGACCCGTAACATAGGTAATGAAGTCCATGGCTCAAAGGATGCAAATTAGCTTAAGCTAACTCTGGTACAATGCATTAAATGCCAACATTTATGTCAATATTGTACAAGGTCCTCTTCAAATAAAATGAATCAACTGATAATAATAAAAGGATCAATCTAAAATGGGCATGATGCCTTTGAAAATATAGTATTTTCCACAGAGAAATCCTAAGTTGTGGCAGTCCTCCCTCACTCACTGAAAAGCAATGATCCAGTCTTTGGTTCAAAATGAGGATGGACCCCTAATATAAATTCCTGCATTTAGGAATGCAGAGTTTTTGGTCTCTTACTGCAAACTGTAGAATCTCTATCTGATTCTACTAATTTGGTACTGCTGAGCAGAACGTTATCTGCCTCTTTGGGGCAGTAATCCAAAATGAGATAACCAAAAAGACTCATCATGAATGTTTTTTTTTTTTTTTGTGTAAAAGAGCTAATTACTTTACTTTGGATTGTTCAATTTATTGCCATTTGCATTATGAGCAACAGAAAATTAAAACTTTCATTAGGGAACCATAAGAAAAAACAACCTTTAAAAAAAACACTCCAAAAGCTGGGATAGATGCATGAGTGACAAAAAATGCCAAAAAGATCGATGCTTATCATGTATACACAGCAGCTTACAGGAGCTCTGAAAAATATCTTTGGCATCTATAAGCTTTATTACATACCTATCAGCAGTACAATTTTCTTTAGAGTGGAAGCGATTCAAAAGCAGTGAACAGTAGAATCATCTACCGCAAAGACCCAGCACAGTAGCTGATTCTACCATGCCACATGCTAAAAATAAGGTTAGTTCCAGTCATTACTGCCAGCCTGAGGCTTTATACACCGATCATGCATGACATTATGACCACTGACAGGTAAAGCGAATAACACTAATTATCTCTTTATCATGGTACCTGACGGTAGGATATAGTGGGAAGCAAACTAACATTTTGTCCTCAAAATGTGATGTTTTAGAAGCAGCAAAAGTGTAAGGTTGTGAGTGAGTTTAATATGGGTCAGTTTGTGATGGTCAGATGACTGGGTCAGCGCTGGGTTTCCAAAACTGCAGGACTGGTGTAATGTTGCTAATCTGCAGGCATCAGTATCTAATATGGTCTGAGGAAGGAACAGCAGTCAACCAGTCATGGGCAGCCAAATCTCACTGATACACATGGGGAGTGACGGCTGTGTGGTTTGATATAACAGATGAGCTACTGTAGCTCAAATTTCTGAAGAAAATGAATGTTGGTTCTGACAAAAATGAGTCAGAATACTCTATGCATCCCTTTGTTTGCTGCATAGCTGCAGACCAGTCCGAGTGTCCATGCTGACCCTGTTCACCGCCGAAAGTGCCAACAATGGGCACGTGAGCATCAGAACTGGATCTTGGATCAATGGAAGAAGATGGCCTGATCTGATGAATCACATTTCCTTCTACATCACATAAATGTGCATGTATGGAACACGAGGGCACCAGAATGCACTATGGAGAGAAGGCAAGCCGGTGGAGGCAGTGTGATGCTTTAGCCAATGGGCTGGAAAACCTTGAGACCTAAGCATTACTGCGTACCATGTGCACCATTTCATGGAAACAGTGTTCACTGATGGCTGTGGCCTGTTTCAGCAGGATTGTGCCTTACCACAAAGCGGTGTCGGTGTCGCCTTAATCCCCTAAGTCTCCAGATCTCAATACAATTGCACATCGGTGGAATGTACTGGACAAACAGACCTCGTAACTTAAAGGATTTAAAGGATCTATTGCTAACATGTTGGTGCCAGATAATACAGTCTAGTGGAGTCTGTGTCCTCGCATGAGTATGCTTCAGTTTGTTTTGTAAGATATTTCACAAAAACATCCACCTGTTTTAAAAACTTTAAAATGAATTAGGACATTACATTCATGTTTTATTTTCTTTCTAGTTAAGTAAGAAGCCAATGTACTGACATAGGTGGTGATGTGCTTTTATAAGGTATGGCCTTTAGCAGAAGAAAATAATATTTCATTAAAGACGAGGTGTGCTTGAGGTAAAATGCCAACCATGGGTTTGCACCTTCATTACTTCTGATCATTTTCCAAACGTAACATTTCTTATTTAGATAAAGTTTGCTTTCACTAAAACTTCTTTATCTTCTTTTCAGCCGCCACTTAGGAGAAAGGTCATTAAGCCTATTTTAGCCACATTTTAATAAGAATATATTTTGAATCAAACCTCTTACATTTATTTTGACCCTAGAGAGCCTATAAAATTTTAATTTGGGAAAAATCTATATCCAAGACGTAGATGTTACCCTACTCCTAAAAAGTTCACCAGCCATGGGGTGGATGTTAAGAGATTATCATTCTGGTCAGTTCTGACAATATGTTTGCTTTCTGTGCTAATTGTGAGTTCAACACAGTCTTGACAACAATCTGCTAGCACATACACAAACATCAATCTTTATTTACATCGCCACACACATAAACTCAACACTATGCACTTCTCAGAGCTTGCCAAACAGGTTACCCACATTTGTATTCTACACAGTAGCTCTTTCCAGAGGCAGTTCACAGCCTATGACTGGCGGTTATCATTGTACTGGATAAAAACGAAGAGTTTGATGAGAAAATGCACAACAGATGTGCCAGTCACCTGACCCATTACTGCTCCCTGATTCACCTCTCCTCCTGCATCTGAACTGAAAATCACACACCACTAGCACAATGTTACTATGAACTGATTCCAGCTATCATTTGTACTCAGCCAACTAGGATCCAATGGACGAATATTTCTTGCCTTCCGAAAACACTCCACTTTACCCACATAGCAGACAGGTCTAGCCTGGATCTGGTGTCAAGCCGGCACTGCTGGCTGACTTCTGGCATTAGGCTGACATCTGGGGCCAGAGCTGAAACTGTTCTGGGCCAGCACAGGGCCAGCAGTGTGTCTGCAACTGGCCCGTGGCTGCACACAACTTACACATGGCCCACATACCGCAAAGAATGATGGCCCTTTGGTGGACCAAGATCAGGTTTGTCAAAGGTAATCCACACATGGGCTACACAGGACCACCAGTGTGTCTGCAAATGGCCTTGTGCTGGCCCATGTGTGGATCACCTCTGGCAAACCAGATCTGGGCCACCAAAGGGCCGTCATTTTTTGCGGTATGTGGGCCATGTGTAAGCACATTGTGCAGGCCAGATCCAGGCCATACCAATTTTGCTATGTGGGTACATTTGGTCTGAGCAAAGCTTCATGGTCAGAAAATGGCAGCATCTACATCAAGGACAGCTGGTGCAAAAACACAAAGACTGTAGACAGCCATTGTTCCCCGGATTGGGAATATTTGATTGTGAAATGCAGACCCGTCTACATACCTTTTACCGTTTACTGTTGTCATGGTAACAGGCGTGTATGTACCACCCGATGCTAATGCTAACTCGGCCATGGAGGAGCTGCACATGACAATAAGCAGTCAACAGAACTCCCATTCTGACACAGTGCACATTATAGCTGGGGATTTCAACCATGCTCACTTATGGTTAGTATTCCCCAGATGTTGCTGTAGGGAAAAGCCTACAGCAACATCCAAAAAGGCTACAGAGCAACACATCTACCACATCTAGGTTTGTCAGACCACATGTCCATGCTACTGATCCCTGGGATCAGGGAGTTTATCACTTAACCAACTACAAACCTGGCAATACCACGTTGACTGAGGGCAATGCGGCGCTTGCAGAATAGCTGAACCACTTCTTTGCACCCTTTGAGGTGAAGGGACCAGAGGCAGCAGCTAAAACATTGGACAGCTACAGCAGCCCAAGCCTCATGTTGTAGGATTATGAGGTGAGGCGCACACTGAGGGCAGTGAATCCCAGGAAGGCCTTGTCCAGATGGAGTAACCGGAAGCCTTTTAAAGAATGTGCAGGCCAGCTGGCTGGGGTCTTCACTAAAATCTTCAACGCTTCACTGCATCCTGCTGCGCCTAAAGTTGGCCACAATTGTCCCACTGCCAAAGTGGACCAATATTAGTAGCCTCAAAGACTACCGACCCGTTGTTCTAACAGCTGTTATAATGAAGTGCTTCAAGAAACTGGTCCGACCTCACATTATGTCCTGCCTGCCGCCCACACTTGACCTGCTCCGGTTCACATACAGAGCTAACAGATGAACTGAAGACGCCATTGCTACAACGCTCCATACCACCATCTCTCACCTGGAACAACAAGGGCGTTACGCCAGGTCTTTGTTGACTTTAGCTCTGCTCTTAATATGATACTCCCGGACAGACTAATAGTAAAACTGCTGGATATCGGACTTTCTTCTACCACCTGCCGCTGGATCAGAGACTTCCTCGTGTACAGAGAGTTAGAGTGGGGCCTCATCTTTCCTCAGCCCTCAGCCTTAACACCGGCTCTCCACAAGGCTATGTACTAAGTCCCTTACTGTATACTCTGTACACACATGACTGTGTTAGTTCCCACCCAGACAACGTAGTCATTAAGTTTGCTGATGATACCACCTTGGTGGGGCTCATCTCTGAGGGAGACGAGACGGCATACAGAGCAGAGGTTCAGAGGCTGTCAGATTGTCAACAACCTGGACCTCTATGCCACCAAGACAAAAGAGCCTGTGGTCAACTTCAGAAGGAGGAAGTCTGAGCTGCAACCAGTCAGGATCAACGGGAAGTGTGTAGAAAGGGTGTCCAGTTTCAAGTTCCTGGGTGTGCACATAGACATAAACCTCCAATGGAGCTCAAACACCTCAGCAGTTTTAAAGAAGGCCCAACAGCGTCTCCACTTTCTGAGAATTCTCAGAAAAATGGACCTGAAGAAGGAGCTGCTGATCGTCTTTTACCGCTGCTCCATTGAAAGTGTGCTGACATACTCCATCTGTCTATGGTTCTCCAGCTGCACCACGGCACACAAAAAAGCACTCCAGAGGGTCATTAATATGGCCCAAAAAATCATTGGACATCCTCTTCCCGCCCTGAAGGACCTGTACAGTATGCGCTGTCTCAAAAGGGCATGTAGCATCCTACGGAACTACAGACACACAGGACCCCTGGGTCCTGGGTGTGTGTTGAAGCTGCTGCCGTCTGGCAGGAGGTTCAGGCTGCTGAGGTTGTGGACAAACAGACTCAAGCACAGCTGTTACAACAGGGCAATAGCCCTAATCAATGCAAACAGCTGAACTGATTGGCTACCCCTTTTTGGGGGGGTAACAACAATAACAATAATAATATTTATATTTATAACAATAACAATGTGCAATACACATACACTTCTTCTTCTTACTTTTATTACTTAAGTTACTGTGTTGTGTTGTGATGTGTCGTTTCGTGTTGTGTTGTACGTAGTGACGACATGGGACAGTTTTCCAATTTCATTGTACTATTGTACTCTATAAGACTGTGCAATGACAATAAAGAGTTATCTTATCTTATCTTATCTTTGTTTGTATCTTTGTTTTTCTAAATGTTTCTCAATTTTAATGTGTCAATAGTTCAGAAAGCATTACAGTACAAGTAAACCTAATATTAACCTGGTGGATTATGAGAGGTTTAAAGTCACATTGTTTATGATTGACTTTGAAAAGACTTATGTCATTTTAAATCGGGCAGAAAATACATTTAAGTGGTTAAAGTATTCCCTCAAGCACTCACTGACTTTCCTCAAGCTCCCCCACCTTTCACTGCATGGAAGGTATATACGGCAGCAATACATACACATCATCAGATTTATGACTACGTGCAGTAAGTGGTAATTAGGGTAGCATATCTAGAGGCTGCATGCCACACGAGATGCTTTGATGTGGATTAATCCATAAAAAGATATCAGAAGACGTAACTGCAATCAGCTGCTATTAATATAGAGAACAAAAGAGGATAAACACATACAAACACTCAACTCGCTTAAAGTGATGCATGCATTTCCATTTGTAAGTCCCTAAACATCTAAGGCCAAGCGCTCACATTTGATAGTATAATGTTGTAGTGCTTTCATTTGCAGCGTCTGGTTGCATCTGTTGCGAGAATGTCACAGCATGATGTTTACAAATTGAGATGTCTGGGAGAGAAATTCTGACAGCCGACCCAGGAGGGAGGCACAAAAGGAGGGAGAAAATTTAGAAGGTTGGCATAAAGAGGAGCTCAGATGGCTCAGAGGAGCCATCATAATCTCTTTTTCTGCCTTCCCAACCCTCTGAAAGAGATTCTATAAATCTATGAGCCGAGCGAGAGTAGGAAACTAGAGGGAGTCAACCATCTTGCTGCTCTTAAAGTCTAATGTTGGAAATGTTCCGTTTCTTATGAGTGTGGTTAGAACTGCATTAAAGCAAATAGATGCAGTGGCAAAAATCTTCATATCTTATCTTTTGATTTTGGATCAAGATTTGCAGCACCCAAAGAATCTGGCTGCTGCCGATGGAAGACTTAACCCATGCAGGAATCTCAAAACGTTCATTTCCCTCATGGATTCAGCTTATCAATATTGGGAATCAGTTATCGCTGGAGCTGACACCATCCCATTTGTTAAGGTGATTAGTCCGTCACTTGCTCAGCTGCATTCAATTCTGCCTGTTCTTGCAGCTTTACATGTTGAAACAGTATTACTTTACAGAGGTAGGATGAAACAGAAACAACAGATGGTAATTGGAGATTGCTAAAAGTGAGCCTAATCATGCTCTTTCCATCATAAGTTGCAATTCATAAGCAAAAAAAAAAAAAAAGAGCGTGGCATTCTTTGCTGTAGAAGTAGCTCTACCTGTTCTCTGGAGCAAGCAGGTTTTTTTTTTTTTTTTTTAAATTATAATAAGTTCTAGGTGGAAAGGGATTAAGGGATTATAGAGCAGTGACACTTGTCTCCAAGACAGAGGGGGTCAAAAGTTCAGTGCAACCCAGGAGTGTCAGGGTGGCAGAGCTCTTTCCAAAGCTGAGGCTGTGATGCTGTGCCAGAGCAACTGGGCTTCCCAACAGTCTGCCAGAGCAGAGATCTCAGTGCATGGCAGGAGATAAAAACATCCTGCTGCTGGTCGATAATAGTGAGAGGACTCATTTGATTCTCATTGAGAAGAATTCCAACAGTATGTTTGACATTGAAATCATGTCTATGCAGTCAAGGTCAGAGAAAACATCTCAGTATAGGCTGAGATTAGGTGAAATTAACTCCCCGGTGAAACAGTGCAGGTCTGTACTGTAATGGTATTAAACTCTGAGTTAGTTTTAGAAATAAAAACTGTCTCACACATCAACACACATCAGAGCAGAGTGAATAAGGTGGGTTTGTAGACATATAAATGTATTAAGCTTTTTAAGCCAAGATGTAAGGGTGACACAGAAAATCATTTCATGTTTTACCAAAATGTATGGATTTTAATTGGATTTAGAACTAATTTGTGGAACAAGATGGTCAAGTAATTTGATATAGGAATTTTTAAAGAATGTTCAGACAAAGCACTTACAACTAGGAAACAGCACGTGTGTGTGATTGGGTGAAATAAAATGTATTTAACCCAATCAAACTAACAAACAGATTCCCTCTCTTTCTGTTCTCCCTTTTTTGTGATAATACTCAGTCAGTGTATCCACTCTTCAAGTAGGTGCATTCACTTTATAGAGATCAGAGGATGAGGACTGATGGTGTGTGCTTATACATATCTGTAGTGAGTCTGGGTTATGTGTGGACAATATGAAACAACAGTGCAATTGATTAAATGCAATATGAAGATAATAATAATTATAATACTGTTATAATATGTATACTACTGTTTAATGCATTAACAGAAAAACAAGCTAAATATCGCTTTGACTGGTAAATTATTGGGAACACTATCTCAGGCAGCACGAACAATAATACAAAGAGCCTCTTTCTGACCGAACACAAAATACTGTGAGCTTATAATGGACTGGTATTATCTAACTACCCAAATGATAAAATGTTCATTCATAGTGAAAGCTTACCTTGTGTATCAGTGTCCAAAGCTCCTCTGCATTCAAAAATCACAGTATTAGCAACAATCCAGCTAGCCTTTACCTTGTTAGCAGATGATAAATGATGAAATATTTTTTTAAATTACTTTTAAAAAATGTTCCAAATTTAAAGTCGCTAAACATTCAATTCAATTCAATTTTATTTATACAGCGCCAAATCACAACAACAGTCGCCCTCAAGGTGCTTTATATTGTAAGGTAGACCCTACAATAATACATACAGAGAAAAACTCAAAAATCATATGACCCCCAATGAGCAAGCACTTTGGTGACAGGAAGAAACCTCCGGCATAAAGAATAAAACATTGAAATAACATTTAAATTAAATCAATTACAACTGGAAATCCCTCCACTCACTGCAGAAATTTGTCAAGTGTATTCGAAATCCAACATCTGGGAATTTTAAATTTACAGTATAGACCCTTTGTATCTAAGCATGCATGCACATTTTGGAAACGGATGTAAGACCAAAGTCTAATATTTGGTCACCCTATGTTGCAATTAAGTCCAAAGTGCCACATCATGTTTTTCTATAATATCCCCTTAATGGACCTGACCGTAATAACTTTTTGTTAGGAGTACAACTGAGATTTAGGCATGAAGTTGTTGTAAAAAGAAAGTCATCAAGTGCATTTGCACTTCTTCTGGTACAATGACAATAATTCTGTTAACATATTTAACTACCACATAAAGGGTTATGTGTTTGGCAATAGTCTGTCTCCATCCATAGTTATACAGCAGGTAAAATAAGGCAGATTATTCAAGACCTTGTGTGTGATGAGAAGGAAATTAAAATCAAATCTGGATTCAACATGGAGTCAATGAAGAGAAGCCAGTATTGGGCATTTTGAAACAACTGGATAAGGAAGAATCAGTTTCTGACTCCAGCTTGTCGGTGATCCATCCGTCACCTGACTCAAACAGGCTCACCTCCACACTGTTCTCACTCATAAAGTGCTTTACAAAACCAATCGGCTGTACTGAAAGGGGAAAATCCCCTTTCAGCCAAACAACAGAGAACTACTTACTGCTGAAGCGACAGAGAGTGAAAGTGGACAGTATAGCTTTAGTTTTAACATCAAACTCATTGTTAGAGTCAGGGTGAGCACAAACGTGACCCCCTTAAACTGATTTTTAGTCTTAGTGTCCTTAGTTTCCCCAGAGTTATTGCTTATGTTACTAGTAAGCAAACATAAACTAATGTAGGTCTACTGACAACAAATCTAGCTACACAGACATCTATGTCAGTTTTTGAGGGCAGGGCTCCATGCTGTAAATTAGATTTTATACATGAAGTGTTTCATATCCACTTTAATTTTCTTAGTTAGTGGAGTAAATAAAGCACTGAACTTCAGAAGTTCAGTTCAGATATCAATCGAGAGAATTGACCATGATATTTGTAGGTCAGGTTTGCATTCGGTAGCAGTACAAAAACAATCAAGACAAGGTTTTTCAGTGACACGTCTTCAGTTGCTTCTTACACACATCAGTGTGACCCTTTGCACTTCTTCAGATACATTTCAGATAAAAGCAGTTTATGATATCGTTCAGTTATGCTCAAGTGCTAAATATTCCCGAAGTAAACATCCTTGTTAGAAGAATTTCATCAAATGTTACCTTTGTAAGGCAGCACGATGGTTAGCACTGTTGCCTCACAGCAAGAAGGTCCTGAGTTCAATTCCACCATCAGGCCGGGGTCTTTCTGTGTGGAGTTTGCATGTTCTCTCCGGGTACTCCGGCTTCCTCCCACCGTCCAAAGACATGCAGCTTGTGGGGATAGGTTAATTGGATAATCCAAATTGCCACTAGGTGTGAATGTGAGTGTGAATGGTTGTCTGTCCCTATGTGTTGGCCCTGCGACAGACTGGCGACCTGTCCAGGGTGTACCCCGCCTTTCGCCCTATGACAGCTGGGATAGGCTCCAGCGCCCCCCGCGACCCTGAAAAGGATAAGCGGAAGCGAATGGATGGATGGATGGATGGATGGATGTTACCTTTGTAGAAAGAGACTAATCTTTTTAATTCCCCAGTCAGATCGCCCTTTAAATAGAGTGACAAACACATTAGGTGGATTTAGAGGTAGAAAAGGGCAGCCTGCTTTTCACAGAAAAACACTTCAGGAGATCTGGGTGCACCAAAGCTAGAGCACAGTGAGACAATGGGTTGTCCTCGCCATCAACATACTTCACTGTAGGGTTTTTAAAGTGATATTTTTATGCCAAGCTTTCAAAATGGTGATAGTAACAGACTATCAAACTTCAGAGACTCAAGCATAAATAACACAATAATATCCTGAGAACGTCCTATCCTTCTTCTTCTCATTTTTCCTTCTACTGTTCTTCTGCTCCTCTCTTTTGGCATTGCCACCCGTATAGGATAGTACCAAGCATGTCCTCAATATTTGAAAAATGTTTTCACATAAACATGGCTTTTTACATCTTTATCATGACAAAGTAGATGAGGTAAATAGGGTTGTGGATAAAATAATGAATTTACTGCTAATTAAATATTCCACGAAATGTGTGAATTTTGGTAGTCCGCTTTTGGAAATCCTTAAAAATCTGTACCTGGATCAATTCATTTTTGAACAACCAGGACAAAAGTGAACTGGATTATGCGATGTGCAATGAAGCAAATGGATTACCATTACAGTACACCTTTTGAGTAACTGGGCCCAGAGAGTGGGAAGTTGCTAAACTATCCTAACTAGCCGCTGTTAACAGCTTCATACTGAAATTTCCAAACTTATTTCAGTTACACCAAATATACATAGGAAAAAGAGAAAGAGGGAAAGAGAGAGATCTGTCTCCATAAGAACTGATTGGGTCTTCATTCAGATGTGCTTATTACCAGGAGATGACGCCAACGGATGCAAACTGTTGCAAGTTCCTGGTATGCTGCAGAATCCCTTGTGAGAAACCCAACAGGAGGGTGTCACCATCAAGGTGCTTTCAGCTCACTGACATAGTTTAGAGATCAGAGTTTTATTTAACATCTTTTTAAACACAAGTGAGTTAGACAAACAAATAAAATGTAAGAAGAATGGTGTAGGATTTATCTTTGTGGAACTTTTCTCAAAAGCAGCCAAGTATTTGTACCAAATAATGTTTAGACATTTTGTGGTGTTACATCAAATTGTTTAAGAGCAGTAAATGAAATTGTTTATACAATGCTAAATCCTGTATTATCCAAAGCCTCTCAGAGATCTATAGTGACAGCATATAACAGGTGCTGAGATAAGATGCAAAGATCCACTGTACTAATTTCACCTCCCTAACAATATATACTGCTGTATTTATACTAGATCTTCAAAGCCTAGCCCATTAAAATATCACAAAGGTAATACCTTACTGAAGAATGCAAGTTTCAGCCTTTAGTCTTAATACCTGCAGTTCATGGCAATATAATGAATTTCATCCTGCCATCATTAATCTCTAGCTTTTATCATTTTTTCAAATTGTATTAAAGACAGCACCTTGCTGGAAAGAGATTTAAAGGAAAATGCTTAGGATATCCCTGGCTTGTGAGCCCAAGCAACAATTAATCCCCATGAAATGGAGCTCTGTGTCACTGACTGCAAAAAAGGCCTATCAGAAAGTCAAGAGGATCACATGGCCAGTGAGTAGAGTACCATCATCCCTGCCAGCTTGATGCACCAACTGATGAAGAGTTGATTGTGTCATATTCCAATGGATCGAAGAGATATCATCTGGTAGCACGCTATGCTATCATAAAACTATGTGTCATGTTAATGCAAATTACTAATCCCTCTACAAAAATAGCCTTAAAAATACATGCAGCAAAATGTTTCAAATTAACCGACATGTTGCTGGCACTACTGTTCACGGTACCCACAGTTAACAAGTATAACCACCAAGTACCTGCAGACAGTCAGGCAAGTCCTGAGAAGTCAGTTGATGCGGGGTGCCAGTTATCAGGTACCCTGCTGGGATAATAATCTGGCCAAAGGAGGAGATAGAAGCCACTGACATCAAGACCAGGAAACTCCTCACCACGCATGGAGTGTTTCACCCCAAGTCCAGCACCCTGAGACTAGACGCTAAGCGGAAGGAAGGAGGCTGGGGACTAGTGAGTGTCAGCACCACGATTCAGGATGGGAAAAGGAACATCCACGAGTACATTAGGCCCCAACTGACCATGTGCTCAGTGAATACCTCAGGCAGCAGGAACCCCCCCAAAAAAGAGGAGCAAAAGGAGGAACCATCATGGAAGGACAGGCCCCTGCACAGTATGCACCATCGTCAGATAGAGGAAGCGGCTGACATCAGAAATCCTACCAGTGGCTGGAAAAAAATTGGCAATAGACAGCACAGAGGCAATAATCATGGCAGCACAGGAACAAGCTCTGAGCACAAGATCCATAGAGGCTGGCGTTTACCACACCAGACAAGACCCCTGGTGCTGTGCAAAGATGCTCCTGAAACAATCCAGCACATAAGAGCAGGGTGTAATATGCTAGCAGGCAGGGCATACATGGAACGCCATAACCAAGTGGGCGGCACAGTATACAGCAGTGGTTCCCAAACTTTTTTTGTTGGGTCCCCCTTTGTTTTACAAGAAAAATATTCACCCCCCCTGCACGCACGCATACACACATCCTCCAACCACATACACCCATATTTTGCTCCATTGCGGTTTATTTCACACCTCAAATATTTAGTAAACAATTAAGGTTAGTAAGGTAGTAAGAAATTAAACTACTAACTCTTTTACGCTGCGTCCGCACGTACACGGGTGATTTTGAAAACGCAGCTGTAAACGGCGATTGGAATCACCGAAAACTGAGATTTTTTAAAACTCCTTTTTTGGGTTTATGTGTGGATGAGGAATACAGAGTTTGTCACGCAACGTTAAAGGTATGTGCCTTTTTCCATGTCACACTGTGCTCCACGTTATTGTTTACATGAGATGAATTGCAGAATGGCAGATAGTCAGATTAACAGTATTTTGCCTCTATCTTATGGTTTTACACGCTTACATTTACACACACAGTTAATGTCCCTCTATTTAGAAAGGCAGAGGCGTCACGGTGTAATTATTTTACACCTTACTTTGAGTTTGATTCCATAAAAAGTGACAAAAACATTAGCGTCCATCGTGCGTGGGATGAAAACTTCTTTTTACAGCGAAAAAACCCCTAAACTTCCAAGCAAGCGCCGAGTGCGCTATGATGTAATGGGAAATTCACAGAGAAACTCGCGGATTCTTCCATTGACCGCGGCACACCTGCACCAGGGTAAACCTCCGCCTACCGCAGTCCTGTTTTACAGGTGAAAATAGAGCAACAGGACCGCTGAGTCTTTGACTTTATTTATTTTCTGCTGTGTTTTACTTGCATCTATTTGAAAGACTGAGTGTAAACACAAAAAATATTTTATTTTATGTGCTGGAATGTGTAGAAAATAGGTTTAAATGTTAAACTAATTTATTCAAGTCAGAGAATGTTGCTTATAGTTTAATTTTTACTTGATGCATAAAGTTAAAAGATTAAAACTGATAAAACAAGTTAAAAAAAGAGACTTTTCCATTTGATTACATTTTGTATTATGCAGAAAAAGTAGAATTGGGCTGAAAGATCTATCGCTTTATCAACTATTCAGGTTGTAAATCGTGTTTTTAAAAAGTAACTAAGTAACTAAGTAATTAATTACTTTTGAAAATAAGTAATCAGTAAAGTAACGGGATTACTTTTGGGGGGGAAGTAATCAGTAATTAGTTACTGATTACTTTTTTCAAGTAACTTGACCAACACTGGCTATCAATACATTTTTCAAAAATGTCTCTGTGCAAAATGGGTTTAAAAACATAAACAGCTGTGAGATGCTGTTTGTCCATGATTAGAATTCCGGGGGAACAAATCCTGGCAGGATCAGCCTGATATTATTCGTATCCCACTGTAACTTTACTGTATAAAGAGCTAACATCTCCAAAATGTCAGGAGTAGTTATTTATTACAACAAGTGTTTGTGAACTAAAAATCAAGAATGTGGGATACTGTTTGTCTGTGATTTGGAGAGCCCAGCGCGTGCTCTCAACACAGGGAAAACCAATTCTGCAGGGGAGACTTACCTCGGCACTTGTGCAGGTGAAGCCAAAGGGCAGATATGCTTCACCATATTTTCTAGTCTTTGGCTTAGAATGAAGTTGGTTTGGAAACATATTCAGCTATGCTTCATCTCCTGCTTTGCGTTTGTGTGGGCGTCCTGTTCTAGCAGTGTCCAAGCATTGTTTTGTTTTTTCCCTTTTCATGCCACGCCCCCCCCTGCAATGGCTCTTGTAGCGCAAAATTGAGTATTTTGGTCTAAATAACCCATTTTGAAATATGATGTCCACATACACTCAACAAAAATATAAACGCAACACCTTTGTTACTGCTCCCATTCCCCATGAGATGGACGTAGAGACCTAAAATTCATTCCAGATACACAATATAACCATCCCTCCCAAACAGTGGTCACAAATCAGTCCAAATGTGTGGTAGTGGGCACATCTGCCATATTGAGATAATCCATCCCACCTCACAGGTGTGCCACATCAGGATGCTGATCTGACATCATGAGTAGTGCACAGGTGTACCTCAGACTGCCCACAACAAAAGGCCACCCTGGAATGTGCAGTTTTGTCTCACAGCAAAATGCCACAGATGCCACAAGCAATGAGGGAGCGTGCAATTGGCATGCTGACAGCAGGAATGTCAACCAGATCTGTCGCCCGTGCATTGAATGTTCATTTCTCAACCATAAGCCGTCTCCACAGGCGTTTCAGAGAATATGGCAGCACATCCAACCGGCCTCACAACCGCAGACCTCGTGTAACCACACCAGCCCAGGACCTCCACATCCAGCAGGTTCACCTCCAAGATCGTCTGAGACCAGCCACCCAGACAGCTGCTGGAACGATTGGTTTGCACAACCAAACAATTTCTGCACAAACTGTCAGAAACCGTCTCAGGGACGCTCAACTGCATGCCCGTCGTCCTCATCGGGGTCTTGACCTGACTCCAGCTCGTCGCCGTAACAGACTTATGTGGGCAAATGCTCACATTCGATGGCGTCTGGCACGTTGGAGAGGTGTACGCTTCACGGATGAATCATGGTTCACATTGTTCAGGGCAGATGGCAGCTGAGAATGTCCCAGTTCTTGCATGGCCAGCATACTCACCGGACATGTCACCCATTGAGCATGTTCGGGATGTGCTTGACCGGCGTATACGACAGCGTGTACCAGTTCCCACGAATATCCAACAACCTCGCACAGCCATTGAAGTGGAGTGGACCAACATTCCACAGGCCACAATTGACAATCTGATAGACTCCATGCGACGATGTGTTGCACTGCATGAGGCAAATGGTGGTCACACCAGATACTGACCGGTTCTGGGTCCCCAGACCCCCAATAGCGCAAAAAACTGCACATTCCAGGGTGGCCTTTTGTTGTGGGCAGTCTGAGGTACACCTGTGCACTACTCATGATGTCAGATCAGCATCCTGATGTGGCACACCTGTGAGGTGGGATGGATTATCTCAATATAGCAGATGTGCCCACTACCACACATTTGGACTGATTTGTGACCACTGTTTGGGAGGGATGGTTATATTGTGTATCTGGAATGAATTTTAGGTCTCTACGTCCATCCCATGGGGAATGGGAGCAGTAACAAAGGTGTTGCGTTTATATTTTTGTTGAGTGTATGTGGACGCCAGGGGCCCGTTCTTCGTACGTCGCTTACTACATCCAAGATCAAATGACACATCCAAGATCAAATCATCGCGCTAACCGTGAGCTCGCTAATCCGGTTCCCCGAACACACCTGCTGTTGACGATTACTACAGCTGGACGCAGGAATGTGACATCACTGGGTGTCGTAAAAGGGGCTACGCATCGATAGTAGAAACATTGATCGGCAACCCGCTGATTGGTCGGCGAAAATGTCCAAGGGGCGTGCTCGGTATTTTCCGGCAGCAGAGCAAGAACTCATGAGTGAGGGATTTCAGGAGTTTCAGAGTTTAATTAAAACGCAAGAGAACACTGCAAAGGCTGCAAAAGCAAGGAGAGAGGGCTGGCAGAAAGTTGCTGACAAATCAAACTCGTAGGTAATTTAATAATAATAATAATAATGGATTGGGTTTATATAGCGCTTTCCAAGGCACCCAAAGCGCTTTACGATACCACTATTCATTCACTCCCACATTCACACACTGGTGGAGGCAGCTACGGTTGTAGCCAGGCTGCCATATCGCGCCATCGGCCCCTCTGGCCAACACCAGTAGGCGGTAGGGTAGATCTATCATATGACACTATATTGTCCAATATCATATGGCATTATATTATATTATAATATGTTATATTATATCCCCTTTCACATTAGAGCCACAACAGGACCCACAAGAACATGGGAACAAGTAAAAGTGGAATACAGGAGTATTCTACAGAATGGTAATATTTATCTCTTAGATTGCTTTGTGTCTCTTGGCAAGGTAATACTGGCCTGTAATACTCTGTTAGTTTGTTCATAACAGCAACCAAGAAAAGGGCAGAGGAAAAAAAGACAGGTGGTGGTCCTGCACCCCCTCGTCAACAAGTTGGTTAAGTAAATAATACCCTCACGGGAATATCGATATCTCTCTATGAGCACACTGTCGCGCTGAGCTAAAGGATCCTGTCTGTCCCGCAATATACGCTGAATTCTGAGGACTCTCCTTATCAATCTTGCACCTTCCGCAATGGGTTGGTCGCGTATACGGACAGGACATGGCTGCGACAGGCTTCCCAAATCCACCTTCGCTTTTATAGCCGTGGTCTCTCATCTTGATTACACGAAGTAATTTACAATTACTACTCTGAAATATGAATTACATCTGTAATAATCACATACATGTAATAGAATGTTAATAGTACATTTCCCTTTTTTAGGAAATGACCTGTATGTATCTGTGTGACATCAATAAAAGGATCAAGTGCTGCATTATCTTTAGTTACATTGATAATATTTATTTATGGTGAAACAGTGGAAAAATATCGCTGTTGCTTTCGTATAAATGAAGCGGACATACCTGCGTGGCCGCGATCTAATCCTGTTTACATAAAGTAAACCTGCTCCCGAGCAGGTTTACGCTTACGGCTCTGTTGCTATGACAGCAAGTCCCGGATGAGCTTCGGGGAACCGACTGATCCAGGATCACGCGAAATCGTCAACAATCTAATCCGGCTAACCTACTTAGCGAGGTACGAAGAACGGGCCCCAGGTCCTAGGAGGTTAAAGCTGCACTCAAAGAAACAACATAATTATTTACTTTGTACTGCTTAAGAACAGATATGCACCCTTTAGTCCTCAAAAGCATACACATAGTCACCCTAGGGTGCAATAAATAGCTCCGGATGAGTTGCTGTATACCTCTGTTGATGTTTTTTTATTACTCTAATTCCAGATAATAGTTTAGTCTTCTTAAATTGTTTTTAGATGTTGTAAAATTTTTATCCACTGTGTAGACAATATTTTTTTCAGTTATGGTTTATTGTTTGTGGTTGCTTCTTGATTATTAGCGATCGTATGTATCTTTCATTATAACCATAAACACAACAAAAAGTGCAAAACTCAGAAGGCTGTCACACAAGAATCTCAAAATAAATGCCAAAACCTAGGCACAAAAATGCGTCCATGATAACTTGGGTCTTCTTTATGGTTCTGGATCTGAATAGTTGGGGATATCTCCCTTTTCCATGTCTTCAAGGTCATATTAGAATATCTTTATTGGTCTATATTTGGGGCCAGTTTATGTAACTTTCTGTATGTCGTTTTGTGTGTTTCTATTTGATTCAATTTTATTTATGTAGCCCCAAATTACAACAACAATCTTCCCAAGGCATCTCTGTGATTGCAAGTGTCTTTTAACTGTTACCCCCCAGCCTCACCCCTTAACCCGATGCTTTAGGCCCCTGAGTCAGAGCCCTGTAATACATCCATGCTATCTTCTGTGCTTATTTAAAAACTGAAAACATTCTACCTATATTTATATTAAGGTAAAACAGGTCCCTTGTTTAGGAGCTTCATGTCTCTGTTTGCCAGAAGATCTGCTGTTAAATCTGCATTGTATGTTGTTTGAGAATGCCACTTCGAAGAGTCTCACTATTGACTAAGAGGTCATGTTAAAATGGAACACCTTGTGATATTTGTCACTCTCCCATTCCTCTCGCTTGAAGCAGTAGTGAAATTAGAGGCTGAATTGTTTCATATCTGGTAACTAATTTGCCAGTAGGAATGAAACTGTATGTCCCCTCGCATAAATACAAGTATAAATAGAAGCAGGCAGTTACATATGCAGAAAATGTCAGCTGGGTAAAGCCAACCTATGGGCCACCTTCAAGATAATGAAGTGAGGAGGTAATAAGTGTAGAATTGACACACTGAAAACATTTAATTAACAATGTTTTCTCATGTTTTCCACCTCCACCACAACACCTTGCAGTTAAATGAGATTTTATTGTGGGTGACTTTGCAATTAATAGATTTCACTATAAATTAACATAAATTCATCCTCTTACTCCCAACCAAACAAGATTCTAAATTTGGAACAATCTTGGGTTTTGGAAGTCAGAAAAAACATCAGATAAAATTTTAGTGTGAGTTAATGAAAGCGAGACAACAGCGAAAAATCTATGACCAAGGCTTGATCACTATCCAGAGGCCTTTACACCCCATGGGAACATACATTTCTTAACGCCAATTAACCAATTACCATCGATTAGCATGATAGTACTGATTTATGGCGAAATTGCCTCAACTGCAAGAAAAAAAACGACCTTTTGAGTACCTTCTAAGTGAATTGCATCTAGTAATTTTAAGAGGAATCGATGTGTTTACAAAGCTGTCTGCTTGAAATCCTAAGGCCATCAGTATATTTAGCTGCTGTGCCTGAAATGGCTGCTGGCTGAAAGACCCCTCCCTTGCTAGGATTTATTAATTCAAATGCTTTATGACAGCTATATAATGCAAAACATCAAAGTTATTAAAGTTATCAGTGATGACCTGTCAGAATTTTGATTTTCCTTGCTATTATTTTCTTTTAGAGGAGATATAAGCCACTTGGCTCATCTATAAAGACCCATTTGAAATTATTATACAACCCCTTCCAAAAATCATCCCATCTTCTTTAATTACCCTGGGTGGTTGAATTCTGTCACTCTTCTAATTATATCTTATCCCATAAATATTTTGGCCTTAGGCTATAATAAAGGAATTCTAAGGATATTATAAACCATTGTCCTAGCTGAATTGGAGTAGCTCTGACTTATGAGGCACTCTAGATGTGTAGTCAGTCATTATTTTAGGTTATTAAATAAAAAAAAGGATACTACACTCATAAATATCCATAGAATAGTGTGTAGCCACATCTTTCAACAAATTGTTCTCATGAAGTTATAATTAATGTATTAAAAACACATAGGATTTGCGATGCTCCCCCATCGTATTTGAATACCAGGGAATGTTTCAACTAATGGCATTTTTAAATATGAGACTATGTGAAACATTAAAGTCAGAGAAGAAGAGAAATTGTAGATGTTTGGTTGCCATAAAGGGGGGCATTTAAACTCAAGATCTGAAGGTTTATGCTTGTGTTTTATCATCTTCAGCAAAAAAGTACAAAAGGTGAAGCAAAGAGACAATGCACTGGCGTCTTTATCATATGTCATCCGCTTCCTCCTCACCTCAAGCCTCATCTCCTGAACCCTGAACTGAAGTCAGGACTCTGCTACATGAAAATGTGCGTAAACATGCTCATTTATTCCCGATGCTGTTGAAATGAGTTATTGTCAGCAGATTAGACATCCCCCCCCCCATGTCCAGGCACCTGACAAGAGCCAGCTAAACACCTAAACACCACCAACGGGTAGTTAGAAGTTATATCAGAAAAGGCCACTTTAATACAGCAAACAACTATACTGTTCTTGACTCAGAGTAATGTTGAAAATCTGGTTCATGCATCAATTACTTCTAGGCTAGACTATTGTAATTCATTATTATCAGCATGCCCTATAAACTCCCTGAAAAGCCTCGAGTTGATCCAAAATGCTGCAGCAAGAGTACTGACAGGGACTAGAAAGTGTGAATGTGTTGCTCCTATATAACTCATAGTACCATATCACCCCAAAAGAGCACTTTGCTCGCAGACTTTTGGCTTACTTAAGGTTCCTGTGGTATTAAAAAGTTGAATGGGAGGCAAAGCCTTCAGATTCCAGGCCCCTTTTCGGTTGAACCAGCTCCCAGTTTGGATTCAGAAGACAGACACCCTCTCTATTTTTATGATTAGGTTTAAAACTTTCCTTTTTAGTAAAGCTGGTATAATTAGGGTGGGATCACGTTACCTTACCATATAAAGCAGCTTGAGGCAACTGCTGTTGTGATTTGGCATAAAAATAACACAGAATTGAATTTATAGCATCTAGGAAGTGAATTATGCTGGCATGGATGAAGTATTTAAAAGAATGTTTTTTGTTTTTGAAAATTTGACAGAATAAATTACATGTAGCAATAGTTGTCACTGTGGGATTGTGTGTGTTTATTTGCAATGCTCCTTCCAGGAAAAGCCTGCGGACTAGCAAAGTGATACAATGTAAAGATGCTCCACCATGGTGGCCAGTGCATCCACTGAGAGTCTTATGTGTTACTGGAGAGCCCTGAGAAGGATGCGAAAATCTTTCAGTTTAATGTAATAGTTAGATTATAGCAATTAACATTAATATGATTTTCCAGTAGCTACAATTTACAGGACTTTGGTCGTGTTGCAGGCCAGAGTTTGTGGGTCTGATGTGACTATTACTTAATATACACTCTACTCTGCAATGTTTTAAGGGAATTTACTAATTTAATTTGCGGATTAAATTTAATACTGTCTAAAATAATAATAAAGGAAAATAATTGCTTCCATAAATCACTATATATAGATATTTAACTTGTAAATGGCAAACTAAAAACTACATTTAGCCGTTCATCAGAACAGTCAAAAGTTCTGTCAGTGGCCCAAAGCACTTTGAGTTCATTTAAAAAAAATAAACAAACAAACTTCCAATTCAATGATATAGAGAAGAACAGCCACGAGGATTTCATGAGTGTCATAAACTTTTATGGGCAAATAAATGAAGTTCCACTGCGAACATGTTTAGCCACATCTTTTTAAAAACAAGTTTTGCATTTTTTAAATTTAATTGTTAAATGTAACATTGTGTATTCAGTAAGAGTTATAAAGCACTATTTAAATAATAATAATCCATTTGCAGTTATTAACTTTGTTATGTTCTAAGTACAAGTACGCTAGAACAGCGTTGGTGGTTGTTAAACAACTTCTGAGTAGCAAGTCCTCTTGGGCGAGAGTCTCCCTGAATTCATCAAGGCTCTGCATGTTGTGTCTTGAGTGACATGCCTCTGGACAGGCGATTGGCAGACCATGGTGGTGATTCCCTTTTAAAAGAAGGACTGAGAAGTATGGTCCAACTTCATGAGGATCACATTTTCCAGCTTCCTTGGGAACATCTGTGTTGGGGTACTGGAGAAGAGAGTCTGATGGCTGAACGAACCTCAGGTTAAATAAAGTTTATGTTCTTGTTATGGAAAACTGGGCCAGGTCTTTGTCCTTTCAAGGATACTCAAGGGTTTGTGGAAGTTTGGTCAAAGAGAGTGTTTCAAGGTATTTGGCGTGTTGTTATGGGCCATTCAGAAATAACGCATTTAAAATGAAATCAACCTTTAACATGTACAGCAGTAATATTAATCTATTTAACACTGATGGGGAACAGTTTTCATCAGAATAATTATTTTTACTTTTGATGTTTTATGCAGAATTTTCAATAATACTGTTTTATGTCTATTGAGGTGTTTAAATAATGTTTTATTGTTTCTTTTCGTAAAGGTATGACTTGAAAAGTTCTGCGCCATTTATCATTGTCAGCTAACAATAAAACAGTTTTTCTTGCTTCCTTGATGTGTCTTGTGACACTGTGGTTAAAAAGTAATTCCTGTTATGCTGAAGTCCACCACCTTCCGCGTATGCATAGTTGGTGCATTGTAATACGAATTCTCCACAGACCTCTGTATGGACACTATCACCTAATGTCTGATGATGAAATTATGTCACTTAGGCCTGGGCAGGGACCCTAGAGGACCCCCGGATACAGAAAGTATAATTAAGTCTTCAGACTTCACGGAGTTAAAGACATGATGATAACTTAATGGATTATGCCAACTTTGTTTTAATAAGGTGTGTGGGCTTGGGAAAAAAGTTATTGGCCTACTTTGGCCAAGTTCAGCTGTATTACATGAATGGGAAATGAAAAGCCCATTTTCCATATAATGCAGCTGAAGTTTTATAGTGGGACTAGTTATGTAGAATACTGTGTGACGACTGAATGATTCTCAAATGCTCATTATATAAGAATGAATGGACAGTTACAAACTTGATGAAACTTCCGCTCTGAAATCAAAGCAGCCAGCTGCATTGGTTACAACGTTGCCAGTGTGGAGAAAGCACAGTATAATTAGTTGATTTAACAAGATACCTCAGTGAGGCTGTGAGCCATGCTGTTTGCTTTCTATTTACTTCAGTTTGTCATGTAATTAACACAATTATTCTTTCATTTCACAGCGGAGTAAACAAAACTACAAGAAAATAAAAGTGTGATAAGCTGTAAACAAGGCTGAGGTATGCCCACAGTAATGTACACAAGAAATCAGTCTTTACTTATGTAATAAACTCCTTTCAGTCCATTGATGAATGTCAACTGAAGGACGCTGCGCTGCCTTGAAAAAAGAAAAAGAAAAAAAGACTGTTCAATTATTTGGGAGGCAGAGCTATTCAAAAAGGTTTCCTCTTTCCCTGCTGCCTAGAAGCTGGTGCTCTGTCTGCATATGTCACCTGTAACATTCATTTGAATACTAACTGAATAGTCCTTCTTCACTGTTACCTTCCCCTCCATTGGTCTCGTAGCCCCAGTGGGGTGTGAAAGGTCGTCTCGTTCGCTTCCCTGTTGCTCCTAACATGTCTGTGGGCGTTGCGAGACCTTTCAGTCTGAGCAGATGCTGAATGTCAGCGCACTCAGCAGGATTTTCTAAAGGTGTCCTAAACACTGAATGATGAAAAAGTATCACTTAAGAAAAGGGATAAATGGGATTTTGTCATTACATTAAAGATTGTACAAAGTTACAGTAGAGGTTAAATAGAGTGCACCATCTATTTCTCTGGTTAAACTCTTTACATCTGTCCACACACACACCCTGAACTGAGCACGTGGTAAGCACAATCACAAGCATGACTCCCCTGACTCACTGACAAAGTCCCATCGCAGGACATGCTTGCGGATGCGAACGCTGCACTCCACAGCCTACCCACTATCAGCAGTGTAGTGTCACTACACTAGCAGTAATGCTCTAGTGTACACTGCTCTGTCCACGAGGCTGAAGAGATATACCAGAGAAGCAGAGGCCAAAAGAATAATTGGCTGTTCTCCAAAGAGCCGTCCAGAGTGTACTCTCAACTACAAGGGAATAATAATAATAATAGGGCAGACCCACCCAACGCTGAAACTGCAATACTGGAAGAACATCTTGGAGAAAGAGTTGTCACATATCACCAAGGCCAACTGGCTGCTGGACCAAAGACCAAAGAGCAGACCATAACAACCTCCTAGAACAACAAGAGGTTGTTAATCAAAGCAGATGTCTAACATCAACTCCCCAGAATGAAGAGTTGGACAACGTTAAGACCTGACATGATCAATGCTTACTTTCTAAGGAGGTTAATAGAACACCATGAATGCTGGTGGGTTGAGAAAGGCAGGCACACATCCAGACTGGATAACAGAGAGTAGAACAATCCTGATCATCACGGATCTCCATAAGAGAGCAAGACTATCAAACTACTGAACAATTACCTGCCTCTCCACAATATGGAAACTTATCTCAGGCTTGATAGCAAAGGCAAAGCATGAAAAGGACACGCTGGACCGGCATTTGCCGTGATAATGGATTGAAATGCAAGGTATGGACAGCTTGTTGTACTTCTTAGGCACCCCTTTCTTCATCACAACTTTCTACAGTTGCAATAGTTGGCTAACTTCCTATTGTGCTGCCTTGATCTTGGCCCCCAGTCTCCTTCTTCATGGAGGGTACTGTTCCTTGTGGCTGTTGTTCATCTTATAGCCAAGCATGTTGAGGGTTGCTGTTGCTGTGGTATAGATCAGCTGGTTGGTTTGAGTGATGTTTTGGTAGAAATTGTCTATAATACTTAAACATAAAAAAACAAGAAAGAAATCTTTGAAGTCCTGGTCAGTAAATTATTTCATAATTGATCAACATAGTGATTTACTCTGCCATACAGAAACCTGGTAAATGAATCAATGCACCCAAGTCATACTGACTATCCGAATCCTCGAACCACAGGCCGAGGAGAGGGGGGTGGCAAAAATATTCCACTCATCTAATTAATCAACTATAGACCCAGACTGAATTTTAATTCATTTGAAAGCCTAACTCTGAGGCTTGTCCACCCTAATTTGACAATTCAAAAAACAGTTTTATTTATTGTTATCTGAGTTCTCAGACTATTTATGTGATTTAGTGCACAGCTCAGAGATTTTAACATCCATGGAGATGCAGAAACTCCTCAACAATACATTTAATCTATCATTAGACTCAATTGACTTTGCTCAAAATGTAAAAGAGTCCACCCACCACTTTAATCACACTCTTGAGCTTGTTTTGACATATGACATAGAAACTGAAAATTTAATAGTGCTCCCTGAAAAAACTCTTTTGTCTGATCGTCTATCATTTAAATTTAAAATAATGGAGATCACAGTGGTGGCGAATATGTTTCATTATAATACATGTCTTTCTGAAAGTGATGTGACTAAATTTTGTGATATAATTCATACACTGTTAACTTCTTCAATCCTATGTACCAACACAGCACAGAGCAGCTACCTAATCTCTACACCCACAGAAGTCAATTATCTTGTTAATAATGTTAAAACCATATTATGTATGACTATGAATACTCTGTCTTCTCTGTTAGAGAAAGCCTCAAATCAGAACTACTTGTCTCCCTGGTGTAACTTTCAAATTTACACCTTAAAGCAGATAACACGTAAGCTTGAGAGGAGAGGAAATGGAATCTCACTAATTTAGAAGATCATGATTTAGTCTGGAAAAAGAGTTTGCTGCTCTATGAAAAAGCACTCCGAAAAGCTAGGACATCTTAGTACTCATCAATTATTGAAGAGAATACGAATAACACCTTTCTTTTCAGCACTGTAGCTTGGCTGACAAAACAATAAGAACATCGCAACTACCATGTCTGTGAAATAGTACTAAATATTTTGTTCTCTCTGATATTTATTTAGACTCTTTCTGTATGACTGAGTTTTGAGTCAACTTTAGTAATGATTTCCTCCAAACCATAAACATGTCTGTTAGCCCCATTTAAGACTGCATAAAGAAGTCCTCCCATTAATGCTTCAATCTTTAATATGATGAGTCTGTCTTCATTAATGGGCTATGTACCACAGGTCTTTAAGGTGGCAGTAATCCAATAATTTCTTAAAAAGCTGTCACTTGACCCAGCTGGCTTAGACATTATGGGCAATATCCAACCTTCCTTTCATCTAAAAAAATCTTGAAAGAGTAGTTGTAAGACAACTAACTTATTATCTGTAGAGGAATGGTTTATTTGAAGAGTTTCAGTCAGATTTCAGATATCATCACAGTACCGAAACAGTTTTGGCAAAGGTTACATCTTTAGGCCTGAACTGCAGTTTTTGCATTATATTCTGTATTTATATTTTTGCACATTTTAATAAATTGCTGCACCCATGTATTATTTCCTGTTTTATTTACACAATATAGAGCAATTTGGGAAGCCCAAGACTTTTGTACATGCATATGTGTGTGTATAAAACAGAAGAATTGTAAAAACAAATCCGTACAAAAAACAAAATAGATATTCAGTGTGACAGTTTTAAAACTATGTTCAGCAAGTGGCTAAAATGTAACCTTCCTCTTACACTAACTATGAGTGGTTTGCTGGCAAACCTAGTGGATGTTAAGAGTCTCTGTACTGAAAAACCCATCTAAAAATCTCCATATGCAAACCCAAGTGAGGGAAGTCTTGTTGCAGTACAATAATTATTTCAAATATTTTTCATTCTCCAGTTCTGCACCTGCTCCTCATTAGGCCCACAAATAACGATCCTGCTGCAACGGATGGAAGAAAAAAATGCATTATGTTCCTATGTAGAGTACAGTCATCAACTTTTGTTCTTTCTGGATTCCAACACCATATCCTTCTTTGTTTTGGATTTCTTGTGAACTTTGCACACTTCAAAGCTGTCGGATTGACAGTACTGCAGAGTGAGAGATCCTCTTCATCTGACTTTTGGAATTATGCAGACATCTCTCCGGAGCGCCACTTCAGAACCTCATCTCTTTACTTTAAATATCTGCCCTCTCCATAACACCTATGCAGCATTCTGAAAAAGAAAATATGTGTGAAGAAGTGGAGGAGGAAGGAGAGGGGGGGGGGGGGGGGGGGAGACCTAGTTTAACACAATTCAATTGCAGATCAGTTAAACATCTGACACGCTGATGAACAAAATGACACCAGCAGGCATTGTTAAGAAATGATATCTTGGAGCAAAATAAGCACAATTTTCTCCTGGACTGAAGAATGAATCTGGTAACAAAAGCAAAATAAAGCCTAATGAAGTTTTTGTCTCACTTTGTCCCTGTCAGTCTCCTGTCCTTGGGCGAGTCTCCAGCTTCTCAAGTTTTAGTCTCTGTTTTTAACCATTGCCTTGCCAGCATAGTGCGAAGCCTTGACTTCCCGCACCACACTGCTCTTGTTGCTCCTTCCATCACTGCTGTCATTTATCTGTTTTACATCAAAGAGATCTCCATTCTAAAAAACACCCCTGAAATTCACCCACACAAAATTAATGTGACATAAAAGACTGTGTGTCACAGACCCATTTTTGTACCAGTTATGCCATAATCAGTCAACAAGACCAACAGCTAATCAGCTAATACCAATACTTGGTACATTGTTTTGTACTGTAATATAACTTCTGAAAGTCAGACCATTTCTTTCAGTTTCGATTCCTCTGTAGTAGTCAGACTAAATCTTTCTAACTTTAACAAATGCAACTCACAGCTTGTTACAAAACTGTAAAACAGTCCAAAAATGACATTTACAGAATAAACGACAGAATAAACCACCACCCAGATGTGACATAGTGCAAACGCAGAATTTTGTTTCTGTGACTCTTAAATATTTGTGGTCCTCAAACAAAGTTGTGACCTCTCTAACCAATGGCTATCACCACTGTGGCTATGCTCATTTTTCTTTATATAAAGTTAGTGATTTAGACATTTGATCATCATTTCTAGTTTATTATAGTTGGCAACTACAGGTGGTATAACCTTACACCAAACTGACATAAAAATCTCTTCTCCTTTTTTATTTTTTATCTTTTAACATTTTTTAAAGTAACCTCCAGTTAACCATGATTCATAAATAAAGTTACAGTAAGTAAGCAAGTAACTGATCAAAGCAATCCTACCATTAAGTAATGTTTCAGCAAGGAGAGATCATTAAGAGGAATTTAACATGATTTATTGACATACAGAACTTAATTAAGGTATTTTATGTTTAGACTCTGAAGGCCCTAGTCCTAGTCCCTATCACCATTACAGAATCCCAGTGGTGACAGGGCCCCCGAAGTCTGGTGGTGTAGATGAAGAGGGAGGATTGATTGAGGCCTGAGTAATAAGGTAGAGGCAGAGATGGGAAGGAGGTGGGTGGGGGAGAATGACAAATGAGCAGTGAGATTTAAAGTACATGGAGTGGAAGCTGATTGGTCATAGAAGGCCGGCAGAAAGATGATTGGTCTAGACCAGTGATGTCACAATGAACTTGACAGCATGGGAAAGTGGAAATAATGTAAACCAGGGGTGCCCAATCCCGGTCCTCGAGAGCTACCGTCCTGCAGCTTTTAGATGCATCCCTACTCCAACACAGCTGAATCAAATGAATGGCTTGTTATCAGGCCTTTGCCAAACACGATGGCATGCTGAAGAGGTAATCAAACCATTTGATTCAGCTGTGTTGGAGTAGGGATGCATCTAAAAGCTGCAGGACGGTAGCTCTCGAGGACCGAGATTGGGCACCCCTGATGTAAACCTTCGATTAGCCAACAAACACCTGGGAAGCAGACAGATGTGTGACTACAGAACTTCTTTAGTGAACTTACGCATGAGCTTAATTTCAATTTTAACCATGATTTTTTTTTTCACGTAAAAGGGGGATCGTCCTTACACAGTAAGTTGTTATGTTATGGAGTTCCACAGAGTTCTGTGCTGGGACCAATTCTATCTAGATGCTCTCCTTAGGTAGTATTTTTAGAATTTATCAACTTTATATATCCATGAAGCAAGATGACACACAGCAAGTAGTTATACTGCAATAATAAATGTGGTGTACAGATATACAGGAAAATGAAATTTCATTCTTAGCCTGCAATGTCTTGAATTAATTACCATCATTTTAGAGGTTAGAGCCACTGGGGCAAGTGTAGAAAGGTCCAGGACAGAGTCCAAAGGGCAGAAAGTACATGGGAAATCTGAGTTCCTCCTTTGATAAGCCCACCACTTTCCAAAATTTCAGGTGACAACCTGGGTAAGTAATAATACAAAAGTATAGCAATAAAAAGAGTTTGATACATGAAAAAAAACAACCTAACACATATTTAACTGGACATTTTTTTTACAACATAATCAGAACTTGTGACCTTGTCATATCATTGCAGAAATATAAATACATTTACGAACGTTTTTTTTTCTTTCTTTGTGATATTGACAATGTATTATTAGTATTCATATTAGTATGAAGCATTGTCATCTTAATTAGACTATTTTTCAACAATGTTATGCTACTTTCTGAAAAAAACAAGACACAACACAATTCAAGGCTTACATACAATCCAAAATTCGACACCCCTTGGCAGCAGAGTCAATCATATTGAAAAGCACTAAGGATTTTATAGGCTAACCGGTTTGGACATTTTGTGTGTTGTTGTGTTCATTTGGTAAATCGAGTGGTTCTTATATAGTGGTTTCTACTTTCTGTGAGAACTCAAAGTGTTTATACTACAACCCCCATTTACCCATTCACAAAATCATACAAGTTAATCATTAGTATCATATCCAAAGGTATTTTGACCACCCATCGCCCACCCAGGTCTGGTCAAACGCTGTTTTGTTTTTGGGCTGTCAGGAGCCGGCCCTTAGAGAGGGGGTACTGTCATCGTCCTGGGTCTAGTGACCACGTGTTGAAGTGTTTTTGAGTTTTGTTAGTATTCCTTGGTTTTGTGCTTATTTATAGTTTCTTTCCCCTTTGTCACATTATGCCATATTTGTCCCAGTTAAGTCCTCAGTCTTCCCCTGTTTGTTGTTGCATTCCCTGCATTAGCTATGGGTTCTGGTCATGTCATGTATACCAAGTGGATTATTGTAGTTCTAGCTCTCCTTTTGTTTTTCTTTAGTTTTCATGTATTTTTATCTTTAGCTTTAGCTCGTCTTTCCAACAATAAAACTGCTGCTTTAAGTTATGTTTTCTGTCTCAGAGTTCTGCATTTGGGACTTAACCTAGCCTGTACACAGCTTACCATGACGTGAACCCAGATCACTTCCACTGACTCGGCCTTGTCTGCCTTGGTTGGTAAACAATAAACATTTATCACAATGTGCTCTCAATTATTACCATGTGGAGTTTGTTAGGTATTTTATGTAAAATGCATCTCCAGTTAGTAACAGTTAGCCTAATGATGAGCATACCAACTTGATTACAATTAGATTCAGTCAAATTGGAAAAAAAGAGGCTTGTTGCTGTGAGAGCTAAGATTTAGACCATACAGTGTAGATGCAATCAATATGTTATGACCGACTTTGCTTTGTAGAATGCACTTTGATTGCTGCAGAAATTGCAACGGTGTGATTATAAGACTAATTGTGCATAACAGAGTAATTGTGTTTTAACCACGACAGCCTCTGTAGTATCATGAACATCCGTTGAGCACATACAGGATGTGTACTTCTGCTGCTGAACTGGCTCTTCCCCATGCAAGTTGTAGTAATTTTGGAGGTATAGGCAGCACTCACATCACATTTTTTCAGCAACTCGAGGCACCCACGCCCATTCGAGAAGATGAACAGGTGTTCTGGAGACAGATAAGTGGCTAGGCAGAGGAATCCATCTGACCGTTTACTTCCTGCATCATCCATCATCCCTGACAGCTTTCGATCATCTCTCATATTAATAAAACCATCACATCAGTATTATGGCCCAAGATAAGCTCCAGTGAGCTACTCTCTTAGTATCTTTGTAAAGATGTGCACCATAAATTCTAACCTCGAAATTGTTGGTAAATTATCCCCCATTTTCCTTCATACAGTGGATATACTTTTTGAAGAAAATGTAAATAAGCTGGAGTAGAATTTCTAAGCACTATGTAAACACATTGTAAAATAATCCTATTTTCATTGGCATAAAGTACTATATAAATACAATTAAAATAAGCTATGACAATGTTAGGATAGTTTCCACAGGAATATCAGACTCAGAATACTTTAATAATCCCTAAGGAAATTATGTAATGTGTATTTTGATATAGGTTAAATTATCTAATATATGAATTATTGCTTGTCTCACACCAACTTTTGTGATTTATAGAAGCCTTTGTTATAGAACTATTTCCAGAACAAGAGTTTTGTTGGCATTTTATTATTTTTTTCATCTTTATAATAGAATATAATGGAGCACCTGTCATAAAAGGATGTAGGCAAATAGGAAGACTTGCAATGGCTATACCATCATAGGAGGATTTTATATATCTTCTTCGTAGAAAAACTTATTGATGCCTTCATCAACTCTAGATTGGACTACTGCAATTCTCTTCATTTGGGTCTTGAACACTTATCTCTTCATCACTTGCAGTTAGTCTAAAATGCTGCTGCATGGCTTTTAACAGGTGTTTGAAGTTATGAACACATCACTCCTGTTTTAGCAAATTTACGCTGGCTCCCTGTCCCTTCAAAGTTTTAAATGGTATGGCGCCCGGTTATGTCACGGTCTGGCTGGCAGACCGTGGGGATGTGTGGGGAAGGAGGACCCAGGCGCGGTGCTCTATGTATAAACAGTGTGTTTATTTACAGTGTGCAACAAAGTAACAATAAATCCCCGTGTTTTCCCAGACTCCCATGTTGTGTCTCTCCGTGAATAGTCCGTGTCTTTGTGCTCTCCGCTCCCGTGTCAGCACCCCCGGTGCTCGCTGCTCTCGTGTCTTCCACACTCCTCCTGTGTGAAACAATAGACGCAGCCGTCAGGACACAAACAACTGCGGGCATACACGCACACTAACTTAACTGAACAGAAGACTAACGTGGAGTCTCATGCAATGATCCCGCGTCGGTGGGAGCTCCAAGACTCTCCTAAGTAGCTCCCCCGACGAGCCCTGATCAGCGGCAGGTGTGTGGCTTCGGGTGTGGCCAGTCCCTCCGCAGGGCCACACCCCTCAGGCCTGCAGGTGGCCGAGCTCCATCCTCCAGGCACACCCGCAGACATACACACCCATACCTCGCCTAAACATATGAGTGGGACACAGACTAACACAGCACAGAGAAACACACATATGTACACGCACAGAGAAGGGGAAACGACACCAAAAATACATAATAATACACAGGTCCATGACTGCCCAGGGATCCTGGGTCGCCCAGTCCCAGGACCCTGACAGTACCCCCCCTCTAAGGGTCGGCTCCCGACGACCCAAAAACAACAGTACAACCAACCCAGGGCGGGCGGCGGGAGGTCCAGGACGGAGGGCAGAACCAAAACAAGCAAAAACCACCAAAGAAAACAACCCCCCCAAGGTCACAGTCCCAGAGTCCGACCGCGCATCCCGCAGCGGAGTAAGAAAAAGAAAAAAACGCCACAAAACAGTCTCAGGCGGCCCATCAACATAACAAAAGAGTTCAGGGGGCCTACCTCGAGTCCAATGGTGGCGACATTGCAGCTCAGGCGGACGGCCACGGGTCCGGCAACAGCAGAAAAACAGTTCTGGGGGCCTGCCACTGCTCCAGTGGCGGCGGCACTGCTGCCCCTCCGGTGGCGAGCCCCGGGCCCAGTAGCGGCGGCGCTGCTCCCCAGGCGGCCTGCCCGGGATCCAGTGGCGGTAGCGGCGCTGCTGCTTCTCCAGCGGCCTGCCCCGGGTCCGACAGCGGCGGCGCTGCTCCCCAGGCGGCCTGCCCGGGATCCAGTGGCGGTAGCGGCGCTGCTGCTCCTCCGGCGGCCTGCCCCGGTTTCGACGGCGGCGGCGCTGCTCCCCAGGCGGCCTGCCACGGGTCCGGTGGCGGCGCTGCTCCTCCAGTGAGCAACAGCGAGGTGTGGCACATGGTTCATGACGCGCTGGTCGCTGACGTGGATGCAGAGGACGTGGATGGCGTGGATGGCGTGGAGGCCGCGCCAGACGTGGAGGTCCCTCCGGTTCGCTGACCTCCGGCTCCGGCTGAGCGGGTCCCTCCTTGGCTGGCAGCGAGAGCTCCTCCTCGGCTGCTGGCAGCGAGAGCTCCACCTCGGCTGCTGGCAGCGAGAGCTCCACCTCGGCTGCTGGCAGCGAGAGCTCCACCTCGGCTGCTGGCAGCGAGAGCTCCACCTCGGCTGCTGGCAGCGAGAGCTCCACCTCGGCTGCTGGCAGCGAGAGCTCCCCCGGCTCGCCGAGCTCCTCCTCGGCTGGCAGCGCCGGTTGTTCCTTCCGCTCGCCGAGCTCCTCTGCTGGTGGTTCGCTGAGCTGCTCCTGCTCGCTGAGCTGCTCCTTCTCGCTGAGCTGCTCCTGCCCGCTGAGCTGCTCCTGCCCGCTGAGCTGCTCCGACTCACTGAGATGACGACGGTGTTACAGCTGCAGATGGTGAAGCAGCGGGTGGTGTAGCGACCTCCGACCAAGGTGATGGTACCTGCACCGTCAGCTCGTCCACTGCAGACACAAACACAGATGATGAGGAAAATGAAAAATTGTCCATACTACTCACCACAGCCGGCTCTTGAGATGTCTGTGGCTTTGGCTGCGGTGAGGAACGCCGGCGGCGCGAACGTCGTTTCCATGTAGATGTCGGGGCCGGCGTCTCAGGCTGTGAATCCACCAGCTGACCGGGCCGGTGAGCAGCCTGAGGAGGAGAGTGGAGGTGGAGGGTGGAAAGCAGGAAGTCCAGGACTACAGAATTAAGGGAGTCCACCAGCCAGGGGAATTTCAACAGCATCCCCTGCAGCCGCCTCTCCACGGCGCGACGCAACCCCTCCGCGGGCTTCTCCCGCCACAACTCACACATGCGGTAAACCTTGTCCATAACCTCCCTCCTGAGCCTCTCCTCAGAGACCGCTGGGTCCATACGTGGCGGGATCATTCTGTCACGGTCTGGCTGGCAGACCGTGGGGATGTGTGGGGAAGGAGGACCCAGGCGCGGTGCTCTATGTATAAACAGTGTGTTTATTTACAGTGTGCAACAAAGTAACAATAAATCCCCGTGTTTTCCCAGACTCCCGTGTTGTGTCTCTCCGTGAATAGTCCGTGTCTTTGTGCTCTCCGCTCCCGTGTCAGCACCCCCCGGTGCTCGCTGTTCTCGTGTCTTCCACGCTCCTCCTGTGTGAAACAATAGACGCAGCCGTCAGGACACAAACAACTGCGGGCATACATGCACACTAACTTAACTGAACAGAAGACTAACGTGGAGTCTCATGCAATGATCCCGCGTCGGTGGGAGCTCCAAGACTCTCCTAAGTAGCTCCCCCGACGAGCCCTGATCAGCAGCAGGTGTGTGGCTTCGGGTGTGGCCAGTCCCTCCGCAGGGCCACACCCCTCAGGCCTGCAGGTGGCCGAGCTCCATCCTCCAGGCACACCCGCAGACATACACACCCATACCTCGCCTAAACATATGAGTGGGACACAGACTAACACAGCACAGAGAAACACACATATGTACACGCACAGAGAAGGGGAAACGACACCAAAAATACATAATAATACACAGGTCCATGACTGCCCAGGGATCCTGGGTTGCCCAGTCCCAGGACCCTGACAGGTTATTTAAGCAAACTCCTCAACATCTCAAAAGAGCACTGAGATCTTCAAGCCAGATGCTCTTAGTACAGCCGAGGTCTCGATTAAAACATAGAGGAGATTGGGCCTTCTGGAATAACTTGCCACCTGATATTTGTACCTATACAGTCTTTCAAATCATTTCTTAAAACTCTTTTTTACATTGGCTTTTAATTCAAGTTCAGTTTGAGTATCTTCAGGCTTGTTTTATGTTTGTTTTGTTTTGATGTTATATATTACCATTGCCTCATCCAGGGCTGGACTGGGACAAAAAATCGGCCCGGGCATTTTGACTAGAGACCGGCCCACCAAAAATGTGACGTCATTCAGGGGTAAAACCGCAAAGGATTCTGGGAACTTGTGGCAAGAGGTACTAGCACATGCAGGCTTTCAATTGAACTCAGTTACACAGCGATAAAAAGAAACACAAAAAATGGCAAGAAGCTGTAACTGCAATAGCCGGTGTTGTGCCAAAAAGTGATTGCTCGTATTTAAATTGCTATAAGAAACTTGTTGGGCTATAATATGTGAAACATAGGTCAAATGCATCCCTCATGGATGACATAAAGTCATCTCTCCATCTCTCTCTCCTGCTCTTTTATTTCTCTCTCTTTCTCCATCTCTCTCTGCTGCTCTTCTGTCTCCTCTGTCACAGACTTCTCCACTTTTGATGATAGATCAGCCTGGTGCAACATGTAAGGATTGGCACAATTTGTTAAGATTTTGAGGAGTTTGAGAAACTAACCTTAAGCATAAAATAAAATTTACTATCAGTAACTTCATAGCACCCGCCCAGCATTTCTACGAACATTATTGCTAAGGATTGTCTTATTGCATTGGAGTCACACTGGGTTAAATATGTACACTTGGGTTTTAAGGGGTATTTATTATTTTCTTCTTTTTTTTTGGGTTGTATGGAAGCCCCAAACGCAATTTCATTGTTCTTGACAATGACAATAAATAAATAAATACTAAATAAATACTAAATACAGCAGTATATAAACTCCGTCATGCTAGCTAGGCAGTACCAGTGACTGTAAAAAGTCAGCACAACGAAAACAAACTACAACTAAACCTGGTTTATATCTGACACAGATAGACAGCAGGGCCCTATTTCAGGAAGCCGGTTTAGAGCAAAATCTGAGTAAGTATACCCTGAGTTAACGAAAACTCTGGGTTTTCGGTTTCACAAAGCGAGTTTAGATTAATTCTGAGCGAGTTACTATGACAACACACTCCGTGAAGCTAACCTGCCCCCTAGCAGGTTTACTTCAACTAACCCTAACTTTCTCCGCCTCTTTGTCAGAAACCTGACTGTAGGAAGTGTCAGACATGGCGTGCTCCTTCCTTGAAGAGCCAGTAGATGTTGAAGCCCAAATTCTCCGCAGAGCTCTCCGCCGGGAGAGAGTGATTAGAGCGCGTTTGGACATTTTATCATTTCCTGATGATTTCCTGTGTGAACGTTACCGTTTTTCAGCACAATCTATAATTTATTTGAATAACATCCTCAGGCCTAATATTGCTCATGTGACACATCGCGGACATTCTCTCAGTTCTGTACATATTATTTGTATTGCACTTCGGTTTTTTGCAAACGGGAGCTTTCTGTATAATATTGGTGACGCTGAGCACGTTTCCAAGTCTGTCGGGCAGTCAGGAATGTTACAGTTGCAATGAAACGTCTCCTGTACTCGTCTGTGGTGTTCCCCGGTCATAGACCCACAAGATTCATCAAAGAGGGATGCCACAAAATTGCAGGTATCAGGATGAACGAAACTTAATTCATGATGTGGTGATATTTGAACTACTACTTAAATTTTACATTTATTCTCACGGTTCCCAGGCGTGATTGGCTGTATAGATGGCACTCACATTCCAATCATTGCTCCTTCAGTAAATGAAGGAGACTATGTGAACAGGAAGTCTTTCCACAGCATTAATGTGCAGGTACATAGTTCCCTGTAGCATTTCAAAGTAACAGATTATTTCATTATAGTAATGGATGCTAATTTGTGTTCTCTGCACTGTGAAGATCATATGTGATGCTGCCAACATTATCACAAATGTGGAAGCCAACTGCTCAGCCTCTGTGAGTGGTGGTGGTGGAGGACCCCCACCTGTTTTTCAGGCCTCCGCTTTTTTTCCTGTTGGCTATAACGGGTCACATTTGAGCATACAGAGTAAGCAAATATGTACTTGTAATGTGCTCAGATAATTTCAATAAGTGCTTACAGAGGGGAAATTAATGTAGCCTCTAACTGCAATTGATTTATATAGGACAAACAGACCAAGCACTATGGCTCATAATACAATTACACCTTACCTGTTTGGACTATATTTTTATATTTCATTTTTACTTGCTGCCAGGAACGTTTGGGGCCTGTTGGGTTGCACCTGCGCTCACATCACGTCACAAAATAAAATGTATGAAATAAAAAATAAAATAAAATAAAATAAAATAACGTGTTACATGGGTGGAAATCCCTAGATCAATGTTTAAATTAACACTCATGCATTGACTCTGTCGGCCATGTTTTGCCATGCATGCTCCCTTTCTTTTGCAGCTGAGGCTGTGTTACTTTTTTTCCGCAAAATTTGCATGTTATAGCCCACCCCCGTGACATCACGCTCCAAAGCCCTATACTGCCATCAGCGCTGTAAAATTGACCGCGCCTTCTTTCCCTCCGTCTCCATGGTGACTCGCTTAATCTGTGCTCCACTAATCAGGGCTTTATGTATCCTCGTGCGCGCGCTTAACTTGGGGTTAAAGCAACTCCGCGTTGATTGAACTAATTGTTATCAGCCTTTCTGAAACCGAATATTCCGAGTTGGACAGTTCGGGGTTACTCAACCCTGAGTATCGTTTTTCACTCTGAGTTTTCTAAACCGGCTTCCTGAAATAGGGCCCTGGTCATAACTTCTTACCTGAAGTTCAGTTCCTCTGCCACTATGACCGGTGGACGCCTCGGGTCTCTCCTCCTCTTGCCTCCCCTTTCCCTTATCCACCTGCTGGCCTCTTGGTGATGTTGCTAAATCTGTGGAAGCTATGCCATAGCTACCACCAAACAATTCAGTTATTTTTACACATTTGGCAGCGTCTGCCTGAAGGGCTTGTTTCTTTTTGGCCCTAATTTTTTCTGCACCTCCTTTCCTTTTTTTGTTCTCCATTTTCTTTAGTTCGTCTATAAGATTGCTAAACAAGGGCGAGGGTGCATCCGACCTCCTCGGCTGTAATTGGTCCAGCCCAGAGTCGATCATGACTAATTGGCCAATCCAACACCTTTCATTATTTATACCCTTCCAAATCGGCCCATAAAAACAAAAAATTGCCAGCGGCCCACCGGGCAAATGCCCGGTATGCCCGATGGCCAGTCCAGCTATGGCCTCATCTAATGTCTTATTTTTCTGTATTTGTTTTTCTATTGTTTTCTCTTGTTCATAACTAATTGTGAAGCTCTTTGGTCAACTCTGTTTCAACAATTTCCTTACTTTTACCCAATAAGAGTCAAAATTTGAGCAATGACACGTAAAGCTGATGACATTAAATCAAGTTAAAACAGAACTTGCACCAACTAAATCATTACATTTCTTTAGCAGCTTAAGAAGCAGTCAAAATGCCAAGTTGTACCTGTCATGGTTTCTCTGTCTTGGATGCTGGGTTTTGAGTTTTTTGTGAGTTCACGATTCCTTTTGGTTTTGAAAATGATTTCTGTTTGAGACTTTTTATTTTTATTTTTTTAATATTGGTTGTACTTCAATACCTTCCCAGCAGGCTCTTGTATATATTTTGTTTATATTTGTGATTTATTCCCTGGTTTTGGTGTTTAAATTAGAGTTCCATCTGTAGTAATTTCTATGTTCCTAGTATTGGTTTCTCATAAGTTGAAGGTTGTATATACTTAATTCCCTTTATGTATCTTTGTGTCTCTATTCTTTGTTTTTCTTTCTGCCTTACCCTGCATTGTTAATCTCTTCCCCCTGCTTAATTGTCTTATATCTGTTTTATTTTGCTAGCTGTTGTCCTCTGTGTGTTGTTTCATCTTCCCCTGTCTCTCTATGTTAATTATCTTCAGCTGTGTTTAGTTCCCCACTAGTTTCCTCTTCCCTCCTTATCTCCCTTACCTCTTTTGCATATATTGTTTCAGCTTTCCTTTGCCCTTTGCCATGTTGTCCAAGTGTACCTTTTGGGATGAGTTTCTGTGCTTTCTAAGGTCTTGTATTCTGAGAAATGTTTGGATTTTCTGGATTATGTGGCTTTGTGCTTTATTTATCCTGTTAACAGCATTAACAGCTTATTTTGAGTTTAATGTCTGTCAAACTGCATCTTTCTTTAGGTCTGCAAAAATATATCTTCAAAACACACATCGGTATTTACATTTCCTTTGAGCATTGCTAGGAGGAGATCATAAGGTCATATAATTCAAAATTGCTCTTAAAAATTATATTATTTTGGGGCTATTTAAAAAAACATTTTTATGTATAGTTGATGGCAAAATATATCTTGATTTGGGACTGATAACACTATCAGACAAACGTTTGGACACACCTTCTTTATTTTTACTACTTTCTACATTGTAGATACATACTGTGGACATCAAACATATGAAGAAAGATATATGGAAATATGTAGCAAAGAAAGAATTGATAAATAACTCAGAAAATATCTTATATTTTAGATTCCTGAAAGTAGCCACCCTTTGCGATTGTGGCGATTGTGGCTCAAGAGTTGGGAGTTCGCCTTGTAATTGGAAGGTTGCCGGTTCGAGCCCCGGCTTGGATAGTCTCGGTCGTTGTGTCCTTGGGCAAGACACTTCACCCGTTGCCTACTGGTGGTGGTCAGAGGGCCCGGTGGTGCCAGTGTTCGGCAGCCTTGCCTCTGTCAGTGTGCCCCAGGGTGGCTGTGGCTACAATGTAGCTTGCCATCACCTGTGCGTGAATGGGTGGATGACTGGATATGTAAAGTGCTTTGGGGTCCTTAGGGACTAGTAAAGCGCTATATAAATACAGGCCATTTACCATTTGCTGTTGACAGCGCTGCAAACCCTTGACCTTTTCTCAATGAGTTTCATGATGTAGTCACCTGAAATGGTTTTCAGGTGTTAGAATGCATATTATGGCAAGAAACAATCAGCTAAGCAAAGAGAAATGACAGTCCATCATTATTTTATGAACTGAAGATCAGTCAGTCCAGAAAATTGCTAAAACTTTGAATGTGTTGCCAATTGCATTAGCAAAAACCATCAAGTGCTACAATTAAGCTATCTCAAATAAGGACCACCCCAAGAAAAGAAGACCAAGAGTCACCTCTGCTGCTGAGGATAAATTCATCCAAATCACTAGTCTCTGACATCGCAAGTTAACAACACCTCAGATTAGAGCTCAGATAAATGCCACACAGAGTTCCAGTAGCAGACACATTTCAACATCAACTGTTCAGAGGGGACTGAAGAAACCACTACTAAGGAAAAGCAACAAGCAGAAGATATTTGTTTGGGCCAAGTAGGGATGGGTATCGAAAACCGGTTCTTGTTGAGAACCGGTTCCCACTGTTTCAATTCCTTGGAATTGTTTGCCATTTTTGCAAACGATTCCCTTATCAATTCCAGTCGCCCCGAATGACGTCATCACGTTGCGGAGCGTCATTTACCTGGCAGGAAACACGGCGCGTAAGCGGCTCAAACGCTCACAAGTTTGGTTATACTTTACGAGAACGGATGACAACAGGGCAACTTGCAATACTTGCAAAGTAGATATTTAATTTAAGGGAGGAAACACTACGAATATGCAAAAGCATTTGCTCACAAAACACGCGATGACCTTAAATGAATGTCGTGTTTTTAATTCCGCTCCGGACTCGTGAATCTCAACCCAGCAGCAGCGGTAACGTTTGCACGTCCTCTCCCGTTAATGCGGCAGGTAAATAATCAACTAACAGTGCATATTATGTTAGCGCGATCTGCCTTATTACAAAACCTGCCATTACTGTGCATTTAGGTGACCGTGATGAGAGAGACAGACAGAGTCTGGCTCAGATGCTGGCAGCTCTCGCTGCAGTCTACCGTTAGCGTCTCCTTTCAGGCCAGGATAAACGAATGTCACCGAGCAGTGACTAAGTTTGTGGTAAAAGGCTTGAACCCATTTGCCACAGCAGATGCCCCCGATTTTTGGTAAGTGAATGTGTTTAATTGTAGGCAGGGACATTTCTGGATATTCTTGTGTAAGTGCTACAGAATAATTTATGTTATACTTTATTATTGCTACAGAAGAATATTTATTTTATTATTTTACATTTACAATTTTTTTTCCTGGGGACCATGTGACACCTCATTGAAGAGCCGTAGGCTGTGGATCTCTTAAGATCTCACTGTTGGGTTTGTAAGGCCATGTTACTCCTAAATTTCTATCTTGTTCAAAGAGAAGATATAAAACAAAGTTCTAAGCTAATCGACCTTAGTGTTCTCCTTTTTTAAAGAGAATCGATAAGAGAATCGATAAAGAATCGAATCGTTAAACAGAATCGAAAATGGAATCGGAATCGTGAAAATCTTATCAATACCCATCCCTAGGGCCAAGAAGCACCAGAAATGGACATTAGACCAGTGGAACTCTGTGCTTTGGTCTGATGAGTCCAAATTTGAGATCTTTCATTCCACCCGCCATGTCTTTGTGCAACGCAGAAAAGGTGAAGGGATGGTCTCTACATGCATGGATGTGATGGTGTGTGGGTGCTTTGCTCATGACTCTTTTGGGGATGTATTGAAAACTGAAGGCACAAATGCAATCCCATCCTGTTTGCATTTGGTTGGTTAGTTGTGTTGAGTATTTTGCAACTGGACAATGAGCCCAAACACACCTCCAGGCTGTGTGACCAAGAAGGAGAGTGATTGAGTGCTGTGATTGAGTGCTGCGCCAGATGGCCTGGCCTTCACAGTCACCTGACCTAAACACAATCTAGATGGTTTGGGATGAGATGGACTGCAGAGTGAAGGCAACAGGACCAACAAGTGCTCTGTAGTGAAACTCCTTCAAGACTGTGTGAAAACTATTTCAGGTGACGACCTCACGAAGCATGAGTGTGCAAAGCAGTAATCAAAGCAAAGGGCGGCTATTTTGAAGAATCTAAAATATAAAGCATGTTTTGAGAAATTTCACACTGTTTTGTTTGCTACATTATTCCATATGTGTTAATTCATATTTTTAATGCCTTCAGTGAGAGTCTACAATGTAAATCGTCATCAAAATAAAGAAAAACCATTAAATTAGAAGGTGTGTCCAAGTTTTTCACTGGTTGTGTAGGAAAGGCAAGGCAAGGCAAGTTTATTTGTATAGCACAATTCAACAACAAGGTGATTCAAAGTGCTTTACAGAGACATTAGAAACAAAAACAAATAAAAAGCATGATTTAAAATTGATTAAAACAAGCAAACAAACAAACAAACTAATTAACAAACAAACAAACAAAACAGTATAAAAAATCAAAACAGATAAAATCAGAACAGTAGATAAAATCAGTAGTTAAATGTAAGAAAAGACTGAAAAGCAGAGATCAAGGAAATCAGCAACTTCAGCTTTTTGTAGCAATGTCAGGCAAAAATAATCATTAGTGATTAATCTTAACTTTAAGGCATTTAGACTGAAATGACTATCAACTAGAGTAAAGGATACTGTTTGAAAAGTGAGGTCAAAATGGAAGACGCCCCCTAGCTTTGTGGAGAATGGTCAAGCTAAGATCCTGATCCCTTCCAGATAGAGATGGACAAAATGGTAATGGCTAACCTACCGGACATAGTAGTGATAGACAAGCAGAAGAAGACGACTATAGTGATAGATGTAGCTATACCGAATGTCAGCAACATCAGGAATAAGGAATCCAGGAAGCTTGAGAAGTACCAAGGGCTCAGAGATGAGCTGGAGAAGATGTGGAGGGTGAACATAACAGTACTCCCAGTGGTAATTGGAGCACTATGTGCGGTGACTCCCAAACTAGGCGAGTGGCTCCAGCACATCCCAGGAACAACATCTGAGATCTCTATCCAGAAGGGCACAGTCCTATAAAAAGCAAAGATACTGTGGAGCACCCTGAAGCTCACAGGCCTCTGGTACAGGACCTGAGCTTGAAAGAAAGAAAGAAAGAAAGAAAGAAAGAAAGAAAGAAAGAAAGAAAGAAAGAAAGAAAGAAAGAAAGAAAGAAAGAAAGAAAATTACTTGCATTACAGTAGTGTGCTTCAACTGAGTTTGCCATTCATAGTCCTTGTGCATGGCCCTCATGAAAACTAGTACACTAAAGTACTGAATCAAGGACTCTAACTTGTCTCCATTGAGTAGATGAATACATTAGTTGAGTGGAAATTTAGGTCTAATGCAGATTATATAAGTAAGCATTAGTTTTGAAGGTCTGTGAGGGGTCACAGTGATGGGGATGTGACCAGAATAATGCGCTGTTGGATCTCTGAGAACTTCAAAAAGCAGAGCATTCCTCAGATGTAATCTCCTTTACCTGGATGAAAGGCCCAGTCATAATGGAAGGTCTCCTGCTTATGGGGCCTCTGTGGAACAGCTCTGCTGCTAGAAAGAGATTACAATGGATTTACAACTGATCTCACACACTCCACCAACCCCTCTGTACAGCTGCTACTACCTTTACCTCCCAAAAATGCTTCTCTTGTGTGTTTGTCCCCAGCTTTGTTATTGCTATGTGAAGCAATCGCTGATTAGCTAAGACTGAAAGCTTTGAGCCAAAGTGGAAAGTTTACCGTGCAGTCATTCAGAGGGAGCTACATTCATGTTCTACTTAACTAATAGTGATTCTTCCTCTCAGCTTAGGAGCTTGTGGAAATTTGGGTCACTACACAATAATGGGTTGAGGATGCAATCATAAGGATGAGGTCATGAGGGGAGCTGTTCAAATCTCTCTCTGCTCTGCTGATGTAAAACCTCGCCGTCTCCCCTCAAAAATGCAATATAGGACAGTCCTGAAAGGATCTGTATGCAGCACATACACAAGAGGGTGGTGCTGGGGGTTGACAATGAATAATTAATTCGACTGGAAAGTTAGGGAAATAATCCAGTGTTTGTGCACCAAATCAACGGGATGAACAACACCTAGCTGTGCATGCGGTGCAGCATCAAAGGGCAAGTATCAAGGGACAATGCATAGTTGTTAGTGATTAGTCATGTTTATTACTGCACACATCAGAAATTTCCTATATGGAGGAAATGGAAAGAGCAAGGATTTCATTATGGCACTTCCAATCTGTTCAGGTGAATTTGTCATGACAGCAACACGATTGTTTAAATGGAAGTCAGTGTATTTAATTTCATGAAAAATATAGAAGCAGACTTCAAATTATGAACATATTAAGAAAATATCACTATTGCATGTCTGCATTTAATTTTCTTTCTGCAAAATATCAGCTTCTGACAAGTAGTGTCATTAAACTGGCTGTAGCTTAACTAAAACAAAGCACACATTAAATATCTTCATCATCTGAAATGAACAGAAGTTTGTTAGAAATGTGTGCCTGATGTTATAATTAACTTAGCCTGTATGTAAATCCTAGATCTCACTTAAAGTTCAAGACTCAGTAAGAATACAATGAATCTATAATAAAGAAAAACAAAACCTTTGGCAATAATTAGTCTTGTTTTTGTGATATATTTTTAAAGATATTCAAGTGTAAGGATTTGTCTGTGCATTAATTTTGGGACAATAGCTATAGAGAAGACAAATTAAAGTAAGATGTACAACTAAATGAAAAAAGATTCACCATGTTTTTTGAGTGGTAGAGTGGATATGTTATGGTTGACAGAAGTTTTGAAGATGAAAAATATACCCCAAAGAATATAAAACAAAACATCCAAGCATACATTGTGTCATTTTCTCTTAGCAGCATCACTTAAAAACTGTTTTATGGTGTACAAACACATGGTTTGATGTGAAGGAATATGAAAATTATGGACAACAATAAATAAAATCAAAGGAAATAAAACGAAAATCATAACAGTTAGACCCACTTTCACTGCTCAAGTTTTCTTTTAAAATCTTCATATATCATTCTTTCTTAATTATTCCTTCTACCTTGACAAAATTCCTTATTCGAGAGAGACCAATCCCACCACCATTTTTTACTGTGGCAATGGTGTTCTTTGGGTTGTAGCCCTCTCCCTTCTTTCTTTAAACAAACCAGCATCTCTGAGACCAAAGAGCTCTGTTTTCATCACAACTGACCAGCTGTGATTTCAGCTGTGATTCAGGAAACATCACAAAGTCTTTCCTGAAGAAAGACTTTGTGATTCAAAGTCTTTCTTCAGGTTTTCCTTAGCATACTTCAGACAGAAGTGGAGTTTCAGCAAAAACTTCACCTCTGCAGAAGAGTGGAGTTTTTCTTGGTCTGCAGCATTGTAGTCCATTCCTGTGCTTCTGGTGATTGTCTTTATTGAGACTACAATTCCAGTCTCCCAAATAGTGTCTTGGCAGTTGTTTTGGTGTCTTTGCACATCTCTCACACATCATTTTTTGTTTCCTACCTCTGCCAGCCCAGTTCTGTACTGTGTGCGGCTCTCTTTGAATTTCTTGATAATACTTCTCACTCCAGTTCTTGACTGGGTCAGAAACCCTGTGATAACTTTGTGTATCCAGCTCCTGTTTTGTGAGTATCCACAATTCTCTTTCTCAAGTCTAACCCGATTTGCTTTAAGAATGAAGGTTTCTTAGGTGACAGCTAAATCCTTGCAAAGTTTTTATATTGTGTGTAAAATGTATAATACACCTCGGGTTTAACTGGATTTTATAAGTTTCAAGCATAGTTAAGCAAATTAAAGCACACGATTGCACAGCAATCGTTTGTGCTATGACACAGTGAAGACAAAAAAAAATCACCTTAATTAATTCAAAATTTCACCTGTGTTTGTCTATTTATCTATTTTTATATTTTGAGCCCTTAAACTAGTCATAAAATTCAACCTTTCTCGTTGAACCTAGCACATTGCTTTTTTCTCTTACAATTTTATTAGTTCCCACACCAGATGGCTACTTGGTCACATTAGTGTGAATTTTATTTTTAAATTCAGTTTTTTATTGTTGTATTTCTCATTTAATGGATGAGTGGAAATAACTGAAAGCTTTTTTTGTTATTGTGATGCATCCCTGCTGTTTGCCTTCTTGGGGGTTCTTTGTCATCTTTTTGAATATTTCACTCTACAGCTCTCGTGTTATACTTTGCTGGTTTCACAGCTTACTTACTTTTAATAACAAGAATATCTGATGTGTTTGACTATCTCATCAGACCTATTTAGAAAATTAATCTTATAAAGGTCTCATTAAACCATTATGCATAAAGAACTTTTTAGAAAATGGACTGAAATGCCCTAAAGAACAATTCGTATTGGAGAATAACTGAAGCAGAAGAAATGCTGGATTTCTTCAAAATGTTACCTTGAGAAGACAGTGCCATTTATCAAATGTGACAATTATATAAATCATGGCCTTAAAGTTTTGTTTTATATGGTTTATTCTTAATAATAGTCTCATATATCTGCCTTGTTTGTTGTCTTCGACAACATCGAGATGGCCTACCTGGAGGGGATTAGGAACCTGGAGAACTGGTGCCAGGAGAATAACCTCCTCCTAAACATCAGCAAGACTAAGGAGCTGATCGTGGACTTCACTACAAAGCAGGCAAGGAATTACAAACCCCTCATTATCAGTGGCATGCCAGTGGAGAGAGTGGACAGTTTCCGATACCTGGGTGTCCACATCACTCAGGACCTGTCATGGTCCTGCCAAATCAACACCCTGGTTAAGAAAGCCCGTCAGCATCTCTTCTTCCTCAGAAGACTTAGAGACTTCCATCTGCCACTGAAGGTGCTCAAGAACTTTTACTCCTGCACCATCGAGAGCGTCCTGACGGCAAACATCTGCACCTGGTTTGGGAACAGCACCAAGCAGGACAGACGAGATCTGCAAACAGTGGTGCGCTCAGCCGAACGCATCATTCAATCAGAGCTCCCTGACCTGCTGTCCATCTACACCAAGCGGTGCAAGTCCAAAGCTAGGAAGATTATGATGGACCTCTCCCATCCCAACAATAGACTCTTCTCACTGTTGAGGTCTGGGAAGCACTTCCGCTCCCTTAAGGCCAAAACAGAGAGAATGAGGAGG